>NC_057804.1:257517662-258117662 GCF_018294505.1 Triticum aestivum | reverse complement strand
CACCCTTCCGATGAAATAATAAGCTACAATGCTCATCTGGTTTAGAATGCCGAGCAAAGGCTTTATGTGTTGAATGCATTGAACACTACACCACTCGAGGGCATTGAAAATATTCCCTCTGTGCACGAATTCCTCGACGTCTTTCCTGAAGAACTTCCAGGGATTCCCCCTGCTAGAGCTGTTGAATTCATCATCGACTTGAAACCTAGCACCACTCCTATAGCCAAACGTCCCTACAAGATGCCGCCGCATGAGCTCATTAAGCTTAAGGTGGAAATCGACAAATCTCTACGAAGTGGTTTCATTCGCCCAAGTTGCTCTCCTTGGGGAGAACCTTCTCTCTTTGTCAAGAAGAAGGATGGGACAAGCCGATTGGTCCAAGACTACCATCCTATCAACCAAGCTACCATTCAAAACAAATATCCTCTTCCCTGGATCAATGATCCGTGTGATGAACTTGATGGTTTGTCAGTGTTCTCTAAACTCGACTTGAGGTTGGGTTACCACCAGATCCGTGTTCGTGAAGAAGATATCCCAAAGACCGCATTTGTGACTCGCTATGGTTCATACGAGTACACCGTCATGTCTTTTAGCTTAACCAATGCTCCAGCCACCTTCTCTCGTCTGATGAACTATATCTTCATGGAATACCTCGACAAGTTTGTCATGGTTTATCTGGATGATATCCTTGTATATTCCAAGAATGAAGAAGAACATGCTGAACATCATCGTCTTGTTCTGGAAAAGCTTAGAGAGCATCAACTCTATGCCAAGTTCTCCAAGTGTGAACTCTGGCTTCCCGAAGTAACCTATCTTGGGCATGTCCTTTGTAAGGATGGTATTACTGTCAACCCCAAGCGAGTTCACGCTATTCTTGATTGGACTCCTCCGAAGAATGTCAAGCAAGCCAGAAGTTCTCTCGGACTCGCCAGCTATTGACATCGATTCATCGAGAACTTCTCCAAGATCGATGACCTCTGACTAACCTGCTTCATAAGGGCATCAAGTTCTAATGGACAAAAAAGTGTCAGGAAAGTTTCCAGGCGCTCAAAGACAAGTTGACTTCTGCACCAGTGCTTGCTCCACCTGATTCTAAAAATGACTTCATCATTTATTGCGATGCTTCGCGGCAAGGCTTAGGCACTGTCCTAATGCAAGAGCGCAGAGTGATTGCTTATGCCTCTCATTAATTGCACCCTCATGAAGAGAACTATCCAGTTCACGACCTCGAGCTTGCTGCTGTTATACACGCACTGAAACAGTGGCGACATTACCTCCTCGGTAATCATTGTGAGATCTTCACTAACCACCAAAGTTTGAAGTATCTGTTTACTTAGCCAGACCTGAACCTCCGTTAGCAGAGATGGATGGAGACTGTAGCAGATTTTCACTTGGGTATTTTGTATACCCCAGGCAAGGCTAATGTAATGGCTGATGCCTTGAGCCGCAAGTCATATTGCAACCACCTTCAAGTTCACAAAGTTCAGCCCTCCCTTATTGAAGAATTCGGAAAGCTAAACCTCCATATTGTTCCTCCTGGTGCACTCGCTCCCCCTCCTCCTGAGTGCCGCAAAATGAACCTCCATGTTGTTTCCCAGGGTTCTCTCGATACTCCGGTTGCTATACTAGATCTCGTGGAAAGCATCAAGACGCTCCAGAAGTATGACTCTCAAGCCCACAAGATTAAGCGCTACCTCGAAGGAGGAAGGCCCTTGTTCTTCACTATTGATGATACTGGCACTTTGTTCTTTAAAGGTCGCGTAGTGTTCCCTTCAAAAGATAACCTAGATATGACTCATAAGGTTATGAAATAATCTCATGATACACCTCTGTCTATTCATCCCGGTAGCACCAAGATGTACCAAGACATTCATCAGAGATTCTGGTGGTCTAATATCAAGAAAGACATTGCTCATTATGTTGCTGAGTGTGATGTTTGCCGTCATATAAAAGCAGAACATCGAAGGCCTGCTGGAACTCTACAACCTATCTCTATTCCTGAATGGAAATGGGACCAGGTTGAAATGGACTTCGTCACTGGATTTCCCAAATCACAGAAAGGTAATGATCCTATTCTTATCGTCATTGGCCGGCTTTCTAAAGTTGCACATTTTCTGGCCGTCGAAGAAATGACCACTAGTAGTCAGCTGGCAACCCTCTACATGTCCATAATTATTTCACTTCACGGTATTCCACTGGTAATTAGTCTAGACCATGGAAGTTTATTCACCTCAAGATTCTGGGCAAGTTTCCAAGAAGCTATGGGAACTCATCTGTCTTTCAACACTGCTTTTCATCCTCAGTCGCAAGGGCAAGTTGAACGCGTCAACCAGGTTCTCGAAGACATGCTTCGAGCTTGTGTTATTTCCTTCAGCAAGAAATGGGAGGAATCTCTCCCATATGCTAAGCTCTCTTATAATAATAGCTATCAAGCTAGTCTGAAGATGCCCCCCTTCGAAGTGTTATATGGATGAAAGTGTCGAACCCCTCTCAACTAGTCAGAAATAGGGGAATGCTCACTCTTTGGTCCATATATTATCCAACACGCTGAAGATCAAGTCCGCATTATTCGTTAGAATATCAAGACTTCTCAGTCACGTAAGAAAAGTTAGTATGACCGTCAACATAAAGACATGGTCTATCAACCTGGCAAAAATGCTTATCTTTGAGTCACACCAATGAAGGGTGCTCACCGCTTTAGGATCAAGGGCAAGCTAGCTCCTTGCTATATTGGTCCTTTCACTATTATGGAAAGGCGTGGAAAAGTGGCATATCAACTGGAGCTTCCGCCGAACCTTTCTTAGGTTCACGATGTGTTCCACGTGTCACAACTCCGCCGCTGCTTCAAGGACCCAATCCGAGCAGTGGATCATGAAGTGCTCGAGTTGCAACATGACCTCTCCTATAAAGAGCATCCAGTCCGCATTCTCGACCAAGATGAACCCCACACACGTTAGAAGGCGATCAAGTTCCTCAAAGTCCAGTGGTCACACCATTCTGAAGATGAAGCCACTTGGGAACATGAGGATCTTCTGCATGATGAATACCCTGCACTGTTTCCTTCTACCTCCTAAATCTCAGGACGGGATTTCTTGTAGTGGAGGAGATTTGTAATGCCAGGATAATTATGCTATAGTGAACCCATGCTAAGGATGCCACGTCACCTTTTGTTACTATTGCTAACATCGCGTTAGATCAAAACATTTCAAATTCAAATTTGAATTTTTGACAAACATCAAAAATTTACAAACATAAAAACTAAAATGCTTGGCGTGTGCCAGTTAATGCCTAGGTAATTATGGTGAAGGAACCATGCTTTTATAAAAAACCTAAATATTTAAAGTGAATTAAAGCAGAAAAGAAAATAAATAAAAAGGGAAAGAACAAAAACATAAAACAAAACTAGAAAAAAATGAAAAGGAAACCCCACCCCCACTGGACCAGGCGGCCCAGCTCAGAGGCCAAGCCGGCCCACCTGGCCCAGCCGCCATCCCACCCCACTCCCCTTATTTCCCATGTCGGCAGAAACCCTAGGGCTCGTTGCCCCCATAACCCCCCACTCCACCTCGCTCTCTTCCCCCCGATCTGGATCGAGATCGGGGGCTCGCCCTGCGCCCGCCCGACGCCGTCCGTCCTCGCCCGGAGCCATGTCACCGGATCGTCTCCTCTCCGTCGTCGACGTCGTCCCCGTCATCCTCTCCACGCCCCATTGCCTATGCCCTACGTTCCCCTCGTGAGCCCCCTTCCTTCTCCTCTGCCCTGCTCGATGCCGCACCATGGCCTCGCCCTTCCTCCGCCTCGGTGCTGCCCGCGCCCGTTGTTTACCAGCGCTGTTCATGCCGGCCGGCGTGCTCGCTGCGGGCCGCTTGCATGCTGGCTTCGCTCCTCCCCCCTGCCGATGCTTGTTCCGTTGCTGCTGCATAACGCCGCCCGCTGCTCCCCGGCCTATGTGTGGCCTTGACCCACCGCACCCTTGGGCACCTCTTCCGTGCCAGTGCCTCCCGCTGTGCGTGCGCTGGCCCATCTAGCCGCGTCCCTTCCCCGCACCCTGCTCTCACAGCCTCATGCGGCCGTCGATGCCGTCTGCGCTCGTTGTCCGCCCCGTCGCACCCCCTTTTTGCCGACCCCTCCCATTGGCCGTCCTCGCCCGCCACTCGCCTCGCACGCCCCGTGCTGGTGCCACACCGCAGGCGCCAGCGCCCGTGCGCCGCGCGTGCCTGCAGCCTGCTGCTTGCTGCTACCCACCTCCGCTCGCTGGCGGCCAGCTTCGGCGCCTCGCCAGCCTCGCCCCACCGCGCCCTAGCGTACGGTGATGCCACGCTCGAGCAGCGCCCGCATGCCCGCAGTGCCCGGCGCCCGATAACCCGCCCCGCTACTCCAGGCCATATGTGCCTATGACGTATGGGGCCCACGCTCCAGAACGTTTTCAAAAAAAGGAATTAAAATAATAATATATATATTAAAAATAATATAATAAATAAATAGTTAATAAATAAATAAATTAACTTAACCTAATTAACCTGTTAATTAAACTAATTAATTAGGTCAATTAGTTAACAGTAAATGAAAGTGGGACCCACATGCCAGTTTGACCAGTCAACGGTCAGAGTTGACAACTGACGTGATGCTGACATCGTGATGACGTCATAAAATGATTTTCGAATTAAATTAATTCTAAAAATGAATTAAAACTTTAAAAATCAATGTAAAATATTCTATAGCTCGGATGAAAATACTTTGTACATGAAAGTTGCTCGGTACGATGAGACGAATCCGAGTACGCGGTCCGTTTGTCAGCCACACGTCCCTAGCATAGCGAACATGCAACATTTCACCTCTTGTTCATTTGTCCGAAAACGCGAAACACCAGGGATATTTTCTCGGATATTTCCCCCCTTCACCGGTATCACCTACTACCGCGTTAGGGCACACCTAGGACACACATTGTCATGTCATGCATCGTCATGCTTATGTTTGCATTATATTTATTGTTTCTTCCCCCTCTTCTCTCGGTAGACTACGAGACTAACGCTGCTGCTGCCCCAGTCGACTATGGTATTGACGACCCCTCCTTCTTGCCAGAGCAACCAGGCAAGTCCCCCCCTTGATTACCAGATATCACCTATTCCTTCCCTCTACTGCTTGCATTAGAGTAGTGTAGCATGTTACTTTTTTTGGTTAATCCTATTCTGTTGCGTAGCCTGTCATTGTTGCTACAGTTGTTGATACCTTACCTGCAATCCTAAATGCTTAGTATAAGATTCTAGTTTCTCATAAGTGGCCCTACATTCTTGTCCGTCTGCCATGCTATTCTATCGGGCTGTGATCACTCGGGAGGTGATCACAGGTATAAACTGTACATACATACATATTATTCAGTTGGTGGCTAAAGTCAGGTCGGCTCGTAGAGTACCCGCGAGGGATTCACGGATTGGGGGCTGACAGGACACTTGTCCTGATGGCCCTCTATGTGGGTCTTTGTGGCGGAGCGACATGGCAGGTTGAGACCACCTAGGTGAGAAGTGGGCCTGGCCCTGGTCGGTGTCTGCGGTTACTTCATAATAACATGTTTAACAAGAGCTTGGTATTTGATCTGAGTCTGGCCACTCACACTAACCAACTACGTGGGATCAGTTATGGGCACTCGACGTCGTGGTATCAGTCGAAGCCTTCTTGATGTCAAGGACTGAGCGGCACACGCCAGATTGTACTAGAACACATGCTCTTGTATTAGGGAGGCTAGGTCTGCTTTCGACCTCCCACGCAATGTGCAGGTGTGCAATGGGCGGTGGGCCCAGACCCCTACATGCTGACCTCTCTATTGTGCCTAGGTAGGGCTACGACATGTTGATCTTCCGAGATCGGGCATGACCCATGAAAGTGTGTCCAGCCAGAAGGATCGAGCGTGTTGGGTTATGTGGTGCACCCCTGCAAGGGAAGTTTATCTATTCGAATAGCTATGTCCCCAAGTAAAAGGACGACCCGGAGTTGTACCTTGACCTTATGACAATTAGACCCAGATACTTAATAAAACACACCCAAACAAGTTCCAGAGGCAACCCGGTGATTGCTTTCCCACAGGGCGACGAGGGGACGATCGCCGGGTAGGATTATGCTATGCGATGATACTTGGTGAACTTACCATCTACTCTCTTCAACATGCTGCAAGATGGAGGCTGCCAGAAGCGTAGTCTTCAATAGGACTAGCTATCCCCCCTCTTATTATGGCATTCTGCAGTTCAGTCCACCGATATTGCCTCTTTACACAGATACCCATGCATATGTAGTGTAGATCCTTGCTTCCGAGTACTTTGGATGAGTACTCACAGTTGCTTTGCTCCCTCTTTCCCCCCATTTTCCTCATCTTCTCTGACGCCACAACAAGATGTTGGAGCCCAGGAGCCAGACGCCACCGTCGACGACGACCCCGACTTCACCGGTGGTGCCTACTACTACGTTCAGGACGTCGACGACCAGGAGTAGTTTAGGAGGATCCCAGGCAGGAGGCCTGCGCCTCTTTCAATCTGTATCCCAGTTTGTGCTAGCCATCTTATGGAAACTTGTTTAACTTATGTCTGTACTGAGATATTGTTGCTTCCACTGACTCGTTTGTTCGAGCACTTGCATTCGAGCCCTCGAGGCCCCTGGCTTGTACAATGATGCTTGTATGACTTATTTTACTTTTAGAGTTGTATTGTGATATCTTCCCGTGAGTCCCTGATCTTGATCGTACACATTTGCGTGTTTGATTAGTGTACGATTGACTCGGGGCGTCACAAGTATTTCCCTCAGTGATGAGACCAAGGTTATCGAACCAGTAGGAGAACCACGCAACATAACGTAAACAACCCGGTGCACCCAAATAACAAATACTCGCAACCCGACGTGTTAAAGGGGTTGTCAATCCCTTTCGGGTAATGGTGCCAGAAATTGGTGAGAACACGAGATAAAGTTGTAATAGATAGGATAAATGGAGCACAAATATAAAAAAGTGCAGCAAGGTATTTTTGTATTTTTAGTTTAATAGAACTGAAAATAAAAGCAAATAAAATAGGTCGCGAAGGCAAATATATTAAAGAAGAGACCTGATACTTCTCCAACATATCTATAATTTATGAAGCATTCATGCTATTTTATTATCTGTTTTGAATGATTACGGGCTTTATTATACACTTTTATATTACTTTTGGGACTAACATATTAACCGGAGGCCCAGCCCATATTGCTATTTTATTGCCTGTTTCAGTATTTCAAAGAAAAGGAATATCAAACGGAGTCCAAATGGAATGAAACCTTCGGGAGTGTGATTTTTGGAGCTAACATGATCCGGGAGAATCGGAGTACAAGCCTGGGAAGCTTAGAGGAGGCCAGGAGATAGGAAGGCGTGCCCCCTGTCTCGTGGGCCTGTCGTGGCTCCCCCGACCGACTTCTTTCGCCTATATATTCCCATATACCCTAAAATCATCGAATACGAAGATAGATCGGGAATTCCGCCGCGCAAGCCTCTCTAGCCACCAAAAACCTCTCAGGAGCCCGTTCCGGCACCCTGCCGGAGGGGGAATCCCTAACCGGTGGCCATCTTCATCAACCCGGCGCCTTCGATGATGAGGAGGGAGTAGCTCTCCCTCGGGGCTGAGGGTATGCACCAATAGCTATGTGTTTGATCTCTCTCTCTCTCTCTCTCTCTCGTGTTCTCCCTATGGCACGATCTTGATGTATCGCGAGCTTTGCTATTATAGTTGGATCTTATGATGTTTCTCCCCCTCTACTCTCTTGTGATGAATTGAGTTTTCCTCTTGAAGTTATCTTATCGGGTTGAGTGTTTAAACATTTGAGAACACTTGATGTATGTCTTGCCGTGCTTATCTGTGGTGACAATGGGATATCATGTGATCCACTTGATGTATGTTTTGGTGATCAACTTGCGGGTTCCGCCCATGAACCTATGCATAGGGGTTGGCACATGTTTTCATCTTGACTCTCCGGTAGAAACTTTGGGGCGCTTTTTGAAGTACTTTGTGTTGGTTGAATAGATGAATCTGAGATTGTGTGATGCATATCGTATAATCATACCCAGGGATACTTGAGATGACAATGAAGTATCTAGGTGGCATTAGGGTTTTGGTTGATTTGTGTCTTAAGGTGTTATTCTAGTATGAACTCTATGATATATTGAACGGAAATAATAGCTTCATGTTATTTTACTACGGACTCTTGAATAGATAGAACAGAAAGGATAACTTTGAGGTGGTTTCGTACCCTACCATAATCTCTTTGTTTGTTCACCGCTATTAGTGGCTTTGGAGTGACTCTTTGTTGCATGTTGAGGTATAGTTATATGATCCAGTTATGTTATTATTGTTGAGAGAACTTGCACTAGTGAAAGTATGAAACCTATGCCTTGTTTCCTACCATTGCAATACCATTTACGCTCACTTTTATCATTAGTTACCTTGTTGTTTTTATATTTTCAGATTACAAAAACGTATATGTACTATCCATATTGCACTTGTATCACCATCTCTTCGCCGAACTAGTGGACCTATACAATTTACCATTGTATTGGGTGTGTTGGGGACACAAGAGAATTTTTGTTATTTGGTTGCAGGGTTGTTTGAGAGAGACCATCTTCATCCTACGCCTCCCACGGATTGATAAACCTTAGGTCATCCACTTGAGGGAAATTTGCTACTTTCCTACAAACCTCTGCACTTGGAGTCCCAACAACCTCTACAAGAAGAAGGTTGCGTAGTAGACATCAAGCTCTTTTCTGGCGCCGTTGCCGGGGAGGCTAGGTAAGCGGCACTCACAACCCGTCAACTAAGCTCTTTTCTGGCGCCGTTGCCGGCGAGGTGAGTGCTTGAAGGTATATATTTAGATCTTGCAATAAAATCTTTTTGTTTGTTGTTTTATCACTAGTTTAGTTTATAAAAGAAAACTACAAAAGAAGTATTTTAGTTTGTCTCATACGCTTCATCTTTTTAATATCTTTCGTGAGAATGATGGAAAGGAAAATTGTGCTCAAGTGTTAGAAGAAGAAGTCTATAAAATGTTTGATACCTAATCTTTGAATGATGAGCATGATTGCAATGTTGTTAGTATGAATTCCTTGAATATCCATGATGCTAATGATATGCAAAGCCACAAGCTTGGGGAAACTATGTTTGATGAAGATGATATTTTTTGTCCCCCAAGTTTTGATGAGCAAATTTATTATGACGAAAGCATGGATCCTATTTATGATGATTATATTGATGAAAGTAGGTTTGGAAGAGTGTCAACTTTAGGAAGTAATGATCCGACTATTGTGGAGGATGTTGAATATTATTCTGATAATTATGAAAGTTGATTTGGAGAGGTCATGACTTTATTTAGTGATGAATCCACTATTTCGGAAGAGGTTCCAATTGATTATGAGAACAAAGTTGCTATCTATGATGATTATTGTGATGGCTTGTATGCTATTTATAATAATGATAACCATGAAACTTATCATCATGATTTTAGTTTTCAATTGGATTATGCCTCACATGATAATTATTTTGTTGAGTTTGCTCCCACTACTATTCATGAGAAGAAATTTGCTTATGTGGAGAGTAGTAAAATTTCTATGCTTGTAGATCATGAAAATAATGATTTAGGTGCTGGTTATATTGTCGAATTCATTCATGATGCTACTGAAAATTATTATGAGAGAGGAACATATGCTTGTAGGAATTGCAATAATGTCAAGTTTCCTCTCTATGTGCTTAAAGTCTTGAAGTTATGCTTGTTTTACCTTCCTATGCTAGTTGATTATTGTTCCCATAAGTTGTTTGCTCACAAAATTCCTATGCATAGTAAGTGGGTTAGGCTTAAATGTGCTAGCCATATGCTTCATGATGCTCCCGTTATGTTTCAATTCTTATCTTTTATGTGAGCATCATTGTCATCATCATGCCTAGCTAGAAAGGCATTAAAGAAAAGCGCTTGTTGGGAGACAAACCAATAGTTACCTTTACTGTTTTTGTGTTTCCACATGATTATGCTACTGTAGTAATCATGTTTTATAGTTTTTGTTTCAATAAGGTGCCAAGTAAGACCTTTAGGATAGCTTACGGTGATAGTTGTGTTGATCCTGCTGAGAATCAGAAACTTTTGCACCTAGTAAATTGGTTTTGTTAATTCACAGAAACGAGATCTTGATCTTATTCTTTTCGTTCTGGATTGGTACACATATTTCTTAGGACTTCCTCATTTGGTAGGATTTTTGGAGTTCCATAAGTATACGTTTGATACAGATTACTACAGACTGTTCTGTTTTTGATAGATTCTGTTTTCTATGTGTTGTTTGCTTATTTTGATGAATCTATGAGTAGTATCGGAGGGTATGAACCATAGAGAAGTTGGAATACAGTAGATATTACACCAATATGAATTTATAATGAGTTCACAACAGTACCTAAATGGTGGTTTTATTTTCTTATACTAACGGAGCATACGAGTTTTTTGTTGAGTTTTGTGTTGTGAAGTTTTCAAGATTTGGGTAAAGATTCGATGGACTATGGAATAAGGAGTGGCAAGAGCCTAAGCTTGGGGATTCCCAAGGAACCCCAAGGTAATATTCAAGGACAACGAAGAGCCTAAGCTTGGGGATGCCCCGGATGGCATTCCCTCTTTCGTCTTCGTTCATCGGTAACTTTACTTGGAGCTATTTTTTTATTCACCACATGATATATGTTTTGCTTGGAGCATCATTTTCTTTTGTTAGTATTTTCTTGATGTTATTTATAATAATGTTTTGCATCTGTATTTTCAATAAAAACATTAAGGATAGCCTTTACCATGCTTATTTTGCTAGTATACATGTTGCTGTTTGAAAACAGAAAGTTTACCGCTGTTGCAAGAATTCCCTAGAAAAGTCAGAGAATGATATAATGTTGAAACTTTTTGCATATTGAGATCTGATAAATCTTACACAGCGTAGTATTTTTCTAATAATTTTTGGAGTTAGGGAAGTATTGATACTCTTGCGTTCTTTACAGACTATACTGTTTTGGCAGATTGCTGTTATGTTTGCATTGTCTGCATATGTTTGCTTGTTTAATGATTCTATTTGAGGATAGGAGTATTAAATATGCAGAGGCATTTAGTATGGAATGTTGAATAATTATTTTAATGATTTGCTACAGTATAAAATGATAAGGTTTTGCATTGGTTTATACTAACCTATCTCACAAGTTCTTGTTGAGTTTGGTGTGGATGAAGCTTTTGATAAGAAGATAAACCATGATATGAGAGGAATTAAGGAGACACAAAAGCTCAAGCTTGGGGATGCCCAAGGCACCCCAAGATATTATTTCAAGAAGTCACAAGCATCTAAGCTTGGGTATGCCCCACAGGCATCCCACCTTTCTTCTTCAACAACTATCGGTTAGTATCGGTTGAACCTAAGTTTTTGCTTCTTCACATGAGTTGTGCTATCCTTGCAATCTTATTTTATTTTGCTTTGCTTGTTGTTTGAACAAAATACCAAGATCTGAAATTCTTTAATGAGAGAGAGTCTTCACATAGTTACATAATTATTTAGCTACTCATTGATCTTCACTTATATCTTTTTGGAGTAGTTTTTCATTCACTCGTGTGCTTCACTTATATCCTATGAGTAAATTGTTGAATGAGTTGATTGTCATAAATCTGAAATTATATATGTCTCGTTTGCTTATCCCATGGGGAGTAATGACTTCACATCTAAGAAGTAGAGGTTGTAAATTTAGTGAAGGTTAGCAAGCATTGTATTGGTCATTTGAACAATTCATGAAAGAATATTGAAGGAAGAGACATTTCACATATAAATATACTATCCTAGACATCTTTTATAATTGTGAGCACTCATTAAGTATGACATGCTAAAGAGTTGATGTTGGACAAGGAAGACAATGTAATGGGTTATGTTTTCTCACATATCAGTTAAAGTATATTGTCATGGATCATTCAAACATGTTGAGCTTGCCTTTCCCCCTCATGCTAGCCAAAATTCCTTGCACCAAGTAGAGATACTACCTATGCTTCCAAATATCCTTAAACCCAGTTTTTGCCATGAGTGTCCACCATACCTACCTATATGCAGTATTTTCCTGCCGTCCCAAGTAAATTTGCATGTGCCAAACTCTAAACCTTCAAATAATAATCTGTTTTGTATGCCCGAATCGCTCTTGTAGCGACTAGGGGCTGTCAGTATCTTCCATGCTAGGTGGGTTATTCTCAAGATGAGTGGACTCCGCTCATCATGCACTAAAAAAATGGCTGGTAACCGGGATGCCCAGTCGCATGATCAAAAGACCAAAATCAAATAAAAAATTATTGCAAACAAAACTCCCCCAGGTTTATTGTTAGTTGAAGGCACCTGTTGTTTCGGGCAAGCCATGGATTGATGATTGTTGGTGGAGGGGGAGTAAAAAATTTACCATTCTGTTTGGGAACTGCCTATAATGTATGTAGTATGGAAGATATTGGGAACTCTTGGTTGTTATGCTGACAATGAGATCATACCTCTCAAAATTATTTTTCTCTATTTCAAAATTGAGCTCTGGCACCTCTGCAAATCCCTGCTTCCCTCTGCGAAGGGCCTATCTTTTACTTTATGTCTTTTACTTTATGCAAGAGTCAAGGTGATCTTCACCTTTCCCTTTTTCATTTTATCCTTTGGCAAGCACCTCGTGTTGGAAAGATCCTAATATATATATATATATATATATATATATATATATATATATATATATATATATATATATCCAATTGGATGTAAGTTAGCATGAACTATTATTGTTGACATCACCCAAAGGTGAATACGTTGTGAGGCAACACTATAAGCCCCTATCTTTCTTAGTGTCTGATTGAAACTCCATAACCATTAGTATTGTATGAGTGTTATCAATTGTAGAAGACTATATGATAGTTGAGTATGTGAAGTTTGCTAAATCAAAGCTATGACATAGACCCTTCCTGAAAATAAGATGAATTGCAATTGTTTGATGACTAAGAACATAGTTTGCTAGTTTTCAAGAAAGTTTATGGTCTATACATGTGAATTGCTTGTTACTTGTTCGTGAGAAGTTTTATGGCATGAACTACTATTATGACATATAATCATGCTAGAAAAGGTGATTGAAATTATCATTGATCAAACTTCTGCACCTGCTAGCATTCACACTTCATAAATTCTTTCTTTTATCATTTACCTACTCGAGGACGAGCAGGAATTAAGCTTGGGGATTCTGATACGTCTCCAACGTATCTATAATTTATGAAGCATTCATGCTATTTTATTATCTGTTTTGAATGATTACGGGCTTTATTATACACTTTTATATTACTTTTGGGACTAACCCATTAACCGGAGGCCCAGCCCATATTGTTGTTTTATTGCCTGTTTCAGTATTTCGAAGAAAAGGAATATCAAACGGAGTCCAAACGGAATAAAACCTTCGGGAGCATGATTTTTGGAACGAACATGATCCGGGAGACTTGGAGTACAAGCCTGGGAAGCTTTGAGGAGGCCAGGAGATAGGAGGGCGCGCCCACCCCCCTGGGCGCGCCCCCTGTCTCGTGGGCCCCTCGTGGCTCCCCCGACCAACTTCTTTCGCCTATATATTCCAATATACCCTAAAACCATCGAATACGAAGATAGATCGGGAGTTCCGCTGCCGCAAGCTTCTGTAGCCACCAAAAACCTCTCGGGAGCCCGTTCCGGCACCCTGCCGGAGGGGGAATCCCTCACCGGTGTCCATCTTCATCATCCCGGCGCCTTCCATGACGAGTAGGGAGTAGTTCACCCTTTGGTGGAATTCACGTTTTCATCAGCAAGATCGGCGTACCGGGCCCAGAGCCGGATATCTCCACCGACCTCGCTGAAACGGCTCAGCGTGCAAGTCCTGCCCGGGTTCAGCCTGCCATGAAGCATGCATTCGCGGGGTTCATCCGTGGTGCGGAATCTGAACCGGTGTCCGACGGTGAGACGACCATCTACTCAGATGGTGAATCATCCACTGGTGAAACCGAGTCACTGTACCAATTGCAAGATGGCCGGATTGGGGGATATTCCGATGGCGATAGTATTCTGGGCCCCTTTGAACCGCCAAACCGGGTTGCAATCTTCATGGCCGGTACGCAGCCCACCGTACAATCTTCATCTACAGCAGCAATGATTTCCGGATCGGCAGCCGGGGCAGGAGGCCCTGCGCGCCGGCCGGCTCAAGTTCTTGCCGGTTTGCTGGATGCTTTGACGACATTGTTGACCACGGCAGTCACCCTGGAGACCCAAGATCAGCATAATGCAGATGTTACAAAACTAAAGGATCAGATAACTCAGGCCAAGGCGGACTTGGCAGCTGAGGAGGTCAGGATGACTAAAGAGCGGGCCACTTCAGATGCCCAATCACAGCAGATCCAGGCGCAGAATTACCAGCTTATGTTGGATCAGAATGCATCAAATGAAGTAATGAGGAGGAAGTACCGGTCTCGTCTGCCGCCGGTTTACGAAGGAATGAATCTCTTCAATACGCCAGGAGCCGGGCCTAGTAATCCGGTAGTGGTAAACCGGACCGATGCACCTGGGGCGGCGCCGGATCAGCCACGACTAATGGACCCACCTCGCCGGACGGACAACCCTCTACAATACGTAACAACACCGCCAGGTCACTCCTCTAGCCCTTTGGATAACATGATCACTGCAGCGTCGCGTTTGGCAGCTATTCCGATGGAGGGTGACTCGCTGGCAGCGGTTGAGGCACGACGGGCCAGGGATCTTCTTCAAACCGCTGTTGTGCAGCAGCAGGCTTACTCCTACAGCCGAGACAGAATACATTCAACCCCCCGTCCAAGCAAGAGTTATAGCAGGCACATGGACGAACCGGCTGTGTTAAGCAGTGCGCGGTGCCGTGACGCCCCTTGAGGGCCTAATCCAGCGCACGGCGGTATGAATGCGCTGGACGTAGTGAACACTACAAAAAAAGACACATCCGTGACATTTTGGGCCGAACGAATTTTTTTCTGTCATACATATGACACTTCTATGATGATAATTGTGACAAAACCCGGCATCATCATAGATGTGGTGGGCTCCTACTTCTATGACAAAAAATCATGACAGAAAATGGGCTGCATGACATTCTTTGGGCTGTCCATGACGGAAAAAACCGTGGTAGAAGCAAGGGCGAGGAAAATTTCGGGGAGTTGCCGGTTACGGTGGGAGGTCGGGGGCCGAGCGATGCACGTTTCTCTCGTACACGTGCGAGGCATTGGATCTAACTGAACCCGAGCGAGGTGTTGGGCTCTAACTGAACCCGAGCGATTGCACTGCAGGCTACGCGTTACTGAACCCGAGCAATCGATCGATGGCTATTAGCTGAACCCGATGGAGCGATTCCTTCGCTACTGCTGCTAACTGAAGCCGATCGATTGGATGAACAGTGAGCAGTGGCGTTGCCTCTGGATGAACAGGACCTCGTGGTGTGGAGGGCTAGATGAACAGTAGACGGTGGAGGATTGGTTGAACAGGACCCCGTGGTGTGGAGGGCTGGATGAACAGTAGACGGTGGAGGGCTGGATGAATAGTAGACGGTGGAGGCGTGGTTGAATAGTAGCCGGTGGTGTAGCGCGCGGTGGAGGCTGGATGAACAGGAGCCCATGGAGGCTGAAGGAGGTCGACGGTAGCCCGTGGAGGCTGGAGGAGGTCGACGGTGGAGATGAACAGTATCCCGTGGAGTCCCGTTTTGCAGTACACCACACCCCTCCCGATCAACAGGACCCCCGTTTCGACCGTAGCGCTCCAACACAAGTCCGTTTCATCCGTTTTGCGGTACGCCACACCCCTCCCAATCAACAGGACCCCCATTTCGACCGTAGGAGGTCCGTTTCCTCCGTTTTGCGGTATGCCACACCCCTCCCGATCAACAGGACCCCTTTCCGAACATAGGAGGTTCGTTTCCTCTGTTGTGCGGTATGCCAGGCATCGTTTCCATCGCCTGTTCCGTCCAAGCCGGTTGCCTCCCATGCGTTCCATTGCCTCCGGATGAACATGATGCATTCTGTTGCCTCCCCATGAACACGACGCATTCCGTTACCTCCCCATGAACACGACGACGAATCTGTTTCTCCGTTCTGACCCAGCCATGTACACGAGCCCTGGCTGTACGTATGCGCGAGTAGGCGTTCGAGACCCCACCCGTATGTACGTACGTGGCCGTATTTTCTTTCTTGCACCCTGGCCGCTGTACGTACGTGTACATGCTACGTGTTCACCTCTACTACGACATGTGCGCGCCTCTACATCGACCAGTATATATGTACATACGCGTTCGCGACCAGAATGACAATGCTACGTACGCTTCGACCAAGTGGGTCCCGACTGTCAGGCACTTCCTTGCCTGCGAAGATGTAGCTGGTGGGTCCTAGCAGTCAGGGGGGCGCATTGTTTTTTTTGCCCGGACGCACTTCCTTGCGTGCGAAGATGTAGCTGGTGGGTCCCAGCAGTCAGGGGGGCGAATCATTTTTTTGCCCGAACGCACTTCCTTGCGTGCGAAGATGTAGCTGGTGGGTCCCAGCAGTCAGGGAGGCGAATCGTTTTTTCACCAAATACGGTGGCCCGTCCGGTGGGTCCCTGCTGTCAGGTGGAGGAATAATTATTTTGCACATAATAAGGAGGCACTTCCTTGCTGCGGCCATGGATCAAGTTGTCAGCCTCTCCACGTACAGTCCACGTCCGATGGAAGCCGTTCCATGGCCACGTTGACCACGCCGCACCGAGAGCACCAGCGCGGTGGACGACGGTGAGGCCTAGGAAGGGGACGACGCGGAGCCGGGGAACACGCGGCAGTGGATGCCCATGTGTAGAGGAGTACGAGGGTTCACTAGTTCGCTGCGGTGTGAGGCTGGCGTTGCCGCAGAATAACAGGGGGTGTGGATGAGTAGAGGGATGGCCTGGCCAGCGGTGGGAGTAGTATGGGGTGGTGAAGCCTCCGCCGCATCACAGCCGGCCACGGGAGGCAGGAGCACGAGGCACGACCGGCGCTAGTTTGGGCGGCTGGAGCAAGAAGACCAGAGGTTGAAGAAGCACTACGACCGTTGGATGGATATCATATGGTCACTAGAGCTAGAATCGTGCATATTGACTAAGTTGACAAAGCCCTCCGTCCCCGTCAACTTTGTAGGCCCACAAGTCAGCCTGCCACTATACTAGGTCCCAACTAACAGGCGGAGCATTCATTTTTTTGTGCGTAATAAGGAGGCACTTCCTTGCGTGCGAAGATATAGCTGGTGGGTCCGAGCTGTCAGTGGCGATAACGTTTTTCGCGAAATACAGAGGCACTTTCAGTGGGTCCCTGATGTCAGGTGGAGGAATCATTATTTTGTGTGTAATAAGGAGGCATTTCCTTGCGTGCGGCCATGGACCCAGCTGTCAGCATCTCCACGTACAGTCCACTTCAGATGCATGTCGGTCATTGACCATGTTGACCAGGCCGCGCCGAGAGCACCAGGGCGGTGGACGATGGCGAGGCCTAGGAAGGGAACGACACGGAGGTAGGGAAGACTCGGTAGTTGTTTCCCACGCGGAGGGGAGTAAGACTGTACGAGGGTTTACTGGTTTGTCTGCCGTCGCCGGAGAATAACAACAGGTGTGGGTGAGTTGAGGGATGGCTAGGCCAGCGATGGGAGTACGGTGGGGCAGTGAGGGCTACGCGGCAGCAAAGCCGGCTGCGGGGAGGAGGGAGCAGGCAGTCCCGCCGGCGCTTGTTTGAGCGGCTGGAGCAGGAAGAGCAGAGATTGAAGAAGCACGACGGCCGTTGGATGGCCATCCAACAGTCACTGCTTGTGCATCAACCTTTTTTTAGGAAAGCCTCAAATATGTGGAAAACAGCATACAACCCATCTTCCATTATTTCTAATAATTTACAGCCCATTTGCTAATTCTTAAGGTTTTTTTGGAGCCCATATTCTTTTTGTTACCATTACAACCCATATTGTGGCCACGGTTAAAAAATTATACGAAATTTTGCATATTCTGGTGCGGTCCGAACTGTTTTTAATCCTGAAATTTCGACTCACATTCAAACTGATTTTAAAAATAAATGTATATCAATATAAAATCCAACAAATTCTCCATGCATAAAAATTAATGTAATTTAAAATCTCGAAATGAAAAAAAAGATATTTGAAACTAATTGTCGGTTTGATGTATTTTAAAAATGTACAACCCATTTCTCATTACTGATGGGCCATTTCCTCGGCCAGCCGAATGAAAGCTCTCCTCGTCTTGAAAGATTTGTAGCCCAAGAGGCCTGACAAAGTGACTTACTTGGCAAATCACAAAAAAACTGGGCCGTGGCCGTGGACCCAACTGTCAGCCTCTCCACGTACAGTACTATTCCGATGGAAGTCGTTCCTTGACCACGTTGACCACGCCGCACGGGGAGCACCATGGCGGTGGACGACGGCGAGGCCTAGGAAGGGGACGACATGGATCCGGGGAAGACGCGATAGTGGAAGCCCGTGCGGAGAGGAGTACGAGGGTTCACTGGTTCGGCTACGGTGTGAGGCGCGGTCGCCGCAGGGCCTGACCAGCAGTGGGAATAGTAGGGGGCGGTGAGGCCTCTGCGACAGCACAGCCGGCCACGGGAGGCAGGAGCATGAGGCACGACCGGCGCTGGTTTGGGCGGCTGGAGCAAGAAGACCAGAGGTTTAAGAAGCACTACGGCCGTTGGATGGACATCGTATGGTCACTGGAGCTAGAATCGTTCATATTGACTAAGTTGACAAAGCCCTTTGTCCCCATCAACTTAGTAGGCCCACAAGTCAGCCTCCCACCAAGGTGGGTCCCAGCTAGCAGGGGGAGTATTCATTTTTTTTGTGTAATAAGGAGGCACTTCCGGTGGGTCCAAGTTGACAGCGGGGGGAACATTTTTTTCGCGAAATACGGTGGCCCGTCAGGTGGGTCCCAGCAGTCAGGTGGCAAACATTTTTTTCGCAAAATACGGTGGCCCGTCCAGTGGGTCCCTGCTGTCAGTTGGAGGAATCATTATTTTCTGCGTAATAAGGAGGCACTTACTTGCTACGACCGTGGACCCAGCTGAGACTCTCCAAGTATAGTATACTTCCGATGGAAGTCGTTCCTTGACCACGTTGACCTCGCCGCATTCCGTTGCATGCATGCGTCCATGGGCGTGGTGCGTCCCCACTGTCAGCCTCTCACGTATAGTCATCTTCCGATGACTCTCGGTTGTTGACCAAGTTGACCACACCGTGCCGAGCGCACCCAGACTGGAACGACCCGGAGATGGGGAAGACGGGGCAGTGAAGTCATAGATGGAGAAGAGTGGGAAACTTCACTGGTTCAGGTGCGCGACAGCACAGCCGCGGTGCCGCCCATGGGAGACAGGAGCAAGAACAGAGGTTGAAGAAGGAGCACGGTTGTTGGATTAACATCCAACGGTCCAGCTGCTAGAATCATTTGTTGATTAAGTTGACAAAGCCGTGCGTACACGTCCGCTTAGTTGGCCAACAAGTCAGTCACCAAACCTGATGGGTCCCAGCTGTCAACGGGATGAATAATTTTTTTCGCAAAACAAGGAGGCACTTCCTTCCGTGCGAAGATACAACTGGTGGGTCCCAGCTGTCAGGTGGAGGAAACATTTTTTTCCAGCTTAATAAGGAGGAACTTTCCTTGCATGTGACCATGGACCTCGTGGGTCCTAGCCATCAGACTCTCCATGTACAGTCCTCTTCCGATGACTCTCGTTTGTTGACCACGCCGCACCGAACACAGCGAGGCGGTGGACGACGGTGAGGCCCCGGACGGGAACGACTCGGAGATGGGAAAACGTGGTAGTGGAGTCACAGATTGAGAGGAGGAGAAGGGTTATAACTGGTTCTGTTGCGGCATGGGGCTGTAGTCTGTGGAGAATAACAGGAGGTGTCGAGGGGTGGAGGGATAGCCTCGCCGGCGGTGGGGTAGCGCTTCGCAGCGATGCGTGCTAAGCAGAGCCGCTAGCCGCCGGAGGCCGGACCAGGCGACGCTGGAGGAAGAAGACGAGAGATTGAAGGTGCATGCCGGCCGTTGGATATAAATCCAATGGCTGTGGATGATACAATCATTTGTTGACCAAGTTGACAACGCCCTGCATAGGCTTCGACCTATTGGCCCACATGTCAGCCTGCAAAAATGTGGCATATATTTAACCCATGGTTTCTAGAATGTACAGTCTATTTGCTGGGCTGGGTGAACAAATAATTTCGCGTCAATCAGGCCCATTTATATTTTCTAAGAAATCCCAGCCCATTTGCACTTCCTTGAAATACACGTATTAGGTGGGCTCGTTATATATATAATGTTATGTTAGAAGGAGCAATTAATATCAAAGAATAAACCGAAGAGGTACATTATATATATATATAATTAAGAAATTAGCGAGTTATTGCTCAAAATAAATTGGACACATCATTACTTTTATAAGAGACCTATGTTTTATACCCCACAGTAGGCATACTAACAAGTTCACACACAAATACAACAGAAAAGGTAAACATTCATATCAAACTCAGGTTCACAGGACACGTTCATATTCATAGCCAACATTCACTATCAACAACTCAAAAGATTCATATATACACAAGCTCAGCATATCTATGCATCCAAATGATTGATAGATCACACGACAATATTCATACATAGTTCACAAAAAGATTCAGATATACACATGTTCAGTATGTTTATGCATCCAAATGATTGAGATCACAGCCAATATGATCCATGGACGAACTTTAATTACCTAGGGTACAGACTGGTAAATGGTGTTCAATCGGAGGTACTTCTTGCTAAAATTAGTTCTTGTACGAGTAAACTTTCGAGTACATAAGAGGCAGCACAGACAATCTGAACTTTGCTTGTAGGTTTATCCTCAAATAGTGGCCTCGTGCCGAGGGAGGTTTGAGCAACTTGGCCACTACTTTCATCCAACTAGTTTACTGGCTCATCTTGGTCCTGTATCTCGCCAAAATTCTACATTGCAGACGAGAAAGGAGGCGGTTGAGAAAATGAACCACCCAAATTTTTTGTGCAGTTCAACTGAAATGGAGCATCCTTGGCATGCAGACTGATTAAGTGCCAGATGAATATACGCGTCAACCAACTTGTCTGGAATCTTTAGACTCCATGCCATATAGTTCGCTACCATATGTGCCGATAACCAAAAGGCACAAGTTGGGACCAAAGACTGGACTGCGTTTTTCTGGGCTATGCACCAAGCAATATTTTTGGCGTTCACTCTCCTAATACTTGGAGTTTGACAATTGGTTGACGCCGGTTGATACTCGAATGAATATAGGCACTTCTTATCAACATCGATGCTTGTCTGAGTGAACTTTGGAGTACATAGCAGCAACATAAGTACTTGTCCATCTGATCATTTTGTGCAGTTCTACTGAAATCACCCGATGTAATGATTTGCCTGCGAGTTCAGGCTCCAAATTACTCCTTTATGAAATCGGCAAACAGTAGCACAATACCAAATTACCAATACATATGACAGGCACAATAATCAGGATAAAGACCAGTACCAACCTGTGTGAGGTAGCATATCAATTACTATTTCCTTTGACTGGAAGCCGAGATAAGCCAAGCGACTGACAGCAAAGGAAGAAAGCAAGCGGAGATTAGCGACTGACAGGAAAGGACGGAAGCTGTCGAGGCAATGAAGCACCCAAAGTTTTTGTGCAGTTCCACCAAAATCGAGCATCCCTGTTGGCACATATATTGAGAGAGTGAGATTACTGTAATAGTGGGACTAGTTGATGAAACATACACTAACAAATAGAAGCACCCTCATTATCTTAATGGGTAAAGTTAGCAACATAGTAGTCTTGCTTAAAGAGAGGTATTAGTTTATTTAATCAGTGCCAATTAGCTCAACTCAACACTCAAAGCATTGCCATTTATCATAGGTTGCAAAACTTAAAAGTGCAAAGATAAAGGAGTTTCTCATGACAGTAGCACGATACAAATAGAGATGACAACAAACTAATATGGATGAAGGCCTTAGGCCCGTACCAACCTGAGAAAAAAAGCTTATTCATGTAGTCCCATAAGAGATGATAAAGCACTCACTGGAATCACACAATAGTATATATTTTTGTGCACTTCAAATGTATGGTTGAAATCACTCTTGTTTACCAGTGCTGAGATTATATCGAAAGATTATCAAGAACTTCCAGCAGAGTTAAAGCACTGGCTGGGATACAGTTCATTGTATTGTCTTGTGTAGTTCCACTAAAATGTATGATTGGCACAACATGATCCCTGTTTGCACAAGTAGGAACAAGGTGAAACCTTCATTAGCTTAGTGAGAAAGGATAGGAAGACATTAGCATATTACTCAAACAGTAGCATCAAATTCATGATGGACAATACGCAAAACATTGCCTCATTGAACCAATGGCAATAAATTGACATGCAAAACAATAGCACTATTATGTCATGACACTAATAATATTCCCTCCCTGCTCCACCACATGATTCACCTCCATAGACAAACATTCACACGTACATGATTCAACATAGGGTCCTACTAAAGATTTGTTTAACTCCAACAGGAAAATTAGGCAGTAATAAATTAGTGGTACTTAAGTACTCCTAATTAATTAAGTGAGACAACAGAAGTGGAAGGGCTCCCTGGAGGATCGTCTCACATGTAAGGTAGTCGTTGCCGGAGCCCTTGAATAGCCTCGACTGAGGCCTCTGGCTTCAGCAAGATCGCCTTGGCACTGTTTATTCTTCTTCTTCTTCCTCTTCATGCTCTGTTTCTCTTTCTCCTCACCAGTTGGTGAAACCAAGTACATGATTGGCCTTCTAATTCAGAATTGGTTTTGTCAGTGAGGGAGTACAAGTGTACTAGTAAAAACAACATTATTTTCTCATGGCAGTCGGAAAATAGAGATGAACACATGCATTAAATATCATTCTTACCTAAAGGAAGGTTATGGCGCCAATATGGATGATGAGGATTGGAACACAGATCTCCCTTTGTGCAGTTCCACCAAAATGAACCAACTGTTCCATTCTGACATTCCAGTTAAACAGCACAAAAGTCACTTCTTTTAAGAAGAGTTTTGTGCAGTGCACCAAAAGGTCACAACAGCAACCAGGTGAATTGGATATCCCTGTTTGCACAAAAAGGCACAGAGGAAACAGTCAGTCTCAAACAATTACAGGCAAAAACATTTGGCTAAACTTGTCAGAGTCTCAAACAATTACAGGCAAAAACAATGGCATGGATTCATTTTTACCAGGGACATTATATTAAGAACAACTAAGGCTGCGTTTGGTTCACAGGTTTGGTGCAGGATTTTCGTAGGAACACAATTTCTATGGTATTCTTTCCCTTCCAACCGTTCGGAACACGGGAAAGGTGAATATTGTTTCATAGGAATGCTGGTCTGGTAGTACTGATTCCATCGGATTAGAAACATCCACGCGTTGCTCATTTTTTGGGCGGAAGCCCGAGGCAGGCGCTCGTTGCCATGCGTTAGACATGTTGTTGTGCTGTGTTTGCTGGAATAAAAAAATCAACCTATGTGTGGTACGTGAGGTGAGGACAAGAGTAGTCACTGTGCAGCTGAATAAACAAGTAGCATCTCATACTGCCAAGCATGCTACTCTAAAAAAACAAATATGTACATTTCGTAGTCCATCCGAACACATTCTCTTGAGAGTTTCCTCCGGTTCGCTGTTCCATAGTTTTATACCTACATTCCTTTCCTATTCCTCTATTTTCATCAAGACCTATTCGGTGCCCAGGCTCATCTGCTCCCGCTCAGAAAGAAAATCAAAATAAATACTAGAAAATTCAAAAAAAATTCAAATTTCCCCTTTATTCCGACCGGAGCCTAAATATTTGGTATAAGGGCATGGGACAGTGGGTGCACCAGCAGTACAGCACCATGTACGTAAACATGGGCATAAAGTGGTGATTCATAGTTTGTTGCCCCGAGAAACAAACATCCAAGAAACATATCTGGGTTGGTCCCATTTTTGTTCACTCTATCCACCTACTCCTATGTGTGGATAGCAAATCTAGTCCTAGTCATACCACTATGTAGTGCGTTAC
This sequence comes from Triticum aestivum, assembly GCF_018294505.1. Taxonomy (NCBI): domain Eukaryota; kingdom Viridiplantae; phylum Streptophyta; class Magnoliopsida; order Poales; family Poaceae; genus Triticum; species Triticum aestivum. The sequence continues at coordinate 258,093,525 of NC_057804.1, read as the reverse complement.
CCCTATATTTCCCTTTTCGACCAAGAGACTGGTTGGATGACCAGTCTGTACTACTTTCATCCCCTTTCCTTCCTGTTTGTACCAAGTCCGGTGTATATACTAAATTCCCCCACCCCCACTTTATTTCAATGACAAGTATTTTCGGACGGAGGGAGTACAAGATTCGACTCCATGAAGTAGCTTTACCTCTAACAATAGAAGAAAAAAATAGGTGACGTTGGACCATCCGATTGAGAGGGGCTGAGAGGTAGAAAATGATGCACATGCAGCGACGTAGCGAGCTGGGGAAGTAGAGCTAAGGCGGTTTCGAACGAAGATATACCTGAAGGTTGTCGGGATGTGGATAGGTGGGCGGCGGGAGGCCGGATCCGCCCACAGGCAACGACGAAGGGATCGAAGGACCTCCCGCACCGGTGCTCGGCCAGAGATAATGGTGCGGCCAGCAGTGGGTCTCCTCCCTCGCTGTCGACAATGGCCTAAATGCTGCCCCTCCTCCCCTTCACCGGCAGAGGGGGATACGTCCGGATCTGTAACCAGCAGTGAGGATAGAAAGCCAGTGTTTTTTGAAGGGAGAAAGACAGTGTTACTACCCCTATCTTGTTTAGATCTAGAGAGGATGAGAGTGTGGGAATAGAGCAACCCTAGCAAGCAAGCGCGGAGGCTCTGGCCTATATATAAGTAGTGGGGTAGTTTTCCTTTTTCACTCCATCAAAACAATCGTTTAAAATTGTGTACTACTACATGCCAGGTCGCGTTTTTTTAGTTGTTGATTGTTTTTTGAGATAGCTACCCGCTTGTTCCGTCGTGTTACGATGTGCCAGGTTTCACTTTGTATCATTCAAGTCTGGTACTACAAGTCCCTCCATTAAATGAACAACCACCCCCTCGTAAAAATTGTGAACAAGCCCACGGCTAAAATTAGCGGAAACGTGGTTGCCCCAACATGCATTATTATTTATATTTTCTACTACTTCCTAAATATAAGTCTTTTTTATTAGCCACACCTAAGACAAGAATTTTTTTATTAGCAGTGTACCCCACATGTCATAGACACAAAAATTGTGGCAAGATTCCCTTAGGCAAGCCAAAGTGTGTCTAACAATTTGATCAACTCAGGTTAGGCAAGTGTGGCAAGTGTGGGAAAAATAATGTGGCAACATAAGACAAACATAGTCACAATCCAAACAGCCCCGTAATTTTTTGTCACATGCATGAAAATTTGGTTAGTTAAATTTATAGTCAAATTTTGGCAAGGTGCATCAAATCAACACATGCAAGTATCAAAAGGAAAGTCATGGCATGCATGCATGCGTTGTACTCCCTCCGTTACCAAATATAAGTCTTTTTAGAGATTGCAACAAGTGACTACATACAAAGCAAAATATGTCTACTCCTACATACGAAGTAGCCCATTTGAAATGTGCAAAAAGACTTTTATCGAGTGCAGTGCTTTGATGTGTCGCGTCAACTCGTACAAGACCGAGAAATTTGATTACTACGACGCCCTCTCCCTCGCGGACTGAGCTCCGGTGCCTTAACTGCACCTGCCTTTGGCTGCATGACAGGAGGGCCAACCACCTGTTGGGCCCACCTGTCATAGACGCAAAGGCAAGAGCAGTAAGTAGAAGCTTTCGCTACACGCTATCCCTCCCGCACGAGGTGGACGTACATGCAGCAGTGGATTCGATACTCTAGAAGTAGGAGTAACATCATTGTTCGTCTTCTCGAAGAGGCGAAGAGCCAAGCGCAAACCGAACATGCCAGTTGCGAATGCTCGCGTGGTGCGGTTCCTTGGAGTACTAGCCAGGCTCTTGCATGAGACAAAATTGCTATTGTTTAACAATTAAACTCCATTATCCATTGGTTGATACTCATTTTGCATAGGTCCACGCGCTTAACACCGTTTCCTCCTGGGGTCACCAATGTTTATTTGCTAATTAATAGCATTCCATGCAATGAACTAGCCATTGCAAGTCATTAAAAGCATGCACACCTCTCATCTCTTATTGGTTGATACGTATGTCAAGAAACAAGAAACAAGGTAGAAGTTAATGCACCGCGCCTAAGTGTTTTGGGACTATTTGGTTTTCGTAAGATGACCTACACACCTAGACGGAGGGAGTAGTATAGACCTGTAAACCGGAAAGGAGTATTTACCTTTCTAGAGATTTCAACAAGTGACTAGACTACACCGTGTGAAGTACCCCCTCCCTTCCGGTTTATAGGGCTCAAATCTCAAATCTCATGAAGCAAGGCATTTTGCGATTGGAGGAATGTACTGTATCTCGTACTACCTCCGTCCGGGTTTATTGGTCCTCATTGTATTTCGTGTCAAATTTTGACCATAGATTAAACTAACAAAATGTTTACGCATGTTACCAAACATTATATTTTTGAAAACTATGTTCAAATACGAATCCAATGAGATAATTTTTTTGACATGCATTAACATTTTATTAGTTAAATCCTTAGTCAAAATTTGACACAAACTACAAAGGGGACCTGTAAAGCAGGACGGAGGTAGTACTTTACAAAACTACCCTAATTAAACTCATGCATTAATTACGTAGTTCTCTTGTTTTCCTCTCCGCCTTGGTCGCGGTGCACAATATTGAGCACTCCTATATGACTAGCCGCTCTATCTACATGCGAGACATTTCAAAGCATCCGGGCCCGCGTGCCATCCACCAAATCACAGCAAGGTGCTACAGTCGAGACTCACCTGTCACCCCGGTGTGGTCGTCATGACCTGTCATATCACAAAACCCACACCTTTACCAGTAGTGGTAAGGTGGCCTCCAAGTTGGACTGGACGAAGCAACCATCATTTCATTGGAACGCTCGTTCAAGCCCTTTCTTCCCTTTCTTGAAGAAAACCTCACTCCAGGCTACTCACTTCTGCCATTTTTCTTCTGTACCGATGAAGGAAAGGTGGGCGAATCAGTTATGCTGCTATATTTTCATTCCAATAATCTTCTTTTTGCGAAGCACCGACCGATTCTCACATCCTATTCTTTTCCCGTTTTCATTGCGATTGTGGTTTCCTTTCGATTGCTTTTTGTTTGTTAGTTCATTGATGGATCCTGGAGCACTAGGCAAATAGTTGCCGGCGGAAAACCCACTGGAGACAGCGATCTCCAGGAAGCGAGCACCGACCAACGAGTTGACCATGTTGGCGGGGCAACCCATGGAGACGAAGAACTCCAAGAAACAAGCACTGGCCAAAGAGTTGAGGACGTTGGCGGACGAACTCCTCAAAGAAAGTTGGAAGAACAGCAAGGGCCCCACCGTGCCTACCCCATGAACTCTGTTGCCACCTATGTGAGGCTCAAGACCAAGTTTGAGGAGATAGTCGCCGTTGAGAAGCAGTATTCCCCTGGCAAGGTGATGGCCCCCATCGAGGACGAGGAGATGGCCCCCGGAGGGATGAGATCCCCCGGTGACCTGCACAAGGTAAAAAATAATGGCTTATTACCATAGTTGTGGTTTTTGATTATTTGCAATGTGCTTGCTAATATGTTAGGGTTGTGCAGGTGCCGGTGGTTGTCGTTGATGATTCCGATGTCGTGGCCCGCCCTGTTGGCATCGCCCCGGAGATCGATTCCGATGTCGCTATCCATCCTGTGGACATCGCCCCCGAGATCGATTCCGATGTCGCGGTCAGTCCTGTGGACATCGCCCCAGAAATCGATTCCCATGCCGCTGTCCATGCTGTGGTCATTGCCCGAGAGATCGATGACAAGAAATAGTTGGTCGCGCTAATCCTTCAGGGTAGTTTGCATTACCTTGTGTTTAATTACCAGAACGATGCGTGTTATCAATCCATCTTAGGGCTAGTGCACTATTGTCACACCCTAGCTAGTCATGCATTAGAGTGTTGCATCATGTTTATTCTTTCATCAGAAACCTGAAATGGGGATGACAGAACCCCCAGTCCCCTCTGAAACCAATTAGGGTTTACTAAAAACTTTTTCAATGAACCTGAAATGCCCTTCTAAAATGCCCATCATTTTTGTCTTGGTTCAGAACCTCTGCCAAAAGTGATGCACATTTTCCTAGGCCATCTTAGGGTTTTTGAATTAAATCATAAATATTTGAATTTGGGCATTTAAAATTATATAAAATATTTAAATGCTCAAATATCTCCAAACTAAAATGTTTCATGTTGGAAATAATCCAACTATGGACCAGGAGTAGTTTGGTGATTTTAGGAGTTGCCTAGGTATTTTTATTAATTCAACAAAGTTGCAGAAGTATTAAAAAACAGAAAACAGAGAAAAATAGAAAAGCTTACATGGCGCCAGCACCCGGCCCACCTGCCGGCCCAGCCCAGCGCCGCTCCAGCGAGCTGCTTGCCGGCCAGGCAGGCAGGCAGGTGCCCGACGGCGACCGCAGCGCACGCCACGCAGCTGGCTGCCGCCCTGCTCCACCTCCTCGCCTCGGGGCTGGATGGATGAGCTCCGCGCAGCGCCGTGAACCCGCAGGACACCTCCATTCTTCCCCAACCCGTCTCTCTCGCGCTCCCCTGCCATGGCCGACGCCATCGCCGCCACCCCCTCGCCGTAGCCACGCCCTCCGTCGACCCCACGCCGTTCCGCCGTGTCCAGGAGCTCCGCTACCCTCCTCTCCTTCAAGCAAGCCGAGCCCCGAGCGCTCACAAGGCACGAGCCCACTGCATCGACCTCGACCGAACCGCCATCGCCGGAGATCCCCTTCAACGCCGTCGTCGCTCCAGTCCGTCCCCGGCCGCACCAAGGGCTTCGTCGAACTCCCCGTGAGCTTAGCCATCTTCCCCTCCCTTCTTTTCTTTCTCCCGAGCCGTGTAGCGACCTCCCGGAGCTCAACCGCACCCACCGCCGCGGAGCTCGTTGCCGACGTGCTCCCGGTCACCCTCCGACCACTGCACGATGTCCATCATGCTCACCGCGTCACGTAGCACCTAGCTAGCTACTCCCCGCACCTCACCGACCCCTCTTGCGTCAAGTTCGACTTCGGCCGAACCCCGGTGGCCGCCAAAGTCGTCGCCGGCGCCAACTCCGGCCACCCCGACCCCAACGGACTCCACCAAGAGCCGCGGCTCGTCCTCAGCTCCACTCCGGTGGTCTCCACGACCTATTTGGTGGCCGAAACGGCCAAAACCACTTCCGCCGCCGCGTCGGGCTCGCCGGCGGCTAAACGCCGGTGCAGCCGACCCGGGTTTGACCACGGGTGGGCCCTGGTTGACTCTCCTGAGTCAATGACAGGTGGGGCCCAGCCCTGTTAATTAAACAGGTTTAGTTTTGATTAAACTTTAACTAATCTAATCACACTGACACGCGGGACCCACTGTCAGGTTTAACCCGGACGTGTCCCGTTGACCTGCTGATGTCACACTGACGTCAGGCTGACGCAGTAATTGATTTTCTGGATTTAATCTAATATAGGAAATTCCAGAATATAGTTTAAACTTCAAAAATTCATAACTTTTATTCTGTAACTCCAAATCAGACAAATTATATATGAAAAATGATCAGAAAAATCCAATCTATCCATCTGTACTATTTTCATGCATGATTAAACAAGTTAACTTGATGTTTAATGCAGAACAAGGAAAAACACTTTAAAGGGCCATGTTTGAGTTTGAAATTTGAATCTTTAATTCAAATTGGTTCAAACCCTTCTGATCTTAGTTGCATTAGCCCAACACACTCATATTGCCATGTTTCATGCATGCATCATATTGTTGCACTTGTTTGGTGATGGTTGTGTATCGGTGTTCTTTGCGGCAGGTTCTGTCTCCGAGGAGTACCGTGATTACCCTAACGAAGAACCATATCAGTGCATCGAACCATCAGGCAAGCAACCAACCATTTGATCATATCGATACAATCCCATGTTCTCGCTCCTGCTCTCTTTTACTGCATTAAGACAACGCGTTTCAAACTGCTGTGTGCTACGGTAGTTGAACCCACTTCCTCTGCATAACCTGTCATTGCCACAGTAACTAGATGAAACCCACTAGCATGTGTAGGAGTTGATTGAGCCATATGTATGTGTTGTTCCTACCTTGCTATGCCTGCTATGCTTAGAGTCGTGTCAGGTCTGGTTCATCTAGGTGATGGGCTAGAGTGAAATGATTATGTCGGTAATAGGAGTGGTGTGGTGAACACGATTTGGTAAAGGTATCGATGAGAGGCCATGTAGGAGTACATGGTGGGTTGTTTCATTGAAGCCGACCTTAAGCACTAAGATCTGTATGTGTGATTTAAGATACAGCTACTACCATGCATTGGGCCCTGAAATATGACCCCGCTCGACTTCTTATTCACCCTAGTTCTCTGTCCAGGAGTTGCAAGTAGTTTCTGGTGTTTGTAGCCTACTGGAGGCCGTGGACAGCGCTGACCGTAGGGGTGGGCTATGATGCGGTAGGTACGTGGCACGGTGTACCGAATACCCGTTAGGTATCTCGGGAACCCTGTTCACATCGTTCGGGGCCGTATGGGAAGCCTCGGCCGGACTCCCTGCGGATGGAACCTGGATAGGCGATAAACCTGGACTAGAGACTTAGGTGTTTAGGTAGGTCGTGGTCTACACCCACGTCGGCTTTCGCTTGAAGTCTGCCGAGCACATGTCGTGTGCAGACGCTAAGTGGTGGAAACATGTATGAAGAAGTACACCCCTGCAGGGTTATCATGATCTATTCTAATAGCCGCGTCTGCGGTAAAGGACTACTTGGTTGCCTATACAGTTCATAGACAAGTAAATGGAAACTACTAAAAGCCTCAAGATAAGTGTGAGTGCCGAGGATGGCTCTTCCGTAGGAAGACGGAGGTGGATCCTCGGTGGTGTATTGAAGTGGTGAGTAGTGGACTCGTGTACGCAAAACCATTTCAAGTTGGAGTCTCGTAGGATAGTCTAGCCAAGAGTCAAAGCTGGCTTGCTGCAATAACTCCACCAACCCTTCTTGATAATGTGCATGTATGTAGGATCTAATGTAAGTCTTGCTCAGTACCTTTGTACTCATGTTGCTATAATTTACATTTTGCAGAGGACGCTGCAACCCCTTCTGATGGGTTCTTCGTAGACGTTGACATCAATGAGTAGGCTAAGGCCCAGGTGGTGATCCTGAGCTTGTGAAGGACCACGTAGTATAGCTAGGCTTTCCAAGCCTCTTTTATTTTACTAGTTGTCTGTACTCAGACAAGTTACTTCCGCTGCTGGTTTGTATGACTGTATGACTTGAATGCTGGGTCGTGTGACCCGTACCTTTGTGTATGTTATGTATGGCTCTCTGAGCCTTAAATAAAGTACTTGTGTCATAGAGTCATGTTGTGATGCTATGTTGTATTTGCACATATCGAGCATATTGTGTGTATGTTATTGAAATGCTTGGTATGTGTAGGATCTGACTATCTAGTTGTTTATCTTTAGTAGCCTCTCTTACCGGGAAATGTCTCCTAGTGTTACCGCTGAGCCATGGTAGCTTGCTACTGCTCTGGAACACTTAGGCTGGCCGGCATGTGTCCTTCTTCGTTCCTGTGTCTGTCCCTTTGGGGAAATGTCACGCATTGAGTACCGGAGTCCTGTTAGCCCGCTACAGCCTAGTTTACCGGAGTCCTGCTAGCCCAGTGCTACAGCCCGGACCCACTTGCTGATGACCGACACGTTCGAAGCTGGGTCATGGATGCCTGTCCCTGTAAGTCTGTGCCACTTTGGGTTTACAACTAGTCATGTCAGCCCGGGCTCCCTATCATATGGATGCTAGCGACACTATCATATACGTGAGCCAAAAGGCGCAAACGGTCCCGGGAAAAGGTAAGGCGACACCCGTGGGGATACCGTGCGTGAGGCCGCAAAGTGATATGAGGTGTTACAAGCTAGATCGATGTGACATCGAGTCGGGGTCCTGACAACTGTCTTGTGTGGGTGGATCTTGCTACTTTTGTTTGATAGTGAATCATGCGATGAATCATGCGAACCCTCTCCGAGTTATGGAAACAGATGTATCCTCACCAGCTTTTGATGTAATATATGGCATGCTTAGATGTAAGTTTGAATTGTTTATCATATCAGTAGGGCTTGTTTGATGATTCTTGGTGTTAGTAGGCTAGCTACTGTGCGAGCTATAGTACTTGCAAAACACTCACCGAAGAGAAACGTTGGGGCTGATGAGCTCGTGGTACGCTTATACTTATCCCTCATCGATCGACCAATAGCCCTAGCTTCTAAAATTGTAGGCTTAGTGATTGATCAGACAATAGTCAACATACATTCAGGCCTCATTTGGTTTATAGGGTAGGAAAATCGTAGCAAAAGTACAGAGAACGTGCAACACAAAATCATAGCAGTACAGAGATGTACTCCCTCAGTTCCAAAAAAGATGACCTAGGCAGGCTAGTTTGGCCTAGTGGGTTTCAGTGATATGACGTGGTACAGTGTCGTCCAGTCTTCGCGTGTGGTAGCAGTATTGCGAGTACAATAAGTTTTCTTGAAGAAGCGGAATTCAACGAAGTCATGATGGTTCCTTCGTCCGAACAACTTACAGTGGGAAAGGTTGGGCCTGCGATACGACCGGGGTAGACTAGGATAATTTTGTGCATGGTGCTACGTCTTGAGCTTGCGTTGGTTTTCCTCGAAGAGGAGAGGGTGATGCAGCAAAGTGTAGCGTAAGTATTTCCCTCCGTTTTGAGAACCAAGGTATCAATCCAGTAGGAGGCTCCTCAAAAGTCCCACGCACCTACACAAACAAACTGAGAACTCGCAACCAACACAATAAAGGGGTTGTCAATCCCTTCACATCCACTTGCGAAAGTGATATCTAATAAAGATAGTAAGATAAGATAATTATATTTTTGGTATTTTGTAATATAGATGCTGTCGGGGAAGCTGATCCACGAACACCTATGGGGCCGGCGGACCGAGCCCCTTTCGGTTCGGCGGGGGGCGGAGGTCGCACGAAGAGCGGATCGAGGCGAAGCACACGAGCAGTTTACCCAGCTTCGGAGCTCTCCGGAGAGATAACACTCCTACTGCTGCTTGTCTGATTGTATTGAGTTCTTGCTCGGGTGCACTGAGTGCTACAGTACACACGAGACCGAGCGTGAGTGTTCTCTGGTTCCCAACCGAAGCCAACCCCCTCTACGTTGCGCATGGGCCTCCTTTTATATGCTCAAGGGGTCATCGACAGGTGGCAACGTAGAGAAGGGTAAAAATGGAAAAAGGGGTTGCGGTTGGTACAACCACCTGCACAGTGCATCCTACCTAACCCTGACGGCAGGGGACAAAGGCATTAAATGCCCGTCTGCGTCGCCCAAATAGTGTAAAAAGGGACCGTCAGGGGCGCCACCGCTCGCCATGATGGCAGTCTTGTCAGCTTCGCATGCCACCGCGCACCGCTGGCTGCACAGCCTCTCGCCACGCGCGCCTGGAAAGGCCCCCAGAGCAACACGTTGGTGGATGTGCTGGAGCGTGGGTACAGAGTGGTGTCCTGCCGCGGCAAGCGCCTTGCCGCGGCCATTGTCTTGTCGCGTCCGGAAGCTTGTCACTCACCAGGCCTTGCCGGGACGCGCGGCGCGTCGCGGCAAGTTCCTTGAAATGCCTTGGTTGGCCTTCCCAGCAAGCTCCTCTTGCCGGGGCCTTGTCTCCTGGGCTTAAATACTTTGTTCTTGAATGGCTCCAAAGGAACCACGGAGGACATTGGCAGTCACTCGGCAAGCCTTGCCGCGCGGCGCTGCAACTGCCCGTGCACAAGTTCGGGATACTAGGGTACCCCTACTCTAGTACACCGACAGGAGCCCCCGGGCCTGGGCCACGCACGGTGCCTAGCATTGTTGGGCCAGGCCCAAAGCAGGGCACGGGCACGCGTGGCCTGGGTCACGCCGTATCTTACTCCGTATCCACCGCGCCCTCCCCGAACGGCACGCGTTGAATGCGGCATCATGAGAGAGATCGTGGGTGGTTTCTTTATTCGGAAGGGCGAAACGTCCGCCCCTTCCCTCTTTATAAGCAGGAGAAACAGGGGCAGTTTGCCCACTTCGCCGGTTGCTACTCCAATCTCGGAAATCTCCGCCGCTCCCCCCTTCTTCCCGAAGCTGAAAGAGAGCAGCGCTCCGCCCCCCATTGCCACCAGCACCACCAAGGTCGTCGATCTCCCCCACCACTTCCACCATGGCTCCGAAAGCCGACAAGGGGAAGGGCGTGAAATCGGTCGAGGCGCAGCGGCTCGCGGCGCTGCGAAAGGAGCGGGCCATCTTCCCCCCTTAGCTTGACGCAAAGGAGTTGAGGGAGTACTACTACCTTTTCTAGTCGACGGAGACGCGAGCGCATCCGCGCATGAAGGTACTCCCGGCCACCGCTATCCCTTCTTCGTGTTGTTCTTCTACTGCGGGCTCTGCCCGCCCTTCTCTGAATTCTTCTGTGACATCATGAACACCTATGGGTTCCGCCTCCTTGACTTCACCCCCAACGCCGTTCTGACTATGGCAGTTTTCGCACATCTGTGCGAAAACTTTGTCGGAGTCCATCCAAACGTAGCCCTTTTCCGCCACTTCTTTATGCCCCGGGCTGAGAGAGGAGAGCCCCTTGCCGGCGGAATCACTTGGATCTAGAGAGTCGGCAAGAAGGAAGCCTATCTGGAGGGAGAGCTCCGTAGCAAGTGGGAGGAATGGAGAGCAGAGTGGTGTTGGATTCTCGAGGAGAACCCGCAGCCATTTACTGCCCTGCGCCAAGCCCCAATAGTACGCGGCAACGATTGGAGTAACGTGGCCCCGGAAGATGATAGGTTGAAGATTGCCGTCACCCGTATCCTTCGCCTCAGGCTTGCCGGGCTCACTGTAGGCGCTGTTGGCGCAGATTTCCTTCGCTGCCGCATCGCCCCCCTGCAGGAGAGGGGGAGACCCGCCTGGGAGTTCCAGAACTCGGCGGATATCATGAGGCTGCGCCCGGGCCTCAACTTTAACTTCACTGTCCTGGAGCTGGACGTGATGCTCCTGGAGCTGTTCAAGCGTGATCCTCAGCATCCATTCATGTTGCCGCGGGACGTCGTTCCGCTGTGCAACAATTCTTCGCTTGACCGCATCCGTGCAATGATGCCGCTGTGCGACTCTCACGGAATCGTTCCAACTTGGCAAGAGCCGGTAGACGCCATCGTGCAGGAGTTCTTCGACGGCTTGGTAGAAGTGCCGGTCCGCGCCGATGAGCAGAAGAGCCTCACCCGCGACACCACTGATGCGGAGATGCAGCGCATCGCCACCAGGCTGGAAGAGGCGGCAGCAGCCGCTGCCGCGGGCGTGTTTGGGTTCACCGTGGAGGAGGCAGAGGCAGCAGAGGCGGCAAGCCTTGCCGAGCGAGAGGAGTTCGCCGGCGAGGAAGAGCTTGCCGGGCCTGAAACTGAGCCGAGCGAGCCCGGCGAGGAAGAGCTTGTCGGGCCCGAGCCTTCAGACAGCTTGCCGCAGGCGGAGCCCCCGGCCCTGCCAAGAAGGCGTCTCCGCAAGGCCGCGGACGTAGCGGGGCGGCAGACGGGTCAACAGCCGCCGAGCTGCGCGACACGCTCTACCGCGGCAAGCACCGTTGCCGCGGGAGCGCCTCACGCCGCTGCGGCAACTGGAGCGGGGTCTTCCCGGTCCACCGCCACTGCTCCTGCCAAGCGGGCGAGGGAGCCTACTCCTCCACCTCGTCGCACTGGAGGCGAGCCGGACTTCGATCTCTCCGTGCTCAGCTCCGACGAGGAAGAAGAAGAGTAAGATTCCTTGCTGTCCTCGTAATCCTTCAATTCTTGTTGTCTTGTCCTGTGTCTGATTTGCTTTACTCTGAACCTGTTCCTTTTCAGGACTCTTGCCCAGAGAGCGGCGAAGAGAGCCAAGGCCCCGGTGATTGTCATCGAGGACGACCCTACCACGACGGCAGAGGACATGTCTGAGACCACCTTGTCGGACCCGGCAACCATTCCTCAAAGCAGCCCCCAGCGCAGCCCCCCACGTAAGTATATGGTTTAATTCATGCTGTCAGGCGCGCATGGGTGCTCTTCTTTTATTGATATCTGTCTATTGGTTTGTGTAGGAGCAGAGCAGCCTCACCAGGAGGGCCCGGAGGCCGCTCCCGAAGTGTCGTCTGCTTCGACTACACCGCCAAGGGAGGATTCCCCGGCAAGGGAGCGTTCTCCGGCAAGGGAGAATTCTCCGGCAAGGGGCAGTTCTCCGGCAAGGGACAGCGCCAATGATCCTCCGGTAGTTGAGACCACGACTGCAGTTCCTAGCACAGGTAACCCTTTTTCCTGAAAACTTCCCTTGGGTTCTTCTTCTTCTGATTTCCTTTTTGAGTGTTTGCTTGACTTTTCTCCCCTCTTCGGTCGTCAGATCCACCTGCCACAGAGCCGATGGACACTGAGGCCGTCGGCGAGGAGAACACGCGCGGCAACAATGACGACGCCGCCGCCACCAAAGAAGAGGCCGGTGCTGATGATCCCGCCGGCGAAGAGGCCGCCAAGGCTGCCGCCACAGAAGCTGGCGAGGAATCCGGCGATCGCACTGATGGCCCCGAGGCCGCAGGAGCGCCAGGCGTTGCACCGACCGCCGATCCCTCTGCCGCTGCTGTAGCGCCAGGCTCCGAAGAGCCCCAGCCCGGCGCCTATTTGAAGGCCGGCGATGGCGTCTTCATCAAGCTCCCCTGGGCGTCGAGCTCCAGGGCGCCAGTCGAAGGAGAAACTTTTGACGAAGAAGTGCTCGCCTCCACTGGGCTGGCGCTGGTCGATGCGCCAAGCAGCAGCAGCGACGAGTCTGAGGAGGAGGAGCTGCTGCGGAAGCTGTTGTCGCTCTACCATGCCCGACAAGCCAAGCTGGCATCCCGAGAGGCACTCGTTGCGAAGGCGGGAGTGGATATCGAGAAGCGCGCGGAGGAGCTCCGGGGTCTCAGGCAGGAAGCTCTCCGGTCTCTGGCAGAGGAGCGGGAGCAAGTCGCCGAGGAGCGGAAAGCTTTTCTCCTCGTGAAGGCTGAGGTTGAAGAGCAACAGCGGCTCGCTGCCAAGAAGCTTTCTGTGCAAGAAGGAGAGTTGGCGCAGCACAAGGTCAACCTTGACAGCCACGAGGAAGAGCTTGCCGCGCGCGAGCAAGCAATTGGCGAGGCTCTCAAGGAGGCAAGGGATGCTGCCGCAGCTGCTGAGGCCGCCGAGAAGGAGCTGGAGACGAAGGTGGCGCAGCTGGAAGCCGATCTCAGGGCGAGCGGCGAGGAGCTCGCCGCACTCAAGCGTGAGCGCGAGAAGGACGCTGCCGCTCATGGTGAGCTGCAAGGTCTTCTCGCTGATAGGAGCAAGGAGCTCAGCGCCGCCAAGGACTCCAATGCAGATCTCGAGTTGAAGTTGGCTACTTTGGCTCAGACGCTGGACGGCGCCAGGGAGCGTGAGGTGGCCTTGTCGGAGAAGATCAAGGCCGACGAAGCGTTGCTGGCGAGTGCTGCTGCCGCCCAGGATTCTTTTAGGGAGACTGTGGAACACTGGACCGAGGGTCTGGTGAATGTTGCCGCAGCCATCGACGGGGAGCTGGCGCAGCTGGGGATGGAGGATCTCGGGTACTCCTCCGACGAGCACCTCCAACCCAGCGCCAAGCTCAGCTTGTTCTTCAAAGGCGTGGCGACAACCCTCCAGCGACTCCGGGAGAAGATCCCAAAGTAGCTGGCCGACAAGTCGCGCAGGATCTGCGCGGGAGTTCTTTAGAAGGTGCTGGTGAAGGTGGCCTTTCGCAACCCAGGCCTCAACCTCACCAACGTCCTCAAGTCCCTGCCTCCAGATGCTGATCTGGAAGCGCTCAAGGCCCTTGTCGCACCCATTGTGGACAAGGTGAGCGAGATCAAGAGGGTTGAGGGCGATCGCGTAGACTAGGCCACCCGTTTTCTCTTTTTCCTTGTCGCTGCTGGTCATGTCATGAGAACAATCTGTTAGAGCTGCGACAAGTTATCTTGTAATATGACTCTATTTTGGGTAGACATTTGCTATGTTATTCCCTTTACTTGATTCCTTCCTTTGTATGTTTTTGCCCTACACTTTTAGGGAACTTGTCGGCGCAGGCACCTGAGCCGCGAGCGCTGAGTGCGGGACGTCAGCAGCCTGCTGGCGGTGCCGCTTCCGACAAGAAACCTTGTCGCAACTAGTCGCAGCTCACTTAAGTTGTTGAGCGGACTCGAAACAAAGTAAGGGCGCAACTAGCTACGAGTTGGTTCCTCCGCGCATAGGTTTACCATACAAAGTACGGTCGTTCGAGGAAGATAACTTAAATAAAACTGATTGCTCAAACTTTGGCAACTTAGCTTTTCTGTCGTTTGTTTTCCGGTAAGGCGAAACTTCCTTGAACGATGCCTGGCCCACACCATTATCTTCTCCTTTCCCCCCGGCAAACTTGTGTGCAAGGGAACCTTCCTTTCCTTTGAGAAAGAGAAAGAAAAGAAAATAAAGATATGGAGCCTTAAAGCTCGTTATTGCTTACCGGGGGTGGTGCTGCACAAAGTGTCAGATAATGCTTGCAAATATAAAGTAGAAAGCATGAAATTGACAAGATGTGCGGAGCACATGAGCTTTACTTGTGCACGGGATCTGCGCCCGGCTTTGTACAAAGGATTACATGCAACATCGGCAAGACTTGTACAAAAGGTGGTTGCCGGAACGGGTTCCGGCAACCGCGCCCTACGGGTAAAACTTACGAAGATGCTCGATGTTCCAGGAGTTGCTCACCGGAATGCCATCTTCGGTCTCAAGGCGGACAGCGCCAGGCCTAGTGACTCGTTTTACCCGGTAAGGGCCTTCCCACTTCGGCGTCAACTTGTTGGAATTCTTGGCGGACTGAACGCGCCGAAGAACAAGGTCGCCTTCCTCGAAACTTCTGGCATTAACTTTGCGGCTATGGTAGCGGCGCAAAGCTTGCTGGTATCGAGCAGCTCGTACAGCAGCCTGAAGACGGTCCTCCTCAAGGAGCAGCGCGTCATCTTGTCGCAGCTGCTCTTGCTCAAGCTCATCATAAGCGAGCACTCGAGGCGACCCGTATACGAGTTCCGTGGGGAGAACTGCCTCTGCTCCATAGACTAGAGCGAAAGGTGTCTGGCCAGTGGCTCGATTTGGCGTCGTCCTGATCGACCAAAGAACCACCGGCAGCTCCTCGATCCAGTTCTTTCCGCACTTGTGCAGCCTGTCGAAAGTTCTGGTCTTGAGCCCGCGCAGCACTTCAGCATTTGCCCTCTCCGCTTGACCGTTGCTTCTCGGATGAGCAACAGAAGCGAAGCAGACCTTGGCGCCAAGATCTTGGACGTACTGCATGAAGGTGCGGCTCGTGAATTGCGTGCCGTTGTCGGTGATGATCCTGTTAGGGATCCCGAAACGGCAAACAATCGACCTGAAGAACTTGACTGCTGACTGTGCTGTCACCTTCCTCACTGCTTCCACTTCCGGCCACTTTGTGAACTTGTCGATTGCAACGTACAAGTACTCAAAGCCCCCGACAGCTCGGGGAAAGGGGCCGAGGATGTCGAGCCCCCAGACCGAAAATGGCCAGGATAAAGGGATTGTCTGGAGAGCTTGAGCTGGCTGGTGTATCTGCTTGGAATGGAACTGGCACGCTTCACACTTGGTTACTTGTGCAGTTGCATCCTGGAGGGCTGTCGGCCAAAAGAAACCTTGCCGGAACGCTTTGCCGGCAAGTGCTCTTGCACCAATGTGGTGACCACATATGCCTCCATGTATCTCTGCCAACAGCTTTTGTCCGTCTTCCCGGTGAATACACTTCAATTTCACGCCGTTGAGTCTTCTTCTGTACAGTGTGTTGTCAACAAACTGGTACATACTTGACTGCCGGGCTACTCTTTCCGCTTCTTCTTGCTCTTCGGGAAGTTCTCCTATCTGAAGGAAATGGACAATCTGTTGTGCCCATGCTGGAGCTTGAGGCTCGACAACAAGGACTAAAGGCACATCTGCTGTTGTGGGAACATCCGCTTCTACGGCAAGAACCTGTGGCTCTGCCGGAGCTTGATGTTCCCCGGCAAGCTTGCCGAAGCAAAACTTGTCGGGAGCGTCTGCTTCAACGGAACAAACCCTAAGGCTTGTCGGAGCAGACTGCTCCTCAGCATCCTTGGTGTTGATTTTGGGGACCTTCTTGGCGGCGGCTTCGGGGAGCTCTTCCGGAAAATAGTCACCAGAAATCAACTTCCTCTTCTTGCTCTGTCCAGTTGATGGCGTTACAGACGGCTGAGTCAACTTGAGCACAAAGATCCCTAGTTCCACAGGTAACTTAAGTGCAGCGCACTTTGACAGGCCATCGGCAATGTCGTTCTGAGCTCTTGGAACATGTTCCATCTGTAGGCCGTCAAAGTGCTCTTCTAGCTTTCTCACTTCATCAACGTAAGCTTCCATCAATGGACTCTGATAATTCTTGTTCACTTGGCGGACGACAAGCTGTGAGTCACCCCTGACAATGAGCTTCTTGATCCCAAGGTCTGCCGCGATCCTGAGACCGGCAAGCAATCCTTCATACTCTGCAGTATTGTTCGTTGCTTGCTCCTTGGGAAAGTGCATCTGGACTACGTACTTGAGGTGCTCTCCGGTGGGTGCAACTAGTAGCACGCCCGCACCGGCGCCTTGCAGCGAGAAGGCACCATCAAAGTACATCAGCCACTCTTTGCTCGCTTCCTTGACGGGGATGCTCGTTTCTGGAATTTCTTCATCCTGTGTTGGCGTCCACTCTGCTATGAACTCTGCCAATGCTCTGCTTTGGATAGTTGAAGTGCTTTCAAACTTGAGGCCAAAGCTTGACAGTTCCAGTGCCCACTCGACAATCCTGCCTGTCACTTCCGGACTTTGCAATATCCTCTTCAGCAGAAAACGAGTGACGACTGTGATCTCATGTGCTTGGAAGTAATGGCGCAGCTTTCTCGAGGCCATGAGGAGGCTGAAAAGCAATTTCTGCACACCAGAGTACCTTGACCTAGCCCCTTGCAGAAGGGAACTGTCAAAGTAAACTGGGCGCTGCACCATTCTCTTCTGCATTTTCTCATGCTCCTGCGCAGATTCATCCTTGTCGGGACCAGAGCTTGCCGGTGAAGTTCCTTGCTTGTTGCTGGATGCGTCTGCCGTGGTTGCTGGCTCATCATCCGCCTCCCTCTCCGCTACTAACGCAGCACTAACCACTTGATTGGTTGCTGCTATATATAGCAGCAACTTCTCTTGTGGCTTAGGTGCGACAAGTGTTGGAGTGGAGGACAGGTATCTCTTAAAGTCCTGTAGCGCAGCCTCTGCCTCCGGAGTCCATTTCATTGGACCTTCCTTTTTCAAAATTTTGAAAAATGGCAGGGCGCGCTCAACAGACCTAGAGATAAACCTGCTGAGAGCAGCTACGCAGCCGGCAAGCCTTTGTACATCCTTGACGCGCTTCGGTGCCTCAATCTGCTCAATGGCCTTGATCTTGTCGGGATTGGCTTCGATTCCCTGCTGAGACACGAAGAACCCGAGAAGCTTGCCGGAAGGGACTCCAAACACACACTTCTCGGGGTTAAGCTTGAGGTTGATCCTGCGCAGATTTGCAAAGGTTTCGTCTAAATCTTGAATCAGAGTTGCCTTGTCCTTGCTCTTGATCACTATGTCATCCATGTATGCTTCCACATTTCTGTGCATTTGTGGCTCAAAAGCATCATGAACTACCCTTGCAAATGTTGAACCAGCATTCTTTAAACCGAAGGGCATTCGTACGAAACAGTATGTGCCACATGGGGTGATGAATGCGGTCTTCTCCTCATCCTCTTCTGCCATGAAGATCTGATGGTATCCTGAGTATGCATCAAGAAATGAAAGCAAGTCACATCCGGCCGTGGAGTCAACAATCTGGTCGATGCGTGGCAAGGGAAATGGGTCTTTGGGACAAGCTTTATTAACATCGGTAAAGTCGATACAAAGCCTCCATTTCCCGTTCGCCTTACGCACGACTACAGGATTGGCCAACCACGTAGGATGGAGCACTCCTCTGACAAGGCCTGCTGCTTCCAATTTCTTGATCTCTTCTGCAGTGAATTCTTGGCGGTCCACTGCCTGTTTCCTGACTTTCCGCTTGATGGGCAGCGCATGAGGACAGACGGCAAGATGGTGCTCGATTACTTTCCTGGGAACACCGGGGATGTCAGACGGTTGCCACGCAAACACGTCGACGTTCGCCCGCAGGAAAGAAACGAGCGCGCTTTCCTATTTAGGGTCGAGAGTGGCACTGATGGTGAAGGTACCACCAGTGCCGTCCTCCTTGGCGGACACCTTCTTGGTTTCTGGTGGAGCTGCCATTATCTTCTTACACTTGCCGGTGGATCTCGATGGTGCATCCTCGACGATAGCGCAGCACTCGGAAGAGGTACGCTTGCCGGAGTGGGCATCAGAACTCTTGCCGGACTTGGTCTTCTTCTTCCCCCCGGGAGCTTTAGCGGCAAGTAACTTGCGATCTGTTGCAGCTGCTGCTTCCCAGTAGATCTTGTCGGCGCAGATAAGGGCATCCTTCTTGTCGCCAGGGACAGAGATGACACTTATCGGGCCTGGCATCTTCAACACGTTATATGCATAGTGAGAGGCCGCCATGAACTTGGCCAGTGCTGAACGGCCAAGTATCCCATTGTAAGGCAATGGAAAGTCAGCAACGTCAAAAGTGACCCTCTTAGTCCTGAAGTTCAACTCGCTGCCAAATGTCACTGGCAATGTGATCTTTCCCTTCGGCTTGCTCCTCCCCGGATTGATTCCTTGGAATGTGCCGGTCTCTTCGAGCTCGCTATCAGGGATCTGGAGTTTCTGGAGTACCACGGAGGAGATCAAGTTCAAGATGTCCCCGCCATCAACTAACATCTTAGTGACCTTGAGGTTGCGGATAGTTGGTGAGACCAACATCGGCAAGCACCCAACCGCAGTTATGCGATCATGGTGATCCTCAATATCAAAGATGATAGGCATGCTGGACCATTTCAGAGGCTTGCGAGACTCGATGGGTGGTTCTACCGCATTGACTTCCCGCACCCACTACTTGAGCTGGTTGTGTGAAGTATGCAGAAAAGCACCGCCGTCAACGCACAGGACCTCTGTGGCTTTCTGGAACTCCTGCTCATCGGTCTTGTCATCATACATATCTTCATCGTCGTCGTCATCTTCATCCTTGTCGCGGCCGCGGGGAGGTCTGTCTCCTTGCCGCTGCTTGGCCTTGCCGCGGCGTCATCCTCGGCCGGGACGTTTCTTGCCAGCTCCTCCAGCACCTTCTTGGGCTTTCTCCTTGTCGCGTCGCTCGTATTAAGCTTTTTGCTGCTCAACAAGCTGCTCGACCTTCTTGCAGCTCTAGAGGTCATGGCCCTTGGTGCGGTGGATCTTGCAGTACTGCTTGTTGGTGCTGTCCTGCTTGTCGGCGACCGCCATAGCTACGGCAACCTCCTTGCCGGAGCTACCAGCTTCGGCTTTCTTGCCGGACTGCTCAACGACCAGCACATTTTGCCTTTCTTCTTCCTGTTGTTCCGCCGCCGGTTTTTCTTTGCTGGGGCAGTCTCCTCACTATCAGATCCTCCTGCTCATGTATTTTCTCCAGGGAGCTTCCTCCCTTCCTCAGCACGTGCACACTTGTCGGCCAGGGCATATAGCTCACTGACGTCTCTGATCTTGCACATCGCCATCTCCTCTCGCATCCTGCGGTTCCGCACGTTCTGATGGAACGCGCTGATCACCGTGGCAGGGTGGACATCTGGGATGTTGTGCTGTACGTGGCTGAATCTCTGAATGTACTTGCGCAGGGGCTCTCCTTCCTTCTGGGCAAGCAGATGAAGGTCACTCTCTTGGCCATGAGGCTTGTGGCCGCCCGTAAAGGCGCCGACAAACTGATGGCACAGGTCTGCCCAGGAGGAAATGGAGTTGTCCGGCAAGTGCATGAGCCAGGACCTGACATTGGGTTTGAGCACCAGCGGGAAGTTGTTGGCAATGATCTTGTCGTCTCGTCCCCCGGCAGCCTGCACCGCGATGGTGTAGATGCTGAGGAACTCCGACGGATGCGACTTGCCGTCGTACTTCTCTGGTACATCTGGCTTGAAATTCATCGTGCTGGGCCACTGGACTTGCCGCAGCTCACAGTGAACGCAGGGCAACCTACCGCGTACGGCAAGTCGCCTGGTTCCCCTGGCGCATGCATGTCAACAAAGGGCCCAGCGCGCTTGTCGGATTGACGTCGCGCGGTGGAGTCGCTGTCGAGGTGGATTCGACGAGTCGGTGATCTTGGCCTTCGGGGTGGAGAGTGCATGGTGGTTGCACCCCCACCGATTTCGTCGCCACCGGCTCGTGCCTGGCAGTCCTGCCGCGGCCGCGACGCACTTGGCTGCCGCGGAGTGTCGCTGTTGGCAAAGCCGATGAGACTCTGAATGGTGGCCCTCCATTGGTCGATCTTGTCTTCTGCTGGAGGGTAATCTAGGAGCAGTTGAGCTCGCGCCAAAGCTTCTGCTGGAGTGGTGGGCGGCAGTGGCGAACGGTGCGAGGAGCGGGATATGCTCGGACTTCTAACTATGTTAGAAGGAGCAGTATCCTGTCCAGGCGACCGTGTCTCGCTGGTGCCAGCACGTTGGCGTGCATGCTGGTCTTGAGCACCCCGAGATCCACCAGCTCGATCTTGTCCCAACGAACGTATGGTACTGCGAATACCATGACGCTGTCGGTCCTGCGCCTCCTGAGATGGGCGCGGTACATGTACGGACGTCGAGGTCTGTGCAGCCTTGTCCTTGGACCTGGCAGCATCGTGGGCTTCCTCGTCGACGTCCGTTCTTCCGCCGGCGTCCACTCCACCACCTGTTTGCTCTGGTGGTGGTGGAAGTGACGTGGACGGAGCAGCTGCCGCCGAAGTTTTCTTCTTCGGTGGCATGTCGATGAAGAAAATGAAGATCTAGCTCGTGTGCACACCGGATCAGGTTCACACAATCTCGACGCCCCCTACCTGGCGCGCCAAAGATGTCGGGGAAGCTGATCCACGAACACCTATGGGGCCGGCGGACCGAGCCCCTTTTGGTTCGGCGGGGGGCGGGGGGCGGAGGTCTCAATGCGAAGCACACGAGCAGTTTACCCAGCTTCGGAGCTCTCCGGAGAGATAACACTCCTACTGCTGCTTGTCTGATTGTATTGAGTTCTTGCTCGGGTGCACTGAGTGCTACAGTACACACGAGACCGAGCGTGAGTGTTCTCTGGTTCCCAACCGAAGCCAACCCCCTCTACGTTGCGCATGGGCCTCCTTTTATATGCTCAAGGGGTCACCGACAGGTGGCAACGCAGAAGGGTAAAAATGGAAAAAGGGGTTGCGGTTGGTACAACCACCTGCACAGTGCATCCTACCTAACCCTGACGGCAGGGGACAAAGGCATTAAATGCCTGTCTGCGTCGCCCAAACAGTGTAAAAAGGGACCGTCAGGGGCGCCACCGCTCGCCAAGATGCCAGTCTTGTCAGCTTCGCATGCCACCGCGCACCGCTGGCTGCACAGCCTCTCGCCACGCGCGCCTGGAAAGGCCCCCAGAGCGACACGTTGGTGGATGTGCTGGAGCGTGGGTACAGAGTGGTAGCCTGCCGCGGCAAGCGCCTTGCCGCGGCCATTGTCTTGTCGCGTCCGGAAGCTTGTCGCTCACCGGGCCTTGCCGGGACGCGCGGCGCGTCGCGGCAAGTTCCTTGAAATGCCTTGGTTGGCCTTCCCAGCAAGCTCCTCTTGCCGGGGCCTTGTCTCCTGGGCTTAAATACTTTGTTCTTGAATGGCTCCAAAGGAACCACGGAGGACCTTGGCGGTCACCCGGCAAGCCTTGCCGCGGGGCGCTGCAACTGCCCGTGCACAAGTTCAGGATACTAGGGTAGCCCTACTCTAGTACACCGACAGATGCAAAAAGTAAAGATGCAAATAAAGGTAGATTGAAAGCAAATATGATAAGAGATAGACCCGGGGGCCATAGGTTTCACTAGAGGCTTCTCTCAAGATAGCATAAGTATTACGGTGGGTGAACAAATTACTGTCGAGAAATTTATAGAAAAGCGCATAGTTATGAGATTATCTAGGCATGATCATGTATATAGGCATCACGTCCATAACAAGTAGACCGACTCCTGCCTGCATCTACTACTATTACTCCACACATCGACCGCTATCCAGCATGCATCTAGAGTATTAAGTTCATAAGAATAGAGTAACGCATTAAGCAAGATGACATGATGTAGAGGGATAAACACATGCAATATGATATAAACCCCATCTTGTTATCCTTGATGGCAACAATACAATACGTGTCTTGCAACCCTTTCTGTCACTGGGTAAGAACACCGCAAGATTGAACCCAAAGCTAAGCACTTCTCCCATGGCAAGAAAGACCAATCTAGTAGGCCAAACCAAACTGGTAATTCAAAGAGACTTGCAAAGATAACTCAATCATACATAAAAGAATTCAGAGAAGATTCAAATATTATTCATAGATAAACTTGATCATAAACCCACAATTCATCGGATCTCGACAAACACACCGCAAAAATAGTTTACATCAAAAAGATCTCCACAAGAGAGGGGGAGAACATTGTATTGAGATCCAAAAAGAGAGAAGAAGCCATCTAGCTAATAACTATGGACCCGTAGGTCTGTGGTAAACTACTCACAACTCATCATAGGGGCAAGGATGTTGATGTAGAGGCCCTCCGTGGTTGATTCCCCCTCCGGCAGAGTGCCAACGAAAGCTCCAAGATGGGATATCACGGATACAGAAGGTTACAATGGTGGAAATTGTGTTTCGCGGTGCTCCTGGATGTTTTCGGGGTACGTAGGTATATATAGGAGGACGAAGTACGTCGGTGGTCGCCCGAGGGGCCCACGAGATAGGGGGCGTGCCCTACATGGTGGGGCCCTCTCTCGTGGGGCCCTCGGGAGCTTCTTGACTTGCATTCCAAGCTCTCCGGATCAGGTTCGTTCCAAAAATCACGCTCCCGAAGGTTTCATTCCGTTCGGACTCCGTTTGATATTCCTTTTCTTCGAAATACTGAAATAGGCAAAAAACAGCAATATGGGCTGGGCCTCTGGATAGTAGGTTAGTCCCAAAAATGATATAAATGTGTAAAATAAAGCCCATAAACATCCAAAAGGGGTAATATAATAGCATGGAACAATCAAAAATTATAGATACATTGGAGACGTATCAAGCATCCCCAAGCTTAATTCCTGCTCGTCCTCGAGTTGGTAAATGATAAAAAAATTGATGTGGAATGCTACCTAGCATAATTCATAATGTATTTTTCTTTATTGTGGCATGAATGTTCAGATCCAAATGAATAGAAAATAAAAGTTCATATTGACATAAGAAATAGTAATACTTCAAGCATACTAATCAAAGTAATCATGTCTTCTCAAAATAACATGGCTAAGTAAAGTTATTCCTACAAAATCATATATTCTGGCTATGCTCTATCTTCATCACACAAAGTATTTAGTCATGCACAACCCCGATGACAAGCCAAGCAATTGTTTCATACTTTAATAATCTCAAACTTTTTCAACTTTCACGCAATACATGAGCGTGAGCCATGGACATAGCACTATATGTGGAATAGAATGGTGGTTGTGGAGAAGACAAAAAAGGAGAAGGTAGTCTCACATCAACTAGGCGTATGAACGGGCTATGGAGATGCCAATTAATAGATATCAATGTGAGTGAGTAGGGATTGCCATGCAACGGATGCACTAGAGCTGTAAATATATGAAAGCTCAACAAAAGAAACTAAGTGGGGTGCATCCAACTTCCTTGCTCACGAAGACCTAGGGCACTTTGAGGAAGCCCATCATTGGAATATACAAGCCAAGTTCTATAATGAAAAATTCCCACTAATGAAAGTAACAACATATGAGACTCTCTAATCATGAAGATCATGGTGCTATTTTGAAGCACAAGTGTGGAAAAGGAGATAGTAGCATTGTCCCTTCTCTCTTTTTCTCTCATTTTTTCTCTTCTTTTTTTCTTTTTCTTTTTCTTCTTTTTTTCTTTGGCCTTTCTTTTTTTGGCCTTTCTCTTCCCCCCCCTTTTTTCTTTTTGTAAAGTCCGAAGTCTCATCCCGACTTGTGGGGGAATCATAATCTTCATCATCCTTTCCTGACTAGGACAATGCTCTAATAATGAAGATCATCACACTTTTATGGATTTACAACTCAAAGCTAGAACAAGATATGACTCTATATGAATGCCTCCGGCGGTGTACCGGGATATGCAATGAATCAAGAGCGACATGTATGAAAATTACGAAGGTGGCCTTGCCACAAATACGATGTCAACTACATGATCATGCAAAAATAAATATGACAAAAGTAATGCGTGTCATATGAACGGAATGGTGGAAAGTTGCATGGCAATATATCTCGGAATGGCTATGGAAATGCCATAATAGGTAGGTATGGTGGCTGTTTTGAGGAAGGTAAATGGTGGGTGTATGGTACCGGCGAAAGTTGCGCGGTACAAGAGAGGCTAGCAATAGTGTAAGGGTGAAAGAGTGCGTATAATCCATGGACTCAACATTAATAAAAAAGAACACATATACTTGTTGCAAAAATTTAGAAGTCATCAAAAACCAAAGCACTACGCGCATGCTCCTAGGTGGATAGATTGGTAGGAAAAGACCATCGCTCGTCCCCGACTGCCACTCATAAGGAAGACAATCAATAAATAAAATTGTGCTCCGACTTCATCACAAAGCGGTTCTCCATATGTGCATGCTACGGGAATCACAAACTTCAACACAAGCATTCTTTAAATTCATAATCAGCCAACTAGCATGACTTTAATATCACTACCCCCATATCTCAAAACAATTATCAAGCATCAAATTGATCATAGCATCTAATTCACTTTCTATGATAGTTTTTATTATACCCAACTTGGATGCTCATCATTCTAGGACCAACTTTATGATCATAGCAAATACCATGCTGTTCTAAAAGACTCTCAAAATAATATAAGTGAAGCATGAGAGACTAGCAATTTCTTCAAAATTAAGACACCACCGTGCTCTAAAAGATATAAGTGAAGCACTAGAGGAAAACTATCAAGCTCAACAGATATACGTGAAGCACATAAAGTATTCTAGCAAATTCTAATCAAACAGGCTTCTCCCAAAAGGTGTGTACAGAAAGGATGATTGTGGTAAACTAAAAATAAAAGACTAATATAATACACGACGCTCCAAGCAAAACACATATCATGTGGCGAATAAAAATATAGCTCCAAGTAAAGTTACCAATGAACGAAGACGATAGAGGGGATGCCTTCCCGGGGCATCCCCAAGCTTAGGCTTTTGGCTATCCTTGAATATCTTGGGGTGCCATGGGCATCCCCAAGCTTAGGCTCTTGCCAATCCTTATTCCATAGTCCATAAAGGCTTTACCCAAAACTTGAAAACTTCACAACACAAAACTCAACAGGAAATCTTATAAGCTCCGTTAGTGAAAGAAAACAAAACCACCACATAAGGTACTGCAATGGACTCATTCTTTATTTATTTTGGTGTTAAACCTACTGTATTCCAACTTCTTTGTGGTTCATACACTGAATTACTAGCCATAGATGCATTGAAATAAGAAAACAACACACGAAAAACAGAATCTGTCAAAAACAAAACAGTATGTAGCAATCTGTAACTAACACAAACTTCTGGCACTCTAAAAATCCTACCAAAATAGGAAGTCCTGTACAATTTGTTTATTGAATAGCAGCAATAAGAATCAACGCCAAATCACATTCCTGTGATTTAACAAAATTATATTCGTGCGCGCAAAGTTTCTGTTTTTCAGCAGAATCAAATCAACTATCATCGTAGGTTATCCTATAGGTTCTACTTGGCACAAACACTAATTAAAAGATAAAAACACATCTAAACAGAAGGTATATGCAAGATTTATTACTAAACAGGAGCAAAAACAAAAAAACATAAAGAAAACTGGGTTGCCTCCCAACTAGCGCTATTGTTTAACGCCCCTAGCTAGGCATAAAAGAAAGGATAGATCTAAGTGGTGTCATAATAATAAGATAGATCTTGAAAGCTCATCTCATATTCTCTACGTTCGGCAGCAATTTTCCTTTGAGGTAAGCAAAAGTAATCAAAAGGGCTAAATTTAGTGGGACAAAGATCCCCAAGATCAATCACAGGAGGAACGGGTTCCTCCTTTGGCCCTTCATAGTGCACAACTATTTCATCACTAAAAGCATTCTTTTGGCAAAATCTTGTGAGCCTATACTCAAGAGAGTATCCTAGCTCATTGTTTCGAAGGGCAAAATCATTATTAAGTTCGTTAATGCAATCAACCAAGACGTTGGTAGGAACCTTTTTTCTAAGGTTTTCGTTAAAAGCGACATAGTCTGAAGATTGAGAACGTCTAATTTCCTCTTGATCATAGATGATCGCTTCTATGGGAGGAAGACCGGCATCCACCCTATAGTGCGCAAAGGTTTCTTTGGCCTCTCTTAGGATAAATCTAAACTCATGAGCCAAAAAGATAGTAATAGCGTGCTTAACAGAAGAATGCTCAATATTAGAGAATTCTAGGAAAATTCTTTGTATGCAAGGATGCATATGCATAAATTGTCTTTCAAGTTCAACTACAAGCATAGTGATAGCATCTGCAAGACTACTAGTTTTAAGAAGAATAGAACAACCCATGGAAGGTAAAGCACCGACACAAGTAAAGAAATCTTGAATAACACCTTTGCCAATGATGTTACCACTACTGATTCGAAACTTTTTAGTATGCAAGATAGGGGGTTCATCGGCCAGAGCCTCGGGATTTTTTGTATTATCATGATTGTCCATATCAACGATAATTTCCCCAATTTCAGGCATAGCGGCAAACAAAAGCAAGGCGGAAGAGAGCGAGGGAAAAGGAGAGGAGGAGATTGGGATAGAGAGGGCGAATAAAATGGCAAGAGTGAAGTGGGGGAGAGGAAAACGAGAGGCAAATGGCAAATAATGTAAATGCGAGGGAGATGGGTTTGTGATGGGTACTTGGTATCTCTTGACTTGAGCGAAGACCTCCCCGGCAACGGCACCAGAAATCCTTCTTGCTACGTCTTGAGCTTGTGTTGGTTTTCCTCGAAGAGGAGAGGGTGATGCAGCAAAGTGTAGCGTAAGTATTTCCCTCAGTTTTGAGAACCAAGGTATCAATCCAGTAGGAGGCTCCTCAAAAGTCCCACGCACCTACACAAACAAACTGAGAACTCGCAACCAACGCAATAAAGGGGTTGTCAATCCCTTCATGGCCACTTGCGAAAGTGAGATCTAATAAAGATAGTAAGATAAGATAAATATATTTTTGGTATTTTGTAATATATATCCAAAAAATAAAGATGCAAATAAAGGTAGATTGAAAGCAAATATGATAAGAAATAGACCCGGGGCCCATAGGTTTCACTAGAGGCTTATCTCAAGATAGCATAAGTATTACGGTGGGTGAACAAATTACTGTCGAGCAATTGATAGAAAAGCGCATAGTTATGAGATTATCTAGGCATGATCATGTATATAGGCATCACGTCCATGACAAGTCGACCGACTCCTGCCTGCATCTACTCCTATTACTCCACACATCGACTGCTATCCAGCATGCATCTAGAGTATTAAGTTCATAAGAACAGAGTAACACATTAAGCAAGATGACATGATGTAGAGGGATAAACACATGCAATATGATATAAACCCCATCTTGTTATCCTCAATGGCAACAATACAATACGTGTCTTGCAACCCTTTCTGTCACTGGGTAAGAACACCGCAAGATTGAACCCAAAGCTAAGCACTTCGCCCATGGCAAGAAAGACCAATCTAGTAGGCCAAACCAAACTGATAATTCGAAGTGACTTGCAAAGATAACTCAATCATACATAAAAGAATTCAGAGAAGATTCAAATATTATTCATAGATAAACTTGATCATAAACCCACAATTCATCGGATCTCGACAAACACACCGCAAAAAGAGTTTACATCGAATAGATCTCCACAAGAGAGGGGGGGAACATTGTATTGAAATCCAAAAAGAGAGAAGAAGCCATCTAGTTAATAACTATGGACCTGTAGGTCTGTGGTAAAGTACTCACAACTCATGGGAGGGGCAAGGATGTTGATGTAGAGGCCCACCATGGTTGATTCCCCCTCCGGTAGAGTGCCGGCGAAGGCTCCAAGATGGGATCTCGCGGATACAGAAGGTTACGGCGGTGGAAATTGTGTTTCGTGGTGCTCCTGGATGTTTTCGGGGTACATAGGTATATATAGGAGGAAGAAGTACGTCAGTGGCTGCCCAAGGGGCCCGCGAGACAGGGGGTGCGCCCTACAGGGGGGGCGCGGCCCCCTATCTCGTGGGGCCCTTGGGAGCTTCTTGACTTGTACTACAAGCTCTCCGGACCAGGTTCATTCCAAAAATCACGCTCCCGAAGGTTTCATTCCGTTTGGACTTCGTTTGATATTCATTTTCTTTGAAATAGTGAA
Organism: Triticum aestivum; assembly: GCF_018294505.1. Lineage (NCBI taxonomy): Eukaryota > Viridiplantae > Streptophyta > Magnoliopsida > Poales > Poaceae > Triticum > Triticum aestivum. Next base: position 258,065,048 of record NC_057804.1, on the reverse strand, counting down.
ATAGGCAAAAAAACAGCAATATGGGCTGGGCCTCTGGTTAGTAGGTTAGTCCCAAAAATGATATAAATGTGTAAAATAAAACCCATAAACATCCAAAAGGGGTAATATAATAGCATGGAACAATCAAAAATTATAGATACGTTGGAGACGTATCACATGGCAGGTGGACCAGGATGGTCGACGTCCCACATGTCGGCGAATGAAAGTATTCTTTCCGATATAAGGACGAGCAACGAGTATTCATTTTTATTTTTGATGAAAGCTATTGTCTCCACTGTTACTCCTTGACTTTGTCAATGCCTCTCTCTCCTCCACATAAGCGGGGACTACTTGTTATGCATGCAGTGGGCAGCTGGCGTCTTGAGGGGCCAGGGCAGTGACAGCGGGCTCCGGAAGCGGTCCGGACTCCAGCATGGCCCACCTCACATTATCACCATATATTTCTTGGAGTCCATGCACGACGGGTGGGCGATCTCTTCTCCGTCCCCCGTTTCTCTCTTCTCAGCCGACGCCCGCCGAGCGATTAGATTTTGGCTATCGACAGTTTATTCAATTACGGTCCCACATGTCAGTGAAATTGCAAGACAATGCGTGTCCCCTCTAGTGAGCGGCGTGCGAGCCGGACTGTCGGGGTTGCGACGCGTACGAGTCGTAAGTGTGCCGCCTTTTCCTTTAGAACTTGCGAAGCGTAACATTTTCGCGCGATCGATCGATAGAAATCCAGAACAAAATGACGAGGGCGGTGCTTTCCCACTTGTTAGGCGGGCTAGTTCGAGTGATATGACGTGCTACAGTGCCGTCCACTTGCTCCATTTTTATGTAAGCAAGAGTTTACACTCTTACGCGGGAGGAGTGTGAAACACCGCGGATCTGATTTTGATCGAGGGATAACCGTTCCCTGCCAAATAATGGAGGATTGTTAGCGATTATAGCATGATAGTTAGGGCATCTCCAGCGCTGGCCCACAAATTTACACCAGCATCTGTCCGAGGACACTGATGTATGCCATCCGATGCTGCCCGCATACCTTTGGACAACTATATGAACTAACCGGACGAACTTCGTGCAAACAAAGAAAATTTCCAATTAACCGGATGAAATTCATTACATTTCGAAAACTTTTCCTACAAACTGAACAAAATTCATTACATATTTCGCACAAACCGTACTAAACCTACTGTAAACCTAATCTAAACGATCGTCGGCGCCCGACCACCATGTCCGGCCATGAACCCGAGAAAGCCGGCCATTGCCTTTGCCTCCTCCTCGGCCGCCTCAATAACCTCCTCCTCCGGCCGGAGCATAAGGTTCCGAAGATTTCCGCCTCCACGTCACCGTCAAGCAGCTAATTGGTCGCCGATGTTTACCCCACCAAGCTTGGCGTTGACTGAGTGGAGTAGCGGTGGCCTTCCTAGGACCAGAGCGGCGGCGGCCTACCGTGTACTACTCTTCCTTGCTGCCGGCTGCGCCCGCGCACGCGCGCCGGCTTCGTGGTCGTGGCGGCGGAGGGCAGCCGGGGGGTGCCGACGATCTCCTTCGTTTGCTCCTGCGACAGTAGGTCGAAGAGAGCTTTGGAGCGCGCCCAGAGCGGAGCCGCCAATGTCCCTCGTCTGCTCCTGTGACAGTACGTCCAAGAGAGCTTCGGAGCGCCAGGAGGCCATGGTTGAAGTGGTGCCGACAGAAGGAAGGGACTGGAGGAGAATAAGTGTGGGTCTTTGGCTATGGCAGGGAGCTGGGGCTCAAGTTAATATAGCGGGCGAATGGCAATGAGCCGTGGCAGATGGATGGACAACTGGCGCCGGAGTAGGTTCGTCGGGCGTGAATGTGGACGCTGCTTCAGTGACTTAACTGCAGATGCGTTTGGGTTACTGACATGTGGGTCCAACGGGCGTCTGGCCCGCACGTCAGTGGCACACCAATTGCACCTGCAGTTAAGTCCGGTGAATGCGGCATTGACATTTTGGAGAGACGGTGACCGTTTCAGGCGGGAAGCACGCGCTAGCGATGGAAGGGGTTTCGGTGTGCAGTGGCACTAAGATCGGTCGCTCACAATAGTACATACTACCATAGTACCCTATCTAGCTTAGGCTGTTTTATAGATTGTCGTTGTGATGGACGATATACATGAGCAAGGCGGTCCGAGTATGACCGTTGGTGATGAGCCAGGTGAATACATGCTCGGCGTTCGCGTAGGCCTCCATCAAATGTCTAAACAGTAATGTCAGGCACTGATGACCCACAAGTGTAGGGGATCTATCGTAGTCCTTTCGATAAGTAAGAGTGTCGAACCCAACAAGGAGCAGAAGGAAATGATAAGCGGTTTTCAGTAAGGTTTTCTCTGCAAGCACTGAAATTGTAGGTAATAGATAGTTTTGTGATAAGATAAATAGTAATGGGAAAAAAGTAAATAAAGTAAATACAGTGCAGTAAGGTGGCCCAATCCTTTATGTAGCAAAGGATAAGCCTGGACAAATTCTAATAATGAAGAAGGAGCTCCCGAGGACACATTGGGAATTATCGTCAAGCTAGTTTTCATCACGTTCATAAGATTCGCGTTCGGTACTTTGATAATTTGATATGTGGGTGGACCGGTACTTGGGTACTGCCCTAACTTGTACAAGCATCCCACTTATGATTAACCCCTATTTCAAGCATCCGCAACTACAAAAAGGAGTATTAAGGTAAACCTAACCACATCATTAAACATATGGGTCCATATCAACCCCTAACGAAGCAACGCATAAATTAGGGTTTAAGCTTCTGTCACTCTAGCAACCCATCATCTACTTATTACTTCCCCATGCCTTCCTCTAGGCCCAAATAATGGTGAAGTGTCATGTAGTCGAAGTTCACATAACACCACTAGAGGAAAGACAACATACATCTCATCAAAATATCGAACGAATACCAAATTTACATGACTACTAATAGCAAGACTTCACCCATGTCCTCAGGAACAAATGTAACTACTCACAAAGCATATTCATGTTCATCATCAGAGGAGTAATAATATGCATAAAGGATCTGAACATACGATCTTCCACCAAGTAAACCAATTAGCCTCAACTACAAGGAGTAATCAACACTACTAGCAACCCACAGGTACCAATTTGTGGTTTTGATACAAGATTGGATACAAGAGATGAACTAGGGTTTTGAGACGAGATGGTGCTGGTGAAGATGTTGATGGATATTGACCCCCTCCCGATGAGAGAATCGTTGGTGATGATGTTTGAGGGAGTCCTGGATTAGGGGGTGTCCGGATGGCCGGACTATGACCTTTGGCCGGACTCCCGGACTATGAAGATACAAGATTGAAGACTCCGTCCCGTGTTCGGATGGGACTTTCCTTGGCGTGGAAGGCAAGCTTGGCGATACGATACGAAGATCTCCTCCCATTGTAACAGACTCTGTGTAACCCTAGCCCTCTCTGGTGTCTATATAAACCGGAGAGTTTTAGTCCGTAGGACGAACAACAATCATACCATGGGCTAGCTTCTAGGGTTTAGCCTCTCTGATCTCGTGGTAGATCCACTCTTGTACTACCCATATCATCAATACTAATCAAGTAGGAGTAGGGTTTTACCTCCATCGAGAGGGCCCGAACTTCGATAAAAACATCGTGTCCCTAGTCTCCTGTTACCATCCGCCTAGACGCACAGTTCGGGACCCCCTACCCGAGATCCTCCGGTTTTGACACCGACATTGGTGCTTTCATTGAGAGTTCCTCTCTGTAGTCGCATTCAGGCCCGATGGCTCCTTCGATCATCAATCACGACGTAGTCCAGGGTGAGACTTTTCTCCCCGGACAGATCTTTGTATTCGGCGGCTTCGCACTGCGGGGCAACTCGCTTGGCCATCTGGAGCAGATCGCAAGCTACGCCCCTAGCCATCAGGTCAGGTTCGAAAGTTTAAACTACCCGGCCGACATCCGCGGGGACTTGATCTTCAACGGATTCGAGCCACGACCGAGCACGCCGCACTGTCACGATGGGCATGATCTAGCCCTGCTGCCGGACAGCGCCCGGAGCGCCACTCGGGTGTTCGCTCCGACAATTAGCCCGGAGCCGACTGCGCTAACCAGGGACGGACGGTTAGATGCCGCCCCAGGAGCCGCAATCTCTACGGTGATAGAGCCGAATACCAGCCTAGTCCTTTGCAAGGCCCATGACTCCAAGGTGCCGGACTCCGTTCCGGACTCCGAATCTTCCGCACCCCTTCCGATCGAACCCAATTGGGCTCCGATCATGGAGTTCACCGTCGCGGACGTCTTTCAGTGCTCGCCTCTTGGCAACATCCTGAATTAACTAAAGTCTCTCTCTTTGTCAGGAGAGCCTTGGCCGGACTAAGGTCAGCATGGCTGGGACGCGGACGACGAAGAAATTCAAAAACCACCCACCACCCACTTGGTAGCCACTGTCGACGATCTAACCGACATGCTCGACTTTGACTCCGAAGACATCGATGGTATGGACGCTGATGGAGGAGATAAACAAGAACCAGCACCTATAGGGCACTGTAAAGCCACCTCATCACACGATATATACATGGTGGACACACCCAACAGAAATGACAACGAGGATCAAAAGGGCGCAACCAGGGATCGCTCCCTCGCAAAGCAATAAAAGCGGCGGCGTAAGCGCAAGGCCAAGCCCCACCTCGACAAGGACCCAGCCATAGAGCAGGGTGAAACAACGGAAGACGAACATGCCATCGAGCAACCATCCAAACAGGGCGGACAATCCGAACAACCCATCCCCGGGAAAGATAATAGTCCGGACGATCTCACGCTGGACAAATTGCTGGAGCATCAGTACCTCCACCAAAGGCTCATCGCCACCGCACGTAGCCTGAAAAAGCAGAAGCAGAGGCTCATAACAGCGGAAGATGCACTCAGAATCAGATGGGGCAAAGTACTTAATACCGCACACAAGTACGGCAATAGCCGTCATACAAAGTGCTATCCCAAGCGGAAACTACTACTGGAATTTGATGAAGAGGCCTTAAAGCCCCCACAGTCAAAAAATAAGGAAGCCACAAGGTCGGATAGATGACCCCACGATCGACCTCAAGCAACAGGGGGCGCCGAACTCCATACGGCGCGCGATCTGTCCAAGAATTCGCATCAAAAAACTGGCCCAACAAGATCCATCTACGGGCCAAGAAAGCAAGCTCCAGTGAGCAATGCAATGCAAAAAATATCTGAACATCGCGGCACACCTAAATATAGGGGCGCCGCACATCCCCTATGTTTTACCGATGAGGTGCTGGATCATGAATTTCCAGTGGGATTCAAGCCCGTAAACATAGAAGCATACGACGGAACAACAGACCCTGGAGTCTGGATCGAGGATTACATCCTCCACATACACATGGCCAGAGGAGATGACCTCCACGCCATAAAATACTTACCACTTAAGCTCAAAGGCCCAGCCCGGCATTGACTTAAAAGCCTTCCCGAAAACACCATGGGAAGTTGGGAAGCGCTTGAGGACGCTTTTCGAGCAAATTTTCAAGGGACCTATGTCCGACCTCCAGATCCAGATGATCTGAGTCATGTAACTCAGTAGCCTGGAGAGTCCGCTCGGAAACTCTGGAACAGATTCCTCACTAAAAAGAATCAGATAGTCGACTGTCCGGACGCCGAGGCCCTAGCAGCTTTCAAACATAGCATCCGAGATGAATGGCTCGCCAGACACCTCGGCCAAGAAAAGCCAAGAACAATGGCCGCATTAACAAGCCTCATGACCCACTTCTGTGGAGGAGAGGATAGCTGGTTGGCAAGAAGCAGCACCAGCAACCCGAATACATCTGAACCCAGAGATGGAAACGGGAAACTGCGCCATAACAAAGAACCACGCTGGATCAAGAACAACAGCCCGATGAGCGCGGCAGTAAACGCCGGATTCAAAAGCTCTCGGCAAAATTAGAAAAAGCCGCCCCCCCCCAAAGATGACAGGGACGAGCTATCCAACCTCAACAAAATCTTGGACAAAATATGTCAAATCCACAGTACTCCGGGGAGGCCTGCCAACCTGTGACGCCCCCGATTCAATCGTACACTAATCATGCACGCAAATGTGTACGATCAAGATCAGGGACTCACGGGAAGATATCACAACACAACTCTAAAAACATAAATAGGTCATACAAGCATCATAATACAAGCCAGGGGCCTCGAGGACTCGAATACAAGTGCTCGATCATAGACGAGTCAGCAGAAGCAACAATATCTGAGTACAGACATAAGTTAAACAAGTTTGCGTTAAGAAGGCTAGCACAAACTGGGATACAGATCGAAAGAGGCGCAGGCCTCCTGCCTGGGATCCTCCTAACTACTCCTGGTCATCGTCAGCGGGCTGCACGTAGTAGTAGGCAGCTCCGGTGTAGTAGGGGTCGTCGTCGACGGTGGCGTCTGGCTCCTGGACTCCAGCATCTGGTTGCGACAACCAGAAAGAAAGGAAAGGGAGAAAAAGGGGGGAGAAAGCAACCGTGAGTACTCATCCAAAGTACTCGCAAGCAAGGAACTACACTACATATGCATGGGTATATGTGTAAGGAGGCCATATCGGTGGACTGAACTGCAGAATGCCAGAATAAAAGGGGGATAGCTAGTCCTATCGAAGACTACGCTTCTGGCAGCCTCCGTCTCGCAGCACATAGAAGAGAGTAGATTGAAGTCCTCCAAGTAGCATCTCCAAGTAGCATCTTCAAGTAGCCTCTCCAGTAGCATCTCCAAGTAGCATCGCATAGCATAATCCTACCCGGCGATCCTCCCCTCGTCGCCCTGTGGAAAAGCGATCACCGGGTTGTCTGTGGAACTTGGAAGGGTGTGTTTTATTAAGTATCCGGTTCTAGTTGTCATAAGGTCAAGGTACAACTCCAAGTCGTCCTGTTACCGAAGATCACGGCTATTCGAATAGATTAACTTCCCTGCAGGGGTGCACCAACTTACCCAACACGCTTGATCCCATTTGGCCGGACACACTTTCCCGGGTCATGCCCGGCCTCGGAAGATCAACACGTCGCAGCCCCACCTAGGCTCAACAGAGAGGCCAGCACGCCGGTCTAAACCTAAGCGCACAGGGGTCTGGGCCCATCGCCCATAGCACACCTGCACGTTGCGTACGCGGCCGAAAGCAGAACTAGCCCCCTTAATACAACAGCAGGCTTTCGTTCCAATCCGGCGCGCGCCACTCAGTCGCTGGCGTCACGAAGTGCTTCGGCTGATGCCACGACGCCGAGTGCCCATATCTTTCCCACGTAGTTGGTTAGTGCGTATAGGCTCGTAGCCAACTCAGATCAAATACCAAGATCTCGTTAAGCGTGTTAAGTACCCACGAATGCCGAATAGGGCCAGGCCCACCTCTCTCCTAGGTGGTCTCAACCTACCCTGTCGCTCCGCCACAAAGATCCACTCGAGGGTGCTCCACCAGCCGACCCGACTTTAGTCTCCACATGTTTCATGTATAAGTATATAGTATATACCCGAGATCACCTCCCGAGTGATCTTGGCCCAATAGTATAGCACAGCAAACGGACAAGAATGTAGGGCCACAGATGAAAAATACTAGCATCCTATACTAAGCATATAGGATTGAAGGTAAAGGTATCAACAGTAGTAACAAGGACAGGCTATGCATTAGGATAGGTATAACAGAAAGCAGTAACATGCTACACTACTCTAATGCAAGCAGTATAGAGTAGAATAGGCGATATCTGGTGATCAAGGGGGGGGGGGCTTGCCTGGTTGCTCTGGCAAGAGAGAGGGGTCGTCAACTCCGTAGTCGAACTGGTCAGCAGCAGCGTCGGTCTCGTAGTCTACCGGAGAGAAGAGGGGGAAGAAATAATGAATACAGAGCAAACAAAGCATCACAAAATATAACAAGGCAATACACGGTGTTCGGTGTGCCCTAACGCGGTAGTAGGTGATACCGGTGAAGGGGGGAAACATCCGGGAAAGTATTCCCGGTGTTTCGTGTTTTCTGACAGATGAACCGGAGGGGGAAAGTTGCGGGTTTGATATGTTAGGGGTGTGTGGTGGACGAACGGGCTACATATCCGGATTCGTCTCATCGTTCTGAGCAACTTTCATGTACAAAGTTTTTCCATCCGAGCTACGGTTTATTTTCTATTAATTTTAAAAAAATTAAATCATTTTTAGGATTTATTTAATTATTTTCAGTCGAAAATTAAAAGTTAAATGCTATGGATACACATAAGTGTACCCAGAGGTGTACCCATGGGGCTGACTGGTGGGGACAGGGGGCTGACTCATCAGCCCAGTCAGCAGTCAAAGTTTGACTGTTGACTGGTCACCCTGACAGATGGGGTCCGTTGACTGGGTCAACTGCACAGTCAGCAGTCAACAGCCCTGTTGACTTAGTCAACTTAAGTGTGGGCCCCATTGTCATTGACTGTTAACTAACTAACTAAGTTAATTACGTTAACTAGTGTTTAGGTTAAACTAAACAGAATTAATTAAGTTAATTAATTACTAAATTAATTAATTAATTATTATTTTTATTTTCTTTTTATCTTTCTTTTTTTTAACGTTCCAGGGGGTGGTGGGCCCCAATGTCATTGGCCCAGAGGGCCATACCGGGCGCGGGCGACGGTTATCGGTGCGACCCGATCGAGCGCACGCCCAAGGGCACGCGGGCATGAGCGCTGGTGGCCAGGAGCCAGCGTGCGCACGTGAGGGGTCGTCGGGCAGCGCACGGGCGCCGGTGGTGAGCGGGACGGCAGGGCTGTTGGCCACGATGAGCTAGTCAGGAAGCGGGGCGAAGGGCGCAGGGTCCTCGAGCGGCGCCGTGAAGCAGCAACCAGAGCGGGAGCTAGACGGGCGCCGTGGACAGGGGTGGAGGGCGCGACGGGCATGGCGCAGTCAGGCCGGCGAGCGGGCGGGCACGGAGTCGGACGGCGGGCGTGTCACACGCGACGAAACAGGGCTGGTGAAGAAGGAAGACGAGGGAGGACGGTGGCTCACCGGGTCCTGTAGATGTGCATACGCGGGCTCGGGGAGGAGGACGAGGACGGGCGAGGTCGAGGCGCTGCTGCTCTGGTGAGGTGGCGACGGCGTAGGGCGACGGGGCACCAGCGAGGTTGTCCGGCGAGGGAGGGCACTCCAGGCGGCGGCAGTTGATGAAGGGGCGCGGAGGAGTCCGGGAGGGGGGGGGCGCCGGCGGGTGGCGGTGACGGGGCACGGGGATCGGGCGCAGGGACCTCCTCTCCCTGGCGCGATGTGTGTGTGTGTGTGCGCGCACGCGCCTGCGAGGTGGAGGGGATCGAGGGAGTGGGGAGCGACGGGATCGGGGTCGAGCCCGTCGATCCAGAAAGTGGGAGCGGCGCGGGGGGGGGGAGTGGGGGGGAGTGAGGTGGGTTGTTAGGGTTTCCCCTGGTGGGGATATGGAGGAGGGGGTGGGGTGCGGCTGGGCCGGCCTGGCGGCCCGATGGTCTGCTGGGCCGTGGCCCAGCGGGGGGGGGGGGTTCTTCTTCTTCTTTTTTGTTTTGTTTTCTTGTTTTCTGTTTTCCTTTTCTTTTATTTATTCCTTCCGGTTTTATTAAATTATTAATTTACTTCAATTTTGAAGAATGTGAGAACAACACCTAAATATGGTATGTTAAAGATACCACTGCCACATTAATTTGGACAGCTAAATAAAATAGTTCAATATTTTACAAAATACAAAAGGCATTTAATTACTTTCTTTTGCTGCTGTTTTATTTTCCTTTGAGCATTTAAACATTTTAGAAAAATGTGGTTTCATCACCATAATTACCTATGTATTATTTGGTTCACTCCGAACATTTAAATTTTAATATTTGAAAACTTTTATTGTTTGCTCGATTTTGAATTTGAAATTCGAACTAGGTTCCGAACTAACGCGAGTTTATCCACAGTAACCGAGGTGACATGGCATCATTAGCGGGGATTACTGTAGCTTAATTACCCGGGCGTCACAATTCTCCTCCACTACAAGAAATCTCGTCCCGAGATTTAAGAGGGGAGTAAGGGGGGAAGGTTTGGTAACGAATATAGAGGGTCTTCTCATCCTGGCTTGCTCTTCTCGAAGAGGTCAATCCAATATATTGATGCCTTCATACTTCTGCTTCAGGTCAAAATGATGAAGTCGTCATCCTTTCTTCGGGATCTTCATCGTACTTACGAAAAGGATATGGGGGGAAGACTCGGGAAGGGCGGGCCTTACCAGGTTGACTATCTGGTACATAACTCAGGGAATGGGGTAGGAAGTAACTCTCGAATTGTACTTAAGAAAATATCGAGAGTAAAGTAAGAAGGTACCATGAGAAGTTTCAAACGGATAGGCCATTGTTCGGTGTCTGAAACAACATGCGAAAGGGGTCCAGAGCAATGAGATTGAGTATTGCGTCTGTTACCAAAATAGATCACTTGGGACAGTGGCCCGTGAATTACATACGAGGCCACACGCGAGGAACAACCTTGGGAAGAGGGGGTGCAGGAGAGTCAGGTTTCGATCCTGTGGAACTGTGGGTTATGGGCCCACCATGTGGTTGAAAGTAGGAAGGGGGCCGACATTTTGCACGGTCATGATAGTAAGGCGTGTCAAAGGGTAGCCTGTCAGATATGTCGGCAACAACATCGATACCAAGGGCGAGGGACGAAGAGAACCATTTTCCTGCTCGTTGAACGAGGCGGGCCAATAGGCAAAGTTCTCGTCCATCGGTGGTTACCGGAATATCATCAACAATCGTAACAGGGTCTTACTGACCAATTATACATCGAGGTGTTTACATAAGCAGTGAATCTTTACTGCTTAGATTATATAGATCACAAGAATGTCAAACACAACAATGGAAAGGAAAATATGAATATCAGATTAAACAGAACAATGGAAAGGAAAATGTGTTAAAACACATAATTCAGGGGTATATCCTTCCCAAGGACAAGCAGAGCAAGATATCCATGACAGGATATAAAGTAGACAACCATTTAGGTAAGGGGGGGAGGAATCTCATGATATTACCCATACAACGGTGTTAGGATAAATGATAAACAAAATTTAGCATCGTGCTTCAAATGTTCCTGTTGAAAATCGGAGTACCATTGACATGCTTCGAGGTAGCATTGACATGGTCTTCAGGTGAAGATCAAACTTTGGAAACACGAAGGATCCATCAGGAATAACTTGTAGAATAAGTCTTACAATTTCCCCATGGATGAACGGATAACCTTGCTGAAAAGGAATCTATAATGATAGGTCCTCCAGCCGAGGGGGGGGTGCTAGGCATGACATCATGTTACCGGGTCATCAAAGGATCAACATCATAACTCTTGGAAAATGTCCCAACCATCATATCCGACCAAGATTCAGATCCGATTGGTGTCATGATACCCCAGACTCAGGATGTCCGAGAAGAAAAGCTGCAGCACATATCGACGAAATGACATTGTAAGATTCTCGGGAAATGAACTATGGGAGCGGGTTCTTGAAACAATAGTTCATCATTAAACCAAGGAGAGGATGAGGAGGTGACTGATGGACTCAGCGATAACTCATCGAGGTATCCAAAAGATGGATCTCCACAATTATGTGAATAAGGAGATAACATTTGTCAGATCAAATGATATAATGGGATATGCTCGAGGAAAACATACATAATTAAACATTGGTTGAACGGTGCACCCGAAATATGGGTTGGGTTGCACGGCCAACGTTAGAATGGTGATTCAATTAGCGAAGGACTTAGAATGAACTATCGCCCATTCACTTCAAAGAAATAGGGTTGCTAGAAGGAAAGAATCCAAACAACACCGTTCACTTGTTGGAATTAACACGGGGACCAAGAAAGAATGGTGATGGTGAGAAGTATTTCTATGTCAAGAATTCTCAAGAGGTGGAACAAATCTCAGAACATTCTTGACATAAAGGATGTTAATACTCCAAGGTAACGAAGAACAATTGCTGGATAGCAAGGAACTCAAGGTATAACACCAAACATGAACAAGCTTGTGTTGGTGGGAAGGAAATAAAGTGGTTGATGATAATACAATTCATCGAGGGCAAGGATGGTATTTCTCATCATGAATTCAATTGATATCCTGGATGAGCTCAGAATGTTGATGATCACGACACCTTTGTCGCGAGAGTTCATGAAGATGTAATCGATCGGCGACGACATCAAGACAAAGTAATGATGAAGTGAAAGGTTATTGGAACCAAGGGTACGACACAAACTCAAAACCAAGCTTGTTGTTCAAGGCGAAATGATATGACGATGAGGATCGACGTAAGGTTAGTTCATCGTCGAAAATTGTGCTCCGAGAAGAAGGACCGGGTAGCACAGTTAAAATCATCACGACAAAGATATAGCCAAACAGGCTAGGAATGGCGTGATCGGGTACAAACTCGTACCTATAGAAGCTTACTGAAGAGTTGTTGAACCATAGAGCGGACTTGGTTCAGTTATCGGTGTCTTTGAGTGTTTGATAACTCAGAGCCCGTGAAAAATTGGAATCAGTGGGAAGGTAGCACTTGATGAAGAACTCATAAGATGTTATGCAGTTCCATGATAATCTCGAGATATCAGGGGGGTAATACTCGACACAAGATCAAAGTAAAGGTTGGACTGGCGTATTGATCCATAGGAGACAATTGTTTTAACTCGTCCGAGAAATGGAATCAAAGAAGAACAATCATGGTTGGAACCACGGTTGCAAGGGATCAATTCACAGATACCATATGTTAGTTATCAAGGAAATAGTTATTATTACAAGAAGCTTCCATGATAGGATATACATCGCGTCCATGGGCATGAACACAAAGTTCAAGGTCGCCTCCCACTTCCTCAATGCATAACCTTTCATTCACTTCTCGCGTTCGATGAAGTTGCAGTGCTGAAATTTTATCTGGCGAAGCACCAGAAAAGTATGAATCGTGAAAACCTTCGGGTTCACACGGTTTAGAGAAGGCATATGTTCATCCCACAGGGGCTTCTTAGAAACATATACCACAATCTTTAGGAGTAATTAACTCAAACTCGATGGCAGAGCTTGGTTGAGAAAAGCAGAGGATACAATTTACCAAAGGCATTATGTATCCGAGGAAAGGCTCACAAGGTTATTGAATATGAAGGGCGTTGTCAGATAAATCCAACAAAGGATCTGGTGGTCCATAAGGGATCTGGTGTGAGCATCGGTACTCAACTAGAGGAAGTAGATTATAGAAACAACTGACTAACTCAATTGTCAAATGCAAAGGAATTATGATTTCCAAATCAAGGGATCAGAAGCAATGCTCTGATTAGGGGTGGATAAGTTGAATAGCCTTAGGGTACAATCAAAGACAATTGGATTGGTCGAGAACCAATTCCAGTTAAAAGAATGGCAGGTTAGCCGGAAAAGTAATTTATAAGGATCAATGATGATTGCGTGTATTCGCAAACATATTGAGTCAACAGACTCAAAATGATAATGACAAGGAATGTCATTAAGACTACGAGACTTATGGGATTAACCATAATGCAAGCAAGCAAGAATTTCAAGAGCCAAAGGCTCCAGAGGATTTTCGGAAGATCGAATATTATTTTGAAGACTTTTGTGAAACACAAGAACAACTGGGGATGAGCGGATACTCGGCAAGCGCGAGTAATTATCCGTAGGGGTATTCATGCAGCAAGGAACTGCAGGGCAGTAAGCGTAAAGAATTCTCGGAATATCGAAGAGTATTTCAGGACATCTTGTAATAACAAGAGCAACTGGGGATGACAATATGAACGATAGGTGTAAGTAGTTATCCAGAGGGATTTATCGATGGAAGTGAATTGCAAAAGCGATGGCACATAGTCTAGAGAGCACATCGTAGAGTATCTTCGGAATCTTCTGGTGCAGCAGGCGGTCATCCGTAACAAGTGGCTCTCCGGGAGAAAGTACTTGCGAGAACCTAAAGTTAGTTTTGTTTTTAGCGAAATCATTTAACCCGAATAGAAGAGAGCTCAGAGTCCCAGAGTAAAGGTCGAGGAGTAAAAGATCCTAGTACCACCCAATGGCGACGTGGGCCCGTAAGGCACACAGCCAAGTTAGTAAAAGTTTTGCAATGTCTAGACTCGACTTCGGCCAAGGAGTTGGAAGGGGGATTCCTACAGGCAGTCGGCTCTGATACCAACTTGTGACGCCCCCGATTCAATCGTACACTAATCATGCACGCAAATGTGTACGATCAAGATCAGGGACTCACGGGAAGATATCACAACACAACTCTAAAAACATAAATAAGTCATACAAGCATCATAATACAAGCCAGGGGCCTCGAGGACTCGAATACAAGTGCTCGATCATAGACGAGTCAGCGGAAGCAACAATATCTGAGTACATACATAAGTTAAACAAGTTTGCCTTAAGAAGGCTAGCACAAACTGGGATACAGATCGAAAGAGGCGCAGGCCTCCTGCCTGGGATCCTCCTAACTACTCCTGGTCATCGTCAGCGGGCTGCACGTAGTAGTAGGCACCTCCGGTGTAGTAGGGGTCGTCGTCGACGGTGGCGTCTAGCTCCTGGACTCCAGCATCTGGTTGCGACAACCAGAAAGAAAGGAAAGGGAGAAAAAGGGGGGAGAAAGCAACTGTGAGTACTCATCCAAAGTACTCACAAGCAAGGAACTACACTACATATGCATGGGTATATGTGTAAGGAGGCCATATCGGTGGACTGAACTGCAGAATGCCAGAATAAAAGGGGGATAGCTAGTCCTATCGAAGACTACGCTTCTGGCAGCCTCCGTCTCACATCACGTAGAAGAAAGTAGATTGAAGTCCAAGTAGCATCTCCAAGTAGCATCTTCAAGTAGCCTCTCCAGTAGCATCTCCAAGTAGCATCGCATAGCACAATCCTACCCGGCGATCCTCCCCTCGTCGCCCTATGGAAAAGCGATCACCGGGTTGTCTGTGGAACTTGGAAGGGTGTGTTTTATTAAGTATCCGGTTCTAGTTGTCATCAGGTCAAGGTACAACTCCAAGTCGTCCTGTTACCGAAGATCACGGCTATTCGAATAGATTAACTTCCCTGCAGGGATGCACCAACTTACCCAACACGCTTGATCCCATTTGGCCGGACACACTTTCTCGGGTCATGCCCGGCCTCGGAAGATCAACACGTCGCAGCCCCACCTAGGCTCAAAAGAGAGGCCAGCACGCCGGTCTAAACCTAAGCGCACAGGGGTCTAGGCCCATCGCCCATAGCACACCTGCACATTGCGTATGCGGCCGAAAGCAGAACTAGCCCCCTTAATACAAGAGCAGGCTTACGTTCCAATCCGGCGCGCGCCACTCAGTCGCTGGCGTCACGAAGTGCTTCGGCTGATACCACGACGCCGAGTGCCCATATCTTTCCCACGTAGTTGGTTAGTGCGTATAGGCTCGTAGCCAACTCATATCAAATACCAAGATCTCGTTAAGCGTGTTAAGTATCCGTGAACGCCGAACAGGGCCTGGCCCACCTCTCTCCTAGGCGGTCTCAACCTGCCCTGTCGCTCCGCCACAAAGATCCACTCGCGGGTGCTCCACCAGCCGACCCGACTTTAGTCTCCACATGTTTCATGTATAAGTATATAGTATATACCCGAGATCACCTCCCGAGTGATCTCGGCCCAATAGTATAGCACAGCAGACGGACAAGAATGTAGGGCCACAGATGAAAATACTAGCATCCTATACTAAGCATATAGGATTGAAGGTAAAGGTATCAACAGTAGTAACAAGGACAGGCTATGCATCAGGATAGGTATAACAGAAAGCAGTAACATGCTACACTACTCTAATGCAAGCAGTATAGAGTAGAATAGGCGATATCTGGTGATCAAGGGGGGGGGGGCTTGCCTGGTTGCTCTAGCAAGAGAGAGGGGTCGTCAACTCCGTAGTCGAACTGGTCAGCAGCAGCGTCGGTCTCGCAGTCTACCGGAGAGAAGAGGGGGAAGAAATAATGAATACAGAGCAAACAAAGCATCACAAAATATAACAAGGCAATACGCGGTGTTCGGTGTGCCCTAACGCGGTAGTAGGTGATACCGGTGAAGGGGGGAAAACATCCGGGAAAGTATTCCCGGTGTTTCATGTTTTCTGACAGATGAACCAGAGGGGGAAAGTTGCGGGTTTGATATGTTAGGGGTGGTGGTGGACGAACGGGCTACGGATCCGGATTCGTCTCATCGTTCTGAGCAACTTTCATGTACAAAGTTTTTCCATCCGAGCTACGGTTTATTTTCTATTAATTTTAAAAGATTTAAATCATTTTTAGGATTTATATAATTATTTTCAGTCGAAATTAAAAGTTAAATGCTATGGATACACATAAGTGTACCCAGAGGTGTACCCATGGGGCTGACTGGTGGGGACAGGGGGCTGACTCATGAGCCCAGTCAGCAGTCAAAGTTTGACTGTTGACTGGGGGTCTGTTGACTGGGTCAACTGCACAGTCAGCAGTCAACAGCCCTGTTTACTTAGTCAACTTAAGTGTGGGCCCCATTGTCATTGACTGTTAACTAACTAACTAAGTTAATTAGGTTAACTAGTGTTTAGGTTAAACTAAACAGAATTAATTAAATTAATTAATTACTAAATTAATTAATTAATTATTATTTTTATTTTTATTTTCTTTTTATCTTTCTTTTTTTCAACGTTCCAGGGGGGTGGTGGGCCCCAATGTCATTGGCCCAGAGGGCCATACCGGGGGCGGGCGACGGTTATCGGTGCGACCCGATCGAGCCCACGCCCAAGGGCACGCGGGCATGAGCGCTGGTGGCCAGGAGCCAGCGTGCGCACGCGAGGGGTCGTCCGGCGGCGCACGAGCGCCGGTGGTGAGCGGGACGGCAGGGCCGTTGGCCACGACGAGCCAGTCAGGAAGCGGGGCGAAGGGCGCAGGGTCCTCGAGCGGCGCCGTGAAGCAGCAACCGGAGCGGGAGCTAGACGGGCGTCGTGGACAGGGGTGGAGGGCGCGACGGGCATGGCGCGGTCAGGCCGGCGAGCGGGCGGGCACGGAGTCGGACGGCGGGCGTGTCGCACGCGACGAAACGGGGCCGGTGAAGAAGGAAGAGGAGGGAGGACGGCGGCTCACCGGGCCCTGCAGATGTGCATACGCGGGCTCGGGGAGGAGGACGAGGACGGGCGAGGTCGAGGCGGCGGTGCTCCGGTGAGGTGGCGACGGCGTAGGGCGACGGGGCACCGGCGAGGTTGTCCGGCGAGGGAGGGCACTCCAGGCGGCGGCAGTTGATGAAGGGGCGCGGAGGAGTCCGGGAGGGGGGGGGGCGCCGGCGGGTGGCGGTGACGGGGCACGGGGATCGGGCGCAGGGACCTCCTCTCCCTGGCGCGATGTGTGTGTGTGTGTGCGCGCACGCGCCTGCGGGGTGGAGGGGATCGAGGGGAGAGATGGGGTTCGAGGGAGTGGGGAGCGACGGGATCGGGGTCGAGCCCGACGATCCAGATCGTGGGAGCGGCGCGGGGGGGGAGTGGGGGGGGAGGGAGGTGGGTTGTTAGGGTTTCCCCTGGTGGGGATATGGAGGAGGGGGTGGGGTGCGGCTGGGCCGGCCTGGCGGCCCGATGGTCTGCTGGGCCGTGGCCCAGCGGGGGGGGGGTTTCTTCTTCTTCTTTTTTTGTTTTGTTTTCTTGTTTTCTGTTTTCCTTTTCTTTTATTTATTCCTTTCGGTTTTATTAAATTATTAATTTACTTCAATTTTGAAGAATGTGAGAACAACACCTAAATATGGTATGTTAAAGATACCACTGCCACATTAATTTGGACAGCTAAATAAAATAGTTTAATATTTTACAAAATACAAAAGGCATTTAATTACTTTCTTTTGCTGCAGTTTTATTTTCCTTTGAGCATTTAAACATTTTATAAAAATGTGGTTTCATCACCATAATTACCTATGTATTATTTGGTTCACTCCGAACATTTAAATTTTAATATTTGAAAACTTTTATTGTTTGCTCGATTTTGAATTTGAAATTCGAACTAGGTTCCAAACTAACGCGAGTTTATCCACAGTAACCGAGGTGACATGGCATCATTAGCGGGGATTACTGTAGCTTAATTACCCGGGCGTCACACAACCATACCCACAGAGATTATTGGGTCTTCAAACAGTCCGGCAAACTCAACGCCGAACACAAGGGGCTCGACACACCAAGCGAGGACGACGATGCACCCCACAAGCAGAACACCGGAGAACAAAAGAAGTTCCCACAAGAAGTCAAGACAGTATATTTACTTCAGATGAAAAAAGGGAAAACAGAACGACGCTTACGAAGACACGCGCCGTATGGCCAGCCCCAGAGGAGCACCGCCAATGGTTGTTACAACCAATCACCTTCGATCATCAGGATTACTCCAAAGGAGCCCGGAACGCAGGCTGGACTGGCTTGGTCGTGAACCCAATTATTAACGGACTCCAATTTACAAAAGCCTTATGGAAGGCGGCAGTGACTTGAACCTGTTATATCAGGACACAATCCGCAAACTCGGGGTAAACCCAGCTATAATCCGCCATGGCAACACTTCCTTTCAAGGAGTCACGCCGGGTCCAGATACCCAAAGTATGGGTTCCCTTTCGTTAGAAGTCAAGCTCGGCTCACCCGACAACTTCCGAAGCGAAAAGCTAACATTCCACATCGCCCCATTCGTAAGTCGCTATCAAGCGCTACTGGGACGAGAAGCCTTCGCCCGCTTGAACGCAATACCGCAGTATGCATCCCTTACACTTAAAATGCCCGGCCCATGAGGCATCATTTCATTACAGGGGAATATAAATTGATCCCCAAAGTACGGGCAAAGGTGCGGCCGCCTAGACAGCCGCCCACTAATCCAGCCCTACTATCCCGGACACGACTCGACGAGTCCGGCGTAAATTTACATATGCGTAATAGCCGCATAACCCCATACAAGGGGCTCCGCGTGTCCACGCCCGGAGACAATATGGCTTAATTCTTGCTCCAACTATATTTTGTTTATTTTAATATAGATTTCTCGCACGCTTATTCTTTTAATAAGTTCCTCTCTTTCGCAGACGAAACATCGTGCTACACCCGTCCAGGATACGGCACAACGGAGACAGAGGCGCAGACGTGCAGCAGGGACCCGTTTCAAGGATCCTGCGTAAACCTTTTTTACTGTCTCTTGTTGACAACATCCCCCAGTTTTCGCTATAACCAAGGAGGAGGCTGGCGTCTTAGCATTTGGCCACGCCAAAAAATTTGCGCGTACCTGGACACCAGGGGCTTTTTTACCAAGGGCTCTATTTCGGCCCGTCCTCATAAAGACCGAATACCTTAGGGAGTGTTCGGCGTCGCGAGTTTGGCCCTATATGCATCAGCTCTGAATCATGTCTTTGGTCAAATGTTGGGTTTGCCCGGCTCCTGTGTTTTGCTGCCTTACGTTTCGTTATATCGGCTAACACGGCACCAGGAGAACTACTGCGATTGTGCCCCGGTTTGGCCAGGCGAGCACCTCAGTAGAGAAAGCCGAAAACTGACTGTCATGATATAGCGAGAGACTGGTCAACCACTCGATGACTTTCGGTATCTTTAGGATTCCTCCGCATGAACGAAGGGCCGCTTCCCGGTCAGGCACACTCGCGCCCCAAATCCAGGTGAGCGCGGTGCTCCTAGGGGCTATTCAGTAGTCCCACTGTCAAACTCCTATGGCTAAGTGAAAGTGATAAAGCATTATAGTCCGGTTGCCTAGTTCGCCGCGCCACCACCTCCTTTATAGGACCAAGACGTTGGATTAAGTGTGAAAAGGCACCTTTTTGCGAACACCCCCGCATTCTATGCATGGGGGCTGAAGCCAACGACTACCATCTTTCAGGTTATATACAAATATATACATTAAACGGCTGCACAGGAGGCATCATAATTCTTGCAAGCACAAGTATAAAAAGCTTTTATATTCCATCAAAATATTCATTTTACAAATAGCACACGCTATTCGAACACAACATCCTTCGAGCACTGCGACTCTATTAAACGAGTGCCATGAAGAACTTCCTCAAAGTAGTGCTTGGCAGGTACTCGGCTTTCGTCTGAATCCCGGGATGCAACAACACTGGCCTTCATATCCTCCCAGTATGTTTTGACACGAGCAAGAGCCATCCGTGCGCCCTCTATGCACGCCGACCTCTTCATTGCATCAGCATGCGGCACCGAACCAAGGAACTGCTGCACCAAGCCAAAATAACTCTTTGGCTCGGGCTTCTCCGGCCACAGACGACTCGCAACATACCTCATGGCGAGTCCGGATAACCTGTTCAGCTCCGCCCAGGCGGCCAAATGGTCGGATACTGAAAGTGGGCGTTCTGGATTGTGGAACTGCGACCAAAAAAGCTCTTCCAATCCGTGGTCACCTCGGCCGCGGAAGTGTTCGGTCGCGTCCGCCGCACTAGCTGCCAAATCCAGATAAGGGTTTTCCGCGCTCCACTGCCGGTCTAACGGAGCATACTTGGGGTCTCCGAACTTCATCCGCAGCATATAGGGCTTTCGAGACATGATATCTCCGGCCTGACGCAGCTCCTCCTTCATAGCTCTTATTGCAGAGCGAGTATCCTTGGCTTCGGCAATGATCTTTTCAAGATCCTTCTGAGCCGCCCTATCTTCTTGTTCAAGAAATTTATAGCGGTCGATAGCATCCTTCAACTTTATGGTCATTTTGGCTATCACCTTTTTGGTCTGGCAGTGAGCAGCCTGTTCGGCTTTTAGCTCTTTAGCCGCTTTAACGGTAGCCGCATCACTTCTCCTTGCTTGCTCCTTGGCTCGGGCAAGTTCCACCCGAAGGTTCTCCACGGCAGCAACACCATCTACATTAAGCACATATATATAAGGCCTCAGCATCGAGCTCCTATTACAAGGTGTCTTGGGAACATACCTTGTGCCTCGTCTAGCCGCTTATTTACAAGCGCGATGTTGGCATCTGCTACGTCAAGTTGCCGCTTTAGCTTGGCAGATTCATCAGTCCGGCTAGCCACCGCACGCCTCGCCACCTTCATGGAAAACGCGACATATTATACCTGGGATTATGATCCTCTGCGCGCCGTCACTCTTGACGACACACAGAGTCTCAGGGGCTACTATTTATATAGGGCGCATTTAATATGCGGCTCTACCAAAAGCTACAACTTTTTGCGTACCTCAAAGCCTGTTAGTAAACTCCTGGCAGCCTCGTACAATCCACTTTCTGCGGATGAAATCCTTCCAATCACTGTATTCATCAACATACAGTGTTCTTTTGAGATGGATGCCCTCTCAAGCAGATCCTCCAGCCCCTCCGACTGTGCACCAGAGGGTGCCGGACTAACCTGACGACCTTCTCCAGGATCCGGACTTGCGAAGACCCTCCGAGACGACACCTTAGGGTCGCCTGCCTCGTGAGACGGCGCAACAAGAGGAGGCGTTTCGCTCTCTATCATTTCCGGACGAAGATCCCCTGAAGATGAGCTCTGCTGAGAACGGTTGAGATCCGAACTGCGAGGTAATGTTTCAGTTATCTTCCTCAGAAATAAAACAGGAGTGTCATTTATTATGGAACCCCTCCCTTCACTTACGTCTCGGGGGAGAGCGGGTCCCCCTTAGGGGGCGATTCGGCCGGGGCGTTCTCCGGTGCCGAACCCTCTGGCGAAGATTTCTTCCCCCGTTTTGAGGCCATCACCTCCGGGTCTTCAGAGGTAGTCCTTTTCTTTCCCTGGTTGGGGGAATTTTCGATTCTTCCCTTCCTAACAGCCTCCTTCGCGGAGGCAGTAGCTCCTTGGTTCCCCCCTTCACCTTCCGCCAGAAGCGCGACCTCCAGCATCCTGGTTAGCATGGGGTTCGGCGCGGTCTCGGGCAGGGGGGCTGGACACCTGATAAGCTTTGCCTTCACTATCCACTCCTATTCAAGGGACAACTATGTTAAGGGTAATTTTGTGATGAAAATATGGATGGTGTGTCCAAATACGGGGCTGCTTACCTTATCATCTGGGCGATTGCAGCTAAGACCTGCGTCCTCGGACAAATCCGGACACCTTGCTTGTGATCCGAAGAACAATTTGTACATCTCCACGGGTGCCGCACCCATGAAATGTTGGAGGACTCGTGGTCCCTCCGGATTAAATTCCCACAGGCGTAGAGGTCGACGTTTGCAGGGCAGTGTGCGGCGAATCAGCATGACTTGCGCCACTACGGTCAAATTGATATCTCTTTCTAGAAGATCTCGAATGCGGTCCTGTGGCAAGGGCACGTCTTTGGGCAGCCCCCAAATAAGTCCTTCATTAACCCATGATGCTAGCCATGGTGGGGGACCCGAGCGAAAAGTAGGTGGCGCCACCCATGTGGTGCCCCTGGGGGCTGTTATGTAAAACCAGTCCCGTTGCCATAAGCCGAACTCCTCTTGAAAAGAGCCTTCGGGCCATGGAGCGTCGGCCATCTTGCTTATTATAGCTCCTCCGCACTCAGCGTGCTGCCCCTCGATCATCTTCGGTTCCACCTTGACGGTTTTTAGCCACAATCCGAAGTGAGGAGTGATATGGAGGAGGGCCTCACACACGACAATGAATGATGAGATTTGGAGGATGGACTCCGGAGCTAAGTCGTGGAACTCCAGCCCGTAATAAAACATAAGCCCCCTCACGAAGGGATCAATCGGGAAGCCTAGCCCTGAAGGAAGTGAGATGCGAACACCACGCTCTCACCGGGCTGGGGAGTGGGAATGGCCTACCCTTGAGCAGGCAGCCAATGCGAGATTTTGCTGGTTAGATACCTGGCATCTCCCAGCTTTCGCACATCTTCTTCCGTAACGGAGGAAGGCATCCACCGGCCTTGAAGGTCGGAGCCGGACATCGTCGAAGGTCCGAGGCGCCTAAAACTAGAGCTTTGGGTGTTGGAACTCGAAGCAAGGGGCGGATTCGATTGGATTAAGAAAAAGGGGAGTCGAGCCTTGGTCCCTTTATAAAGGAGTTGAATACCAAGAGCCCTCCCCGTAACCGTTTGGGACTCGCTTTCAATTTGGGAGTCATACCAAAGGCACGGTTGGGTTACCCACGCCCGTATTGATGAGAATCCCGGAATAAGGGGACACGATCTCTGCTTTGACAAGACATGCCAAGGAAACCGCCTCGCTAAACGCGCTAAGGTGGAACAGTAAAACGACTCGAATAAAGGCCTGGCCGTGACGTCACTCTACGGAATACGTCAGCAGATTAGATTTGTGCAGATATTATTCTCTCTACCGTGGCATCTGGAACTTATCTTTCAGAGTCGGACACTATCCTTGTGTTCAACATCACCTGTGAAATATTCGGAGGAGGAACCCGCCTTGCAATGTCGAAGACAATTTCCGCGCAGGACTCGTTGTCATTGAAGCCTGGTTCAGGGGCTACTGAGGGAGTCCTGGATTAGGGGGTTTCCGGATGGCCGGACTATGACCTTTGGCCGGACTCCCGGACTATGAAGATACAAGATTGAAGACTCCGTCCCGTGTCCGGATGGGACTTTCCTTGGCATGGAAGGCAAGCTTGGCGATACGATATGAAGATCTCCTCCCATTGTAACCGACTCTGTGTATCCCTATCCCTCTCCGATGTCTATATAAACCGGAGAGTTTTAGTCCGTAGGACGAACAACAATCATACCATGGGCTAGCTTCTAGGGTTTAGCCTCTCTGATCTCGTGGTAGACCCACTCTTGTACTACCCATATCATCAATATTAATCAAGCAGGAGTAGGGTTTTACCTCCATCGAGAGGGCCCGAACCTGGGTAAAAACATCGTGTCCCTTGTCTCCTGTTACCATCCGCCTAGACGCACAGTTCGCGACCCCCTACCCGAGATCCGTCGGTTTTGACACCGACAATGTTGGCGATGATTTCCCCCTCCCGGAGGGAAGTGTCCCCGGCAGAACAGCTCCGCCAGAGCCCTAGATTGATTCGGCCAAGGTTCCGCCTCATGGCGGCGGAGTTTCATCCCGTAAGCTTGCCCACGAATTTTTCCAGGGTAAAAGTGATGATATAGCAGAAGATGGACGCCGGAGGCCCACCAGGGGGCCTAGGAGATAGGGGGCCACACCCTATAGGGGGGCGCCCTGCTATCTCCTGGACAAGGTGTGGGCCCCCTGGCCTATTTCTTTCGCTCATAAATTATTATTAAATCCAAAAAGTTGTTTCATGGAGTTTCAGGACTTTTGGAGTTGTGCAGAATAGGTTTCCAACGTTTGCTCATTTTCCAGCCAGAATTCCAGCTGCCGGCATCCCCCCTCTTCATGGTAAACCTTTTAAAATAAGAGAGAATAGCCATAAGTATTGAGATATAATGTGTAATAACATCCCATAATGCAATAAATATTGATATAAAAGCATGATGCAAAATGGACGTATCAACTCCCCCAAGCTTAGACCTCGCTTGTCCTCAGGCGGAAGCCGAAATCGAAAAATATGTCCACATGTTTAGAGATAGAGGTGTCGATAAAAATAGAATACGGACATGAGGGCATCATGATCATTCTAATAATAGCAACATAAATAGATTTTTGTCATATGATTTCCTATGCTCAAGTAACAAGCAATTCGCAATGTCAAGTATGGTTCAAAAACTTCATTGGGAACTAACAAACTATAATCTCAGTCATTGAAGCAACTGCAATTTATCGTAACATCAGAAAGAGTCAACAATAGAGCTTTTCAGCAAGTTCACATACTCAACTATCATGTAATCTTCTATAATTGCTAACACTCACGCAATACTTGTGGTTATTGAGTTTCAGCCAGACACTGAGAATGACAGGGGCTTATTGTGTTGCCTCCCAACGTATTCACCTTTAGGTGATGTCAACAATAATAGCCCATGCTAACTTACATCCACTTGGATATATATATCATGATCTTTCAAACACGGAGAGCTTGCCAAAGGATAA
Organism: Triticum aestivum; assembly: GCF_018294505.1. NCBI lineage: Eukaryota > Viridiplantae > Streptophyta > Magnoliopsida > Poales > Poaceae > Triticum > Triticum aestivum. The sequence goes on along the minus strand of NC_057804.1, from coordinate 258,040,141 downwards.
AATGAAAAAGGGAAAGGTGAGGATCACCTTGACTCAAGCATAAAGTAAAAACATGAAATAAAAGATAGGCCCTTCGTATAGGGAAGCAGAGGTTGTCATGCGCGTTTAGGGTTGATGCACGAAATCTTAATGCAAAAGAACATCACTTTATATTGCCCCTTGTATGTGGACCTTTATTATGCAGTTAGTCGCTTTTATTACTTCCACAACAAGTTCGTACAAAGCTTATTTTCTCCGCACTAATAAGTCATACATATTTAGAGAGCAATTTTTATTGCTTGCACCGATGAAAACTTACTTGAAGGATCTTACTCAATCCGTAGGTAGGTATAGTGGATTTTCATGGCAAAACTGGGTTTAAGGGTGTTTGGAAGCACAAGTAGTATCTATACTTGGTGCAATAATTTTGGCTAGCATGAGGGGGAAAGGCAAACTCGACATGTTTGGAAGGTCAATGACAATATACTTTAACTGAGATGTCGGAAAACATAAACCATTACGTTGTCTTCCTTGTCCAACGTCAACTCTTTTAGCATGTCATATTTAATGAGTGCTCCCAATTATAAAAAATGTCCAAAATAATGTATTTATATGTGAACCCCTCTTTCCTTATCACTTCCTATTAATTGCAACGATGACCAAGACTACGTTCATCAACTCTCAACAATTTTTATGCCTCATACTTTCTATGTGTGCAGTTATCACTATCCATAAGTCCAATATAAACTCTTTTATTCTTTATACTTTCTCAAGATCATAGCAACAAGGAAAATCCCTTGACTCAACACTAATCTTTATTATAGATAGCACATGGACTCGATTACATAAAGAGAACACAAAGCAAAACTCAAAACTATTTGATATCAAAACTTCGAACTAATAGATCAAGATACTACTAAAAGGATCGAACTAAATAAATCGGTAAAGATAGCAGTGTGATGGTGATACGATACCGGGGCACCTCCCCCAAGCTTGGCAGTTGCCAATGGGAGTGCCCATACCCATGTGATTATGTCCCCGGAGGTGGTGGAGGTGGTAATGAGAGTGGAGTTGTTGCATTTTTCTTCTCTAGCTTGCGTGTGAGGCTAAAATTTTCCTCCCTCAGATCCTCATTCTCGATCTCAAGTTTCATTATCTTTTTGCATAGTGCTGCCTTGCTGTCCTGCAAAAACCGTGGTGGGATAGATTGGACCTTAGGGAGGCTTGACTTCTTGAACTCCACATGCATATCACCAGGTTGAGGTATTGTATCGTCCTCTTCATCGGACTTGTCTCCTCCTTCCCCTTTGAATCATAGTCTTCTTCTTCCTCTGTGGTCCAGCCATAATGTTCCACATCCCCATATACTTTTGGGTTTGCGATATAATCAGCCATGTGTGACACCCCAAATATTTTAACCTTGTTTTATTAATTAAAATTTTGCTAGAAAACTTAAACTTTTGTTTTCTGGATTTTCTTTTGATTTCAGAACCTTTCTTCCCTTTATATTTTATGGAGTTTTACCTCAAGTGAAAAACTTCCCAATTTTATTGGACTCATTTGCCCTCTCAAATAAAACAATTCTTTTATCAGTGGGATTACTTGCATAATTATTTTCCCTGATGCCTTATTTCTGTAAAAATGATTTTTTTAAGTTTCAGGGCCTCTTTTGCACTGCAACCCTTTGATAAATTCACTCAAAAATTCCACCAAAATTTGGAGATGTCATGTGATGTTTTTAAAACACTTTTATGCAAAAATATATTTCATTCATTGAATATTTTGAGTTCTACACCTAATTTTCAAATCTGGTCCAGCAGGCAGTTTTGCACTACAACCTATTTAAATATTTCTTTGAAACTTCTACCAAAATTTTGGGATGTCAGTAGGAGCATATTATTCCATTATATGCAAAAATCCAGGGATGTTCTTTGAAAAAAATGAGTGAAACAACCTCTTTTTCATTCTGGTGCAACTTGGTGATTTGCACTGCATCCATCTTCTAACTTGCTCCTCTACCCATGAGCTTTCTCCTACTTGTAGTACACCTTACCAAACCCTTAAGTCCAAGAGCATGAACCCATTGGGAGATTTTTTGTCCATGCATTGATGCCATTTACCTTCTGTCCAGAACTGAAGATTTGCAAAACTTGCACTAGCAAGTTTCTTCTTTTGGCAAACCAACCTCACCACTCTCTCTTTCACCTAAAGAGACCCCACTTTGGAAGATTTGGCCACTCCAAGAAATGCCTAGGTGCATGTGGCATTCTGTCAAACACCTTATGTGCATGATCTATTTTGACATGATCTTTGTCTTGCACTGAGGCCTTGCACCTCTGGGAAAACTAACGTGTCCACTAAGCCTCTAGATGACTTTGGCCTAGGTCTGTTAAACCCCAACCTCATCCGAGACCTCTAGCTTGCCCTGGCATTTTGCAAAGCACGTCCCGTGCGTGCTCTGGGCGCGCCCAGAGCACGCGTTTTGCATGTGCCGCGACCGAGCCGCCGCGTCTCACCCCGCACCCACTCTGGCCTTTGGCCGACCGCAGCCAGCACGCCACGTCTCCTTCTGCACCCCACAAGCACCGCAACCCTCACCACGTCTCCGGCAAGCCAGCAGCTAGCCGCCACTGCCACCCGACAGCCCCTGCACTGGTCGGCACTGCCCAAGCTACGCCAGCTCGCCTTTGGAGCAGTACCCGCTCGTCCGCTAGCTCCTGCCGCCATCCCCAGCCCCGCCACGATGCCCTCCAAGCTACAGAACGGCGGTCGCCGACGAGCTCATCCACGGCCGTCGCGAACCGACTTGGGAGCGCTATAAAAGGAAGCCCCTCGAGCCCCTCCGAGCACACATGCCGCCTCAGAATGCTCCCCTAGTTCTCTCGTGGCAGCCAATCGACCCGGGGAGGTTTTCTTCCCCACCTCCGGCAACCGCAGCCGCCGCCACTGTCTCGGCCATTCCGGCGCCACCAAAGCCTCCCCCTCTCCACTCTCTTTGCCAGGAGCTTCCTCTCCCCCTCGTGAATCCACCCCCCTGCTCGATTTTGATCGGGACTCACTGCGGGAGAAAAATCACTTTGCCCGACGACCACCGTCCGCTGCGAAGCTCGCCGCCGGCAGCTCCGTCCACCCTAGAGACCGTATCGACCACCGGAGTGACCGTCTCGATCCCCTGAACCCGCGGATGGCCTCCGTTTCCCAAACGGTGCCGCCATTTGCCGACGAGCATCGCCGGAGCTCCGCCTCTGTTCGGTCGGAGGAGGCGACAGGCGCGTGGACTGGTCAAACCTGACCAGTGGGCCAGGCGGGTCCACTGTCAGTGACCCAGTGCCGATCCACGCAGGCATAAGTGGAAACGTATTTTTAGAATACGCCTTCGACGTGGTCAGTTCGAATCGTTTTCTTTTTATTCTGTTTTATTTTTTTATAAAACAGATTTTGACCACAGCTTTGACTGCCTATAACTTTTTAATGATAACTCCAAATGAATTGATTCTTTTTCCTACCTCTCTCAAATTTAATCTAGTTTATTTTAAGATTTATTTGAAAATTTGTCAAACAACTTTTTGTGCTGTTTTGAATTTGTGTGTTGATTCAAACTTTATTTAAAATAGGACTTTGGAGAAGGAGAAAGCCTTCAAAAACTTTTGGAGTGCACCTTGCCTCCCCACAACTTGAAGGCAAGCATTGTGAACCCTAGCATAATATTTTGCATGCATTATTTGACATGATTATGACACCACCTCAATGCGTGGAACTCGTTATTTTATGTGGTGATGTGATCGTTTGCATGAATGCTTATTTGAAATTTCCTTGCTGTTGGAAATGGACATGCTTGTGATAGTGATCATCCTCGTATGCCTTTCGTGCCTACCGGAAGGAAAACGGGAAAGTCTCTGTGTTGAGTAGACCCGAGCTTGTCCCTAGTTTCTCGTCAAGACGAGTGTGTCCGACATGGCGTGAGGGGTATGATGAGTGGTGATTTTGTCTGTTGGATGAAATATATTCGTTATGCTAATCATGTAGGGAATACTTAAAACCTACTGAGTCGACCATAGATCGAGTCTTGTCCCAGTAACCCCCATACTTGTTTCGTACTACCACTTGTCTCTACAACAAGTAGAGTACGGTTCAGTAAGTCGTCAACCCCTTTCTAGCACACACCGTATAGAGAGGCCATGGTGGAAGATACCAGTTGTAGCTAGTAGGTAGGCCACCTGGTCCGAGGGCATGGGTATTTCCGGTTGAGACTGAGAGGGGAGGCCACCCCTTAGAGTGCGCGATATAAATTTGATCCCAAGCTACACGAGGTTGTAGCCTCCCCACTTAGAGTTTTGCTTAACAAGTGTCGTTGGTGATTCCAGACACCGGTAAGTTAAGCTGGTGTGTGCAAGTTAGGTGTGTTTTCAACTAAAAGGCCGTAGACGGAATTAGTCCCGATGGACTAAAGGAATCCGTTACTCGTGGGTAAAGAGTACACCCTCTGCAGAGATTAAGCCTATTCGAATAGCCGTGTCCATGGTTAAGGATTACAGTCTGGGATGGGTAAAGTGTCGGTCTTAGTGTCGGTCTTCGGAGGAGAAACTGTTATACCAGAACTGGGATCACGACTTGAGACTTGTGATGATTATGATTATTATTTTGTTGTGGACTAACCCGTTATGTTATTGGCATTATCGAATATCCCTGGGATGGTTCTACCTCCTGGATATTCACTGTGATTATTTATAAGCCCTTTACGTGGTGTCGCTGAGACGCCCGACTGTGGCATGCTTGTTACTTATTTACTTTATAAGCCCTTTATGTGGTGTCGCTGAGACGCCCGACTGTGGCATGCTTGTCATTTATTTACTTTATAAGCCCTTTATGTGGTGTCGCTGAGACGCCCAACTGTGGCATGCTTGTCATTTATTTACTTTATAAGCCCTTTATGTGGTGTCGCTGAGACGCCCGACTGTGGCATGCTTGTCATTTATTTACCTTATAAGCCCTTTATGAGGTGTCGCTGAGACGCCCGACTATGGCATGCTTGTTATTTATTTTATAAGCCCTTTATGTGGTGTCGCTCAGACGCCCGACTGAGGTATTTCTCTTTGTTTACTAACCTTTCGAGGCATCGCTTCAGACACCCGATCGGTGCATTTTTTATTAATATGTTATTGCATATTCATAAATAACCTGCTTGCATGCATCAGAGTTTTTATTATCTTTTGTGACTGACGTCGTGAACATAAAATATTTCTGAACATCGATGTTATATTATACTTGTATTCATAATGTTTGCGAGTACATTCAAAGTACTCACTGGCTTGTCCCTGGCTATTGTCTTGGCCAGATTTCTTGCGCGGAGAGGAGCGACCGTGATGACAGCCCCGGAACCTAAGCAACGGTGATAGCAGCCTCGCGAAGATAGGAGTTAACCTAGTCAGCTGTTCCTGTGGGAAATGGAGTCCCATAGACACTGATGATCCACAACCGCTTCCGGCATCAATCACTAGAAACCATTTGTTGTACTCACAGGCCATAATGGTCTTGTGCTACATATTTTGTATTTTGCTTGGAGTTCTGTAACAAGTTGGTGCCTCATCAGCTAACAGTAATCCTGGGGCTGGTGAGCACAAAGACCATTTTCTGGGAAATTAATACCCGGAAAACCGGTCGCCACACCATGTAGCTCTCTCCCTCCGAATCTTGGGACGACATCTTGTTCCAAATCTGCAACAGGAACAACTCGAAACAAAAACAAAGGATATTTGCGTGATACAGTGGTCAAAACCTTTGGGAGTATATATAATGAATTTTTACCGACCAAAATACGTAACAAACAAGAAAATAGTGTCCGGGAGGTACACGAGGTGCCCACGAGACAGGGGTGCGCCCTACAGAGGGAGGGGCCCTCCACTCTCGTGGGGGGCTCGTGTCCCTATCGGACTACTTCTTTCTTCCTAAAATTCTTAAATAATCCAAAACTAATGAAAATTGCCATTAAAGTTATTTTGGAGTCGGTTTACTTACCATACCACATACCTATGCCTTTTCGGTGTCCCTTATGTATTCCTCAGGGGTTATGGTTTCAATAATATTAGTTTCAACATTGATAGGATTACCTGAAATATAATGTTTAATTCTTTGACCGTTTACCACCCTCGGATTTGTGCCTTCAAAGTTGTTGATTTTTATAGCACCAGAACGATAGACCTCCTTGATAACATAGGGACCTTCCCATTTTGAGAGAAGTTTTCCTACAAAAAATCTTAAATGAGAGTTGAACAATAACACATAATCTCCTACGTTAAACTCACGCTTTTGTATCCTCTTATCATGCCAGCATTTGACTTTTTCTTTGAAAAGCTTGGCATTCTCATATGTTTGGGTTCTCCATTCATCAAGTGAACTAATATCAAATAACCTCTTCTCACCGGCAAGTTTGAAATCATAATTGAGCTCCTTAATAGCCCAATATGCTTTATGTTCAAGTTCAAGAGGTAAATGACATGCTTTTCCATAAACCATCTTATATGGAGATATACCCATAGGATTTTTGTATGCAGTTCTATAGGCCCATAATGCATCATCAAGTTTTTTGGACCAATTCTTTCTAGATCTATTCACAGTCTTTTGCAAAATTAATTTGAGCTCTCTATTTCTCAACTCTACTTGACCACTAGACTGCGGGTGATAATGAGATGCGATTCTATGATTGACATCGTACTTAGCAAGCATCTTACGGAAAGCACCATGAATAAAATGTGAACCACCATCAGTCATAAGATATCTAGGGACTCCAAACCTCGGAAAAATAACTTCTTTAAGCATTTTAATAGAAGTGTTATGATCAGCACTACTAGTTGGAATAGCTTCTACCCACTTAGTAACGTAATCAACAGCAACTAAAATATGTGTATAACCATTGGAGGTAGGAAAAGGTCCCGTATAATCAAAGCCCCAAACATCAAACGGTTCAATAACAAGAGAATAATTCATAGGCATTTCTTGATGTCTACTAATGTTACCTATTCTTTGACATTCATCACAAGATAAGACAAACTTACGAGCATCTTTGAAGAGAGTAGGCCAATAAAAACCAGATTGTAGTACCTTGTGTGCAGTTCTATCTCTAGCGTGGTGTCCTCCATAGGATTCAGAGTGACACTTGCGTCGGATCTGTTCCTATTCATGCTCAGGCACACAACGTCTAATAACACCATCTACTCCTTTATAAAGATGTGGGTCATCCTAGAAGTAATGTCTTAAATCATAGAAGAACTTTTTCTTTTGCTGGTATGTGAAAATAGGCGGTATATATTTAGCAACAATGTAATTAGCATAGTCAGCATACCAAGGAGCAGTACGAGAAGCATTGAAGACCGCTAATTGTTCATCAGGAAAGCTATCATTAATAGGAAGTGGGTCATCAAAAACATTCTCTAACCTAGACAAGTTGTCTGCAACGGGGTTCTCAGCTCCCTTTATATCAATAATATGCAAGTCAAATTCTTGGAGCAAGAGAACCCATCTAATGAGTCTAGGCTTAGCATCTTTACTTTCCATAAGATATTTAATAGCAGCATGATCAGTGTGAATAGTAACTTTGGAATCAACAATATAAGGTCTAGACTTATCACATGCAAACACAACTGCTAAGAACTCTTTTTCAGTAGTAGCATAATTTCTCTGGGCAGTATCAAGAGTCTTACTAGCATACTTGATAACATTCAATTTCTTATCGACTCTTTGCCCTAAAACAACACCTACAGCATAATCACTAGCATCGCACATAATTTTAAAAGGTAAATTCCAATCAGGTGGCTGAACAATAGGTGAAGTGATCAAAGCTTTCTTAAGTGTTTCAAATGCTTCTACACAATCATCATCAAAGACAAAAGGAATATCTTTTTGCAATAAATTAGTCAGAGGCCTAGAGATTTTAGAAGAGTCCTTAATGAACCTCCTATGAAAGCCGGCGTGACCAAGGAAACTTCTTATACCTTTTATGTCCTTGGGACATGGCATCTTTTCAATAGCATCAACTTTGGCTTTATCAACTTCAATACCTCTCTCGGAGATCTTGTGCCGTAAGATAATGCCTTCATTAACCATAAAGTGACACTTATCCCAATTCAGGACGAGACTAGTGTCTTTGCATCTCTGCAAAACTCGATCAAGGTTGCTCAAACAATCATCAAAAGAGGATCCATAGACGGAGAAGTCATCCATGAATACCTCACAAATATTTTCACAAAAATCAGAGAATATAGCCATCATGCATTTTTGAAAGGTAGCAGGTGCATTACATAAACCAAAAGGCATACGTCTATAAGCAAAAGTACCAAAAGGGCAAGTAAAAGTAGTTTTAGATTGATCCTTCGCTGATACAGGTATCTGAGAGAAACCAGAATAACCATCTAGAAAGCAAAAATGTGTGTGTTTGGATAGCCTTTCTAGCATTTGATCAATAAAAGGTAAAGGGTAATGATCTTTCTTAGTAGCTTTATTTAACTTATGGAAATCAATTACCATCCTATAACCTGTAATAATTCTTTACGGGATCAATTCATCTTTATCATTAGGAACAACGGTAATACCTCCCTTTTTAGGGACACAATGGACAGGGCTTACCCATTCACTATCAGCAATGGGATAAATAATACCTGCCTCAAGGAGCTTTAGAATCTCCTTGCTTACCACTTCCTTCGTTTTGTGTTGACATAATGTGGGACTAATGCCCTTAAGATCATCCAGAGTATATCCAATAGCAGCTCGGTGCTTCTTCAGAGTTTTCAATAATCTTTCTTCTTCTTTCTCTGTAAGGTTAGCACTAATAATAACATGATATATTTCTTTTTCATCAAGATAAGCATACTTAAGATTATCAGGTAATGGTTTGAGTTCAAACACGGGATCACCTTTAGGTGGAGGGGGATCCCCAAGAATTTCAACGATAAGGTTATGTTTCAGCATAGGTTCCTGTTTAAGGAGCACCTCATCTATTTCTTCCCTTTCCTTCATAAACATATTGTTTTCATGGTCTAGCAAATATTGTTCTAACGGATCAGTTGGAGGAACAACAATGGAAGCAAGACCGATAATTTCATCCTTACTAGATGGTTCCCTTTCACGAGGTTGTCTACTAAACTTGGCAAAATTAAACTCATGAGACATACCATCTATGCCAACAGTGACAATATTCCTTTCACAATTACTCTTAGCACTAGCTGTATTCAAGAAGGGTCTACGAAAAATAATGGGACAAAAATCATCTTGTGGGGAGCAAGAACAAGAAAATCAGCAGGGTATTTAACCTTCTCACACAAAACTTCAACATCTCTAACAATCCCAATAGGTTTAATGGTATCCATATTAGCAAGCTTAATAGTGACATCAATGTCTTCTAATTCAACGCGTGCAATGTCGTGCATAATTTCTTTATAAAGATCATAAGGTATCGCACTAGCACTAGCACCCATATCACATAAGCCATGATAACAATGATCTCCTATTTTAACAGAAATAACAGGCATGCCAACAACACGTCTACGTGTCTTAGTATCAGGTCTAGCAATATTAGCAGTCTCACCCAAGAAAGCAATAACATGCCCATCTAAATCCTCATCCAAGAGATCTTTAACCATAGCAATACTAGGTTCAACATTAATTTGCTCAGGAGGTGTATAGGTCCTAGTATTACTCTTATGAACAACAGTCGAAGCTTTAGCGTGATCTTTTATCCTAACAGGAAAAGGAGGTTTTTCAACATAAGCAGTAGGAACAATAGGATCACTATATGTAATAGTCTTTTCTTCGACTGTAATAGGTGCAACTACCTTCACTTCACAAGGAGGATTATATTTAAACCACTTCTCTTTAGGGAGATCAACGTGAGTAGCAAAAGATTCACAAAAAGTAGCTACTATCTGAGAGTCAAGTCCATACTTAGAGCTAAATCCACGGAAAGCATCGGTATCCATAAAAGATTTAACACAATCAAACTTAGGTGTCATACCTGACTCCTTACCATCGTCGGAACCCCAATCTTCAGAGTTGCATTTAATTCTTTCCAATAAGTCCCATTTGAAATCAATATTCTTCAGCATATAAGAACCAGCACAGGAAGTATCGAGCATGTTGCGATTATCAAGAGAAAGCTGAGCATAAAAATTCTGAATAATCATTTCCTGAGAGAGCTCATGATTGGGGCATGAATACAACATTGACTTAAGCCTCCCCCAAGCTTGAGCGATGCTTTCTCCTTCGCGAGGCCAGAAATTATATATGTAATTACGGTCACGATGAACAAGATGCATAAGATAAAACTTCTGGTGAAATTCCAGCTTCAATCGCTTATAATTCCAATATCTCGTATCATCACACAGCCTATACCATGTCAAAGATAAAGGGAAGACCTTCGTTTTGACAACATCATCGGTAATAACTGCAAGCTTAGATAATCCACAAACTTCATCCACAAAGATAAGGTGTAAATCGGGATGCAATGTGCCGTCTCCTGCAAAAGGATTAGCTAACAGTTTTTCTATCATACCCGAAGGAATCTCAAAGTGAATATTTTCATAAAGTTCAGTAGGTTGAGGAGCATCTCTTTGCTCTTCTGGTTGGGGTAAAGATATCCCAAACAATCCCCTCAAAGGATTATTTTCCATAGTGACAAGTAACAAAAAATTTCAGCACACTATATAAATGTTTCCTTACCAAGTTCCACTCACCAAAAGCGCTACACTCCCTGGCAACGGCGCAAGAAAAGAGTCTTGATGACCCATAAGTGTAGGGGATCTATCATAGTCCTTTCGATAAGTAAGAGTGTCGAACCCAACGAGGAGCATAAGGAAATGATAAGCGGTTTTCAGTAAGGTTTTCTCTGCAAGCACTGAAATTGGAGGTAATATATAGTTTTGTGATAAGATAAATAGTAACGGGCAAAAAGTAAATAAAGTAAATAAAGTGCAGCAAGGTGGCCCAATCCTTTATGTAGCAAAGGATAATCCTGGACAAATTCCAATAATGAAGAAGGAGCTCCCGAGGACACATTGGTAATTATCGTCAAGCTAGTTTTCATCACGTTCATAAGATTCGCGTTCGGTACTTTGATAATTTGATATGTGGGTGGACCGGTACTTGGGTACTGCCCTAACTTGGACAAGCATCCCACTTATGATTAACCCCTATTTCAAGCATCCGCAACTACAAAAAGGAGTATTAAGGTAAACCTAACCACAACATTAAACATATGGGTCCATATCAGCCCCTAGCGAAGCAACGCATAAACTAGGGTTTAAACTTATGTCACTCTAGCAACCCATCATCTACTTATTACTTCCCCATGCCTTTCTCTAGGCCCAAATAATGGTGAAGTGTCATGTAGTCGACGTTCACATAACACCACTAGAGGAAAGACAACATACATCTCATCAAAATATCGAACGAATACCAAATTTACATGACTACTAATAGCAAGACTTCACCCATGTCCTTAGGAACAAACGTAACTACTCACAAAGCATATTCATGTTCATCATCAGAGGAGTAATAATATGCATAAAGGATCTGAACATATGATCTTCAACCAAGTAAACCAATTAGCATCAACTACAAGGAGTAATCAACACTACTAGCAACCCACAGGTACCAATTTGTGGTTTTGATACAAGATTGGATACAAGAGATGAACTAGGGTTTTGAGAGGAGATGGTGCTGGTGAAGATGTTGATGGAGATTGACCCCCTCCCGATGAGAGGATCGTTGGTGATGACGTTGGTGATGATTTCCCCCTCCCGGAGGGAAGTGTCCCTGGCAGAACAGCTCCGCCAGAGCCCTAGATTGATTCCGCCAAGGTTCCGCCTCGTGGCGGCGGAGTTTCGTCCCGTCAGCTTGCCCATGAATTTTTCCAGGGTAAAAGTGATGATATAGCAGAAGATGGACGCCGGAGGCCCACCAGGGGGCCTAGGAGATAGGGGGCCGTGCGCCCCCTGTCTCCTGGACAGGGTGTGCGCCCGGCTGGCCTATTTCTTTCGCTCATAAATTCTTATTAAATCCAAAAAGTTGTTTCGTGGAGTTTCAGGACTTTTGGAGTTGTGCAGAATAGGTTTCCAACGTTTGCTCCTTTTCCAGCCAGAATTCCAGCTGCCGGCATCCTCCCTCTTCATGGTAAACCTTGTAAAATAAGAGAGAATAGCCAGAAGTATTGAGATATAATGTGTAATAACAGCCCATAATGCAATAAGTATTGATATAAAAGCATGATGCAAAATGGACGTATCAGGCACCGCTGGGGCGCGCAGGTGATGGGCTCGGCCTTTGCGTTGCGCCATGAGCAGGACTTTGATTTAGAGGGCGACGTGCATGCATTAGCATGCTTTGACAGCATGAGCGTGAGTGTCTGACGCGAAGTGTTTCATTTTCATTTGGATGACGAGGGTGCGTTGCAACGACGAGTCCGTGGTTTGATTCCCCACATACGCATAATTTTGGTTTTTAGAGTATTTCTTTCTCCATTCACAGGTACGCCCGCGTAGATAGATAAAGAACACGAGCTGATGAGGCGCATGCGGACTGTTTGACTCATCAACCATACAAATACGAAGCTATACGCTGAGCCAGTGACCGTATAATCACCATATCTTGTATACAATGATCAAACTGAGTTATCAAGACAAGTTCGATGACCGCCAATGCATTTTACTCGGTAATAAATGACCGGGATTGAAGGGGAATCCTAATTTGCTTCATCTTCTGTCCTTGAGCTCTTGACAAACCAATGCACTATACGGTTGTCCGGCCACTCCACCCCAGAGCTCTCACCAAGCGTCGTTCATGCCACCGCGCCGCACACTAACCGGTAAGGCAGCGATGGCATCCCGCCGCGCCGAGTTCCTCGCCGCCCACGACCGCACACAAAATGGTAGGGAAGCGATGGCATCCCGCTGTGCCGAGTTCATCGCCGCTCGCGACCTCACAACTATGTGGGAGGAATTAGAAGATGCCAAGGCCGAATGGGCGGTAGAGCAAGAGGCAGCCAAAGCCGCACAGAGGGAGCGGAAAAGTCAGAAAGCACTCAAGAAAAGAGAGGCCTGCCGCCGCAAGAAAGAAAAGGACGCACGCGCTGCCGCGGAGAGGTCGGCAGAGATCCAAGCATGGTGGGGTGTCGCCGACAAAGCCGGGAAGGAGAACGACGGCGTCTGGCCAGCATGTGAGAAGTAGCAGTACTAGTAGTTAGTGTGTGTGTCTGTGTCTGAGTACGAGCATGTACTAGTACTACTAGTTACTACTGTAGTTTTTAGAGCAAATTACTAGTACATTAGCCTAGACTAAATGGAAAAATTCATATCCTAAGCATCAAATGGCGTCTCTTTCTCTATAGGAATTGAGATGCATGTCATATCACTTCCTATGATTTTCATATTCCTATCCTATGAACGAATGGAGGCCTCTCTTGGAGTAAATACTGTAGCTAGCAGTACCACTGCTACAGTAGTTTTCTTCAAGAAGCGGAATTCAACGAAGTCATGATGGTTCCTTCGCCCGAGCAACTTCAAAGTGGGAAGTGGGCCTGTGATTTGAAGGCTCATTAGTCATTGTTACTACGGCGCGACGACCTGGGTGACTCTCCCTTGGAGTTCCGCGTGCATGGCAAGTGGACCAGGATGGCCGACGTCCCACATGTTGGCAAACGGAAGTATTCTTTCCTATATCGAGGAGCAAGGAAACCACATGGTATAGTATCACTGCTGATTGGTTCGCAAAAAATAGTATCACTACCGATTTATAATTATTTTTTATTTCTGATGAATGCTAGCATTTCAACTCTTACGACGAAGGGTGCCAAACACGGCACGTGCTGGATGTCCCACACGTCAGTGAAAGGAGTGGGACATGAACAGCATGGTAGAGCCCAGCGTAAAAAAACCCAGCGTGGTAGAGCGTCTCCACTTCTTCCACTTCTGGGTCGGAGACCACATGTAGTAGTACTTAGTGGTATGAACAAACAAAGTGCGACCTGGAGAGAAAGACACGTCTAGTTGGAAGGTCTTGGGGCATACACGTAAAAAAATATAAAAGTTAATATGTGCCTCCAACTAATATTGTAGTAGTAGAGTACTTAGGCACGTACTCCGTAACATCACCGTGCATTGCACGTACAACATTTAGTGGTAGTACATAGTAAGAGACAAATGCCACCCAAGAGTTCCCTTCTCGACCTACTTTTGGGTGTTTGGTAGAGTGTATGGAGGGTGCATGAGTCCACACTAGTTTAGCACAAATACACTAGAAGCATGCATAAAGAGAGCATGCATGAAGAGGGGTGTTGAGTTGAGCATGCATGAAGAGGGAACAACTACGCTGAGACGAGAACGCAACCAAATACACCCTATATGCCACACATGTTCATACCATTTGTGCCTTTCTACTTCACTTACTGCGCTACATTACTCTGGTTCGTACGTCCACTCCTGGGTACATGTCTGTCTCGTAGTTCCAGTCCCACATGTTCTTCATATAGATGGAACGATCCTTGCATAACACGTGCACCTTGATGCTAGATGTCTCGCGTGTTGGCAAAAGGATGAACAAAGCTCACGTAAAAAATAGAGTGGAAGAACATAGATTCAGGACGACCGAGAAGGAGCAAGGAACCTCATGGTGGAGCGTCTGCACTCATAATATTTAATACTATTCAGCGATATAAAATTAACCAATCATCTCCACAGTGGACTGGAAGAGTACGAAACACGGCAGCCCAGTGTAGTTACATCATACTAGTACATGGCTGACCCACGCTATCACCATATTTCTTGGCTTCCGTGCGACACCTATCTCTAGTAATCCAGCAGCCTGTATCGCTTCTCCCTCCTCGTCTCTATCAAAGTGCGGCGGGCTGGCGTTTCTGCCGTCTATTGAGGTCGGTTAACTATAAAATGTTAGCGACATGCCAAGAGCATTCTAAAAAAAATTCCTTTCACGTTCCGTTTTCAAAAAGAAAAAAAATCCTTGCACGTACGAATTTGCATGTATGCTTTGAGCAACTTGCTTGTCCTATACTGCTCCTGTTTGATACTCTAACTCAGCTAGAGGTTAGACTAACTCATGACTAACCCTGAACTAACTGTAGCCAAAGGGGTGTTTGGGTGACAGGTTTAGATTGATAATAAATGCACTTCATGGAGAGAGAAAAGTGATTTTTCAGTGGTCCCAATGAGAACTATCTCCAGTTAGCACCTCTTGGGTGGGATAGTTTTTTTTAGTGGGTTCGGTGTAACTTGCTCCAATTTAAACCCTCATGCTTGGATACTTTAGGGCTATTTGAGCCCCAACTAGCTCAAACTAACTCTAACCCATGGATCCAAACAGGGCCTATGGCCAGTCTCGACGCGGAGCAGTCGCGTGCACCGGGAAGCGGCGCTCTCTCGGCCGTCGCGCCACTTCAAAGCCGGCGCCAGTGAGAGGTCGCCACCGCTCTGGCCGGGTATTAATGTGGCGCTGGCGCTCCAGGGCGATGCTGATCGTTTCACGCGGGAAGCGCGCGCTGGCAAGGGAGTATAGGTTTTGAACCGTTTCAGGTGTAGTACTGGTAGTTTGCAAAACTACTCAATTATTGCACTCACTTTCCTAAGAAATTGTGGTAAAAAATGTTACTCCACAGCCCGCTTCCCTTCTCCTTCCTCTTCCACCGCCCGCGCACATCCACGGAAAGCAACCGGTGAACCCTTATATAGGAGTGCTAGCACAAAAAGATGCATGCATGACCACTAAACATTCCTTATTAAAGCGGCGCTCCGGCGGGAGTATAGCGTATGTTGTTACCTTCGGCCGGCCCATGGCTACCAGGCGACGGCGACCAGAGAAGAGGCGGCGGGAGGGGAATGAATGCAGCTACTGTTTGGGTTCGCCTTCCGGCTTAAATAAATGCGCAGCATCACGTGTACCCGCGGGTGCACAAATTGTAACATACTCGTGTCTGCTTAAGTGGGCGTCACATAACTGGTGTGTGTGTGTGTGTGTGTGTGTGTGTGTGTGTGTGTGTGAGATTCTGAGAGACAGAGTGTGTGTGTGCGACTCTACTCTTCAGACATGTACTCAACCTTTTGCATCGGGATATAAGTATAATGGTATTTACTTTAGTTAGTGATTGACGTGGCCATGTTAACGTGGTTGTGTCAAAAGAATGTCACTTCCTGCTCGTGATTTGCGTTATATAATTACAAGAAAGATTCTCGTGCATTGCACGGAACATCAGTATGCATTTTTTACAAAACACATGTTGTGATTGACCCATGCAGGAGTAATCCTATGTGTAAAAACTAATGATATCTCGAGAATTTTATCGAAAAACTGGTATCTCGAGAATGTCATCGAAAAAATGGAAGATGAGAGATAAGGCGAGGAGGAGTGGAGCATGGTGGTGACTGGTGGTCGGAATGAGTGGAGGCATGGGGATGGACGGCGCCGGCAGGCGGCAGCGGCCACCATGCATGCTAGATTGTTCCAGAGACTTATTCCTTCTTTAATTGCTGAGCAAAGAGGTTGCGGGAGATAATGATGTGGAGAGAGGTGCGGGTATCTTTTGTAAAATTATCATAGTTTGCTTTCTATCCGTCAGATATAGATCATACGGTCTGTATTACAAGATGGCAGGCACACCATCATCGCCAACTCGTTTTTTTATAAGGGTACAAATGATAAGTTTGCTGACTACTAAAGTAAAGTGGAATTTGTCCATGTTATGCAAGTAAATAAAGGTGATTGTTTATCATACGGGTAAGGTTGGATGAAGGGTGGTAGGAACAAATGCTCCGCCTAGAGCATGTGTGTGTGAGATGGAGTCTTAGTGTGTGTGGGGTGTGTGTGTGTGTGTGTATGTGTGTGTGTGAGAGAGAGAGAGAGGAGAGAGAGAGATGTAGTCTTAGTTTGTGTGTGTGTGAGAGAGAGAGAGAGATGGAGTCTAAGTGTGTGTGGGGGGTGCGTGTGTGTGTGTGTGTGAGAGAGAGAGAGAGATGGAGTCTTATTGTGTGTGGGGGGGGTGCGTGTGTGTGTGTGTGTGTGTGTCGCGGGGTCCTCTATGGCGGATGTAATTTAAGTGTGCATGGCTTCATCATAGAGAGGTGATGTGTATGGCAGAGGCCACCAACAATGGGGTGCGAGAGAGAAAATGCACGTAGAGAGGGAAGAGAAGGTGCGTGCGCGTGAGAGGAGTCGACATCGAGAGAACGTGTTTGTTCGAGAGACACCGAGGAAGACTACTATATATCGATGGTGCATGTAGGCGGGAATTAAACAAAGGGATGGTCTTATTGGTTTCGGGGATATAGGGGAAGTGTGAGAGGCGCGGGGGGGGGGGTAGCTAGAAGGAGATTGTTAAGTGTGAGTGTGTGTTTTACCCATCCAGGCGGAAGTTATGTGCACAAAAGAGGAGAACAATTTGATGTGGCATTAGGATTGAGGGTAATTAACTATGTATGGAGACATAGAGGCCTTGAACGTGCATGTGTGCGAGGTATACATGTATACGTGGGATGTGTATGTGTGTGCACGCGCATGATCGAGATAAAAGAAAGAAGGCATAAGTCATAAGATCAACGACATGGGAGAGACGGATCGGTATGACAATATACATGCATGTGAGAATGCAGGGAAGAAGGCCCGACAACTGAGCATGTGTTTTTGTCTTTAAGAGATAGTGGCGTGGGCTGGAGCATGCATCTATGGCAAGCAGAGGGGTTGAGGCACAATGATTGTGCAAAAGAGATTAACCTATAAATGCATATGTATGGAGAGACATATATAGTGTGGGTGATAGGAAGCAAGACTCCGTGCGAGAAAGAAATGTTGACGGAGAAACTACAGATAGATACAGAGATGGAGATGCTAGCTAGAGGGACATCCGTTAGTTTGGGTGTTGGAGATGACCGTCGGGTGGTTCAAAGGGTGAAGTTATATATGTGTGTGAGAGGGCACTTGACTGCATGTAGAGAGAAACATATGTAGTGTGCGTGATAGGAATCAAGAGTGAGGGCGAGAAAGAAGGTTGATGGAGAAACAGATAAATAGAAAGATAAATATGCTAGCTAGTGTGCGTTAGAGATAGGAGTCGAGTGGATCAGAAGGCTGGGTTATGTGTGTGGGTGTGAGAGAGATAGAGAGAGGGTGCATGTGAGTCACATACAAACAGATATCAGAGAGAAATGAGATCCAGAGAGACGGAGTTTTGTGTCTGCGAGAGAGAAAGATATTTCACAACGAGAGTGATAGCTAGAGAGACATATGAGGGAACGCAAGATATCTCTAGGGAGAGAGGGTGTGTGTGAGCGACATACAAGAGAACAATGGAGAAATATGAGACCCTGGGAGACAGAGTTTGTGTTTGTGTGTGAGAAAGAGATATTGAAGAGGAAGAGTCGTAGGTTCTCATATCTAAGGAGCGAAAGACATCTCTGTATGAGGGGTGTGCGAGTGGCACACATGGGAATAGTAGAGAGAAATGAGACCCCGGGAGACAAAGTTTTGTGTTTGTGTGAGAGAAAGAGATTCCACATGGAGAATCATAGTTAGAGACACATAGCAGGGAGCGAGATATACTTAGAGAGAGATAGAGTGATGAAGGTCGAGGGAGAGAGTACCGTCAGTGTGTTACGAAGATAAAAGATCATTGTCGACATACAGGTAGCACGAGAGATACCTGAGAGACGATGAACGCGTATAGGTCCAGAGAGATAGTCCTATATAAGCATGAGTGATAGCTATATGAGACGAATATCTGGATTAAAGGGGATTCAAATATTTAAACTGGAGATCACGACATCGATAATATCATAACGCAAATTGGTGTATCAAACATGCATATTCATTTGAATTTGGGCACACGTGTAATGTTATATAGTTTATCAATATTGGTGATCCATAGATTCTTCAATTACAAACAATGCATGGTTTATATGCAATTAATGTCTAAACGGGATTACACTATATGTTGCGTGTGTGAAACACATTATACATGTTTGAGAAGTAAAAAAAACCCGCATGAAACACACATTAATTGGAGACAGTTAGCGAGGAATGCATACATTGGATTTCAACATAAAGTGGTTTCAAATATTTGAAAATCCAAATTGATGGATACAACCTTATGAATCTGAGATCATGCCATTTGTAAACCATATTTATGTATAAATGGTGTTGTGCTTTTGAAAGTATATATAAAAAATGATGTATATAGAATGTAATTCCAATTGAAAATGGATCCCGCCCGAAAAAAAATAGAATACAAACGGGATTCGAATTGAGTTGGCACGGTAAACGTGCACTCTGCAAAATTTGAACGAAGCGGGGAAAGTCGCAGTAACCGCCCGAAACCAAAATCTGCGAGATGGAAATCACTACTGCCTATCCCTGCCACGCAAAGCCTATCTGCTGGATTTCTATAGGTTTCGATAGGGGTAGGTTTGTAATTTCACCCAAACGTGACGTAACCGCCTCTCACCCGGATTCATACACGGTGGGTGCCAAAACACAGTGTGCCCTCGGCCGAAATCGACTCCCTCCCCGATTCATATTCATACACGGTGGGCGCCAAAAACAAACTCTCGTCGGCAAATATTCGGTGTATGCGAGATTACCGTCCTATCCCCAACCTACTAATGTTGCTGTGATGTAGTAGAAATTTGAAATGGGGGCTAAGTTTGTAAATTTCCTCGCATTTGAGACAAGCGCGCCATGAATACATGGTCCCCCCCATCCTCTCTACCTCCCTTTTCCCCATTCGTACTCTGTGGGCGCCAAAACACCCTCTCCACCCCACCCTCCTCCGTCCGCCGCTGTCCGCCACCCCATCCACCGCCGTCCTCCTCCATCATGCCGAAGATGATACCCCGACGCCACCGTCCATTACAAGAGATCGACCTCTCTCATCCAGGCCTTCGGACCGGGATCCTTACATCCCGTCCTCTCGCTTCATCCCCGCTGTCGTCCACCTTGCCGGCGCCGCTCCTACGACCGTCTCGTCCACCGCACCCCGCTGCCGCCGTCTACCCTCCTAGATCTGCTTCCACGCCGCTGACAGCCATCGCTACCGCAGCACCATCAAATTTTCAGCAGATGCGTACACGACACCACACTAGAGGCAGTACTCTTTCGTATCTGCTTAACTTATTTATCGCAGCAAGAAAATAGATCGCCACTGCTTTACTCTGATTTCTTGTCTTGGTTGCAAAGTTGCCTTTGTCCGGTTTGCACCTTCAGATCCACCATGGCACGCTCAACACTATACTCCCAATGCTTATGGTTTTCCCCTTTTATATTCCACACTAGTTAAATCACAGTAGACTAAATTTCAAAATTGTGTCAGTCGATTTTTTAGAGCTTGCCAGAGTTCGCCGGTGCGATCCAAGGGGCTCAGGTTGTTGTGGGGCCTCGCCGAACGAAGAAAACTCGACGCGGGTGGGGGGTGGGGGAACACAGGCGATGGGGGCCGGTGGTCCGGCCGGCGGCCCGTGCGGTGTTCTGTATAGGAAGAATCAGAGACGAGGAAGAAGAAGGGTTAGGAGACGTAGGATCTTCATCCACCTGAAATGGTCGAGAGACAGCTGGGAGTTGCATTCTTAATGCTCTCTGGTTCATCATGTGTGGGCACTGCGCAACCAACATTTTATTATCCAAAATCTGCTTGCTCTTCTTTACCATGTTCGATAGAGCTGGCCTGTACGTGATTGATAGGCTTTCAATTACTAGCGGCAATACAACACCGTATTTTCAAGCCAGTTCCACTTTTTCAATTTATATATCGTGGTTATGGTGTACCCCTTTTATGTACACTATGATCTGCCTAGTTGATGTGTGCTCTTGTTATCATGGTTTGGCAATAAACTCTCTATACAGTATATTATGAACCTATCATCTACTAGCTATCCTTACTTGTGGAGCTTATTTTTTGTGTACTTGTGCCAGATTATATAAATGCACGCACCATATTACAACACACATGAGCTCTCTCATCAGAATCCAGTGATAGCACATAAGTGTTTACAGGGGCGCCCCTATATTAGAATATCATCAGCATTACAAACATAATCTCACAACTATTTATGTTTTTCATGGTTCTTAGATATTATACGCAATTACAGTGAATATCAGAATCCGCGCATCAGAAGAATATTGTGGAACACTACAATGACTTACAAAATTGGCAACAAGGCATTGAGTGCCATTCTGGAAGCAATGAAACTCATACGCTCCCCACCTATTTATTCTTGTTCAGAATATTGTCCTAATGACTATTCTAACCTCGAGGAGTCAAAGGCAGATGGTCTGTCCTGTTCACCCGTCAAGGTGCCTGTTCTAATTTGGCAAGCTTTTATTGATTGCGCATATCTTGCATATGTTGTCTTGCATTTCTTCTACCTTGTTGCACCGCCATCTGCTTAGTTTACTCACCATATAACTCGAGATGCCATGCCCATCCATTATCAATACATATTCCATCTATCATCATACTATGTTTTTTCACTCATATGTTGTTCTTGTGCATCAGACATCAAAAAGGAAGAGGGTGATTGCCGAACCTGAAGGAGCACCAGCAAAGTCCTTCAAAAATGTGGTGGTGCCGGAGAAATCAGACAGCACCGCACTTATATTGGTTGTACAACCAGTGACACAAAACATAGGACCGACTCCAGCAGAATGTACCCATACTTCACTGGCCACACCACTAGCCCCACCACACCGGACCTGCACTCCAGCAAAAGGTATGCCAATTTCATTTTCTATAGCACCAGCCGTACCATAGAAAAATCCCACTCCAGCAAAAAGTACAGCAAGTCCACTGGCCGAAGACCTATCCCAACTGCAGAGACGGCCAATTCCTGCAGATTGGAACCCCATTCCATTTATTCCCAGTTTAAAAGACAATGCTTTCAATGTTTTTAGGGACTACAAGCATATATTCCCATAATGGGAAGATTATAGTGAAGACAAACACCATTTTCACATCTTCCTGTCCAACTTACGTGTAAGTGCTATTATTCATGGTTATTATTTTCCTGTTTTCTGCTGATCGAACACATCAATGATTTACATTACATTGTTGTAACTAGGCGAGGGTCAATCTGGATAGTCATGACGAGCAAAGCTTGCTTGTGCTTTTCAAGGAAGCATTGCAGCAGTATCGGTGTTACCTGAGGAAATCACACTTTGATGGCAAGTCTATAAACGAATTTCCGGTGAAGTCTCCTGTGCTAAATTTAGAAGACATTGAATGGAAAAACCTTGTTATGCACTGGTCTCGTTCCCAGGATGAGGTACTGTCTATGAAATCACATGACAATTTGAACTTCTACTTTTCCGCATGTGCCTTACGGATCTTTTTTGCAGGAAATCTGCTCGAAGAAGAATTCCGGTTTGAAAAGAACGACAGGATATCGCAAATATGCTGCCCGCTGCTTTGCTCTTGTTAGTACCTGTTGTCCTGTATCACTGTACTTGCATACATACCTGGTTCATTATGTGACAGCAGTATGCATGATAGCTTGCTTATCAATTGTTCGCTCCAAATTATCTGATCTGTATGAATGGTTACATTAGTGTAGAATATATCCAATGCCAATGAATTTTTTTAGCTCTGCATTGTTCTTGTAAGTACATGATGTCCTTTATCAGTGTACTTATATTGACAGGTAGTTGTTCATGTACCATCACTCTGCAGCTTATTTTCCTTTGCCCTCCATTTTCTACACATCAGATCTATATTTACTCTTACCATAAGGTTGGTACTGAAGAAGTTTAGCTGTGCATTGCTCTTGGCTGTGCCTTTTGCCTGTATCGCTGCACATACATTTATAGCTACTTGGTTATGTAGCATCACTCTTCATCTTATCTTAAATATTCTCCATTTTTTCGTATATTATCACATCTATATTTACTCTTAACAAAATGTAGAATAAAGGCAATGCTTATGAAGAAGATTCTGTGCTAAACTTCTTGAATTGCCCCCCCCATCAGCATGGACAAGGGCTTTATAGAGCCTGTCTTCACCAGTAATGTAAGTTTGTCCTTCTCAAGCCTTCAAACTTTGTTGTGTATATTTGGTTAGGCATGACTGCAACAGCTGTTTATTTTTGGTGTTTGCATCAAATTGCATGTTTAAAGTTTATTATGTAGTTCATAAACAAAAGTTTGTCCTTCTCAATTTAAGTTTTCAGTTGTACAACCAAGTTCCTTCTTCATACCATGTAAATTAAACTATACAGAGCAAGTGATCTTCTTTTGCACTGCATGTATGCTTCTGTTCTTCATCCGTAATCCAGTGGTGTGGTGAACCTACCCACTACAGCACAATGTCATATTCTGCAATGTCTTAACTATGAACAATGTCATATCATTCTACTATTATTTAAACCGTCTCTTTATTTGCCAATCTGAAATGGGATAAATTGACAGCACACTAACCATTGATACTTATGAGTTCTTGATCTGTAATCCAGTGGTGTCGTGAAGCTGCCAACTCCTTCACAATGTCATTTCCTGCCATGTCTTGACCTGAACAATACCATATTGTGTTAATGCAATTTTAAACTGTGTCACTTTATTCGTCAGTAAGAAATGTGATGAATTGTCAGCACTGATACTTTTATGTGCAAAACCTGTCATCTGTCTGCTTGTTTATCTTTCAGAGTGAGGAAGATATAAGTGTTGAACAAGCGCAGTCTCATCATCTTGCTCAGCTGCTTGCGCTGCAGCTCCCCAGCAGGGCTAACCTTTCTTGAACTCTATTGAAGTGTTGTCGGTTTTGTATATTATTTTGTCGGCGTGTTTATTTGCACTGGTGGCGATCTTTGATGCCCAGTGTATGTAATCTGCTGTCTGCTTGTGCTTTATTATCATAGTGGCGAACTTTGATGCCCAGTGGATGTAATATGCCGTAATTTCTTTATTGTATAGTCTAGGTTTTTTCTTATTCACGATGCTGCAGTTATTTTACTGTATATATATCCTGTCTTCGCAGTAAACCGGCCAAACCGTAAAATTACGGTACATAATCGGGCCGTCATGCAATCACGATGTATGATCCGCATCATGGGCCCCGTCAAACTGGCCCACTAGTAGATTCGGGCCTTTAATAGGCCGAGTAACCCACGGCCCTCTTTTCGCAAGAAAACTCAATGGGCTTTTAGGAGGCTGAGAAGTAGGTTGGGCCTGAAACGTGCCGAATAGCTCATGGGCTGGCAGCAGCCCGAAATGGACCCCGGCCCATGATTGTGCGAATCAATTCACGGGCTTTTAACAGGCCAAAGTTGTCTCGGTCCTTGTTTGGCCCAATCAGATATCGGTTGCGAGCAGGCCGGATGCAAACCGGGCCGTAGTTAGGCCCAACTATATGACGGGCTTTTAACAGGCCGAAATTAATATAGCACCAAAATGTTAAATGGGCCCTTAACAGGCCGAAACTAATATCAGGCCTAGTTACTAAATGGGCCTTTACCAAGTGGGCCCAAAAGCATAGCATCCAGTTAACGGGCCAAATCTGATATGGGCCATAATTGAGCCCAAAGCCTCTTAAAGGGCCGGACCTGATCTGGGCCGTGATTTGGCCCAGAAAGTGGGAGGCTTTTAACGGGCCGGATCTCATATGGGCCATTATTAGGCCCGGAACATGGCAGTCCATTAATGGACCGGATCAAATATGGGCCGACATTTGGCCCAAAACATGGCAGCAAGTTAATGGGCCGGCCTACTAGGGTCCTCAAAATCTTGTGGGCCTACATCTGGGCTGACCCATTAATGTCGGCGAAATCTCGTGGGCCTTTAGCTGGGCCGACCCATTATGATACGCAAGAATTTTGTGGGCCTTTACCTGGGTCGGCCCATTATGGCACACAAAAATCTTGTGGTCCTTTACCTGGGCCGGCCTATTATGGCCCGCGAAGTCTTGTGGGCCTTTAGCTGGGCCAGCCCATTATGGTCCGCAAAATCTCGTGGGCCTTTAGCTGGGCCGGCCCATTATGGTCCGCAAAATCTTGTGGGCCTTTAGTTGGGCGGCCCATTTAAACTTGATGGGCCGTGCCACGTGTCGACGTATCATAGGCGCCTTCTGTCCAATGAGTGGATGACATCTATCCCAACAATGAGCCGACACGTGTTTCCTCCAGCCAATGATGATTTTACACGTGGAAAATCCCCATTGGTCGGGGCTATTAATGGGTTATCGGATCCAAAACCCGACCCGATAGCTTAACAGCGTTCCGTTACGATGGATGCCACGTGTCGGTCACCCTTGACGAAAGCACTTCTGTGACGCGCGATTTATCGTCATGGAAGTGGACACTTCCGTGATGATAATTTTGGTAATGTCATGGAACACTTCTACGACAGCACAGGTATGACTATCTTCATTCTGTCATAAAACCGTCATGGATGTACATGCATGACAAAAAACGCGACCTACTGTGACAAACACGTATCATCACAGAAGTGTATTTTTTGTAGTGGAACAACGACAGAGCACGACGAGAGCAGAGTTAGCAGCACAATTGGCGGCACAGTACGCGAATCAACCCGCTCCGGTTCAGCCAGCGGCATTAGTTGAACGTGGATTGGCCTTTAGCTCTTGGGGAGTACAGTGCCTCACCCCGGCTCTGCTTAATGTGCGGCTGCCCAAGGATTAGGGTCCACGTAAAGTGCCTAATTATACCGCCGATCAACCCCCCGAGGCGTGGGTTGAAACTTATGAGATGGCAATGGAGATGCTGGATGTGGATGAAGCAGCATGTGCAAAATACTTCACCATGATGTTAGAAGGAACGACTCGTACCTGGCTGAAGAGCCTGCCCGTTAACTCGATCAATTCATGGGACGAGTTGAAGGCCCGGTTTATAGCGAACTTCAAGGATATGTGCAAGCAACCCATGTCCATTGTGGATCTGGCTGCTTGTGTCCAAGGGGAGAACGGATCAACAACTCATTGGGTGCGCTGGGTTTCAGAAATCCTGCATTCGTCAGGCCGCATTAATCCTGATACGACAATTGTGACCTTGCAGGGTAACTGCCGGTTTAAGTCATTGAAGATGAAGTTGGGACGGTGCAAGCGTCACTGCAATGATATGGGAACGCTCATGGCAGCTGTGGCTAAGTATGCTGATTCTGATAATACCAAGGACCCCGATTATGATGAAGAAAAGCAGGAGAAGGGGAAGAAGAATGCCGGTACAAAAGGATAACATAACCAGGCGAGCCACAGGAACAATGGTAAGTGTAAAGTGGACAATTCAGATTTTGTGGCTAACACAAATATGCAGGGCAATATGCAGTGCCGTAAGGGTAAACTGCCCCAGCGCGGTGGAGGCATGAATCTGGAACGCTTGTTAAACCAGCCCTGCCCAAAGCACGGGACAAAGAAGGTTCCGATCACACACCTCTGGAAGGATTGTTTCATCATGAGGGAATTCAAAAACTCTGATCTCTTCCGGTATGATCAGGGTCCATGTGGCAGTTCTGGTCCAGGGTTTCACAGGCCGGGTTACGGTGGCGGCGGTTCAAACTCAGGATTTCAGAATAATCAGGGCAACCAGAACAACCAAGGTGGTCACAATCAGCAGAGTAATCAGGGGAATCAGCAACAGTCGGGTTATCAGAGCAACCCTAAGCAGTTAAATGGTGGACCGTATCATATCTTCACTACTAGTCCGTGCAAGCACGATCAGAAGCTCCATAAAAGGGCAGTAAACTCTATTGAGCCGACAGTGCCCCGTTATCTGTGTTGGTCTGAATAGCCTATTGTCTGGAGTTGGGAGGATCATCCGCCCCGGGTTGACAATCCGGGCCACCTAGCTTTGGTGGTTGCACCACAGGTTGGAGGTTATAAGTTTACCAAGATGCTCATGGATGGAGGGAGCAGTATCAACATCTTGTAATATGGAACCTTCCGGCGTATGGGGTTAACAGATAAGAATCTTAAACCGTCCAACACCGTTTTTCACGGTGTGGTGCCTGGTAAATTGGCTTACCCAGTTGGTAAGATAGCTCTGGAGGTTGTTTTTGGTGAAGATCATGATTCAAGATCAGAGATGGTGACCTTTGAAGTGGTTAAAATCAGAAGTCCATACCATGCCCTGTTTGGACGGCCGGTTTATGCCAAATTCATGGCAAGGCCATGTTATGTTTATCTGCAGCTCAAGATGCCGGGTCATAATGGGACCATCACGGTTCACGGTAGCTGCAAGATTGCTCTAGAGTGTGAGGAAGGTGATGCGGCTTATGTAACGGAGGAGTTGAAGTTTTATAAGGACAATGTTGATTCAGCAGATATGACTTCTCTAAAGAAGCCCACTATAGAGGATGATCAGGCTTTGAAGTTTAAATCGGCTGATGAGACTAAATTGGTTGATTTTGTTCCCGGCGATTCATCCAAGCAGTTCAGCATCAGCGTCAACTTGGATCCAAAATAGGAAAGCGCGCTCATCGAGTTCATCTGTGAGAATCGGGACATCTTTGCATGGAAACCTTCTGACATGCCAGGTGTACCGAGGGAACTCGCTGAGCACACTCTTAATATTGATCCAAAGTTCAGACCGGTCAAACCGTTTCTTTGCCATTTTAATGAAGAGAGGTGCAAGGCCATTGGTGAAGAGGTAGCCCGGCTGTTGGCAGCAGGGTTTATTGTGGAGGTGTTTCACCCAGAGTGGTTGGCTAATCCGGTGCTGGTACTTAAGAAAAACGGCACTTGGCGGATGTGTGTGGATTACACAGATTTGAACAAAGCTTGCCCAGCTGATCCCTTTGCCCTCCCTCGTATTGATCAAATCATTGATGCTACTGCGGGTTGTGAGCGTTTGAGTTTCTTGGATGCTTATTCTGGTTATCATCAGATCAAGATGGCAGTTCAGGACCAGGAGAAGACAACTTTCATCACTCCCTTTGGAGCCTTCTGTTATGTGTCTATGCCCTTTGGGATCAAGAGTGCCTAGGCAACTTATCAGCGTTGTGTGCAGAATTGTCTTCATACTCAGATTGGGCGAATGTTCATGCTTATGTGGATGATATTGTGGTGAAGTCCAGGAAAGCAGAGACACTCATAACTGATTTGCAAGAAACTTTTGATAACCTGAGAGTTTATAAAATGATGCTCAATCTGGCTAAGTGTGTTTTTGGTGTAACGGCTGGCAAACTCTTGGGTTTTCTGGTATCCAACCGGGGCACTGAGGCTAATCCGAAAAAGATCAAGGCTATCACATCCCTGGCTAAACCGGCATGTATCAATGATGTTCAACATTTGGCGGGTCGTATCGCGGCTTTGAGCCGGTTTATCAGCAGGTTGGAAAAGAAGGCAATCCCTCTGTATCAGATGTTGAAGAAGACAAACAATTTTATTTGGAGTGATGCTGCTGATGCAGCATTTCAGAACTTAAAGAAGCAGTTGGCTAAACTGCCGGTTCTTGCTGCTCTAGTTGATAAGGAGCCACTGTTGTTATACGTGGTTGCTAATGCCCGGGCTGTCAACGTAGCTATTGTGGTGGAGCGCAAGGAGGCTGGGAAGGAGTATCCGGTTCAAAGGCCGATTTATTATATCAGCGAAGTGCTCATTGTGTCAAAGCAAAGATATCCGCATTGGTAGAAGCTGGTGTATGGGGTTTTCATGGCAAGTCGAAAGCTTAAACAATATTTTCAAGGCTATCCCATCACAGTGGTCAGTTCCTCTCCTTTGGGGGATATAATCCAGAACAGGGAGGCAACTTGCTGGGTTGCTAAGTAGGCCACTGAGCTTGAACCACACGGTTTGAAGTATATGCCTCGAATAGCTATCAAGTCCCAGGCCCTTGTGGATTTCATCAATGATTGGACAGTTACAGACACCGGAAGACA
The DNA here is from genome assembly GCF_018294505.1 of Triticum aestivum. Lineage (NCBI taxonomy): Eukaryota > Viridiplantae > Streptophyta > Magnoliopsida > Poales > Poaceae > Triticum > Triticum aestivum. Next base: position 258,011,308 of record NC_057804.1, on the reverse strand, counting down.
AACCGGACAACACATACTGGACTATTCACTTTGATGGGTCCAGGCAATTGGAGGGCTCGGGGGCTGGAGTTGTCCTTACTTCCCCTCGAGATGATAAAATTCATTATGTTCTTCGCTTAATGTTCCCTTGTACCAACAATGCAGCTGAGTACGAGGCCTTACTCCATGGTCTTCGAGTGGCTAAGGAAATGAACTTAAGCCAGTTACGATGCTTTGGAGACTCGGACCTGGTGGCCCAGCAAGTTTCAGGTACTTGGGATTCTAAGGATCCACTCATGGCGTCTTACCGATGAGAGGTGGATATTGTCGCTGGTCACTTCAAGGGTTATCAAGTGGAGCACCTTGATCGGCGCAAAAATGAGGCAGCTGATGCTTTTAGCCGGCTGGGATCTCAGCGTAAACTGGTGCCGCCTAATACCTTTCTGGATGTCTTGCACAAACCGTTAGTTCAGTTGCCTATAGAGGAGGACCTCGCTATTCCTGATCCGAGGAACAATTGGTGGCCGCTTTACACATTATTCCGGATTGGACGGTTCCATACTTGGCGTATATGAACTGGGGTGAGTTGCCAGAAGATGTAGTTTTGGCCAGACAGATAGTCCGGTGATCCAAGTCCATGGTTATTCACAACGGAGAGTTACACTGTTGCAGTGTTTCTGATGTGTTCCAGCACTGTGTTTCTCCTGAGGAAGGCCGTGAGATTCTACGAGAGATCCACGAAGGAGACTGTGGCCATCACGCCGGTTCAAAATCCTTGGTTGCTAAAGCTTTTCGTCATGGCTTCTATTGGCTGACGGCTCATGCTGATGCTGAACACTTGGTTAGGCGGTGCGAGGTTGTCAGAAATTATCACGACAAGCTCATGTTCCGGCTCAGGAGCTACGAATGATTCCCATCACTTGGCCATTTGCTACTTAGGGGCTTGACATGGTAGGGCCTTTCAAGCCATCAAAAGATAAGAAGACCCACCTGTTGGTGGCAGTTGACAAGTTTACTAAATGGGTTGAAGCGGAGCCACTAAGCAAGTGTGACGCAGCCACGGCAGTTCAATTCATCAAAAAGGTGATCTTCCATTTTGGTTTTCCACACAGAATCATCACAGATACTAGCATGAACATCTCCAAAGGTGAGATGGAGGACTTTTGTCAACGAGAACACATCCGGCTTGATGTGTCGTCTGTGGCTCACCCTCAATCTAATGGTCAAGCTGAGAGGGCCAATCAGGAATTTTTGAAGGGTATCAAGCCTCGGCTTATGGTTCCTTTGAAGAGGACACCGGGTTGTTGGGTGGAAGAATTATCATCTGTGTTATGGAGCATAAACACCACCCCAAATCAATCTACAAGTTATACACCTTTCTTCATGGTTTACGGGGCAGAGGCGGTACTCCCAAGTGATATTCGTCATGACTCAACCCGGGTTGCCAATTGTGTTGAAGCGGACAACGAGCAAGCACGTCAGGAAGCACTGGACCTGTTAGATGAAAAACGGGACCTGGGATTGGCTCGTTCGGCAGTTTATCAGCAAGACCTGCGGCGTTATCACAGCCGCCGGGTTAAAACAAGAACCTTTCAAGAAGGCGACTTAGTGCTCCGGCTCATCCAGGATCAGACCGATATGCATAAGTTATCCCCACCTTGGGAAGAGCCCTTTGTGGTCAGCAAGAATGTGCACAACGGATCATACTACCTCATCGATGTACGAGAGCACAAAGACTCAAGAAAATTAAAGGAGGAGACCCGTCGGCCGTGGAATATCGCTCATCTACGGCCTTACTACACCTGAGCCATAGGCTCTCATTATGTACATATTTTGACAATGTATATATTATGATCAATATAATAAACCGGCTTCCTTGGTACAAGCAGGACGTCTGCCGTTCTTCCAATATTTCTTGGTTACAAGGGGGCTTCTGCATATAAAGCAATGTCCTGTTTGTCCATTAAACCGGCTATCGTGCCACAATAAAGCTTGGCAGCTTCACACCCGAGGGGCCAAAGAGAGTATTGTTGCTAAAATCACAACTCAAACATAGGCACCCATTGAGCACAGCTCACAAAGTTAATTGGGGGCTCTTTGTGCAAAGCAACAAAGAGTTTGAAAGGACCCTTGTAATTGGCTATCAAGCCACGGCTTGGAAGCCTGGTGTATTCACCTAAAACCCCGGGTTAACCTGCCTTCATCAAGTAAGCCACTCCTATCCAGGTAATCCTGGCATGACCCGCCGAACGTTTGACAAGTCAATCTTATACAGACCCTGAACTTGTCAAAATTAAAACGACGATTGGTTAGTTGGAGGCCCATCTTAAAAGGCTTTGTCAAATGGTTTAACTCAGCAGCCTGGCAGCCCATGAAAAGCCTCGAATTTGGACCTGGCAGCCCTTGAACAGCCTCGACTACAAATTTTTATTTGATTTTGTTTTTGCAAAGTTTTATCTCTTTTGATAAGGTTCTAAGTTAAATCGGCGTCCTCTGACCCGCCCCGACTATATGTCATTACATCAACCTGGTGTTTCTTAACCCGGCGTGGCTTACAATTACCAGCTGTCAGCACATAATCAATTATGAACCGACATCTCTTAATCCGGTCTGGCATTGACTATAAGTCGCGAGGATTATCATCCGGTGTTTGTCATAACCCGACATGGCTTATTATGCACCAGCACAGCATGGTGGGAGTTTTCAAACACTTGAATTTGGGTTATCACCCTTACTACACACGTTGGTAAACCAACAAATGTGATTTAATATCACAGGTATGATATATTTCATATTTCATTACTTTATAACCTTGGTTATGAGAATTCTGGTTCTGTATTGGGTATCATAACCCGTCCAGCGGCAAATCGCCCAGACATGTTTAAGTTTTTCAAATACAGAAGGCGGGATTTTATAAGAAATACCAAGGCATATAAAGCAAGCATAGCAACAATCATGCCGGATTAGAATATCAGGTAGCAGTGCACGATGGCAGAAGATCAAAGTATTTGAACTAGCCTATTACAAGGCGCTTTGATGCCCAAAAGAATAATTGTTTTTTGCCCAGAACGCTATATGTGAAAATTAAATTGGCTGCCGGATTATGATTCGTCACCAGGATGACGTGAAGTTGAAGGATCATCTCGCGTCAGTTCAACCTCCTCCTCCTCACCCAGTGGCTGGAAGTCAAGGGTGGGCCAATCAATCCTGGTTAAGGCTTGGAAGATAGCTTCGTTGCTTATAAGATTGGACGGTTCAACGTTAGTGGCATAGGTGTACTTACGGATTGGAGGGATAAGATTATGTGCTTCTTTCACAGCTGCGTCAACCCATTTGTTGTCTGCGTCATAGTTGGACCGATAGACAGACAAGTCAACCTCTTCGGACAATTGGCTTGCCAGCGGGCGCATCTCTTTTGTCAAGGCTTTGAGGGATTCATTATCAAAGTCTGACCCGTTTTCTTGTTGGCCAGGATAGCCCTTTGCGATATCTGCCGGATCAAGACAGCAATCCAAGATTTGGCCCGAGTTAGTGCTGTTAAAGCGCCAACCCTTGCAGCAGATCGCTTTACCTCTTCCATCTGGGCAGGAGTCATAGATAATTTGGCCAATGTATCTTTGATTAAGGTTGGTGCTGGTTTGTTTTAGGAGGCCGCACAGATGACTCGTTGAGCACCAGTATACAATTGTTCTATCAACGTATAGGCTGCTTTCAACTTCATCCGCATATCCGAGCCCAGATGAGCAACACGACTACCTGCAACGGTTTAAGAATTTGTTGTTAAACCGGCAACTTCAAAGATGTTTAAGAAAGGTTCTTACAAAGAGTACTTACCAAATATTACTGAAATCATAGCATTGACTTGATGCTTTAGCCCAGTTAGCTCTTCTGCCATCGGTTTAAGAGCTGTTTCGGCATCTTCAGCCCTCTTTAATAGAGCAGCCTTCTCGGTTTCCCAATCCGCCCGCTCGCCTTTAAAACCATCCTTTAATTGCTCCATGGCAGTTAAAGCGCCCTTCAGTTCATCTTTGGCCTTGGAGGTTTCTGCTTGCTGGGACTTGATGTTTTCTTGAAGATCGGCAATTTGGGAATCTTTGTTGCTCAAGTCAGCCTACAAAAGACAGATGATGAAGATGTTAAGATTTTCTCAAAGTCCCAAGCACATAACAAGTTATACACTTGGCACTTGGGGGCTAATGCGGATTTCTTCTTTTTGGACTATTATTTGAAGTCCCAAGCCTCAATACAAGTATTAATCTTGGGACTAGGGGGATAATGTGTACTTGATCAGAAACTTCAGAGGTGAAGGAATTCAACAAGGACAAGTTTTTGCAACAGAAAGTCCCAGTTCATCTTGAAGAGATAAACCGACCCTTGGGGGCTACACAGTTGAAGTCTTTTTATCTAAAGTCCCGGTTCACCTTGAAGAGATAGACCGGCCCTTGGGGGCTACAATGGAGTTGATATACAGTACAACGAAAATTTATAGTGTTTGCAATGGAAGTTACCTCATAGCGCTCCTTCATCAGATTGACTAAACCGGCCTCATAGTCACGGCTTGCATATAGGCGGTTTACGTATCCAGACTGAAGTTCTTGAGTGGTGAGATGAGCACAGCTTGACAAATCAGTGTTCCATTTGCCTTTCTCTTCAGCAGCAGATTCCACATTGGTACTATGCTTTGACAAAGTGTCAAGATTGCCAGGAGAAGAATGGCCAAACCCAGTAATCACAACATCATCAGTTGCTTTATTTGGGATCGCCGGTTTATGTTAGGCCTTGGCCAGGCTCAGCGGATCAGCAGTTGGACTTGGAGGATTGGCATGCGGGCTTGGTGGATCGACATGAGGACTAGCCGGGTTAACTTCCGGTGGATCAACATCAATGTCTTGACCTTGTGGCACAGGATCATCCATAGCAATATCAGCATCTCCACCAGCACCTTTTGAGGTCCTCTCCGGTTCAATCTCATCAGTGGGAGCATTTGTTTTCGCTTTCTTGCTAAATCGGGCTTTGGCGCTGCAAAATGGCAAACGGAGGTTAATATGGTAAACCGGCGTAAGAAGGAAAAGCTCAAATTATTATGCTTACCCAGGGATGGTCTTGAGGGGAGGCATCTGTGTGGTTGACAAATCGCCAGAGGATGAATTGGAAGTTACCTGATAATTTAAGTCAGACGGATTAAGAGGGTATCGAAAGTAACCCGCCAAGGGATAATACTTGTTAGAATTACAAGAGACCTCTGCATGGTGCTTCCGGATTGGGGTGTCAGGTAAACCGGAGGAAGTGACTTGCTGGCCACTATGTCGGGTTGTGCGACGAGCTTCAGGATGCTGTGGATCCAAATGAGTGAAAGGATGTGAACGTTTCACTTTCCAAACTGCGCGACAGAGTTTTCTTACTGGCACAAGATCGGAATTGGAGGAAAGGGAGATTACCTCTACATGGTCAGCACGGCTAGCTTCCGCATCATCCTGGTAATGGTCGTTGTCAATAAGATGTATGAAAAATGAACCTAGGGAGTCAAGTTCTACCTCTTGTTCCGAGTCATCAACATCTTCGGGCGGATTAGAGACTCGGCGGTTTTCTTCTTGGCTGGCCTCTTTGTGGCCTTGCTCTTTCCACGAGTAGCTCTCACCGGTTTGTCTTGAGTTTTTGCCAGTTTGTCTTGAGTTTTCCTCTTCCAGAAAGGATATTTGGCCTGTAAGAATAAACAGAAGGCTATCAGAAAAATGTTAAATGGGAGACAGATTAAAAAGCAGAACGATAAATTCTTACCGCTCGCGGTTTGTTGGAGGCATAAAAGGGACGCAATCCAATCTTGCTGCACTAAAAAATTGGTTCATCAAGCATCTTTTTGATAGACTCAGTGACTTCATCATCATTCATCTGTATTTCAGTGTGTCATTGAGGGTCTTTGGCATCCCCGGTACAATCATGCATTAACCTGGTACGACGGCCTAAGGGTAGGATACCCCATGAAACCCAGCAACGGATGAGGTCAATGTCAGTTAAGCCGTTTGCTAGAAGGTCCCGGAGTGTAGCAAGCTATGGTGTATATGTTTGTCATTCTTTGGCAGTAAGCCGCCGAGGCAGTGGATGTCCGTTGCTGAGTCAGTAAGCATGGTAACCCGGCAAAGGATTTTCATCAGCAGGAGCGGTTTTCTGACAGTAGAACCATGTTTGATTCCAATCCTTGGGGTGTCTGTGATGTTTAGCATGAGGAAAATCGACTTCTTTCCTTTTTTGAATCGACACTCCGCCAAGTTCAGTATTGGGGCCGTCAGAAAATTCAGTTCGGTGGTTCAAGTGGAAGAAGTCTCTGAAGAGTTCAACAGTCGGTTCTTCTTGTAGACAAACTTCACAGAACACTTCGAAATTGCAGATGTTGGACGCAGAGTTCGGTCCAATGTCTTGAGGATGGAGTTGGAAGTTGGCAAGTACATCACAGAATTTTTTTGATCCGGGAGGGCTAAACCCTCGGTCCAGATGCTGCATAAACACAACCACTTCTCCATCTTGAGGTTCAGGAGGGTTTTCGGCACCAGGGACTCTCCAATGAATGACTTCCTTCTTTGCCAAAGCGCCAGTCAGAACATACCCAGTGAGTTGTTCTTCTGTGATCCGGGAGGGAACCCAGTTGCAAGAGGAGAATTGCTTGGCCATTTTTGATGACAAACCGTAAAGGAAGTGCAAGCGCCGGTTCACGATTCAAGATTGATATGCACAAACTAGTATCAAACCAGAGAATTTAATCAAAGCATGTGTGTACATTAAACCGGATATGGATATTCAAGAAGAGATGGAGGTTTACGTGAGGGCTAATGGTACCTGCCGGATTTTTGTTTTCTACAGGTTAAACCACCTACAGTAGTATGGAGGACAACAGATCTGAAAATTGCTAAGTGCTACACAAACAGGTTTTCAAACTAAGGATTATTATTATGGATCTAGCACAGTTGAGGAAAAGGAAAAATATCAAAGCCCTAAAATGGCGACAACAGAACAGAAATGATCCAGATGGTGTTTGTTCATAGTCAAAAGGATACTACGGTGAGGTAAAATAAACTATAGCTTCGGCCGCAGAAGAAAAAGGTCAAGTTGATCTAGATTCGATGAGACAGTAAGGGCGAAACAATGAGCATGGATGAACACTGATGAACACAAATGAGCACCGAAACCCTAATGCAGATCTAGGGTTGAGGGAAGGAGGCTTACCGGATTCACAAGAGTGGCGGAGAAGAGCCGCGGATCTCTGGTACGTTTAGGTTGATGCAGCGGCCAGAGATGATGCAACGCTTGAAGGTCGACGGCGGTGGCGGAGCTGTTGGGTTTGAGCATTGAGAGGAAGAAGAAGAAGCACGGAAGGGGAAAAGAGAAAGACCCCTGGGCCTATTTATAAGGCGAATGGATAAGTGGGCAGCGCGGGAATCGAGGAACTCGAAGCGGTAAATGGGGCACAGCTGTTTCCTCGATCTTCGGAGATCAGTAAATAAAAGGGAATCTTTATGAGTTTTTTATGCAGATGACATCATGACGGTTCACCATGATTTTCGAAGATGATGTCATGGCAGTTTAAGGCTAACATGAAGATGTTTCAGATCAGAATTTTTCTAAGTATTGAAGATTGACATGAACAGGTTCAAATCAATCTGGGGCCTAATGTTGAGGATATAAGTACTGAGTGTAAACCGCCCAGGAGGGGCCAGTTTACGCTCATCTATATTGAAGCCCATGAAGACAAGGAGTATGGTGTTCTACTGTTAAAGCTTAGAGGCCCAGGGCCCAAAGGCGGATTAGGGCCCATAGTTGTAAACCGCCATAGTTGTATAACTTGTATTGTAAGTTAGGGATGGGAAGAGACCGAGCCGGACACTTGTATGAGCCGGCCTCAGGATTCTGTAAACCGGCCGGGCGTCAACCTGTGTATATATAGGGATGACCCAGCGGCGGTTCAAGGACAAGAAACAACAACTCTAGAGATAGGAAAAGCGGATTCGCTCCCTGCTCATCGAGATCAATCAATCCCACAACAACTAGATCGTAGGCTTTTACCTTCACCGCAAGGGGCCGAACCAGTATAGACTTCCTATGTCCTTTGTTCCGGTTTAATCCCTTTAAGCTAATCTCGTTGCGATGGCTCCACGACTAAGTCCTTCTGCTAGGACATCTGACATGTTAATTCCACGACACACTCCAAACAAGATATAACAACAGTCTGCCCAAAACAGCAAGTAGGCACTTTGCAATCATCAAAACAACATGCTAGAGGAAACATGTTAACACAAACTTGATATGCACTCATAGTACAGATAACATGCTTCAAATATCCTTAAGGTTCATGTTTATAAGCATCAGGATTAATCCAAGATGATCAATGCAAAAAGTAACTTAATAACATAGATTATGATGGTGAAAAACAAGGCATATGCATGAGCATGAAACAAAGACGCTACAACAACTATACATAGAAACCAAGGGCATGGCACAAAAGTACACATAACAAATAGCAAATAACAACAAGTCACCATATGCAGATGACTCATGGATTAGTGGGAGCCATCAAGACAAGTTTGAATGTTGCAACAGTTTCAGGAAGTGTAAAACAGAAACATTATCATAGCACATTCGCAAGCTTGAAACAGAGGTCATATGAAGTCCACAATTATCAACTGTGGCATATGAACAAATTACTCATAGAATAATTCAATTAATGTAATTGGAAAATCTCCAAAAGAGGCATAGATTAATTAATATCAAGCTCACAACATGGCATCATGAAGTTAACAGAAAACTGGAACATCATTTAGGTATGTTCATGGCAATGCAAACGTATGCTACAAGACACATATGAGGCATAAAATGTATGGGCATGATATATCATCACATGGACATTAAAACATGTCAAATAATCATCTCCAGATTATGCACATATTTGATGGTAGAATCAAGCAAACATAGCAACATGATATGGCAGATTCAGACTTGACAGAACATTAACAGCAAGTAGCCCACTTCACAAGATTTATGCACTCACCACATGGCATATCATGAAATGTGAGTTATACCAATGCAAAGATGACATGAGTGTGATCCTAAAACATGTTGAAATGATGCTCAAAAGAAAATCATACAAAAAGATATAAAAAGACAAAAGGGCAAGTTATAACAGTTTCAGCATTTAACATCTGAAAGCACTTATGCAACAGAAATTATGATATCTATATGTACCCAAACAAGCAAGTAAATGACACCAACATGTGGACCATGAAGAGTAGAACATTTTCATATCAAGATCATCATCATAGGATCAATAGGGACAAAGTTACAACACTCACAAGATGGCTAAAAGATGTTAACAGGAAGCAGATTTCACCAGTTTTTATTACTTAGCAATTTTGCAACGAAGATTAAGGCATCAAGATGAACAGTAACATGAATGCAAACTACACTAGCATGTAGATAACCAAGATATGAACATTTTGACATATAATACACGCAAAATGGAGATACATGCACAAATTTATTTCATGTCAAACAAGCACACATGAGATGATTTCCTGGGGAGTTGGTGAAAAAAAAACAACCCCGGAGACATATCTGGGCGGACATGTCCGTGCCCGGTTGGACACGTCCAGCGGCTGGGGCCCATGCGGCAGCGGCAGAGGAGGCCGAAGCGAGAAAGAGGCAAGGTAGAGGCCATGGTCGCGAGGCTGGTCAACGGCGCGGCGGGGCTTGGCGATGGAGCGCTACCGGGGATGTGGGACGATGGGAACCCACCGGATCCGGCGACGAGGAGGCCGGGGCTGCCGGATCCGAGGTCGGAAGGGCGGCGCGGACGCCGGAAGCTCGGCGGCGACTGCGAGCTCCTCTCGCGGTGCTCCCTGGAACAAAGAAGGGACATGAGGCGAGGAGAGAGAGAGATGGATGCAGGGGCGGCGCGGGCTCACCTGCGGCAGCGGGGACGAGGACCAGAGGCTTCTCTGATGAGGTGAGGTGACTCGGGGCTATGTGGGCTGCTGTGGGCTGCGGCGGCGGGATCCAGGCCGAGCGGGCCTTGGATGGGCTTCAGCGGGCCCTGGCAAAGTCAGGCGCAGGGGGGGGAGGGGCGTGGAGGCGCATGATAGGTTAGGGAAGGCAGTGCTGGTGGCTTCAGGTGGCGGCGATGGTGGATCTAGTGGTGACAAGTGGTGGAGCTGGGGTGGAGGCATGCGGAAAACAAGGAGGGATGTGGGAGAAGGACAAATTTGGCAGGGAAGGGGTGTTTAAATAGGGTAGGGGGCTTAGGGTTAGGGGATTTAGGGGGCTTTTCAGACCCTCGGATCGCGATCCGACATATCGGATCGAGGGGGAGGTTAATTGGGTTAGTGGGATGGTTTAGTGGGCTATGAAGAGGGGGAGGATGGCAGCCCGACACAGTTTCCGGATACCGAAAACGCCTAGCGAATTAACCGGCAACGGTGCCACTACAGATGACGGTTGGGCTGTCAAACGGACTCTGAATGCGATGAAATTTTACAGGCGGTCTACCTACACTATAATAAGACCGCACGCCAAGTTTCATCCCATTCCGAGAACATTTTTGTGCCACTTATAAAATAATATTTCAAAGGTGTCACGTGCGCGTGCGAGTGTGTTGGGACTCCGAACGGAGAACAGAAGGGACGGGGGAAGCCAGCGACACATGGATGCAAGTTTTAAAAAACATGCAGTTGAAATGCACATGATGACGTGGCAAAGTGCAACACGCAAGCGAATGACATGGAAATGACGGTGAATAACTGGATGACATCTGGAGCATTGGTGTCAGGGTGTTACAACTCTCCTCCACTAATAGAAGATCTCATACCGAGATCTTAGGAATGAGATGGAAGACCAAGAGGATGAGGTGAAGTAAGAATGCAAGGGAGAAGAAGAACAAAGTCGAGAGTGCTCGGTAGAAAAGAGGAACAACGATTATGACAAGAATCAAAACCTCAAGGAATGAGAGAGACTCTGAAACCAGACCAGTTAGAACAAGGTAGAAAAAGAATAGGTACGAAAGAATTTGGGCAGCATTCCGACTGAAAATGGAATGAATAGAACATGAACTTCACCAGATGGGATGACACTTGACGAGATGAACAACACAATGCCTCCAGAAGAATTGAAATGGTGGAATGAAAAGAACGGATAAGAGAAGAACAACTTCCACCACAAATGAATCTGATAGCATCCTTAGAAGGAAGGATTGAACGGAGTTGTTGAGAAAATTAACAACAAAAAAATAACTTGTTGCGGACTTATGGAAAAACATCTCAAAGCTTGAGGTGAAATTATGCCACAACCAAATGCTTGAATATCTGAGAAGAATGAAGAAATGCAAAACTCCACTTCAAAAGAATATGGAGAATTAATTGCACTTCAAGACGCAAGAAGAAAAGATACTTGAATTCCTCCAACAAGAATCTTGATTAACACTTGAAGAATGAATTAAATCCTTAACGAACCACCGTGAGGAACTCCGATAACAAAAGGATGATAAGATAGAATTGAAGTATGAAAAGAATAGGATTAAGCCTTGCGATGATTGAGAAGTAGCTTCGTGCCAAGACAACCAAGAATAACTTGGAACTCCGGAAAAGAAATAACAAAAACACTTGGGACTAGAATTTATTCATCATGAACGAACTCCGAAGGAAGGAATTACTTGACCACGATGAAATAAGAAAAAGAATTGCATTATTCTCATCCTCCATCAATTAAATCACGGGAAGTAATGGATTCGTCTTAAAAAAATTAAGGGGAGGTATAGCATAAAACTTGGGAAGGTCTTCATGAACCACCGGTTGGATTGGAAAGAATGAATGAATTGATATGACGACAAAGGAAGAGGAATGCTGAAGGAACCACTGTAAGAATTTGAAAATGAATGAGGAAAGAGAATGAATCACCAAGAAGAAATAGAAGAAGAAATATGCTTGACGGGATATAGAAGCCAAAGAACGAAGAGATCGCGAGCTGACTAAAGACTACTTGATTGAAGCACCGGAAGAATTGGAGAACGAACGAAGAGGCATCATTTTTGTATAATTGGAGAATGAAGCTAAAACTCAGGACGATGAAATCTTCTGGAATGATGGCCTCCAGATGATTAATAGGGAAAGAAACTCCTGAAATACTCCAGATTGGTATGAAAAGAATGCTCAAAATCGGAAAGAATTTTGAGATAATATCTTGAAGCTTGAACAATGAATCTTCGAGAGAACGGACAAAATTTAAGAGAAACTCTTCTGCAGTCTTCAAATGTAGAGAATGATGACGAGAAACACCATGAAGAATTTGTGAGATACTCCAGAAGAATGAAAGAGGAAAAGTTGAACCAATGATGAGAAGAATTGTATGCGATCTTGGGTGATAGAGGCAACGGTGTCCCGTCTTTCGATGAGATGATGGATTTCGCTTTGGTGGAAGTAAACTTTGACGATCCGACTACGAACGTGCGAGGACGTCGCGCCTTAGCAATCGCTAAACCAACTCCGAGAGGTTATTGACCATGCCGGAGCACGATCAACCTGACCACGAGGGTCTATTTCCTGCGAGCAAACGAAGAACAAGCAAGAAACTGAGTTTGCAATCTAGATATTGCAAATATAAGATGAAAGCTTTATTGATCAATGTGGGGTTCTGTGACGTCTTTGTCTGGTCATTGAACACAAACGAAGTACGCGAAGTTGCAGCTATGGCGAACTTTAATCTAAACAAAACCCAAAGTCTAAACGGTGCCCTAAGGGCTGTATATATGGAGGAAGAGAGGGGGAATTTCGTGGCCCTTGGTGGAGGGGTCTGAAATCAACCCTATCTCTTGTTTCCCCACACATACGGACTCTAAAAATAGCCTATACTAATGTATTTCGAAATTACATGGGCCTGGCCCAATAAAAAGGTGACGCAGCACCTATAATAGCCTCTGGACGAAATTTATGAAGTGGCATCTTGTATATTTCGTCCAAGGCTTCATGCACTCGTTATGGTGGCTTCAAAGACCTGAAATCATCACTCGTAACTCCGTTCTTGTTCCCCTTGCGCATGCCATCATCTCCATGCTTTCTCTTGCTCCAATGTTCATCCTTCTCCAAGCTAGGCCCTTCATTTGTAAGCAAAACAAATGTATCCAATTTAGGCAGCATCATATTCTCATGAACATTAGAATCATTACCAAGAAACGGAAGTACCTGGTAATTTAGTTGGCGTGCGCGAGCTCTAGTAATTGGTCCAGTATGTATAGCAGTAGGGGCTGTGGGTGTAACAATGGTATTGATGTCCTCATCATTTTGGAAGGCATATGACTGATGGAATCCATACTTATATCACACCTTGAAAAGAATTTGGGAATAAGCCCGAGAAATTAGATGAGTCAGGTAAGATCCTGAGAGAAGACATGTGGGTTAGGGCCCACTAAAAAGAAGTACCATTGAAAAAGATTGAAAAAGCGAGATGATGCACCGGAACGATTATTTGAGAGAGGAATAATGCACCAGAACAATAGAAGAGTTGAGGGACGTGACAACCTCGAATTAATAGAATGCAAAGACGAATCTTCTGAGATAACTTCAGCAGTCCGGGAAAATAGAATAGCAAGGGACGAACGAGCAAGAGGAAACATCTAAGCCGAGGGAAATAATATGATCAACACCGAAAAAATGAATTGGACCCACTGAGAAAGAAACGAGACGAACAATGCTGAACTAGACGAGAATTCATCGGTTGACACAATTGAGGAAAGATTGCAGAGGCTTTGCATAGATGAAATTGATGCTCGAATAGAGACTCGGACTCCGGGAAGAAAAGGGGTGGGAGAGCAGAAAAAAACAAAGGCAACTTGGAAGGGGGAACCGACGAATAACTTGAAGAGAAAGCACCGCTTGAAATAATTGAGGAAAGAATGCAAAGGCTTCACATGAGTAGGATGGATACTCGATTACGACTCCGGCTCCGAGAACAAAAGAGTGGGCGGGTGGAGAAAATAAAACAACTGAGGATGGGGAAACAACTTCGTTGAGAAAGAACTGAGGATTGATCTTGCAAAGATGAAGAAGGATCGAATCAATTTGGCGAGAAATGCACCGAATGAAAAGAGTTGACAAGGCCACGAACGAAAACTAACTGCGTGATCCTAAGAAAATTTGAAGGGGAGTAGGAGTATATCCAAAACAACTATGTCAAGATTCCTCACCAGAGCGATGAATGGACTGAGGAGTAAAAAGAATTCCTACTCTCTGATATTACTAGACTCAGAAATAGTTTTGTTCTAGACTCGACAACGGCCAAAATACAATCATATCCTATGGTCGGTCGAGGCTCTGGTACCAACTTGTCACGCCCAATATGCGATCGTATCCAAGAGGAACTCGAAGGTCCCACCAAGGATAGAAGTGCATATTGAAGACACTTTGCAAGGTGGATATCGTTACATCGTACTATTACATAATAGATGGGGATACATACAAAAGGCATACAATGCTACATGAATACAACAACAGCATACATACGAGCAACATCCGACTGCGGATGAAACACAAACAAAAACTCAAACGACATCCACCCTGCTGGCCCAGGCTGCCCACCAGGAACCTATCCCCTGAACAACGAAGAAGCAGAAGAAGAACTCGCAAGATGGCTAAAAGATGTTTGCAGGCAGCAGATTTCAACAGTTTATATCACTTAGTAGTTTTGCAATGAAGATTAAGGCATCAAGATGAGCAGTAACATGAATGCAAACTACACTAGCATGTAGAGCACCAAGAGATGAACATTTTGACATATCATACACGCAAAATGGAGCAACATGCACAAAGTTACATCATGTCAAACAAGCACACATGAGATGATTTCGTGGGGACTTGATGAAAAAAAACAACCTCGAAGACAGATCTGGGCGGACATGTCCGTGCCCGGTTGGACACGTTCGGCGGCTGGTGCCCATGCGGCAGCGGTAGAGGAGGCCGGAGCGAGGAAGAGGCGAGGCAGAGGCCATGGTCGTGGGGTAGGCCAACAGCACGGCGGGGCTTGGCGATGGAGCGCTATCGGGGATGCGGGACGGCGGGTCCCACTGGATCTGGTGAGGAGGAGGCCGGGGCGGCCGGATCCGAGGTCAGAAGGGCGGCGCGGATGCTGAAAGCTCGGCGGCGACGGCGAACTCCTCCTGTGGTGCTCCCTGGAACAAAGAAGGGAGATCAGGTGAGGCGAGAGAGAGAAGGAGGCAGGGGCGGTGCCGGCTCACCTGCGGCAGCGGGGATGAGGACCGGATGCTTCTCGGGCGTGGCGAGGCGACTCGGGGCTGCGTGGGCTGCTGCAGGCTATGGCGGCAGGATCCGGGCCGAGTGGGCCTCGGATGGGCATCGACGGGCCCTGGCGAAGTGGGGCGTTGGAAGGGCAGGTGGCGCGCAGGGGTTGGCTGGCGAGGGCGCTGGGTGCGATGTGGAGGCGCGCGATAGGTCGGGGAAGGCGGCGCTGGTGGCTTCAGGTGGCGGCGGTGGTGGATCTGGCGGCGACAAATGGCAGAGCTTGGGTGGAGGCATGCGGAAAACGAGGAGGGAGGTGGGATAAGGCCAAATTTGGCAGTGAAGGGGTGTTTAAATAGGGTAGGGGGCTTTGGGTTAGGGGATTTAGGGGGTTTTCGGACCCTCGGATCATGATCCGACGGATCCGATCGAAGGGGGGGTTAATTGGGTTAGTGGGCTGGTTTAGTGGGCTGTGAAGAGGGGGAGGATGGCAGCCCGGCACGGTTTCCGGATACCAAAAATGCCGGACAAATTAACCGGCAACAGTGCCGCTACGAATGACAGTTGGTCTATCAAACGGACTCCGAATGCGACGAAATTTGACAAGCGGTCTACCTACACTATAATAAAACCGCACGCCAAGTTTCATCCCACTCCGAGAACATTTTTACGCCACTTATAAAATGATATTTCGGAGGTGTCATTCTCTGGCTAAAAGTATCAGATGGTCGTTCTCTGGCTGAAAGTATCAAAGTGTAATTGCACCTATAACAAGTGGGCAAACTGCATATCAATATATCTATCCCGCACAAGTATGCCAATAGTTTCAAACAATATATTAGAAATGTATTTATGCTATGTTGTCCTGATACCGGGACTTTTTGGCAGATGGTCTCGACGTTTCCTCAAGCCATGAAAATGTACTATAATTTGCCTGTCATCAATGCCTGCAAATCTCTATGTCTCTGTCAACATAGCAGATCATCATTAGACACTAAATCCTTCAATGGGAGCTTGTGAAGTGCTTGCATTAGATCCCTCATTAGACACTATATGTTCATCACCAGGAGCATGTAAAATGTTTGCATCAAATCATTAGTAGTCTTTCCATTAGACACTTCAGGCTCAAGAACAACATGAGATTGTATGTTTGCACCGGAAACTTGATTAGATACGTCAGGTTCACTCAGTTCAGTATTGATTGGGGAGTTATAAAATAAGCAGAAATTGGTTCCATTTTCTCATAGATTCCCTACATACAAGCAGTTTTACAACACAGTCAAGTTTAACTATTGGACAGAAATTGAATAGTTGAATTAGATATAATCAGGGATGTGATGTACCTGCTCGTTGTGCATGCCGCTCTTGCAAGCTGCGACTATCCATTTGCACAAGCTCGATGCCATGTCCGTGCTGCCGCTGCTGCCTCCCATGCAGGCTACACCCAGTGTTGGATCTTCATCTTCTTGTCCTTCCATTCGCTTGAAGCCTGGCGACTGATGTCTAACGAGGGTGCAAGAAAGTGCTGTGTCGGTCTGTCTAGCGACGGCTAGGTTAGGAGTGAACCAGACTGGAGGCTGGAGCGAACGAACTGGGATTTTTCCTGCTGTCGATCGATATGGGAGGCGCTCGTTTCGGCCGCGAGCCTGCTATAGGGCATGCCTTTCACTTACGTTATTGTCCCATACATATTGAAACGTTTTTCTTCATTTTTTACATTGCCTGCTCGTGCGTTGGGACGAACAAAACTAGCCTGGGCCAAGCTGGACGACTCAAACTAGGTGCACACTTTCCAGCCACCCGAGGTGGCCGCCCATACCAGCCCCTACGGTGGCGTCGCCCCTTTTTGCATGTATGATTGGGGTAGTGAAAATTTTCCAGTGGCGCTTTTGATTTACCCACAGAATGGCTGAATTGCTTGCTTCTATGAACTAAGTTCGCCAATAATGTGAAGGATGCTAGTCTTTTCATCCTATTGTAGATTTCTTAGATCTCGATATGCCAAATGTAATCGCATGAAATATACAGTAAAAGCCCGTGTGATGTGTGTGGCTGCAACAAGTCTGACAACCAGTCCTCATAAAACATATCAAAGACACACCATCTTATCAGATTAACCATTAGACTTACCAATGTAGTGTGGGAAGAAAGAAGTATTTGGACTGTGTATCCAAGTAATTGATGCCATGGACTCCTTCGTAGAACCTTGTAAGCGAAAAAGAAGTGGCAGTGTGCCTGTACAAAGAGCTAGCGTAAGTTCAGTTACCTGCTTCTCATAATTTTAGTTAGACACTTATTTCAAAATTGTTCAATTATGTTGCTTGGCTTAATTTAGTTTGCTACTGATTACAAAATGCCATAGCCTGTTAATCCTATTATAGACTGCGCCTATCTATGTGTTTGATACGTACTGTTAAGAATTACCTGTTTGCCTGAACTTAAATAGCTACTGAAGCACGTAGATAGCTGGTCATATGTACTTCTAGGGTGGAATAGAATTCACGTGTAATTTACGTTCTGATACCCTATTTGTTTAAGTGGTTTGTTGTTATCACTTGTAGCACTAGTAATGTTTGCATGTTCATAGATAGACAACTGTCAGGTTTATATGAGGGACACTGTATTTTTAACTTATATATATATATATATATATGTGTGTGTGTGTGTGTGTGTGTGTGTGTGTGTTGGAATCATTTTGCTTACATCAAAGAAATTTACACATGTTTGTGTTGCTTGTAAACGGTACCGACTTGTTACTTTAATCCGTTGCGAAGAACTTGTTAGTTTTACTAGTTCATGTGTAATTGAGTACGTTGCCAAAATTTGTTAGGTTTACTAGTTTGATGTTAGTTTCCTATGGCTCTTTGTCGCGGGAAACCACGGCCACCTATGGGACCAGGACGGCCCCTTGCTGGTTCTGTAGGGGGGAGTCGCGTTGCACAAAGAGCAGACCAATGCAAGGCAGCATGGCAGGGATCGCACAGGAAGTTTTACCAAGGTAAGGGCCGCCGCGAGGCGTAAAACCCTACACCTGCTTTGGTGGATGGGGAAAGGTGGTGGTGGTGCATAGTACACTTGCCCGGCAAGGGTTGCCTCGGGGAAGTGGTGACTATGCGCGTATGGGTGTGTGAGTGGTCTAAACTTCCTACCTCCCAAATCTTTGCCATGGGCCTCCTTTTATAGATCAAGGGGTTACCACAGTGGCAAATTATTCATTAGACACTGATATGATAGCAATAGTGCTATCATACCTAACTCTGTAGGCTGACAACGTGCATTTAATGCGCCGCTTAGTGTCACATCATTGGTTGCCCGGCAAGGCCTGCCGGGCTAATTCGCCAGCTCCACGCTTGCTCACTTGACATGTCACTGGACGTGTGTCATCTGCAGGTTTACTTGGTAGGAAATGGCCGCCATGTGGCGAATGGTTGCCACTTAATCATCCCGCGTCTTGACACCGCAATGATCGACGAGTGGGTCGTGGTGGAGTAGTCGGTGAGGTGATTTGATCCCCGTGAGCCCCGGCAGGCCCTGCTGGGGTGCCTGGGTCCTCTTCTTCTGGGGTGACCTTTCCCCTTGCGGGGCTCGCCTGCCCGGCAAGGGAGGCTTCTTTCTTGATAATATATGGCTCCCCTGTCTTGGTCTTAGTTCCTTCTGATCTGCTAGTTGGTTCTTCGAGTCCCTTGGTCCCTTGCTCTGGTGTTCCAATCTTGATCTTGTGCCTGTGCATAGTCAGGTCAACAGGCCATGGTTTTGTTGCACTGACAGAAGCCCCGGGCCTACACCGAACGCATTGCCGAGCGTCATCGGGGTAGGGCCTAATAAGTGCACATGCAGTGCTGTCGAAGAAGCTGGTCTCTTGAGGTCTTCTTTGCTTCTTCACTAATCCTGATTCCAAGCTAGTGTCCGGTTTCCCTGCACACCGAGCAAACCCAATGGTGGTGGGACCGCTCCAGTAATGGCCCATGAATGACTTTAATGCACGGGATAGAAATTGCCAATTCACTCTTCCCACCACGCCCGTATCCTTAGCCACGTATGACGCATGCACTGTGCGGGGTAGGTAACGAAGGCGCGTGGCGTGGGAGAGTATGATGGTGAGGGCCCGGCTTCCTTGAACTAGTGGAGGAGGGCGGTGGTCACCCGTCGTGGATCCATCCCCCAGTCCCCCGCCTGCCTATAAAAGGAAGAGCGGGGGAGGACGGAGGCATCCAACAGCATCCTCTTCTTCTGTCTCGCTCCATCTCGAATATGCTGGAAAGGGGAGTCTGGGGCTGGCCTGCAGGCTTTAGCTTTGGGTTGATAATGCTGAACAACGGTGCTAGTGCTTGGGGAGTGAGCTTGGTCCAAGTCCAAGGGGAGGGGCTAGGGATCATTGTAATTCCCAGTACAACCCCTCTCCTTGGAGCTCGAGTTGATGTCAACGAGGGGTGCGCCTTCCTGCCCGCCAAGGAGGGGAGCATTGTGCTTCTCGCCCTCTGGCCGCCTTGGTCGCTTGCCGCGTCTTCGGAGGGGGCACCGGACGGGGGTCTTAGTGTTTCCCAGGATCGGCGGTGATGGAGAGAAAACAAGGGAAGGCGAAGGTGACGAGTGGTGGGGGGCCAGGTCGGAGTACGATGGCGTGGATGCCTTCACCTCGGACCGGCGACCTGCTGCCTCGTCTTTCGTCCTTCCCTTCCCTTCCCGTCACCATCATCATCGGCCTCTTTGGGCTATAGGAGGGGAGGGAGATCTTCCTCGGTGCCCCCTCCTTTCCTCTAGTGATCTCTCGACCAAGCCCCAGGGGATGGTCATGCCTGGGCTCGAGTCGGGTCTTCTCACTGGTGGGGCCAGTCGGGGGCGCTCCGCCTCGCTCCTACGCTTCTCCTCCACACCTTCGCCAGCCCTGGTCTCGTCCGGCTGTCTCTGAACAGGCCGTGGCGGGACTGGGGCGGGCTCCTGCCAGGTGCTTTTCTTATCTTTTCCTCCTTCAGGGAGGGAAAACGAAAAGAAGAGATCACGGGGCAGTTATATTTTTTCAATCTTAAATTTGTAGGCATTTGCCAAATTTTAATTCAAATAATGTAATTTCTCGTGTCCACGTTTGTGTTCTGTAATGCTTATACTTGTACCAGCATATTTATGAAAAAGATGAACCTTGCCGAGAACTCATGCATGTGTACGACCATGTAGAGGTGGGATGCCTCTTTAGTGTAAATAAATGAGTTTCCCCTCGTAGGCTATCCTGCCAGCCCTCTTTGTGTCTGCTAGAGAACTTTATCTGTCGGGTTACAGACAGAAGGGCCAGCCCCCCGCCAACTTCTCTTTATCAAAGGAAACTACGACCACTTTGACTGAAGCAGCGATCATGTCAGGAGTGGGAGCACCTAAGTCTAGAAGGAGCGGCAAGGCTTTCTAGTGCACAAGTTATAGCTTACAGAACACAGATGGATAAAAGGTAGAACTTATCTATTTGGCTTGCCGGGGTCGCAGTGCCCGACAATATTATCACTCTCTCGCCGAAGCCAAGTCCATAGTGAGAACCTGTAACTCCATGTAGATGAGAATGAATGCAGGATGCGATCCTATCTATATTCATAAGAAGATGCTCATGAAAATGCTTATGCAGTAATCTAAAATGCTCATGCATGCATGTAATCTAGGTTGGGGGATCCCCAACAGCACTTCTTTATTTTCTCTTGCATGGGGTCATCGCCCTGGCTTTGTACAAAGGGTTACATGCAACTAAGGCAAGGCCTCTACAAATGGGTGGCTGTCGGGAAGGGCCCGGCAGCCTCGTGCCTTACGGGTAGAACTTGCGGAGATGCTCAAAATTCCACGAGTTTTGCAATAGAGTGTCATCTCCGGTCTCTAGACGGACTGCGTCAGGTCTGGTAACTCGTACTATCCTGTAAGGGCCTTCCCACTTTGGTGACAGCTTGTGTGTACCCTTGGCGGACTGAACGCGCCTAAGGACAAGGTCACCTTCCTCAAAACACCGGGCATGAACCCTGCGTCTATGAGAGCGACACATGGCTTGCTGATAGTGTGCAGCGTACGTAGCAGCCCAGAGACGGTTCTCCCCGAGTAGCACAACATCGTCACGCTGGTGATGATCTATCATAATTTCGTCATAAGCAAGTACTCAAGGCGACCCGTAAATGAGTTCCGTGGGGATAACTGCTTCTACCCCATAGACCAGGGAGAAGGGAGTCTGCCCGGTAGCCCGGTTTGGTGTCGTTTAGAGGGACCACAGACTACCGGTAGCTCCTCGATCCACCGCCTACCGTGCTTCTCTAGTGTATCAAAGGTTCTCATCTTGAGTCCGTGTAGCACTTTAGTGTTCGCCCTCTCAGCTTGTCCATTACTCCTGGGGTGTGCCACGGAGGCGAATGGGATCTTGCATCTGAGGCGATGTACATATTGCATGAAGGCGCGGCTCGTGAACTGGGTGCTATTGTCCGTGATGATCCTTGCTGGAACTCCAAAACACCACACCTGATCATTCAAGAACTCGATAGCTGACAGAGCAGTCACTTTTCTCACGGTAGTCACTTCCATCCACTTATTGCTCGGGGGAAGGGGATAAGGATATCGAGCCCCCAGACCAAAAAATGGCCATTATAGAGTGATTGTTTGAAGCGCTTGGGCAGGCAGGTGGGTTTTCTTGGAATGGAATTGGCAGGCTTCACACTTAGTAACTAGCTCGACCGCATCTTGGAGGGTTGTGGACCAATAGAATCCTTGCCGGAGTGCTTTCCCAACTAATGCCCTTGATCCACTGTGGGAGCCACACATTCCTTTGTGTATCTCAAAGCAGTTCCTTTCCTTCTTCCTGGCAGACGCACTTCAATTTCACACTATTGGGCCTCCTTCTCTATAGAGTGCCATCAACAAACTGACACATACTGGCCCTCCGGGCTACTTTTTCAGCTTTGTCTTGATCGCCAGGAAGCTCTCCGATTTGGAGAAAGCAGACAATGTGCCTTACCGAAGTTGGATCCTCTGGCTCGGCAACAAGGACTAGCGGCACTTCCTCTACTACGGGAGCACTGGCCTCATGCATGGGGTCCATGGACCCGGCAGGAGGGGGTGGTCCGGAAGGCTGTGAGGAGTTGTTTCTGGTAGGGTCTCCGCCGGGAGCGGACGGCTCTACCGGGAGAGGCTTTCTGATGTCCAGCTATCTCCTCTTCCGGGCCATTGTTGCTGGGGATACGGAGGGATGAGTAAGACGGAGAACAAAATTCCCTGGTTCCAGAGGAAGCTTCTGCGCAGCAAACTTTGACATATGGTCAGCTATGCTATTTTCCACATGGGGTATTGTCGATGGGAACTACACCTATGGGATCAACGGATCCCTACTGTGGTCGGCGGGAGCGGGGTTGCGAGAAGAGCAGGTATAAGAGCCAGCACAAAGGTCGTTTACCCAGGTTCGGGCCGCGGAGATCGCGTAATACCTTGGTCCTGCTTTGGTGTGTATATCAGTGTTCTTGAACTAGCTATCGAGCATGACTTGCTCAAAGAGCCGAATCCCCCTCCAGTATGCCTCGGGCCTCCTTTTATAGTCGAAGGAGGCGCTATGGTGGCACACAGGAGGTGGAAAGGGTACAATGTACAAGATTATCGCTTGTTATTATGGGACAAGACGCATTAAATGCGCCCCTGAGGTGTCCCCCTCACTTTATCACCGCCTCGCTCTGCTTCGACACGAGCCCAGGCCAGCGAGGCGGTCAGCGCCATGTAGGCTGGCAAGCTGCTGAGGTGGCGCGGTGGAGGCGTCTTCATGAAGATCTGCATGCCACCACGCAGGTGCTTGCTGAGTTGGCCTCGGGACCGCACGTCGCCACGCAGGTTCTCGCCTGGCTGGCTAGGCTGGCAGCTGCATGGGAGCGGCGGTGGGGTCTTGGCGTGTGCGGGCCTGGCCGCGGCCCTGCGGATGTCATCGGCAAGAGTCTTGCCGGGAGCCCTGGCAAGGGTCTTGCCATGGCACCGCGGTCGTCCCCGACAAGGATGTTGCCGGAGGTCTCGTCTTCTGGTCCTCATTTGATCTTGTGTGTTAATGATCTTCACAAAGATCTGCATGCTACCTTGCAGGTGCCTCCCGAGCCTTGGTTCCAATGTTCGTCGATGATGTTGGAAACCTCGGGCTCAAGGGTGGCACGCTCTGCTAGGGTTGGGCAAGTTGCCCCGGCAAGGTCCTTGCCGGGGCCGTGGAGGCCACCCCGACAAGGGTCTTGCCGGGGGAGTCCACCTCGCCCTCTTGCTCTTCGTGTTTCTCGTTTGGCATCGCCTTGATTGTCTCGTGGCTTTGGCTTCCCTACCTTGCCTTGACAAGTGTGGCCGCAGGCGCGACTCTAACTGCCCGTGCACGGGTAAAGGGGTGCAAAGTAGAGCCCCTACTTCTGTAGACCGACATGAGCCCCCGGGCCTGGGTCACACATAAGCGTGACGCGTTGTTGGGCTAGGCCAAGAACGGTGCGTGGGCAGGCGGGTCCGGTTTTTACCGCAGTAACTCTCTCGTCCGCTACGCATCCCCACGACTCATGTTGAATGCATGACGTGGGGGTCGTGCATGGGGTGACCGAAGCATGCTTGCGTCATCCTGTGGTGCATAGTGAAGAGGCAGCTTGCATGTGACTTTAAGACCGCAGGGCCACTGCTCATTTACATTCTCCGCCTTGGAACCATCATTCCACGTTTGCCACTATGGCTGCCCCTTGCGCCACGTATGCTGCATGCACGGCGTGGGATAGGTGACAGGCACATGGGATATGGGAAGGCGCACGCGCGTGGGTCGTTACCCACGTGCCTTCAATTGGGTGAGAAGGGCGGTCGACGGCCCCGCCTACTGCCACCTTAATGAGCTGGATTGGCTGAGAGAGGCGGCCGAGCCCTGACCACGCCCTTTTATAAGAAGGGGAGTGGGAGGGATGGCACCCCTCAATCTTTCACCATCCGCCTCCTCCCATCCTTGCTTCTTCCTCCCTTCTGCTATGGCAAGAGGTCGCGCTGATGCTTCATCGGTGGCGGCGAGGGTCTCTGCTCGACAACGTGCACCTCCTCCCCAAGAGCTCGTGGCGGCGGAGCCGGCCATGAGGGGAAGGGGGAGGGGGCGAGGCCGAGGTCGCCGTGGCGCTCGGGGAAGAGGAGGACGGGGCGGCGCATCGGCTTCGCCTACGCCGGCGGTCCCTCCCCCAATGGAGGGCCACGTCGGGGACCAGCCTCGCGAATTCTTCATCAGCCTGTGCCGGACGGCACGTCGTTGTCTTTGTCTCCCTACTCCATTTGTTCGGGAGATGGAGCTCGATCCGCCACAGGCTCTGAGACTGCATATGAGGGGCTGCGGGAACATCGGCACATGGGTTGACGTTGACTTCCCAGCCCCTCATGTGATGTATCTCCGTCGCGGATGGAAGACTTTCGCTCGCATCCACAACCTGGCGGTGGGGCTCGTTCTCTATTTCAAACTAATGGATAACGGCCTCCTCTCCGTCAAAGTCTTTGGAGACTTCAGGACTTTCCTGAAGTGCTGCATGGAGAGCTCCTCTGATGATGAAGATTCTTCCTCGAGTGAGAGTGATGAGGAGGACAGCGGCAGCAACAATGAGGGTAGCAGGCGGCAGGATGATGGGTCCGACTAGGCGTCGGACGCGCCGTCCCCGGGCGGTGCTGGCAGTAGCAACATCTGCACTGGGCCCCTTCTCCTGGTGGGCCGGCTCCTTGATCTTCTCGGGGTCGCCTCCTTGGGTGGCTGGCATGGGAAGGCCGGAGAAGGCGAAGAAGGCGGGTGGCAGGCCGTCAAGTCGGAGTACGATGGCACCGATGCCTTCGTAGCATATTGACGGACCAGGGCCTCATCTTCCAGCTCTTCTCCCCTAGGCGGCCACCGACATGTTCTCTTGGCGCCTTCTGTTGCTCGTACCTCGCCTAGGTGCTCCTTCTGCCCTCTTGCCTTCTTGTTCCGTTTCCCGAGGAGAGGGACAAGAAAGGGATTACGAGCACCTTATCTCTATTCAGTTTGTAAGCCTACGGGCCTTAGTTAGATTTAAAACTTGTAATCCCCTTGCTCATGTTTACATTCCGTACGAACTGTACTTGTATGGGGCGTATTAATGAAAAAGGGTGCTTGCCAGATCCTTTGTGTGTGAGCGGAACCCATACCAAGGAACGAATCCTTGTTATTTTTAACATAAACACCGTTGCCTGGCAACAGGCCTTGCTTCTCCCTTACTCCATTCGACCATACTCACGTTCTCGGCGGAGGCAGGGGCGAAGTAGGGTTAGGCCCTACGCTTGCTTCCTTGCCGCCGCGGCTACAACAAAATTCTGAACCAAGAAATAGCTCTCGGATAGAAGGAACAAGGGAGCACGGCAGCCTTGGAATAAAACGAGGTTTCATACTCCCCAATTCTATACAGAAATGCATAACATGGGATAAGAGACTTATCTGAATCTGCAGCCCCCGACAACCTTGGCTTGGCGCGGGTGGACCCTTGTGTCTTCAGCCCCCGGCAACCTTGGCTTGCCCGGGCCGGAGCGCCGGCTCGTTCTCTTTCTTCCATATTGCTCGGCAAAAACATTTATGTACCCTGCGAACCAAAGAGGATGGAAAGGAACAGATAGACGCAGACTCGTCATCTATGCTAGGGGTTAGTCGCCGCTAAGCACTATCAACCCTAACCAAGGGAGAGACTCAACCTAGCATGCATGTTATGACTTAGGGCGCCAGCGCTTCGTTTATTTGTGCTCAGGGTGTGCGCCTGGCTTTATACAGAGGGTTACATGCCTTGCTGGCAAGGCTTGTACAAAAGGTGGCTTGCCGGGGGGCCCGGCAGCTGCGCCTTATGGGTAAAACTTGCGAAGATGCTCGATGTTCCAAGAGTTGCTCACTGGAATGGCATCTTCGCTCTCCAGGCGGACTGCGCCGGGCCTAGTGACTCGTATTACCCGATAAGGGCCTTCCCACTTTGGCGTCAACTTGTTGGAATTCTTGGCCGGCTGAACGCTCCGAAGAACAAGGTCGTCTTCCTCAAAGCTTCGGGCATGAACCTTGCGGCTATGGTAGCGGCGCAAGGCTTGCTGGTAGTGTGCCATTCTCACAGCCGCCCGAAGACGATCTTCCTCGAGGAGTGTCGCGTCATCTTGCTGCAATCGCTCTTGCTCAAGCTCATCATAAGCGAGAACTCGAGGTGACCCGTATATGAGTTCTGTGGGGAGAACTGCTTCTGCCTCGTATACCTGGGCAAATGGCGTCTGGCCGGCAACTCATCAATCCAGCGCCTTGCGCTCTTGTGCAACCTGTGAAAAGTCTTTATCCTCAGGCCTCGCCGTACTTCAGCATTTGCCCTCTCCACTTGGCCGTTGCTCCGTGGGTGTGCCACGGAAGCGAAACAGACCTTGCTGCTGAGGTCCTCAATGTATGGCATGAAGGTGTGGCTTGTGAACTGTGTGCTTTTGTCGGTGATGACTCTGTTGGGCACACCAAAGCAGGAGACTAGCCCCTTGAAGAAATTGGCGGCTGACTGTGTTGTCACCTTCATCACTGCTTCCACCTCCGGCCACTTTGTGAACTTGTCGATTGCAACGTACAAGTACTCAAAGTCCCCGACGGCGCGGGGGAAAGGGCCTAGTATGTCGAGCCCCCAGACCAAAAACGACCAGGAGAGAGGGATAGTTTGAAGGGCTTGAGCTGGCCGATGAAGCTTCTTTGAATGGAACTGGCACGCTTCACACTTGGTTACTAGTGCTGTCGCATCCTCGAGGGCAGTGAGCCAGAAGAAGCCTTGCCGGAAAGCTTTGCCAGCAAGGGCCCTCGACCTTATGTGGGAGCCACATATGTGTCCATGTATGTCCGCCAATAGCTCTCGTCCTTCCTCCCGGGGAATGCACTTCAATTTCACTCTGTTTGGTCTTTTTCTGTACAGAACATTGTTAACGAACTGGTACAGGGTAGACCGGCGGGCTACTTTCTCCGCTTCTTCCTGCTCTCCCGGAAGCTCCCTTGTTTGGAGGAATCAGATGGTATGTTGTGCCCATGCTGGAGCCTGGGGCTCGATGGCAAGGACCAAAGGCATCTCCTCTGCCCCTCAACGGCCAGGGCTTGGCGCCCTGCCGGAGTCTGTTGCCCCACGGCAGGCTCGGCGTCCACGGCAACATCTTCGCCAGCGGCCCCAAGGAGCTCGGTGGGGAAGTACTTGCCGGAGCCTGATTTCCTCCGCTTGTTCTGCTATGTTGATGGTTTAACGGATGGTTGAGTTAACTGAAGCACAAAAGTACCTGGTTCCACAGGTAGCTTGAGGGCAGCGTGCTTCCACAGGTAGTCAGCAATGTCGTTCTCCACTCGGGGACATGCTCTGCCCGTATATCGTCAAAGCGCTCTTCTAGTTTCCTCACTTCATCCACGTAGGCTTCCATAAACGGGCTTTGAAAATCCTTGTTGACCTGCCTGACGACGAGCTGCGAATCACCCCTGACGATGAGCTTCTTGACCCCGAGGTCTGCCGCGATCCTATGACCGGCAAGAAATCCCTCCTATTCAGTAGTGTTGTTTGTCGACATCTCCCTGGGAAAGTGCATCTGGATCACGTACTTGAGGTGCTCTCTGTTGGGTGCGACGAGCAGCACACAGCATCGGCACCTTGTAGCGAAAAAGCCCCGTCAAAGTACATAATCCAGTTGCGACTTGTTTCCTTGCCGGGGAGAGTGGTCTCCTGGATCTCTTCATCGGGCGTTGAGGTCCATTCTGCAATGAACTCCGCCAAGACTCTGCTCTGAATCGTCGAGGCGCTTTCGAACTTCAAACCAAAACTCGACAGCTCCAAGGCCAATTCCACAATCCTCCTCGTTGCATCTGGGTTACGCAGTATCCGTTGCAACGGGAGGCGGGTGACGGCGGTGATCTCGTGCGCTTGGAAGTAATGGCGTAGCTTCCTCGAGGCCATAAGGAGGCCGAATAGCAATTAGTGCACACCGGAGTACCTTGACCTAGCCCCCTGCAAAAGGGAGCTGACAAAGTAAACCGGATGCTTCATCATCTTCTTCTTCTGTACCACTTCACCTGGTTGCGTGGGCCCCGTCGCGCTGGTGTCAAACCTTATTGGGGGCCCAGCCTTGCCGGGACCAGGCCCTGCCGGGGGGAGTTCTGGCTCGCCATTCGTCAACTCTGCCGTTGCCGCTACCCCTTCGTCGACCTCCCTCTGCGCCACCAGTGCAGCGCTAACCACTTGATTCGTCGCCGCTAGATGCAGCAGCAGCAGCTCTTGTGGCTTATGCGCAATGAGTATTGGCATGGAGGAGAGGTATTTCTTTAAATCCTGCAGCACTACCTCGGCCTCCAGGGTCCACTCCATTGGGCCCGCCTTTTTCAAGATTTTGAAAAAGGGAAGGGCACACTCAGCAGACTTGGAGATGAATCTGCTCATGGCGGCAACGCTAACTAGTGAGCCGACGCACATCCTTGATCCGCTTAGGTGCCTGAATCTGCTCAATGGCCTTGATCTTGTCCGGGTTCGCCTGAATCCCACGCTGCGACACAAAGAACCCGAGAAGCTTGCCGGAAGGGACACCGAAGACACACTTCTCATGGTTCATCTTGAGGTTGATCTTGCGCAGGTTTGCAAATATTTCTTCCAGATCTTGCACTAGTGTTGCCTTGTCCTTGGTTTTGACCACTATGTCATCCATATAAGCTTCCATATTTCTATGTAGCCGAGGCTCAAAACCAATTTGGACTGCTCTTGTAACGGTCGAGCCAGCACTGTTCAACCCGAAAGGCATCCGTAAAAAGCAGTACGTACCACATGGGGTGATGAACGCTGTCTTCTCTTCATCTTCTCTTGTCATGAAAATCTGATGGTATCCCAAGTAGACGTCGAGGAATGATAATAGGTCGCACCTGGCCGCAGATTCAACAATCTTGTCGATGCGCAGCAATGGGAAAGGGTCTTTTGGACGAGCCTTATTGATATCTGTGTAGTCAATACACAACCTCCACTTCCCGTTTGCCTTGCGCACTACCACCGGATTGGCCAACCACGTCGGATGGAGTACCACTCTTACGAAGCCTGCCGCCTCCAACTTTCCGATCTCTTCCGTGATGAACTCCTGCCTCTCTAGAGCTTGCTTCCTGACCTTCTGCTTGATGGGCTGCGCATGAGAACAGACAGTAAGATGGTGCTCAATCACTTCCCTGGGAATACCGGGAATGTCGGATGCCTGCCACGCAAACACATCGACATTTGCCCGCAGGAAAGTGAGAGCGCGCCTTCCTATTTGCTATCGAGGGTGGAGCTTATAGTGAAAGCCCCTCCCGTGCCATCCTCCTTGAAGGACACCTTCTTGGTCTCTGGTGTTGCAGATCTAGATTTCTTGCTCTTGCCGGTGGATCTCTCTAGCACATCCCCGACGGGAGCATAACACTCCGGAGAGGTGCCCTTGCCGGAGTGGGTGCGAGAGGTGTCGTCGGTTTTCTTCCCTCCCAGGGCTTCAGCGGCAGGAGCAAGTGCCTTGGTGGCAGCTGCTGCAACTGCTTCCCGGTAGAGTTGGTCAACGTATCCTTCTTGTCGGAGGGGACGGTGATGATGTTCATCGGCCCAAGCATCTTCAGCGTGTTGTAGGCGTAATGTGATGCCGCCATGAACTTGGCCAGTGCCGAGCGGCCGAGGATCCCATTGTAGGGCAAGGGGATCTCGACCACATCAAAGACAATACTCTCCATCCTGTAGTTCAACTCGCCTCCAAACGTCACGGGCAATGTGACCTTGCCCTTCGGCTGACTTCTTCCCGAGTTGACCCCTTGAAACATGCCAGTTTCTTCGAGATCTCCATCCGAAATCTGCAGCTTTTTGACCACGATAGGCGAGATGAAGTTCAGACCGGACCCACCATCAACTAGCATCTTCGTCACCTTGAGGTTGTGGATCGTTGGTGAAACCAACAATGGCAAACACCCGACCGCAGTTGTGCGATCAAGGTTGTCCTTGGTGTCAAAGATGATAGGCGTGCTGGACCACTTCAGTGGCTTCCGCGCGTCGAGCGATGGCTCCACTGCTACGATCTCACGCGCCCATTGCTTGAGCTGGCGGTGAGAGGTGTGGCGCCACTATCGACGCACATGGCCTCTGTAGCTTTCTAGAACCCATGGTCGCCAGACTTGCCGTCCTCGTCATGATCATCGTCTTCCTGCTTTTTGTCGCGGCCCTGGGTGGGCCTCTCTTGCTAGTTATCCTTGTTGTGGCGGCTTCCTTTGAAGCCATGCTTCTTGTCGGATCCCTCGGCACCGTCCTGGCCTTTCTCCTTGTCCCGCCTCTCATATTCAGCCTTTTGCTTCTCAACAAGCAGCTCAACTTGTCGGCAGTTTTGGAGGTCGTGACCCTTGGTGCGGTGGATTTTACAATACTGCTTGTCGGAGCTTCCCAGCTTGTCGGCAGCCGCCAAGGCCCTGCAAGCGGCACACCCGGCAATTTCCTTGCCGGGGTCGCTCGCCTTGGCCTTCTTGGTAGTGTCGGTGTCATCGGACCCCTCGACGGCAAGCACAGTCTTGCCCTTGCGCTTTCTGTTATAGTGTCGGCCCTTCTTCGTCGGGGCAGCGGTGTCATTGTCTGTGGAATCAGTTTCCGCACTGGCGTCTGATACGTCTCCGATGTATCTACTTTTCCAAACACTTTTGCCCTTGTTTTGGACTCTAACTTACATGATTTGAATGAAACTAACCCGGACTGACGTTGTTTTCAGCAGAACTGCCATGATGTTGTTTTATGTGTAGAAAAGAAAAGTTCTCGGAATGTCCTAGAAATCCACAGAGGCACTTTTTGGAATTAATACGAATTTTTGGCAAAAGAATCAATACCAGAGGGCCCACAGGCTTTCCACGAGACAGGGGGCACCCCCCCTAGGACGTGGCCTGCTATCTCGTGGGCCCCCTGGAGCTCCACCGACCTCAACTCCAACTCCATATATTCACGTTCGGGGAGAAAAAATCAGGGCGAAAGTTTCATTGCGTTTTACGACACGGAGCCGCCGCCAAGCCCTAATCTCTCTCGGGAGGGCTGATCTGGAGTCCGTTTGGGGCTCCGGAGAGGGGATTCGTCGCTGTCATCATCATCAACCATCCTCCACCAATTTCATGATGCTCACCGCCGTGCGTGAGTAATTCCATCGTAGGCTTGCTGGACGGTGATGGGTTGGATGAGATTTACCATGTAATCTAGTAAGTTTTGTTAGGGTTTGATCCCTAGTATCCACTATGTTGTGACATTGATGTTGCTATGACTTTGCTATGCTTAAAGCTTGTCACTAGGGCCCGAGTGCCATGATTTCAGATCTGAACCTATTATGTTTTCATGAATATATGCGTGTTCTTGATCCTATCTTGAAAGTCTATAGACACCTATTATGTGTTATGATCCGACAACCCCGAAGTGACAATAATCGGGATACTTCTCGGTGATGACCGTAGTTTGAGGAGTTCATGTATTCACTATGTGCTAATTCTTTGTTCTGGTTCTCTATTAAAACGAGGCCTTAATATCCCTTAGTTTCCACTAGGACCCCGCTTCCACGGGAGTGTAGGACAAAAGATGTCATGCAAGTTCTTTTCCATAAGCATGTATGACTATTTACGGAATACATGCCTACATTACATTGATGAACTGGAGCTAGCTCTATGTCACTCTATGTTATAACTATTGCATGAGGAATCGCATCCGGCATAATTATCCATCACTGATCCATTGCCTACGAGATTTTCATATATTGTTCTTCGCTTATTTACTTTTCCGTTGCTACTATTACAACTACTACAAAAACCCAAAAACATTTATCTTTACTTTTGCCACCGTTACCTTTATTATCATACTACTTTTGCTACTAAATACTTTGCTGCAGATACTAAGTTATCCAGGTGTGGTTGAATTGACAGCTCAACTGCTAATACTCAAGAATATTCTTTGGCTCCCCTTGTGTCGAATCAATAAATTTGGGTTGAATACTTTACCCTCGAAAGCTGTTGCGATCCCCTACACTTGTGGGTTATCAAGACTAATTTCTGGCGCCGTTGCCAGGGAGCATAGCTCTATTCTTTGAGTCACTTGGGATTTATATCTCTTGATCACTATGAAGAAATTGAAAGATGCTAAAACCAAGATTTTGCCCTCAACTACGAGGGGAGGTAAGGAACTGCCATCTAGCTCTGCACTAGATTCTCCTTCTGTTATTAGTAAGCTTGCGACACCTAAAACTGCTACTGCTATGAATTCTAATATGTCGCATGTTATTGATGATGCCACTTCTGCTATGCATGATGAAACTACTTCTGTGCGTGATACTATTTTGCCATTAGGTGAATTTCTTGATGAACAACTTGCTAGAGTTAGGGGGAATGATATTAATGAAGATCCTATTACTTATGATAGTGATGATGAAGGTTCTCCCAATGATGAAGTATTGCCTGTTGTTCCTAAAGGTTATTTTATGAATGAAGAAGCTGCTAGGGAAATGTTTGCTTGCAATGATAGATATGATCTTAAGAAATTATTAGCTAAATGGAAGCAGCAGTCTCTTAATGCTAGAATTAAACCTGACCCTGCTTTTGCTACTTCGCCTATCTGTGTTACTGATAAGGATTATGAATTCTTTGTTGATCCTGAAATTATTACTTTAGTTGAATCTGATCATTTTTATGGCCTTGAATATGAAACTATTGTGGCACATCTTACCAAGTTGAATGATATAGCCACCCTATTTACTAATGATGAGAAGTCTCGCTATTTTTATATCCTTAAGATATTTCCGTTCTCGTAAGGGTGATGCTAAGACTTGGTATAATTCCCTTGCTCCTGGTTGTGTGCGTAGTCCCTAGGATATGATTTATTACTTCTCTGCTAAATATTTCCCTGCTCATAATAAACAAGCTGCCTTGCGGGAAATATATAATTTTGTGCAAATAAAAGAAGAGAGTCTCCCACAAGCTTGGGGGAGGCTTGATATCTTTTATAATGGACTAACCGATGCTTCCAAGGACTACTTGGATAAGTTGTGCTAGTTGTGTTTTCAGGGAAAGAACAGTCGACGAAGCTGAAATACTATTGAATAATATGTTGACTAAT
Organism: Triticum aestivum; assembly: GCF_018294505.1. Lineage (NCBI taxonomy): Eukaryota > Viridiplantae > Streptophyta > Magnoliopsida > Poales > Poaceae > Triticum > Triticum aestivum. The sequence continues at coordinate 257,977,983 of NC_057804.1, read as the reverse complement.
GAAAATAATTGGATTCTTCCAGAGCCAATTCCTAAAGAAATTCTTGAACCAATTGAGCCAACTCTTGAGCCTATTCCTAAACCCACTCCGAAGAAGAGAGGTGCTTTATTTCTCAGTCCTGAAGATGCAAGAGGCAAAGAAATCAATGAAAGAGAAAGGTATTAAAGCTGAAGATGTTAAGAATTTACCTCCTATTGAAGAAATACATGGTCTTAATTTACCGCCTGAAGAACCACATTGTCTTGATAACCCGACACTGGTAGTAAAGGTAAATTCTCTCCATAGATATGATAAAATGAAATCCCCTCTACTAAATTTCATAGCCCATGCTTAGATGAATTTGATGAATTTATGGCTAGACAAGAAAGTTTTAATGCTTATGTTGGTAGAGAGTTAAAGAATAATGCTTTCGAGATAGGACGTGTAAGTGATAATCTGGCTAGAGTTAAAGATGAACTTCACCTCGTTAGTACATATGCTTCTATGGTTGCTACTCAAGCTGAGCAAGTACTTAAAGCTCAAAATGATTTGCTTGATGAATTAAATAATAAAAATGACTTTGTTGTTAGAGTGGCTACTAGAACTGGTAGAATGACTCAGGAACCTTTGTATCCTGATGGCCACCCTAAGATAATCGAGCAAGATTCTCAGAGAAATAATTTAGAGGCACCTAGTTCTTCTAAAAAGAAGAAGAAGAAGAACGATAGGACTTTGCATGCTTCTAGTGAACCTACTATAGACACACCTGAGAATCCCAATGATATTTCTATTTCTTATGCTGAAACACAATCAGGTGATGAACATGAACCTAGTGATAATGTTAATGATAATGTTCATGTTGATGCTCAACCTAGCAAAAACAATGATGTAGAGATTGAACCTGCTGTTGATCTTGATAACCCACAATCAAAGAATCAATGTTATGATAAGAGAGATTTTGTTGCTAGGAAGCACGGTAAAGAAAGAGAACCATGGGTTCAGAAACCCATGCCCTTTCCTCCTAAACCATCCAAGTCAAAGGATGATGAGGATTTTGAGCGCTTTGCTGAAATGATTAGACCTATTTTCTTACATATGCGCTTAACTGATATGCTAAAAGTGAATCCTTATGCTAAGTACATGAAGGATATCATCACAAATAAAAGAAAGATACCGAAAGCTGAAATTTTGACCATGCTTGGTAATTACACTTTTAAGGGTGGAATACCAAAGAAACTTGGAGATCCGGGTGTACCAACTATACCATGCTCTATTAAAAGAAATTATGTTAGAACTGCTTTACGTGATCTTGGAGCCGGTGTTAGTGTTATGTCTCTCTATTTATATCGTAGACTTGAATTGAATAAGTTGACACCTACTGAAATATCTTTGCAAATGGCTGATAAATCAACTGCTATACCTGTCGGTATTTGTGAGGATGTTCCTGTTGTGGTTGCAAATGTCACTATCTTAACGGACTTTGTTATTCTTGATATTCCCGAGGATGCTAGTATGTCTATTATCCTTGGTAGACCTTTTCTTAATACTGCAGGGGCTGTTATTGATTGCAACAAAGGCAATGTCACTTTTCATGTTAATGGTAATGAGCATACGGTACACTTTCCGAGGAAACAATCTCAAGTTCATAGCATCAATTTTATTGAAAAAGTTCCAACTATCATTTTTGGAGATTTTGAATTTCCTCTCCCTACTGTCAAGAGAAAGTATGATATTCTTATTGTTGGGGATTTTCATATCCCCGTTGAGGTAACTTAGTGTTATTCGAAATTTCTTTGGTTCTGTGTTATTCGTAATGAGTATGTTAACAAGACTTGATCAACCTTGGTAGTGGATTCATCTTGATGATCACGAGATGTATGAAACTAGAAGGCACAACCTTCTGTACCCTCTTTTTACTTTCTGTTATTTAGAATAAATAAAGCAAAAATAGTATTATCTGTCTATTTTCTGAATTATCCGTGCATTAAAAAATAGTCCAAAAATAAAAGTGCTCCAAATGCCCTGCAAATTTAGTATGATTTTTTCTGGAATATTTGAGGATTTTAGGCACTGAAAACACTGCAAGAGGGGCAAGCACCAGGCCACGAGAGAGGAGGGCACACGCCCCCCTGTAGGGCGTGCCCCTGTTTCGTGGGCCCCTGGTGGCCCCCTCCACTTATGCTAGCACCCACACACTTCATCTTCTACCCAAAAAAAATCTCCATCTAGCTCAAGCACGAGTTCTAGCTCGTTTTGCTGCGATTTTCGATCTCTTAGCTCAAATCTCCATTCACAAAACTGCTTTGGGAGATTGTTGCTTGGTATGTGACTCCTCCATTGGTCCAATTAGTTTTTGTTCTAGTGCTTTATTCATTGCAAATTTTTGCTGCATAGGTGACCATGTTCTTGATCTTGCATGTTAAATTTTTGAGGTCCCAAGCAATTCCAATGCATGATATAGGCTCTAGGCACTTGTAGGAGTAGTTGATATAAATCTTGTTTAGATTTATTCACTTTTATTTTGAAGTTACTAAAATTTCAGAAATTTTCAGAAAATGTTGAGGAAACTTTTTAAGGGCTCTTCTAGCCGAAGTTCTGAGGAAAAACAAGCCAAAGAGAAGGAAAAAGCCAAGTATAATCTTCCTCGCTTAGCGGAAGTACGGTCGTGTGAATGGCCATGCGAGGATTTCTTGAAAGAAACCGGAATTCATGAAGACTTTTATGCTTTAATCGAGACTGCAGGCCTCACCGGTTTCATGAACGACCGACTCGATCAGTATCTCTTACTTACCAATACTTTCGTGCAAAACTTTTATTATTATCCTAAGAAGTCACCGCCTGCAGTATCATTTCATTTATATGATGAATTCAAAGAAATGTCTTTACGTCATATTTGTGCGGTATGTAGGATACCTTATGAGGGAGAATTAGAGGAACCCCATCATGAAGATGTGGGTGGCTTCGTTAAAACTATTGTTGTGGAAGAGCCAAAGAAGGGCTCTGAGGCAAAAATCTCTAGCATACACTTTCCTGCTTTACGTTACTTTGCCATATTTGCTAGTAGATGCTTGATTGGTCGTGGAAATAGTGGAAATTTGAGTGTTCCAGATATTATTATTATTAACATGCTTTGCTGAGAGACAATACTTTTAGTATGGGTGCCGTCGTTGCTAAACAGCTCCCTGAATCATATAAAAGGCCCCATATTTGGAGGTATCTATGTTGCACGTCTTGCTAAACATTTTCAGATACCCATTAGGCACCATGAGGAGGATGAGATAAAATTGCATCCTCACATCTTAGATTACAAGAGCATGGTAGCACACAAGTTTATTGTTGACAATGAAGAGAAGATGCTCTTGTATAAACTTAGATTTAATAAGAAACACATTGAGATTATTATTTTGCCTGTGCCTCTGTTGTTTGATTTGCTTGCAGAAAATCTTCTTGTCACGCCGGAAGCGGTGAACAACCATCGAGCCCAAGCTTTCACTCCAGAACATGAACCTGAGCCGGAACCTGAACTGGAGCCTTATCGTGCATCATCTGTCCAGTGGGATCCAGAGACGACCAGCCAGTGGTATCCTGATTACACCTCCCACTACACCGGGGAGAGTAGCGGCGATCCTTGGTACTAGACCAACTTAGGCCAAAAGCCTAAGCTTGGGGGAGTACGTATTTCTCACCGACTATACATTCATGTTCACACACTAGTCGTCGGTGCTCATACTCTTTCACTGTATTATCCATGCTAGTTTAAATTTCTTTTTCTAGTTTTCTTCTTGTGTGTTTGATAAACCTTAAGAAAAAACCAAAAAAATTAGTTAGTTTAATTTCCTTGCTTGTAGTAGAAATTAAAATGAAAACCCAAAAATATTTCTAGTTCTTCTTTTTACGTGTTGGGAGCTTTCCCGTGTAAATAGTTTTATTTTCTTTTCTTTCTTTTGGGGGTCGAGAAGACCATATTGAAAATGCTTAGTGGCTCTTATGTGCATGATTTTTTATTTAACTTAGAGCCCATATTACTTGTCTTCTCTCTTGAGTTGGATGCTTGCAGATTCCAGCTTAGTCCAATGCACGTGCACTCTTATTATTATACACATCGTTCGGTCGTGCGAGTGAAAGGCAATAATGACGATATATGATGGACTTATTGGGATGAGAAAAGCTGGTATGAACTCGACCTCTCTTGTTTTTGTAAATATGATAAGTTCATCGTTTCTGAGTCAGCTATTATGAAGTAAACATATTTGAAATGACATTTAGAGATTATAGTTGCTTGTGCCATGCTTGCTTAGCTATGAGTTATAATGGTTTACCTTGCGTGCCAACATGCTATTAGAATGATTATGATGTGATATGATGGGATGGTATCCTCCTTTAAATGAATTGAGTGACTCGACTTGGCACATGTTCACGCATGTAGTTGAATCAAATCAACATAGCCTTCACGATATTTATGTTCATGGTGGATTATATCCTAGTCATGCTTGTATTCAGTGTGAATTAATTTAATGCATGTTTATGACTGTTGTCGCTCTCTCAGTTGGTCGCTTCCCAGTCTTTTGCTAGCCTTCACCTGTACTAAGCGGCAATACTGCTTGTGCATCCAAACTCCTTAAACCCCAAAGTTGTTCCATATGAGTCCACTATACCTTCCTATATGCGGTATTTACCTGCCATTCCAAGTAAATTTGTATGTGCCAAACTCCAAACCTTCAAATGAAATTCTGTTTTGTATGCTCGAGCAGCTCATGTTACAACTAGGGCTGCCTATATCTTCCATGCTAGGTGGGTTATTCTCACGAGGAGTGGACTCCCCTACTCATTCACGAGAAAGGGCCGGTAACCGGGATGCCTAGTCCCATGATCCAAAAAGATCAAAGAAAATCAAAATAATTAAACAAAACTCCCCCAGGGCTGTGGTATGTTGGAGGCACTCGTTGTTTCGAGCAAGCCATGGATTGATGCTTGTTGGTGGTTGGGGGAGTATAAACCTTTACCATTCTGTTTGGGAACTGCCTATAATGCATTTAGTATGGAAGATACAGCCATCTCATTATTCTTGCGTTGACAGCAAAAGTATGCCGCTCAAAATGTTATTCAATCTCTATTTTAAAATCGACCTCTGGCACCTCTACAAATCCCTGCTTCCCTTTGCGAAGGGCCTATCTATTTACTTTTATGTTGAGTGATCACCCTTCTTATTAAAAGCACCCGCTGGAGAGCACACTGTCATTTGCATTCATTACTATTGGTTTATATTGGGTATGACTTGACTGGATCTCTTTTACCATGAATTACAATGTTTAGTCAGTCCTTGATCTTTAAAGGTGCTTTGCATTTATGTTTTGCGGTCTCAGAAAGGGCTAGCGAGATACCATTTTGTTATATCATGTTATGATTATTTTGAGAAAGTGTTGTCATCCGAGTTTTATTATTATGGCTCGCTAGCTGATTATGCTATTGATATGAGTAATAGTGAGACCTAAGTGTTATTGTGAGTATGGTTAGTTTATAATATTTGCTGAAACTTGAATGCTAGCTTTTCATGTTTACAACAACAAGAGCAAACAGAGTTTGTAATAGTTTTTCTTTATCACTTTCAGTTTATCAACTGAATTGCTTGAGGACAAGCAAATGTTTAAGCTTGGGGGAGTTGATACATCTCCGACGTATCTACTTTTCCAAACACTTTTGCCCTTGTTTTGGAGTCTAACTTGCATGATTTGAATGAAACTAACCCGGACTGACGCTGTTTTTAGCAGAACTGCCATGATGTTGTTTTATGTGTAGAAAAGAGAAGTTCTCAGAATGTCCTGGAAATCCACGGAGGCACTTTTTGGAATTAATAAGAATTTTTGGCGAAAGAATCAATACAAGGGGTCCACAGGCTGTCCACGAGACAGGGGGGCACACCCCCCTAGGGCGCGACCGCCTATCTCGTGGCCCCCCTGGAGCTCCACCAACCTCAACTCCAACTCCATATATTCACGTTCAGGGAGAAAAAAATCAGGGAGAAAGTTTCATCGCATTTTACGATACGGAGCCGCCGCCAAGCCCTAATCTCTCTCGGGAGGGCTGATCTGGAGTCCGTTCGGGGCTCCGGAGAGGGGGATTCGTTGTCGTCATCATCATCAACCATCCTCCATCACCAATTTCATGATGCTCACCGTCTTGCGTGAGTAATTCCATCGTAGGCTTGCTGGACGGTGATGGGTTGGATGAGATTTACCATGTAATCAAGTTAGTTTTGTTAGGGTTTGATCCCTAGTATCCACTATGTTCTGAGATTGATGTTGGTATGACTTTGCTATGCTCAATGCTTGTCACTAGGGCCCGAGTGCCATGATTTCAGATCTGAACCTATTATGTTTTCATGAATATATGTGTGTTCTTGATCCTATCTTGCAAGTCTATAGTCACCTATTATGTGTTATGATCCGACAACCCCGAAGTGACAATAATCGGGATACTTCTCGGTGATGACCGTAGTTTGAGGAGTTCATGTATTCACTATGTGCTAATGCTTTGTTCCTATTCTCTATTAAAAGGAGGCCTTAATATCCCTTAGTTTCCACTAGGACCCCGCTTCCACGGGAGGGTAGGAAAAAAGATGTCATGCAAGTTCTTTTCCATAAGCACGTATGACTATTTACGGAATACATGCCTACATTACATTGATGAACTGGAGCTAGTTCTGTGTCACTCTATGTTATAACTATTGCATGAGGAATCGCATCTGGCATAATTATCCATCACTGATCCATTGCCTACGAGCTTTTCATATATTGCTCTTCGCTTATTTACTTTTCCGTTTCTACTGTTACAACTACTACAAAAACTCAAAAACATTTATCTTTACTTTTGCCAATGTTACCTTTATTATCATACTACTTTTGCTACTAAATACTTTGCTGCAGATACTAAGTTATCCAGGTGTGGTTGAATTGACAACTCAACTGCTAATACTCAAGAATATTCTTTGGCTCCCCTTGTGTCGAATCAATAAATTTGGGTTGAATACGTTACCCTTGAAAGTTGTTGCGATCCCCTACACTTGTGGGTTATCAGCATCCTCGCCAGGGTACTTCCTCCCCTCTTCAGCCCGTGCGCACCTATCGACCAGAACATAAAGTTCGGCCACATCCTTGACATTGTTCATCGCTAGCTCCTCATGCATCTTGCAGATATGCACATTCTGATGGAATGCGCTGATCACGGCAGTAGGGTGAACGTCTAGGATGTTGTACTGCACCCGTCTGAACCTCTGGATATACTTGCGCAAGTTTTCACCTTCCTTCTGGGGGATGATATGCAAATCGCTTGCCTGGCCATCAGCTTGATGGCCTCTAGTGAAGGCGCCAACAAACTCATGACATAGATCATACCAAGAAGAAATGGAATCCATTGGCAAGTGCATCAACCATGACATAACATTATGCTTGAGTGACAACGGGAAGTAATTGGCAAGCACCTTGTTGTCGCGGGCCCCAGCAGCTTGCATCGCAATGGTGTAGATGCTGAGGAACTCCGACGGGTGAGTCTTGCCGTTGTACTTCTCGCCAACGTCGGGATTAAACGTGCGGTGGGAGGGCCACTAGAACTGCCGCAGCTCATGGGTAAAGGTCGGGCAACCCACCTCGTAAGGTAGGCCACCATAGCCTCCTGGTGCCGGGTGGTTCATAGTGGGCCCTGCCTGCCTATCTGACTGGTGGCGTGCATCACGCCGGCGCTCGATCGTGGTTCGAGCGTCTTCAAGGGCTTGCTCCTAAAGAACTTGACGCTGATCGCGGTGGGTCCATGGATCGGACAACGCTATGGAAATATTATCACAAGCGTCATCACGACAGATCGACACCCGTGGTAGCTGGCGTTGGGGAGGAGAGTACACCGTGGCGGCATCACCCCCGGCCCTTCCATCGCTGGCATGTGGTGGCTCGACGGAGCGGCGGCCAGGGGGGACGCTAGTCGCGGCTCATCTTTGTTGGCGATGCTGACGATGCTCCGGACGGTGACTCTCCACTCGTCGAGCTTCTCCGCAGCAGGAGGAAAGTCAAGGAGTAGATGTGTGCGCACCAAAGCTTCTGCTGGCATGGGCGGTGGCGAGAGCTGCATGGACCGTGACGCGCTTCGACTTCTAATCATGTTAGGAGGAGCTCTACCATGGCCCTGCAGTGGTACGCCATTTTCGCAAGTACTTCGGCGTGCATGCTGACCTCCTTCATCCTGCGAAGGTTGCACTGGGCTCTTCCCAGGTCGGCACCCGGGGTCATCAGCGTGGTGACGCTGCTCGTTGCACACGACTTGGGAAGAGCGCGTCATGGGTGCCAGTGCAGGCATCTTGGAAGTCGCCGCGCCGCCGGTGGGTGGCATGGCGCCGCCCCTGGAGGGCCCCGCGCCGCCTGCGGGGGGCCCAACTCCGTCTCTGGAATTTGCGGCGTGCGGCCTGTCGTCCTGCACACGAGCGACGCCGCTCGCTAGGTCTAGACTGCCAGGGCAATGTGGGTGTTCGCGGGTCGCTCCCCGGGTTCTGTCCGCGACCGGCCCGTTACTAGCCCACACCGGTACGGGCAGTCCGGCTCCAGATGAACCGATTGCCGTCGTTGTCTTCCTTTTGGGAGCCATTGCGACGAAGAACTGCGACTAGCTGCTAGACCAGATTTTCACAACTATTCCCCCTACCTGGCGCGCCAAAGATATCAGTGGGAACGACACCCATGGGATCAACGGATCCCTACTGTGGTCAGCGGGCGCGGGGTTGCGAGAATAGCAGCTCTAAGAGCCAGCACAAAGGTCGTTTACCCAGGTTCGGGCCGCGGAGATCGCGTAATACCCTAGTCCTGCTTTGGTGTGTATATCAATGTTCTTGAACTAGCTATCGAGCGTGACTTGCTCAAAGAGTCGAATCCCACTCCAGTATGCCTCGGGCCTCCTTTTATAGTCGAAGGAGGCGCTACAGTGGCACACAGGAGGTGGAAAGGGTATAGTGTACAAGCTTATCGCTAGTTATTACAGGACAAGACACATTGAATGTGCCCCTGAGGTGTCCCCCTTGCTTTATCGCCGCCTCGCCCTGCTTTGACACGCGCCCGGGCTAGCAAGGCAGTCAGCCCCATGTAGGCTGGCAGGCTGCTGAGGTGGCGCGGTGGCGGCATCTTCACGAAGATCTGCATGCCACCACACAGGTGCTTGCTGAGTTGGCCTCGGGACCGCACATCGCCATGCAGGTGCTCGCCTGGCTGGCTGGGCTGGCAGATGCATGGGAGCGGCGGTGGGGTCTTGGCGCGCGCGGGCCTGGCTGTGGCCCTGCGGATGTCCTCAGCAAGAGTCTTGCCGGGGGCCCCGGCAAGGGTCTTGCCGCAGCACCGCGGTCGTCCCCGGCAAGGATGTTGCTGGAGGTCTCGTCTTCTGGTCCTCATCTGATCTTGTGTGTTAATGATCTTCTCAAAGATCTGCATGCTACCATGGAGGTGCCTCCCAAGCCTTGGTTCCAACATTCGTCGATGATGTTGGAAACCTCGGGCTCAAGGGTGGCATGCTCTGCTGGGATTGGGCAAGTTGCCTCGGCAAGGTCCTTACCGGGGCCGTGGAGGCCACCCTGGCAAGGGTCTTGCCGGGGGAGTCCACCTCGCCATCTTGCTCTTCGTGTTTCTGGCTTGGCGTCGCCTTGATTGTCTCGTGGCTTCGACTTCCCTCCCTTGCCTTGCCAAGTGTGGCCACAGGCGCGGCTCTGACTTCCCATGCACGGGTAAAGGGGTGCAAAGTAGAGCCCCTACTTCTGTACACCGATAGGTACATGCTCTGTTTGCAATCCGTCAAAGTGCTCCTCCAATCTTCTCACTTCCTCAATGTATTCCTCCATTAATGGGCTTTGATAATCCTTGTTGACTTGCCTCATCACTAACTATGAGCCTCCTCAAATAATCAGCTTCTTAATTCCCAATCTACTGCAGTTCTGAGCCCGACAAGGAGCCCTTCATACTCTGCTATGTTGTTGGTAGCTTCTTCCCGTGCAAAATGCATCTGGGCGACGTACTTCAAGTGCTTCCCGGAGGGGGAAACAAGAAGCATGCGAGCCCCCGCGCCTTGTAGGGAAAAGGCACCATAAAAATACATAATCCATTCATAGGGTGATTCATTGCCGTGGACAACTATCTCTGTCACTTCCTCATCAGGGGTTGGCGTCCATTCTGTAATAAACTCTGCTAATGCCCTGCTCTGGACAGTTGATGTGCTCTCAAACCTTAGATCAAAGTTGGATAGCTCCAAAGCCCACTCCACTACACTACCGACAGCCTCTGGGTTTCAGAATATTTGCAACGGGAAACAAGTAACAACCATGATCTCATGGGATTGGAAGTAGTGGCGTAGTTTCCTTGAGGCCGTGATGATGCCAAAGATCAACTTTTGCACACCAGAGTACCTTGACCTAGCCCCCTGTAACAAGGAGTTGTTGATGTACACTGGGGGCTACACCACTTTCTTCCTCGCCACGTCCTTGGGGTTGCCATCATTGCCATGCTCATCTGGCCCTGCCGGCCACTGCTCACTCTCTTTCTCATCCACTTCTTGTTGTGCCACCAAGGCTGCACTGACCACTTGGTTTGTTTCCGCCAAGTATATCGACAATGGCTCGTGGGGTTTCGGTGCGACCAAGGTAGGCACAGAGGACAGGTACGTCTTCAACTCTTGCAAAGCGGCATCCGCTTCAGGGGTCCACTTCATGGGACCTTCCTTCTTCAAAATCTTGAAGAATGGCAGGGCATGCTCGGCCGACTTGGAGATGAATCTGCTTAGTGCGGCAACACATGCCGTCAGGCGCCTCACATCTTTGACTGTCCTTGGCACTTGGATGAGTTCAATGGCCTTGATCTTGTTGGGATTGGCATCGATCCCCCTGTGGGACACAAAGTATCCAAGTAGCTTGCTGGAGGGGACACCAAACACACATTTCTCCGGGTTTAGCTTCAAGTTGATCTTTCGTAGGTTTGCAAACGTCTCCTCCAAATCCTGAATGAGAGTTGCTTTGTCCTTATTTTTGACCACAATGTCATCCATATAAGCCTCGATGTTTCTGTGCAGCTGAGGTTCAAAACCAATCTGGACTCCACATGCAACGGTGGACCCGACACTCTTTAATCCGAACGGCATGTAGACAAAGAAATACATACCGCATGGAATGATGAATGATCTCTTCTCCTCGTCGTCCTTTGACATGAAGATCTCGTGATACCCAGAATATGCTTCTAGAAATGAGAGCAAATCACAACCTGAAGTGGAATCCACTATCTGATCAATACGCGGCAAGGGGAACGTGTCCTTTGGGCAAGCCTTGTTGAGGTATATGAAGTCAATGCACAGCCTCCAATTCCCGTTTGTCTTCTGGACCACAACTGGGTTCGCTAGCCAGGTGGGATGTAGCACTCCTCTGCCCAATCCAGCTGCTTCAAGCTTCTTGATCTCTTCTACAATAAACTGCTACCTCTTCAAGGCCTGCTTCTGGACTTTCTGCTTAACATGTCTGGCGTGTGGGAAGACAACAAGGTGGTGCTCAATTACCTCCCTGGGAACACCGGGGATATCAGATGGTTGCCAAGCAAACACATCAATATTCCCCCGCAGGAAGACAACGAGTGCGCTTTCCTATTTGTCATCGATTGTGGCCTTTATGGTGAAAGTACCATCAACGCTAGCCAGCCCTACCGGGACCTTTTTCTCTTGCGAAGCAGCAACCTTGGATCTCTTGTTGTTGGAACAGTCTGGCACATCGTCAATGGGTGCCGTGCACTCGGAGGGGGCACGCTTCCCGGACTCTTTGCCAGAGTTCCTACAATCTTGTTTCTTCCCTTTGCTCTGCTTGGCGGGAACCACTGTCATTGCTACCTCTATTGCCACTGCGTTCCTGTACATCCTGTCCATGCAAATGATGGCATATTTCTCATCCGACAGGATCATGAGGACTCTCAGTGGCCCATGCATCTTTAGGGTATTGTAGGCATAGTGGGATGCCGCCATGAATTTAGCCAAGGCCGGGCGTCCAAAGATTCCATTGTACGGTAGGGGGGATCAACTACATCAAAAACAATCTTCTCAGTCCAGTAGTTAAGTTCTCCACCAAATGTTACTGGCAACATAGTCTTCCCTTTAGGATGACTCCTACCAGGGTTGACTCCTTGAAACGTGCTTGTAATCTCTAGCTCTTCTTCTGCTATCTAAAGCTTGTTGATGGCTGCCGGGGAAATTAGATTCAGTCTGGCCCTACTGTCCACCAACATCTTTGTGACCTTGAGTTTCCGAATTGTTGGAGAAACCAACAAAGGCAGGCATCCTACCGTAGTGGTGCGTCTAGGATGGTCCTCCTCGTCAAAGATGATGGGTGTACGGGACCATTTGAGCGGCTTCCGGGCCTCTGGCACTGGTTCCAAGACATTGACTTCCTGTGCCCACCACTTGAGTTGGCGATGTGAGTTGTGCAAAGATGCACAACCGTCAATGCACAAGGCATCCGTGGCTCTCTGAAACTCCTGCTCACTAGTCTCCTCTTCATCCCCTTTATCACTCTCATCATCACAGACTTCTTTCTCCTGGCCCCTGGCGGGTTTTCCCTTATTCCAAAAGGGCTTGCCGGGGCAATTTGCTCCATCGCCTCAGCACTTACCGCCAGCGACATTCTGACCCTTTTTAATCACGCTTCTCATATTCTGCTCCTTGTCTCTTGACCAACTACTCAACCTGATAGCATTGAAGGTCGTGGACCTTGGTCCGGTGGATCATGCAGTACGGGCCATTGCCCTTCCAGGCCTTCTCGGCAGCTGCAGCTTCCGGCAATCGGTGCACACGGCAACCTCCTTGCTGGGGGCCTCAGTCTTGGCAATCTTGCCGGTACTAGGGATGCCTAACCCTTCAACAATCAATACTGCTTTGTCCCTACGCTTCTTACTGCGCTTCTTAGCCTTCTTCTGAGTGGTGGATTCATTATCATCCTCTGAATCAACATCAATGCTATCTTCCTCTCCAGGCAACTTCCTCCCTTCCTCCATCCGGGCACACTTATCCACTAGGGTGTATAGATCCTTCACGGTCTTGGGCAACCGCATGTTCATCTTGGCACAGATTTGGCGGTTGCTCACATTGGACTGGTAGGCAGCTATTACAGCTGCCGAATGGATATTCAGAATATTCGTATGAACTTTACTAAACCTCTGTAAATACTTATGGAGGGTTTCTCCTTCCTTCTGTTGGAGAAGCTGCAGATCGCCGGGGCGACCCGGCTCCTGGTGGCCACGGGTGAAAGAACAGATGAACTCATGGCACAGGTCTACCCATGAAGAAATGGAGTTCTCCAGCAGGTGCATCAGCCAAGACCTGACATGGGATTTGAGTGCCAATGGGAAGTAATTGGTGAACACCTTCTACTCTCTTCCCCCAGCAGCCTGAACAGCGATGCTGTAAATGTTTATGAACTCTGCCGACTTTAGCCTCCCATCATACTTCTCAGGTATCTCTGGCTTGAACGTGCGAACGGACGGCCAACAGACTTGCCGCAGCACCAAGAGTGGGCTCGTCGATGTCGGGGCCGCCCCGCCCGTCATCTCGGAGGAGGTTGCTGCGGTGTTGCTCAATGATGCACACATCTCCTCCCCGCCTATCTTCCGGAGTTCACCGTTGGCCTAATCAGAAAAGGCTATCGAGGCGTCATCAAGGTCTTGATTTGGTCGCGCCCGCGCCGACCGTTGTGGTGGGGATTGCACCGTGGGGACGGCCCCCTCCGTGCGGGCAGCGGCATGGGCTGTTGCCGTTGCTTGGGGAGGTCATGGCAGGGCAGCTCGTCGTGATCCCTCGGCTTCGGTGAAACCGAGCAGACTTTGGATGGTGGCATGCCATTCGTCAATCCGCTCGGCCGATGGTGGACACCTCAGCAGCAACTGAGCCCGTGCCATGGCCTCCGAGCCCGTGATTGGCATAGATGATGATGGAGTCGATCGCGTTGTCGCTCGGCTCTTGGCGGAGCCAGTGGCAACAACACTGTGCCCACGCTGTTGCGGTGCAACCACCTGGGTGGCACGGTGGTGAGGCAGAGGCGCCCGAGGGCCATCAGCTCCATTGGGCACACCAGTTCGGTCGACCCGCCCTTGGGAGAGCGCACACATGGCAGTCATGGATGCGATGAGGACGGCTGTAGGGCGGTGGCTCACCCAAGATCGAGCCCCATCGCTGTGGCTTCGCCCGTCAATGGGCGGAGCACAACCGTCGGGGTGTTGCTGATGTCTCTCTCCTCCGGCATCTTCTGCTCCCGCGTCGGCCACGAGGGGGATGGTGGTGGTGCCGCCTGCTCCGGCCACATCCCCTGCAGCATTCGCTCCCTCGTGCGTCTCCGCGCTCCCCGCAGCGTTGGAGGCTGCGGGCAGCGGAGCCTTCGAGGTGGATGGATGAGCTGAAGGAGCTGATTTCTTCTTGGGCGCGATGGTCGATGGAGCCATCGTTGATGCAGATGGCGATGAAGATGACGCACTGCATACGTCTTCAGGTTCGCGCAAGCGATCCCCCCACCTGGTGCGCCAAAGATGTCGCGGGAAACCACGGCGACCTATGGGACCAGGACGGCCCTTTGCTGGTTCGGCAGGGGGGAGTCGTGTTGCACAAAGAGCAGACCAACGCAAGGCAGCACGGCAGGTGTCGCACTGGCAGTTTTACCCAGGTTCGGGCCGCCGCGAGGAGTAAAACACTACTCCTGCTTTGGTGGATTGATATGGAAAGGTGGTGGTGGTGCGTAGTACACTTGCCCGCCAAGGGTTTCCTCGGGGCAGTGGCGACTACGCGCATATGGGGGTGTGAGTGGTCTAAACTTCCAACCTCCCCAATCGTTGCCATGGACCTCCTTTTATAGATCAAGGGGTTACCACAATGGCAAATTAGTCATTAGACACTGATATCATACCAAATAGTGCCATCATACCTAACTCTGCAGGTTGATAGCATGCATTTAATGCGCCGCTAAGTGTCACGTTGTTGGTTGCCCGGCAAGGCCTGCCGGGTTAATTCACCAGCTCCACGCCTGCTCACTTGACACGTCACTGGACAAGTGTCATCTGCAGATTTACTTGGTAGGATGTGGCCTCCATGTGGCGAATGGCTGCCACTTAATCATCCCGCATCTTAACACCGCACTGATCGACAACGTGGGTCATGGTGGAGTAGTCGGTGAGGTGATTTGGTATCCGTGAGCCCTGACAGGCCCTGCCGCGGTGCCTGGGTCCTCTTCTTCTGGGTGCGGCCTTGCCCCTTGTCGGGCTTGCCTGCCCAGCAAGGGAGACTTCTTTCTTGATAATATCTGGCTCTTCTGTCTTGGTCTTGGTTTCCTCTGATTTGCTAGTTGGATCTTCGAGTCCCTTGGTCGCTTGCTCTGGTGTTCCAATCTTGATGTCGTGCCTATGCAAAATTAGGTCAACAGGCTCTGGGTCTGTTGCGCCGACACTCCTGGAACACTTTATTTATGATTGCTAACATTCAAGTTTGCAGGGCAACTAAAAATCTGTTGGCACAACAGGTATGTTGTCAGAAATTTCCTTGTTTACCTGGTTTGCTACTGTAACTTCTTGTTGTAATCATCTTAGCAACTCCAAGTTTTCAGGATCCAATTGGAAGTCCAATTGCATAGTAGGTATATTTTCAAAAAAATTGTGTAACAGGTTTGCTGCTGCAACCGGTTGCTCTAATCACGTTACTGGCTACTCAACTTTTTAGGATCCAAGAGAAACTCCAATGCCACTACAGGTACCTTTTAAAAAATTTGTTTGTTTAACTGCCTGGCTACTGCAACCGGTTACAATGATGTTAATAACTACTTTTTAGCATCCAATTGAAACTCTTTAATTCCTTGTTTGTTTAATTGGTTTGCTATTATAACTCCCACTTGAAATGTTTTGCTAAATTCAACTTTTCGGAATCCAATCAAAACTTTAATGGCAAAACAGGTTAGCCCAAGATCAAAGAGCGAGGTCCCCATGGACGTTGTATCATCCCACAGCAATGGCACCGGCCCAATCGTGCATCATGAATTGCCAACTGTTGATGCTCTAGAGGTTACACTATTAGTAGAAAGAGATTCTGCTTCTGCACTTAGCGATGAAGTGGACATGTTGAGGAAGAAAACAACACAATCACAAGCAGTACTCAAGACAACCATTAAATATTTGGTGGATTTCAAAACGAAGGGAGCTGAGACAGACCACATTGTTAAGGTCCTGAAGGAAAAAAGGAAATTAAATTCCGACATGGTTAATCATGGGTGAAATGTTCTTTCCATCGTTGAATAACCTTAGTGTTTTTTGTCCATGTAATCGATCAAACCATATGTTTTAGAGATCATGTAATAATTGTTTTTGTTTTTTGGGTTGTAATTTTCTTGAGCACAAGTCTGTATTAATTTGTAAGACTCCGAGACATTTCATTTTGATTGCGATGCCAGACAAACAAATATGCCAATTGGGTTGAATGTGCATTCAGTAATAATAGTAGTATAAATGGTCCTTAAGTGGCATGCATCTGAAAGGGCCAAGATGTTGTACTAGCTTCACTAAAAAAAGGATGCTCTTCTAGCAAAAAAAGAACAGTGGCCTGGCTTATGTATGTTAGTTGATATTATTGATCCATATACTCTACAAGTGTTTATATGTCTGTTAGTTTTGTACATTATTGGTTGATTGACTCGGTATTTTGAATCTTGAGACATCGCTTGAGTACATATCTAAATGGGAGTACACATTCACTAGTAGAAAAAGGGCCTATTGTCCCGGTTGGTGAGGGCCTTTAGTCCCGGTTCATGAACCGGGACTAAAGGGTCGGTACTAATGCCCTGACCCCTTTGGCCCGGTTCAATCCAGAACCGGGACAGAAGGGCCTCCACGTGGCCTGTCCCCTGAGCCCAGGCAGGAGGGCCTTTGGTCCCGGTTGGTGGCACCAACCGGGACCAATAGGCATCCACGCGTCAGCGTTTATGTGGCTGTGGTTTTTGTTTTTTTTTGAAAGGGGGGGGGATTTGGGGGGGGGGTTTGGGGGGTTAATTTAGGTGTTTCATATATTGTGCTATAGCTAGCTAATTAATAGAGAGAAGTGTCCTCTCTTTTGTCCGTGCTTGGTCGACGCTACGTACCATACATACATACGTATAGAGAGGACTAGCTAGACACGCTAGCTAGCTAGTAAGCAAACAGAAGATCGTCATGAACATATATGCATACAGAGAGAAGTGATATCGACCACCTCTCCTTCTCCGAGAGATTGGTCGAACAAACAAGTTCTCGTATATCTATCCGACACTACCGGCTACATATATACAATAATTATCTTTTACAAATATATAATCTCCTAAAATACGGACGCGTGGTCCACATAGTATTCTCCGTCTTCACCGATCACGTGGTCAAGAAAGAATGCCGCCAATTCCTCTTGAATTGCTCGCATGCGATCTGGTGCTAGGAGTTCATCCCGCATCCGAAACATCTAATTTTAAGAAGGGGGTCAATACATATATATATATGTATATGAATGAATGAAACTCAACACAAATGATGGTAATAAAATAAAATTGTGAATATTGTTATTTACGCACTTCATATTGTTTGTCGGAGTAGCCCCGCTCACAGGTCGTGTGGCGGATGGACTCGCAAATGTAGTATCCACAGAAATCATTCCCTTGTTCCTGCCACAACCACTTTACAAGAAATAGAGGTCAATCAAACTAATAATTAGCAAGCATGCTAAATGGTATTGATGAAACTAGCGCTTGAATCACTAGGAGATGCCTGGAATATGCTACTATATAGTACTTACTTTCGGGTGCCTAAATTGTAGCTTCTTCGGTAGTCCCGGAGCTTTTTTGGTGAATTTTCTCCAAGCCCTGCCATACAAAGAAAACAATTACTTGATATCAGAAATGAACAAATTAAGTTGCTGATATGGTGGATAATGATCGATTTAACTTACTTCTCGAGCATTTCAGTCATGTCCGCATACTCCTTGGGATCTTTTCGCTTGGAGTCTAAGACAGTTACTACTCCCTTCTCAAGCTTAATCTCTAGGAGAATATAGTGGTAGCTGCGCACACATGCATAACTCATCAATATTACATTACTATAACCTGGACTAATAAGGAAATCGAATATGCCACAAGACAGTAACACTCACTTGAAGTTGTAAGGAAAGAATATTATATCTTTGTGTTCATTTATTTCCAACGATCGTAGCAAGTTGGCCTCGGTTTCTTGGGCACGATATTGAACCTCAGTTGCATCTATGAGATACGTGTTAATGAACCCAATATCTCCCACTTGTCTTTTCTTCAATTCGGCGATCTTCAATCTGCATAATATAGTGAGGATAATTATAAATACATGCAAATGAAAGGGCTGAGTTATATAGAGAGACTCAATGACGGAAGTAGTACTACTTACAGACAGTAGGAGGTGACCGTTGCTTTATCGATGGCCAATTGATTGAAAAACTGATAGAACTCCTCAAATGGAATAGGCAACAGTTCAATTCCAAGGAGGTCATGCTCCTTTTTAACTCTCATATACAAAGTATTCCTCCCCTCAGACTCTTTGCAGGTTTTCATGTACCAATCATGCAATCTTCACATCATCGTTGATAGAGAACTTTCATCTTTGACGAGAGGCTTCCCGTACTCGTATCTTTGTATCTGCACCTCCAAGATATCATAATGTACATCGTCGGGCAGGTAATTTGCAGGATTGCCATAACCGGGCACCATCCTCGGATCGACGATGTCGCTAGCAGGCACCTTGAGCGGGGGGCACGATTGCTTCGCTTGTTCGCCGAGCTGGGCAATTTGTTTCCCAGCTCGTCATTCTTTCATCCTTTGATCACTTTTAGTACTTCCCGACCTCTCCGCTTCGGCAAATGCCTTTCCAATAATGCGCTCATAGTTGCCTTTCAGCGGAGACTTGGGTGGTTTTGTCAGGGCAGCCAGAGTGCGCTTCCCTTTCACCGGATCTACCTTCTCCTCCGGAGGTGGATGTCTCTTTGGTTTCAACCCTTGAAACCAGTCATCCACTTCAGTCTGCGCAATCTTCGCGTTTTCCTCCTCGCTCCTCTCGTATGGTAACTTCTCTGGAGTCTTCAGAGAAGGACCGAATCTGTATCTCCTCCCGCCTTTGGCTGTACTGCTAGACGCCGGCAGAGTAGACGGAGCGGATGTCTTCTTTCCTTGCTTACGAGGTGGAGGAGAAGGACTGCGGCGTGCCGTAGAAGCCGGAGCGGCTGCGGGTCTCTTCCGCCCTTGCTGACGAGGCGGAGAAGGAGGAGGCTGGCTGCTCGGGCACGCCGGCGCAGGCGGAGAAGGAGGCAGAGTGCCGCCACGCGCCGGAGAAGGAGCGGGCCGAGTGCCCTGATCGTCACTCGCCGGTGGAGGAGGCGGAGTGCCCTGACTCGCTGGAGGAGGAGGAGGAGGCGGAGGCGTCCAGTTCGGAAGGTTGATGAGATCCTTCCGCCATAGGCATGGAGTCTTCAGAGCAGAACCCAGCCGATACTCCCCTTCACCGGTAGGGTGGTCAAGCCGGAGGTCCTCAAATCCCTTCGTTATTTCATCGACCATCACCTTAGCATATCCTTCTGGAATCGGCCGGCAGTGAAAAGTTGAGTCGGGTTTAGTAGGATAAACAGAGCCAACAGCCGCATTGACCTTCAAATTGCTCCATTGCGCCATAAGGTGGCAATTTTCAGCATCCGTGATAGCATCCACGGGATAGCTGGCAGGAGCCGTCAAGGCATGCTTTGGCTGAAGCAGCTCGGTGGAAGCCACGCTGCTTTTCCGCTGAGATGGCGGGGTAGCTTCGGGGGAAGCTTCGGCAGGTCGTTTGCTGCGATCTGCTTCTCGTTCCTCTAGCCCATTACCCTTTCGTGCAGCGACTGCAGTTGGCTCTGCTCCAATTTCTTCCTCCTATCGTGGGTTTTGTAACCCCCTGCGTCCGGAAATCCAGCCTTCCACGAAATGGAGCCTGGCGTGCCTCGTGTCCGTCCAGGGTGCTCAGGATTGCCGAGGGCCATTGTGAGCTCGTCCTTCTCCCTGTCTGGAACGAACGTCCCTTGCTGCGCTGCTTCGATATATTGCTGAAGCTTCTTGACTGGTATGTCCAATTGTTCCTCCGTCCAAATGCACTTCCCTGTTATAGGGTCCAAGGATCCGCCGACCCCAAAGAACCAAGTCCGGCAACGTTCTGGCCAGTTCATTGTCTCTGGTTCGATCCCTTTATCAAGCAGATCATTCTCAGCCTTGGCCCACTTAGGCTGGGCTACGAGGTAGCCACCTGACCCCGTGCGATGGTGAAGCTTCTTCTTCTCAGCATTTCTCTTGTTTGTCGCCGACATTTTTTACTCTTTTCCGATGTCTTGTGGGCCACAAATGCGGGCCAGTCATCTCTGATCTTCTCATATTTGCCAATGAATTCTGGTGTCTCATTTTTTTCGACATACCTATTGAGGTCTTTCTTCTAATTCCTGAATAGGTCTGCCATCTTCCTCAAAGCAAAAGACTTGATTAATGGCTCTATAACTGGCTTCTCCGGATCATCCTCCGGCGGTAGGGTGAAATTTGACTTCAGCTCAGTCCAAAGATTCTCTTTCTGCATCTCATTGACATAAGACACCTCAGGGTCTTTGTTCTTAGGCTTATACCATTGCTGGATGCTGATCGGGATCTTGTCCCTAACCAGAACCCCACACTGAGCAACAAATGCCTTCTTTGTCCGGTAGGGTTCAATCGGTTGGCCGTCGCGCACGATTTGTATGATCTCAAACTTTTCATCCGAGCTCAACTTTTTCTTCGGGCCTCGTCTCTTTACCGAAGTTGTGCTCGATCCGGAGGGCTAGAAAAAAGAACAAAGACGAGAGTTAATTAATATGTGTACATACCAAAACAATGAATGCATCAATTAGCTAGTCAGCACAGGCTTAACTAATATATATACCTGGCCGGACTCGATTTGGTGATCACCGGAGCCGTCCTCACGGTCTACTTCTTCACCCTCTCCTTCTTGCACCGGCATTGGGTCATCGGAGCCATGTAAATCAATGAGGAGAGGGCCAGCTGCTTCTTCACCCTCTCCTTCCAGACCATCGTTGTCGTTGAGAAACATCGAGAGGGCATCACTTCCTTCTGCGATTATGTCCCTCAACAACGCTTCTTGTGCTTCGTCTCGGGGGGTGTCCATAGTTTCTACAAATATTTACAACATGGCAATTATTATTCAAACATGACAGATATGGATATATTAGTGGCAAACGTAGAACTAGCTAGCTAATCACAATAAGGAATCATATTAGTGGCCTCGATGCTGCTTCTCTAGGGTTTGGGGTGGCCTCGACAATGCTTCAAGGGTTAGGGGGTGGCCTCGAGAACGCTTCAAGCTAGGAGGGGGTAATATCGACCCCCCCCCCACGTGTTGAAGCTATCGGGAGGGGGTCGGCGTTGAACAGTACATCTATGTCCCACAAGTGACGTGGGCATCGACGTGGGCATCGACGCCCACAAGCTATTGGATTTCTTCAATACTTTGACACTATGGGAACCCTCGACCCTGAAACCTTCGACCCTTGACCCCTTAACGACCCTCGACCCTCTACCCTAGTTCCCGACCCTCGACCCCTCGGCGATCCTCGACACCCTCGTTATATCGACAATGACGCAACATACATATACATGGGAAAATAATGTTATCGGGGAGGGGGTATCGGTACCCCCCCCTCGTGTCAAAGTTTCTTCTTTCTCCTCTATTCCTTTCTTTCTTCTTCTCCTCTTCTTTTCTTCTTATCCCTCGAGAAAGGGAAATAAGGAAAAGGAAGAAAAGAGGAAGAAGGAAGAAGGAAGAAGAAGAAGAAAAAAAAGAAGGAAAAAAAAGAGGAGAAGAAGAAAAGAATAGAGGAGAAGAAGAAAAAATAGAAAAAAATTTCTATTTTTCTTCTTCTCCTCTATTCTTTTCTTCTTCTCCTCTTCTTTTTCTTCTTTTTTCTTCTTCTTATTTATTTCTCCTCTTCTTCCTATCCCCTCTTCTTCTCCTTTCTTCCTCTTCTTTTTCCTTTTTCCTCTCATTCTTTTTCTTCTTCTTGTATTGCTTGTTTTTTTTAAATAATGTTCAAATAAAAATCTATGAACATAAAACATATATACACACAGAGAACATATATACATTTTTATAAAAATGCAAAAAACAAAAAAAAATCTTTGCATATGACCATACACACATTTTTCTTTGCATATGCTTTGCATATAAACATACACACATATGAACATACATACATACATATAAACATAACATACATACACAAAAAATTCTAAAATCTGCCTAAAAAATTATATGAAAAAAGCATACATCATCCATCCATCCATATAATGAACATATACATCATCCATCCATCCATATAATCAACATATGCATATGAAAAAAAATTATATGAAAAAAAATTATATGAAGAGGATCGAGGGGACAGGGAGGAAAGGGGGTCGCCGGAGCCGGACCGAACGGGGAGGAGGGGCGGTGCCGAGGCAGGGGCGACAGTGGGGGTGGGCGCCGGCGACGACGTCGACAATGGTGGGGGCGGGCCGGGGCGCAGGGGCGCGGCCGTGCGTGCTCGGGGACGGGATAGGGGCACGGGGCGGCGGCCGGCGTGGGCTCGGGCGCGGGGCAGGGGCACGGGGAGACGGGGATGGCGGCCGGCGGCGGCGACGGCGACGAGGAGCGCGCGAGCGATTTGGGCAGCCTGGCGGCGGGGGCAACTGGCTAGGGAGGCGAGGGAGATGTGAAATTTTCACAAGTCCTGGTTATATAGCAAGGGCATTAGTCCCGGTTCGTGGAACCAACCGGGACTAATGCCCCCCTTTAGTCCCGGTTGGTGCCACCAACCGGGACCAAAGGCCAATTTTCAGCAGCCCAAAGGGCGAGAAGCGGCGGCCGTTGGTCCCGGTTGGTGGCACCAACCGGGACTAAAGGGGGACATTAGTCCCAGTTGGTGCCACCAACCGGGACCAAAGGCCCCCTTTAGTCCCGGTTGGTGCCACCAACCGGGACCAAAGGCCTTGTGCTGCCCCGCGCCAAATGTTTAGTCCCACCTCGCTAGTTGAGAGGGAGCCGCACCAGTTTATAAGGTGCGGTGCGGCTCCCCTCTCGAGCTCCTCTCTAAAGCAGGCTTTCGGGCCTAACTCTGCCATCTGTGCCTGTGGGCCTACTGGGCCTTCCACGGGCCTGAATCCTGGCCCATAGGGTTTCTAGTCGTATTCAGGCCGTGGGGGCCCAGTAGGTGGCATTTTTTTTGTTTTTTTGTTTTATTTGTTGCTTTATTTAGTTTATTTTGGTTTTGGTTTATTTTTCTTTTGGTCTTTTGCTTTATTTTTTAATTCTTTTTGCTTTTAGTTTTAGAAAAATTATAAACTTTCTGTTAGTGCCATTAGTTTTCAAATCTGAAAACTCTTTTTTGTTTTCTTTGTTGCTTTATTTATTTTAGTTTGTTTCTACTTACAACAAAATACTTATTGTTGCTATTTTTATTTTTTTTCAGTTTTTTGTTCTGTTTTCTGCATTATTTAGTTTTTGTTGTTTTTTTCTTTATTTTTTAATTCTTTTTGCTTTTAGTTTTAGAAAAATTATAAACTTTCTGTTAGTGCCATTAGTTTTCAAATCTGAAAACTCTTTTTTTGTTTCCTTTGTTGCTTTATTTATTTTATTTTGTTTCTACTTACAACAAAATACTTATTGTTGCTATTTTTATTTTTTTTTCAGTTTTTTGTTCTGTTTTCTGCATTATTTATTTTTCTTTTGTTTTTTGCTTTATTTTTTAATTCTTTTTGCTTTTAGTTTTAGAAAAATTATAAACTTTCTGTTAGTGCCATTAGTTTTCAAATTTGGAAACTCTTTTTTTGTTTTCTTTGTTACTTTATTCATTTTATTTTGTTTCTACTTACAATAAAATACTTATTGTTGCTATTTTTAGTTTTTTCCAGTTTTTTTGTTTTGTTTTCTGCATTAATTATTTTCTTTTGGTTTTTTGCTTTATTTTTTAATTCTTTGAAATTTGTGTGAATTTGAAGTTTGTGATTAACTTTACTAGTGCCATTATTTTTTCAGTTCTACTTAGAAATAAATACTTACAATTTTTTGGTGATTTCTTTTTTCTTTTAGGTCACAAAAAATAAAAACTTCTCTGTTAGTGAACATAGATGCACTTACAGAGAAAATTAAACATAAATTCATAATCAATTTCTATTTATAAATTTAGGTCCAATTTCCTCTATAGGTGCATCTATTTTCACTTTGAGAGGAGATCAACAACACAGAGAGGGACGGGCTTATAAACAGGTGTGGGCGCCCTTCTGTTGGCGAGGTGGGACTAAAAGCTGGGTGCAACGAGGGCCAACCCTTTAGTCCGGGTTGGTGGCATGAACCGGGACTAAAGGTAACCCTTTGGTCCCGGTTCATGCCACCAACCGGGACCAATAGTGGTGTGGGCGCCCTTCTATTTTTTCTTTTTCTCCTCTATTCTTTTCTTCTTCTCCTCTTCTTTTTCTTCTTTTTTCTTCTTCTTATTTATTTCTCCTCTTCTTCCTATCCCCTCTTCTTCTCCTTTCTTCCTCTTCTTTTTTCCTTTTTCCTCTCATTCTTTTTCTTCTTCTTGTATTGCTTGTTTTTTTATAAATAATGTTCAAATAAAAATCTATGAACATAAAACATATATACACACAGAGAACATATATACATTTTTATAAAAATGCAAAAAACAAAAAAAAATTCTTTGCATATGACCATACATACATTTTTCTTTGCATATGCTTTGCATATAAACATACATACATATGAACATACATACATACATATAAACATAACATACATACACAAAAAATTCTAAAAATCTGCCTAAAAAAATCTAAAAATCTGCCTAAAAAAATTATATGAAAAAAAGCATACATCATCCATCCATCCATATAATGAACATATACATCATCCATCCATCCATATAATCAACATATTCATATGAAAAAAAATTATATGAAAAAAAATTATATGAAGAGGATCGAGGGGACAGGGAGGAAAGGGGGTCGTCGGAGCCGGACCGAACGGGGAGGAGGGGCGGCGTCAAGGCAGGGCGGCAGTGGGGGCGGGCGCCGGCGACGACGTCGACAATGGTGGGGGCGGGCCGGGGCGCAGGGGCGCGGCCGTGCGTGCTCGGGGACAGGGCAGGGGCACGGGGCGGCGGTCGACATGGGCTCGGGCGCGGGGCAGGGGCACGGGGAGACGGGGATGGCGGCCGGCGGCGGCGACGGCGACGAGGAGCGCGCGAGGGATTTGGGAAGCCTGGCAGCGGGGGCAACTGGCTAGGGAGGCGAGGGAGATGTGAAATTTTCACAAGTCCTGGTTATATAGCAAGGGCATTAGTCCCGGTTCGTGGAACCAACCGGGACTAATGCCCCCCTTTAGTCCCGGTTGGTGCCACCAACCGGGACCAAAGGCCAATTTTCAGCAGCCCAAAGGGCGGGAAGCGGCGGCCGTTGGTCCCGGTTGGTGGCAGCAACCGGGACTAAAGGGGGGCATTAGTCCCGGTTGGTGCCACCAATCGGGACCAAAGGCCCCCTTTAGTCCCGGTTGGTGCCACCAACCGGGACCAAAGGCCTTGTGCTGCCCCGCGCCAAATGTTTAGTCCCACCTCGCTAGTTGAGAGGGAGCCGCACCAGTTTATAAGGTGCGGTGCGGCTCCCCTCTCGAGCTCCTCCCTAAAGCAGGCATTAGGGCCTAACTCTGCCATCTGTGCGTGTGGGCCTACTGGGCCTTCCACGGGCCTGAATCCTGGCCCATAGGGTTTCTAGTCGTATTCAGGCCGTGGGGGCCCAGTAGGTGGCATTTTTTTTGTTTTTTTGTTTTATTTGTTGCTTTATTTAGTTTATTTTGGTTTTGGTTTATTTTTCTTTTGGTCTTTTGCTTTATTTTTTAATTCTTTTTGCTTTTAGTTTTAGAAAAATTATAAACTTTCTGTTAGTGCCATTAGTTTTCAAATCTGAAAACTCTTTTTTTGTTTCCTTTGTTGCTTTATTTATTTTATTTTGTTTCTACTTACAACAAAATACTTATTGTTGCTATTTTTATTTTTATTTCAGTTTTTTGTTCTGTTTTCTGCATTATTTATTTTTCTTTTGTTTTTTGCTTTATTTTTTAATTCTTTTTGCTTTTAGTTTTAGAAAAATTATAAACTTTCTGTTAGTGCCATTAGTTTTCAAATTTGGAAACTCTTTTTTTGTTTTCTTTGTTGCTTTATTCATTTTATTTTGTTTCTACTTACAATAAAATACTTATTGTTGCTATTTTTAGTTCTTTCCAGTTTTTTTGTTTTGTTTTCTGCATTAATTATTTTCTTTTGGTTTTTTGCTTTATTTTTTAATTCTTTGAAATTTGTGTGAATAGTTAAATTGAATTCTTTGAAATTTGTGTGAATTTGAAGTTTGTGATTAACTTTACTAGTGCCATTATTTTTTCAGTTCTACTTAGAAATAAATACTTACAATTTTTTGGTGATTTCTTTTTTCTTTTAGGTCACAAAAAATAAAAACTTCCCTGTTAGTGAACATAGATGCACTTATAGAGAAAATTAAACATAAATTCATAATCAATTTCTATTTATAAATTTAGGTCCAATTTCCTCTATAGGTGCATCTATTTTCACTTTGAGAGGAGATCAACAACACAAAGAGGGACGGGCTTATAAACATGTTTGGGCGCCCTTCTGTTGGCGAGGTGGGACTAAAAGCTGGGTGCAACGAGGGCCAACCCTTTAGTCCGGGTTGGTGGCATGAACCGGGACTAAAGGTAACCCTTTGGTCCCGGTTCATGCCACCAACCGGGACCAATAGTGGTGTGGGCGCCCTTCTATTTTTGCTTTTTCTCCTCTATTCTTTTCTTCTTCTCCTCTTCTTTTTCTTCTTTTTTCTTCTTCTTATTTATTTCTCCTCTTCTTCCTATCCCCTCTTCTTCTTCTTTCTTCCTCTTCTTTTTTCCTTTTTCCTCTCATTCTTTTTCTTCTTCTTGTATTGCTTGTTTTTTTATAAATAATGTTCAAATAAAAATCTATGAACATAAAACATATATACACACAGAGAACATATATACATTTTTATAAAAATGCAAAAAACAAAAAAAAATCTTTGCATATGACCATACATACATTTTTCTTTGCATATGCTTTGCATATAAACATACATACATATGAACATACATACATACATATAAACATAACATACATACACAAAAAATTCTAAAAATCTGCCTAAAAAAATCTAAAAATCTGCCTAAAAAAATTATATGAAAAAAAGCATACATCATCCATCCATCCATATAATGAACATATACATCATCCATCCATCCATATAATCAACATATGCATATGAAAAAAAATTATATGAAAAAAAATTATATGAGGAGGATCGAGGGGACAGGGAGGAAAGGGGGTCGCCGGAGCCGGACCGAACGGGGAGGAGGGGCGGCGTCGAGGCAGGGCGGCAGTGGGGGCGGGCGCCGGCGACGACGTCGACAATGGTGGGGGCGGGCCGGGGCGCAGGGGCGCGGCCGTGCGTGCTCGGGGACAGGGCAGGGGCACGGGGCGGCGGTCGGCGTGGGCTCGGGCGCGGGGCAGGGGCACGGGGAGACGGGGATGGCGGCCGGCGGCGGCGACGGCGACGAGGAGCGCGCGAGCGATTTGGGAAGCCTGGCGGCGGGGGCAACTGGCTAGGGAGGCGAGGGAGATGTGAAATTTTCACAAGTCCTGGTTATATAGCAAGGGCATTAGTCCCGGTTCATGGAACCAACCGGGACTAATGCCCCCCTTTAGTCCCGGTTGGTGCCACCAACCGGGACCAAAGGCCAATTTTCAGCAGCCCAAAGGGCGGGAAGCGGCGGCCGTTGGTCCCGGTTGGTGGCAGCAACCGGGACTAAAGGGGGGCATTAGTCCCGGCTGGTGCCACCAACCGGGACCAAAGGCCCCCTTTAGTTCCGGTTGGTGCCACCAACCGGGACCAAAGGCCTTGTGCTGCCCCGCGCCAAATGTTTAGTCCCACCTCGCTAGTTGAGAGGGAGCCGCACCAGTTTATAAGGTGCGGTGCGGCTCCCCTCTCGAGCTCCTCTCTAAAGCAGGCTTTCGGGCCTAACTCTGCCATCTGTGCCTGTGGGCCTACTGGGCCTTCCACGGGCCTGAATCCTGGCCCATAGGGTTTCTAGTCGTATTCAGGCCGTGGGGGCCCAGTAGGTGGCATTTTTTTGTTTTTTTGTTTTATTTGTTGCTTTATTTAGTTTATTTTGGTTTTGGTTTATTTTTCTTTTGGTCTTTTGCTTTATTTTTTAATTCTTTTTGCTTTTAGTTTTAGAAAAATTATAAACTTTCTGTTAGTGCCATTAGTTTTCAAATCTGAAAACTCTTTTTTTGTTTTCTTTGTTGCTTTATTTATTTTATTTTGTTTCTACTTACAACAAAATACTTATTGTTGATATTTTTATTTTTTTTTCAGTTTTTTGTTCTGTTTTCTGCATTATTTAGTTTTTGTTGTTTTTTTCTTTATTTTTTAATTCTTTTTGCTTTTAGTTTTAGAAAAATTATAAACTTTCTGTTAGTGCCATTAGTTTTCAGATCTGAAAACTCTTTTTTTGTTTCCTTTGTTGCTTTATTTATTTTATTTTGTTTCTACTTACAACAAAATACTTATTGTTGCTATTTTTATTTTTTTTCAGTTTTTTGTTCTGTTTTTTGCATTATTTATTTTCTTTAGTTTTTTGCTTTATTTTTTAATTCTTTTTGCTTTTAGTTTTAGAAAAATTATAAACTTTCTGTTAGTGCCATTAGTTTTCAAATTTGGAAACTCTTTTTTTGTTTTCTTTGTTGCTTTATTCATTTTATTTTGTTTCTCCTTACAATAAAATACTTATTGTTGCTATTTTTAGTTTTTTCCAGTTTTTTTGTTTTGTTTTCTGCATTAATTATTTTCTTTTGGTTTTTTGCTTTATTTTTTAATTCTTTGAAATTTGTGTGAATAGTTAAATTGAATTCTTTGAAATTTGTGTGAATTTGAAGTTTTTGATTAACTTTACTAGTGCCATTATTTTTTCAGTTCTACTTAGAAATAAATACTTACAGTTTTTTGGTGATTTCTTTTTTCTTTTAGGTCACAAAAAATAAAAACTTCTCTGTTAGTGAACATAGATGCACTTATAGAGAAAATTAAACATAAATTCATAATCAATTTCTATTTATAAATTTAGGTCCAATTTCCTCTATAGGTGCATCTATTTTCACTTTGAGAGGAGATCAACAACACAGAGAGGGACGGGCTTATAAACAGGTGTGGGCGCCCTTCTGTTGGCGAGGTGGGACTAAAAGTTGGGTGCAACGAGGGCCAACCCTTTAGTCCCGGTTGGTGGCATGAACCGGGACTAAAGGTAACCCTTTGGTCCCGGTTCATGCCACCAACCGGGACCAATAGTGGTGGGCCAGGAGCCAGGACCATTGGTCCCGGTTCGTCCCACCAACCGGGACCAAAAGGTCCGGACGAACCGGGTCCAATGGCCCACGTGGCCCGGCCGGCCCCCTGGGCTCACGAACCGGGGCAAATAGCTCCATTGGTCCCGGTTCTGGATTGAACCGAGACTAATGGGCTAAACTGGCCTGGACGAAAGCCCTGTTTTCTACTAGTGATTATGCTACGTGTGAAACTTGACATGGACATAAACTGGTTTCAAATATTCGAATTCAGCTTAAACTGGATTCTAGCTTGTGAATTCGAGTATCGACATTTGTAAATCATATTCATATATGACAGTGCAATACATCTTTTTCGTGCTTTTGAAGATATATAAAAACGCATAGAATGATTTATAAAGATTCGTATATGAATACATAATGGATTCGAGTTTAGTTGCCAGGGTAAACGTGGATGCTTATTGTCCCAAAATTCAAAATAAGCGGTGAACCAAGACATATTCTCGAATACAATCCCGTGGAAGCGATGCGTGTCAGCCACCTTGCGCTAGCGGGCCAAGTAGAGTCCTGCCCCAATGTAAGAGGGCAAGGATTAACGAACCACTTACTATGCACAGTTCAATTGGACGGCCGAAAAGAAAGAGTATGTTAATTCACCTCTACTTGTGCTGCTTTACAGCATCTTCTTTACCTTGATAATCATGTTCTATACTGCCGTATAAACCAGGAGATGAATTCTTCCCTCAATACTCCGTGCAACACGCAAGGGAAAATCGTGCTGCTCACATCAAATTAAGGAAGCAACTAAAAATGGTTCACAACGGGCTACCATCTGATCCCAATGGACAACCCCGTTTACCCCTTGATGTTGAGTACATCGACGCCCTTAAAGGTTTCACCATATTACTGACTACTTCCCATATATCATGCAACCTATTTCTCCTGTTAAATCTGACTTTGCCCTCTTGCTGGTTATTCCAGCTACTTACCGTGGCCGATCGAATCTTGGTTCCCCGTGTTTTAGATGCCGACACTGTGATGCAGCTTTCTGGTGGGAAGAACGAATCCATAAAAAATTGTAGTTGGCTAAAGGGAAATGTTGAGTTCAACCGCTGCTGCAGTGCCGGCCGTGTTAAAATTTCAGCCTTCCAGCCACCTCCCCTAGTCCTTGCACGCTTGATGCGTTTCAGTGGAGATCAGGAGAGCCGTGAATTCATGAACCACATACGACAATACAATTGCCTATTTAATTTCACATCTCTTGGCGCTCAAATAGACAAAAGTATCAATGACGGTACTGGTCCATATGTATTCCGAATAAGCGGACAAGTACACCATAAGATAGGTTCATTAATTCCCCCAACAGGCCAGCAGCCCAAATTTGCCAAATTATACGTCCATGATCAAAATACTGACAAAGAAATTGAAAGTAGAATAAGTGCTTCATGTGATGATGGTGATTTGGATGGTGGCTTAGATCGAAAAATAATAAAAAAACTCTTAACCATGTTAGATGATGTTAATCCACTGGTTAAGCAATTTAGAATTGCTAGGGACCGAATAAAAGACTTCCCTGACCAGCGCGTAGCCATTAGAATATTGGGTCCTCAATAAGATGCAGATGTCCAATACAATTTACCTACATTAATGACATTGCTCTGCTGATTGTTGGAGATTTCACAACTGATACATTCAAGAGAGATATTATCCTGCATGACAAGCAACGTGGCTTGCACTACATCTCCAACTTAAATCATTCCCTTATGCCCTTACAGTACCCAATATTATTCCCACATGGTGATCCTGGATTTCATTTGGGCATTCAATACACTGATGCTCATCTATTACGTGAAAAGTCTCGCAAAACAATTACAATGCTAGATTACTACGCATATTGCTGCCATTACAGACCTGGTCAATATAACCCATACACATGCTGTGGTAGGGCTACATCCCAGCTACAGGTTGACTGTTACGCTTGCTTAGAAGAGAACCGCCTCTGGTTTATTGTTCGAAAACAGGATGAGTTAAGATCTGAAAGTTTTCAGACCATTAGTGATGCAGTTGGTCAGGGCTGTATTGATGGGGAAAAATTAGGATGCAAGACTGTCTTGCCAGGTTCCTTTACGGGAGGTAAAAGATATTATGTCCAGCACTATCAGGATGCCATGGCCATTTGTCGAGTCCATGGTGGTCCTGATACATTCACAACTTTTACCTGCAATCCTAAATGGTCAGAAATTGGCGAGGCACTTCGGTTTGAACCTGGACAATACCCAGCAGACCGTCCTGACATTGTTAATAGGGTGTACAAAATGAAGCAAGATGAACTAATTGATGATATTAAAAAAGGCAAGGTTTTTGGACCTGTAGTAGGAGGTATCTTTCTTTACAAAATTATTTTAACACACCATATACTTCTTTGCCAATCCTTATAACACTTGTCCTTTATTTGGCAGTGCTGCACAGTACTGAATTCCAGAAAAGAGGCCTCCCACACGTACACTGTCTTACTTGGCTTAAAAACAAGAGTAAAATAGATTCACTTTCTATTATTGACTCTCTTATTAGTGCTGAGATACCCGATGTTGCTACTGATCCACTAGGATATGCATTGGTAGAAGAATTCATGATTCACGGTCCATGTGGTAGTTTGAATGATAAATGCCCTTGCATGAAAAAAGGTTCTTGTTCTAAACATTATCCAAAGTCATTTCAAAATGAGACATCAATTGACCAACAAGGTTTCCCAGTTTATAGACGTCAGGATGATGGGCGGTACATATACAAAAATGGTGTTAGGCTTGATAACAGATCCATTGTACCATACAATATGATGCTACTCAAAAAATACCAGGCTCATATCAATGTTGAGTGGTGCAACAAAACAAAAGAACAAAACAAAAGTTGTTAAATACCTTTTCAAGTATGTAACCAAGGGAAAGGACAGATCGCATATTGTGTTCGAGTCTATCAAGGGTGGTCCAGTTAGCGGTGAGATAAAAAAGGTAAAAGAAATAGATGAAGTACAAGAATATTTAGACTGTAGGCATTTGGTCCCTCATGATTCCTTGTGGCGCCTGTACGAATTTCCCCTACACTGTAAAATGCCAACAGTTGAAAGATTGGACGTCCATTTACCTGACATGAACTCTATTACTTACAAATCAAAAGAAAATCTTGAAACTATTGTATCTAATGCTGAAAAGTTGAAGAAAACTATGCTTACTGAATGGTTTGTTCCAAAACAAAAGTTTCCAGAAGCTCGAAAATTGACATATTGCAATTTCCCAAGTGAATGGATATGGGAAAGGACTGACAAATTCTGGAAAAAAAGATGTGAAACTGGTGAAAAAATAGGCCGTGTATACTATGTCCATCCATCTGCCGGTGAGCGTTTCTATCTTAGGATGCTTTTGATGGTTGTAAAGGCTGCATGTAGCTTTGAGGATTTGCGTACATTCAATAATATTACATACGGTACATTTAAAGAAGCTTGTGCGGCTCGGGGATTATTAGGTGATGATACAGAATGGTACACTGCATTTGATGAGGCGTTAATATGGGCAACTTCGGCTCAGCTTAGGCATCTTTTCGTGACAATCATTTTGCATTGCAGTGTAGAGGATGAGCGTGCATTTTATAACAAATACTATTCTTACATGACTGATGATATCCAGCATAGGTACCGTAACTTTATAAATAACCCATCTTTTTGTGTCCCAGCTGCGCAATTGCAGGATCTGTTAGTAGATGAATTAAATGAACTATTCATGCGCAATGGTAATTGAATTAGCAATTTCAACCTGCCACAACCACGGTCAGTAGACTCTGATAGTAAAACTATTAAGCTCATTCAAGAAGAATTGTCGTATGACCTAGCAGATCTCTTAGAAACTTCTGCTAATTTAATCTCCAAGTTAAATGTAGACCAAAGAAAGGCATACGATGAAATTGTGGGATGTGTTATGGCTGAGAAATCTGGATTCTTTTTCCTTTCGGGTCATGGTGGGACTGGCAAAACCTTTGTTTGGAAAGCTATACTGTCTTTTCTGCGTTCGAGAGGGAAAATAGTCCTTGCTGTTGCATCATCGGGGGTAGCTTCACTTTTATTGCAAGGTGGTAGAACAGGACACTCACGATTTAAGATTCCAATTGAAATTGATGAAACTACCTTGTGCGATATCAAAAGGCGAACACACCTAAGTGACCTCCTTAAGGAATGTTCTCTTATAATATGGGATGAAGCACCTATGACACATAGGCATTGCTTTGAAACGCTAGATAGGACCCTTCGTGACATTTTAGGGGAAGAAAATCCTGAATCAACACAAAAAACATTTGGTGGAGTGCCCGTTGTCCTTGGGGGGGACTTCCGACAGATCCTACCTGTTATTGAAGGTGGTTCACGGTCTGAAATTGTTGGTGCAACAATTACAAATTCGGCTCTATGGAAATCTGTGCGTGTACTAAAATTACATGTCAATATGCGCCTATCCAACCCAAGTTTGCTTCCTGAACAACAACAAGAGCTAAAAGAATTTAGTGAATGGGTATTAGCAATTGGGGATGGCACAGTTAATAAGAATGATGCTGGTGGATCTGCTAATAAAGACCAAATTAGAATACCAAGTGATCTCCTTGTGAACACCGAAGGGGATAAAATAGATGCTATTATACATGCAGTGTACAGTGACATACATAGTAGATTCTCTGACGTACAATATTTGGGAAATCGTGCTATTGTTTGTCCAAACAATGATACTGTTGATGAAATCAATAAGCGTGTATTAGAAATGCTACCTGGAGATACATTTGAACATTTAAGTTGTGATTCTATTTCAAAAATGAATGACAAGCTAGGGGACTTTGATGAAATATATACTACTGAGTATTTGAACTCCCTTACTATAAGCAATTTTCCGCATCATAGTATAACTCTTAAAGTTGGTTGTCCTGTCATGCTTCTTAGAAAAATTGACCAGACTATTGGTCTGCGGTAACTGCACGGGACAATTGCTAAATAGTATAACACAGCTACCTAGGACCCCTCCCAGCGATTTAACGTTCCCGGCCGTCAGATCAGACTAATGACGTTCGAGATCGGTCTATCCTGCCACACGGTGCCTCTGGTTGTTTTGGCTCACCGTAGTAGGGCCGCTGCTCCGCATAGCAACCTGGGAATCCTCTGATTAATCAGGCCGACTGAACGGGACAGCCGTAAGTAGGCCCAAAAATGGATGGTTGAGGCCCATAGCGTTCATCCCCTGCCTCTTCGTCTCTCCGGAACCGGCGTTCTTCATGGGTTCCTCAGCGCTGTCGCGGCGCGTGATGTGGCCATTCTTCTGCTCATCTCCTCAGATCCTCGACTTATGAATCAGCCTAGGTCCTTTCTTCTTTTCATCCATACGGCGATCGTCTCCTCTGGATCTGTCCGCGAGCTGCTTAGTTTCAACCATGGAGCGGCGACCCATGCTGTCAGTGTCCTTCTCCAGCTTTCCTCGGCGTGCATGGGCCTCCATGCCGTTCCCTGTTTCCCATAGATGGGGAGACGAATTCTTCCATGTATAATCTGTCATCTAGGAGCAGGGAGTGGCTTGGCGATGATACAAAGTGTTGTCAAGCGGTGACCAACATGGCCACTTGACTTTCCTCTTCTTTTTTGGGTTTTATGTTGGTCCACCCATGTTCCTTCACTCCTCATTGAGCTCTTTCAGTGATTTCTTAGATCCCTGCTCGATCTTCTAATATGCCTTTTCTGATTTGCCTTTTGGCTGGTTTCTGACTGAAGAGCAGAGCACCTGATATTGGAAATGTCAAAGTTGCAGGTTGCAACCCATGCTCAAAAGATAGAGAGCTAAATCCAAGGGTGAGCCATCCCATTTTGAAACCAATGATCAAACTGGAGCCATTGCTCAACATTTGTACCAATTTCACTTGCCTTCAAAACATCTGGTACAACATGAATTTGTTTTTCCCTCGAGACCATTTTGTTTCCATGTTTTATTTATTTATGCTGAAAAAAATGTGTTGACTGCAGCTTGAAGGAAGTGTTTATTCTCTACTTGTACACACATAAATTCATGCTCGATCATGTAGACAAAACCGATCTGAAAAGAGAAAATTATTCGTGGTAATATTGTGATGACACTATTTTGTGTGAGAACTACTGTGACGAAACTTGTGCTGCGGGTACCTTTCAGTTTCCGACAACATTCTTATAGGCGGAAAGAGAAGAAACGATGATAACAGAATCATCAATCAAATGTTTTCCCGTTAAATGATGCAAAATTTCATGCCATCACATCATATACTTTGACTGCTTCGGAGAGTAACATATCTAATTTTCCGTGCAAAGATTGTATTTTATTTGGATTGCCATTTTCTTCACAAATTCTGACTTGAAGGAATGGGTCATGAAACTATAAAAGGGAATCAAAACGTTGTGGTCCTTTTTCTTGAATCAGTTGGAGGAACGGGATTTATAGGAACCATGTCAACTCACTGTATTGGAAAAATCTTGGTAACTATGTATGTATTCTGTAGTTCTGTACTAGCTGTATTTTCACTAGAACCAAATGAGAAGTTACACAATTAAGTTAAACTCTACTTAACATTTGCATATAGTTTTCGCAGAGAAAAAATCATTCAAGTGACGGAATTTATAGGAATCATGACAACTAACTGTATCGAAAAGGATTTCATGGTAAGCTCTATATATATTCTGTAGTTCTGCACTAGCTGTACTTCAACTAGAACTGGATGAGAAGTTATACAATTAAGGTAAACTCTAGCTAACATTTGTATCTCTTTAAAAATAGATATATAGGTCTGTCATTATGTATGGCTTTTTTGATCTAGGATTTCTTGTTTCCGTCATTATTTGCTCAATCACTTTGCTTCCGTATGAACATAATTGTACCATCAATATGATTTGCTAACTATTTACTAGATTTAGATAAAAAGGTACAACGACTACCTCTTGAAGTTCTCTCTTTTCAATTAAAAATGGTGTTGTACCTGTAATTTTTTTTGTCTTGGAAGCCCAAAACACGTCTGAGGATCCAAAGTTTGAATATCGTTTGTAACCTACTGCAGCATCCCAATTTTACTTGAGAAGATAGCCAATTATTTGGAGATATTCGACCCAAGAATTCATCTTGAGAGTTGAATTATGTGCAAGAGGAGATATTTGCCTCAGAAGATAGCCTCTATATTTTTTTTCTTAGTTCGGAGTTTGTACATTTTTTGCTATGTCTATTTCTCGATTAGCTATTTTGAGCTGTAATTTGAACAACAAAATCGTGAACACAAAAGCAGTTATGTGATCTGTGGATCAATTTTAATTATCAATTGATGATTATGCCCCACCACCCATATCAAAATATTGTAATTTGAATCAATGAGATTTCATCAAATACTTTTACCATCCAAACTTTCTTTATTGTTTCTATTTTCTTTAGGATGAACGGGTGCGGCAACGCGCACCTTCATGGTCTAGTTAGTAATATATTACTAATGGAGCACCGAGACATGGTGCGCCATTAGAATATAGCAATGGCGCACCACATCATAGGTGCGCTATTAGTGGCCATTCCATCTATAGCCCTTTTTGTAGTAGTGAAGTGCAAAACACATCATCTCTCTGCTTGTTTCAGGGTGAGATGCCTGATGACATGCACACGTCTGCTGAAGGCTGTGAGACAAACCCAACATATATTGCAGCAACGAAGGCAAAACATCTTGAAGAAAGTGAGAAAACCCCAAAGTCTTGTCTTGATGCAGTATTAAAGTTATTTGAGACTAGCAGTCAGACAAGCTCACATAATTCGCTGTCTGAATCAGTTTGACTTCTTTAGTCCCAAGTTCTAACAGAAAGGCATTGTGCAACTCAACTTTGACTTGAAGTCCTATCTATAAGAAAGACTGTGGAGAATACCAATGAGAACCTCATTGCTAAACAACTACACCTGGAAGCTATGACCGACTTGCTAGGCCGGTCTCACAACCTTGCTCAATAGCTTGTGCAGCAGTTCCCGCGCAAGGCTAACTTTTCTTGAACCGTCTTTGAAGTGGTCTTGGTTCAGTATTATTTTGTTATGCTAGAATGGCGCGCAGTTTTTGTAATCTGCTTCTTTGTTGCGCTTTATGATCATTGGTGGCGAAGTTCAATGCCTAGTGGATGTAATATACCATAAATCCTTTATTGTATAGTGTAGGTTTATTCTAAGTTACTATGTCGTAACTTCTTTATTCTATAGAGTAGGTTTGTTCTTAATTCCTACTAGTTACTACCATCATTCGCTATTTGAAAATAAATGGAGAAAATATGATATAGTCGACCGGGCCAAAACATTCGTCTCTAACTGGCCTGCTTTTTAGCGGGCCACAATTGGGTCGGCCCGCAACTTTCTTGGGCCTGAAAGGCAATTGGGGCCTTCACACTTTGCGCCAGGCCCACAATTTACACGGGCTTACATTCGGCCCATAGTTGATTGGCCCTTTAGTGGACCCAAAGCATAGTTGGGCCCATGTAGATTTGGGCCATCAAGTGGCTGAATATTGTGCTGGCCTATTACGGCCAAGAAGTAACCATGGGCCTTTAGCAGACCGAAAGGCATGTTGGGCCTCAATTTTCACTAGTCGTTGACGGGCCTTCCACAGGCTAAAATGTAGACCGGGCCTTTTTTGGCCCAGTTATATGACGGGCCATTACCAAGCCAAAACATATCTCAGGCCTTAGTTGGCCCACTGATATCATGGGCCTTTAACAGGCCAAAAGCTTTGTAGAGTCATCAATGGGCCAAATTATACGACATGCCTTTAACAGACCCAAACTCACGTTGGGCTAAATTGTTGCCACCTTTATCACGGGCCGTTAGAGGGCCGGATGTCGCCTCGTACCATATATGGCCCATGGGCAGCATGGGCCATTCCCAGGCCGAAAGACACTCCGTGCTGAAATGGGCCCATGTCTACATCGGGCCTCTAATAGGCCGTAATGTCACTGGGTAATTAGGCCCAAATAGTCGGCGAACAATTAATGGGCCAGATCTGGCTTCGGGCCATAAATGGGCTGTGTTTAAACAATCTGTTATTAGGCGGGCCCACTACTACCTGAGTAAATACTATGGGCCTTTGACTTGGCCGACCTTTTTAACCTATATGGGCCTCTATTGGGCCGTGGCACATGTCGACGTATCATAGGCGCCTTCGGTCCAATGAGTGGATGATATCTGTCCCAACGTTGAGCTGAGCAAGCTCGAGGTGGGTCACAGATGTGGGCGTGACACTGGTCGAACGGGGTGGCGACGGGCATGAGGTGCAAAGGAGAGAGGAGGGTGAGGGAGGAGGGGGCCGACAACTTGCCGTGTCGTGGACGCCGAGGCGACCTCGGGCAACACCACCCTGCCACCCTAGGTCACCGGATGGCCTTAGAATGGGCAACTACATTGCTCGAGAGCACAGTAGTGTGCTCCAGAGCGTGTCTATGGCTGGCATAGGAATTGTTTAGGGGTCGTGGGCGCGGCCACTGATACCTACCTATCGTATCTATAATTTTTGATTGTTCCATGCCAACATTATACTACTTTTACATATTTTTTGCCACAATTTGTATGATTCATTGGACTAACCTATTGATCCAGTGCCTCGTGCATGTTCCTGTTTTTTTGCATGTTTTTTGCTTCACGGAATATGCATATCAAACGAACTCCAAACATGATAAAAACATATGAAGAATTATTTTAGAATATTTGTGATTTTTGGGAGGTGGAATCAACACAAATGGGGGCCCACGACCACCACAACACACCTGGGCGCGCCAGGTAGCCCAGGCGCGTGGTACTGGGTTGTGCCCTCCTCATAAGTCAGTTGGAGCTCAACTTCGGGCGCAAGGAAGCTTATATCCAGAAAAAATCGTGTTAAAATCTCAGTGCAATCAGAGTTATGGATCTCCGGGAATCTAAGAAACGGTTTTCGGCCAGAAAACAGGAACGCGAAACAGAAGAGAACAAAGTGGGAGATCCAATATCGGATGGACTCCTGCCCCTCCGCCGCCATCGAGGCCATGGATTGGAGGGGGGACTCTCCTCCGATCTAGTAGGGAGGCCAAGGAAGAAGAAGAATGAGGGGGCTCTCTCCCCCTCTCTCCCGGTGGCAAGGATCGGGACGGTGATCTACATCAACATTGTTGCTACCATCAACACCAACTTCCCCCCTCTATGCAGTGGTTTAACACCCCTTCTCCCCACTGTAATCTCTACTTAAACATGGTGCTCGACACTATATATTATTTCCCAGTGATATGTGGTTATCCTATGATGTTTGAGTAGATTCGTTTTGTCATATGGGCTAATTGATGATCGTGGTTGGTTTGAGTGTATATTTTATTATGGTGCTGTCCTACGGTGCCCTCCGTCTCACACAAGGGTTCCCACTATAGGGTGTAGCAATACGTTCATAATTTTCTTATTGTCGGTCGCCGGAGTGACAGAAGCTTGAACACGGATAAATGGGTTATTGCGTAAAAAAGTATGGGACTAAAGAGGACTTGATACTTAATGCTATGGTTGAGTTTTACGACCTTAATGATCTTTAGTAGTTACGAATGCTTGCTAGAGTTCCAATCATAAGTGCATATGATCGAAGTAGAGAAAGTATGTTAGCTCATGCCTCTCCCACATGTAAAATTGCAAGAATGATTACCGGTCTAGTTATCAATTGCCTAGGGACAAATGACTTTGTTGTTGACAAAAGCGATCTATTTTTATTATCTTGCATTTTACTTGTAGTTTTATTCTCGCAAAGTACTTCTAGTTTTATTCTTGCAGAATTATCCTTTCACCTACCAAATAGTTTTATACTTGTTTTAGGTTAATAAAACGTCAAGTGTGCATAGAGTTGTATAGGTGGTCGATAGAACTTAGAGAATATTTGTTCTACCTTTAGCTCCACGTTGGGTTCGACACTCTTACTTACCGAAAAAGGCTACAAATGATCCCCTACACTTGTGGGTTAGCAAGACCTTTCTCTGGCACCATTGCCGGGGAGCAATAGCGTGGGGTGAATATTCTCGTGTGTGCTTGTTTGCTTTATCACTAAGTAGTTTATATTTTGTGCTCTTGTTTTCTATCTCTAATTATGGGTAGGAAATGTAAAATACCAAAAAAACTAGTTGTACCTACTAAACCAATGGTTGAAGAACCACCCAAAATCTAACATACCGCTGAAGCTTTCTACTTGGATCATCTTCGATCCCTATGTGCTCGTGCTGAAACCCCAACTAGCTTAGTTGAGGAAAATTATTAAATGAGCATGCTTACTTTGTGCGAGTCTGCTTGTCTCAAGAAGGGAAACTTTTATGGCATCATATTGATAGTTTGTATTGTGATGCTTTGAATTTACGCGAAATACATGATTTTACTTGTTGTTCTGAAGACCTTAAAAAACAAAACCCCTTCCAATGTGAGTTTAAGGATAATGGAATTTTATCTCCTTATCCCAAGGGTGTTTATAATTAGTATGATATTGAACAAATTGAAGAATTTGTTGCTTTTAAGGGTGCGTATGAAATTGCTTCTTTGGTTGAAAAGTATGATACTACTCTTTACAAACCTAAAATTTTTGCTGTACTTAAATGTTTCTACAAAAATTATTATACAAATGCTTCTATTAAACCATATATTGTGGACTTCTCTACTGTCCAAGAACAGACTAATATTTCGCAAGCATCTATGGAAGAAGAAATTGATGAAACTGTGAGCTCATTCGATGAATAAGATGATGAGGAGAGAGAAGAATAAATGGAGGAAGAACAAATTAGCTACTCATGCCCAT
Organism: Triticum aestivum; assembly: GCF_018294505.1. NCBI lineage: Eukaryota > Viridiplantae > Streptophyta > Magnoliopsida > Poales > Poaceae > Triticum > Triticum aestivum. Next base: position 257,936,643 of record NC_057804.1, on the reverse strand, counting down.
CTTCTAATGAGAGTAACTCTTCAACTCATACATTGCTCAATGTCCCTTCATGCTTACCGAAGGATGAATTCTATGATAATTGCTATGATCCCATTGATTCACTTGAAATATCCCTTTTTGATGAACTTGTTGCTTGCTATGCTTGTGGCCATGATGCTAATTTGAACTATGCTCATGGAGAGGAACTTGCTATAGTTCCTTATGTTAAGAATGAATTTTTTCTATTGCACACACACATGATAGTCCTATTATCTTGTTGAATTCTCCCAACTACACTATATATGAGAAGTTTCCTCTTATTAAGGATTACACTGATGTGTTGCCTTTTACCATCGCATATGATAATTTTGATGAATATAATATGCATGTGCTTGCTGCTCCTACTTGTAGTTATTATGAGAGAGGAAACTACACCTCCACCTCTTTATGTTTCAACACGATAAAATTGTAAGAAACTCCTTATGCTTTTTTCTCATAACTAAATGCCAAATCATTGTTAATTAAAATTGGCTTTGATATACCTTGAGATCTGGGTGGATCCATTACTTGAGCACTTTATGCCTAGCTTAATGGCTTTAAAGAAAGCGCTTCCAGGGAGACAACACAGAAGTTTTAGGAAGTCATTTTATTCTATTGAGTGCTTTTATAAAGTTAAAAAACAAAAATATATTGAAGGGAACTTAAAACATCACAAAAAGAAAAGTGAAAGTGAGAAAGATGAACACTGTGGAAGCGGGCGATATCCTTGAAGTTTTTCAAGTCTATGGAAACTATGTGAATCTCAATTACATAAACTTTTGAACAAGAATAATTATCCCCTTGTCCAAATCCATTGTATTATAAAAATAATGTGCCAAGATTTACCTTTAGGATGATTAGATTCCTTGTTGGTATGCGCGGTGTAAAAACAGAAACTTTGGTTGTAGTGCGCGATTTTACATTTTTTACCGGAATGTTGAAAGTTTCTGAAACTTTTTGGATAGTATTTCTATAATTTTTTTATTTTTTAATAATAGTTCAGAATTGTTGGACTACCAAAAGTATGGTCAAAGTTCAGATTGTTGCATACTGTCCTGTTTTTGACCGATTCTGTTTTTTAAGGAATGTTTTGCTTGTTTTGATGAAACCATCGATTCTATCGGTGGTATAAGCCATGGAAAAGTTATAATCCAGTAGCTACAATGCAAAAACAAAATATGAGTTGGTTTAAAACAGTACTTAAATTAGTAATTTTCTTTATTACACTAATGGATGTCACCAGCTTTCTATTAAGTTTTGTGTGGATAAAGTTGTCGGTGTTCTGGGAGCAGGGGTACCTAGATCTGCCTGCCTGCGGCCCACGGCGTGGCTCCCTCGATGGCCTGGTACGCACCAGCTATATGCCTCCATGTTAAGACCCTCGAGTGGTCACCTGGCCTCGTGAGGAGAATGACATCAGGATCATCAGAGGGGCGGCCTCCCCAGGTTGCCTCCCGAGGAGCGGTGATTTCTATTCAGGTACCCAGCCTCACAAGGCTGTGATAACGTTGCCATGACGACCAAGGCCAGGCGGGCGCCAACAGGCGCAGAGGAGGCAGTTTCCTCTTTGGTGCTAAGGAGGCGAGGATAGACACGGGTTCCCAAGGAATCTCCGAAGGGTTTCCATTTTGGTGCAACGAGGCCAAGATCATGAGCTCGGCAGGGCGGATGTCATCGCCCAGCCCATCCCTGCATCACGACCAGAAGCTTTGTAGGCGGAGACTACCTTTTGTTAGGATTAGATGTACTTATTGACCCCTTTCAAGGGAAGAGGACCAAGGCCAGTATAATATATGCTAGCCACCACCATAGAAGGGGATCCCCGATCCGATTGGACCCCAGACCAATTCATCCTCACCACCAAAGCCCTCGCGAGGCCGCTCACCAACTGTACTAGTTCATACTCAGCCTCCTCGTGAGGCACATCCACCATAAAGCAGGAGTAGGGTTTTACGCCGCAAGGTGGCCCGAACCTGGGTAAACTGTGTGTTCATATTCTTCCCCGCTTACGCGAGCTCGACGAGGCTAGGCAGTGGGGTGGTGAGCTTGGGACGTGAGGTGGTTTAGATCTTCGCACATGCCCCAAAGTTCGAACCTTCTTGGTTCTGCGGATCACTGAAATAGACATCTGGCACGCCAGGTAGGGGTGTGTCGAAGTCCTCCTTCCAATTCTACTTCATCCCCGATTCGTCGATCCCATGGTAAAAGCTCGCCGAGTCTGGACTGAGCGTTGGGCCACTCTCGCCGCCCAGGCGGCGCCACTTGGCCGCGATGCTCCTCACTGCTCCGTTTGCCCTACGACTAACACCGCCGCATGTGCTATTATTTTTCGATGGAAGAACCCGTCGCCAGCGCCTTTTGTGCAGCGCGGCTGCCACACCGCCGCACCAACCTTCAGCCACACCACGACATCGTCATCTCACACTCATCATGGGTTTATGAATGAGCAATCCGCACTCGTCATGACGTGCGAGCTTTTGCGCCACCGCCCCACCAATGGTGTCTATGACGCCTGGCTCGACCGAGTCGCCGAGCTCCTCAACGCTGCTTGCAGGGGCTGGAGCCCTCCCGTTTTTTGCAGGAGTCATGGCCCCCACCCTGGACCTGGGCTTTCCCTTGCTGCATCTACTCGTCCTTTAGGAGAGGACCTGGAGGGCCACATAGGGGCCAGGTTCCAAGCTGGATTTCCCCTCCAGCTCATGAGGTGCTTCCCTGGATACTGGAGAGGGCAGGTTAACCCCACGGGCCATCTCCTGGCCGGCACGGTCGAGCAGCGGCAATAGCGATCGATAAGGCAGAAGAATCGGGAGCGAACATCAGGATCACAGCCACTGCTTCCCCTGCCCCGCCGTCAACAGGTTCACCTAGCGGCAGGAGAAGAGATCGAGCGCGCCATTCCCGACGGCTTCATCGCTGAGATCGTCGAGACTTCACGAGGACAGGGACCGCCATGAGCCGATGCGTTGCCCCCAGCCGCGTCGTTGGCAAGGACAACCCCCATTTATAACTAGTCTCTCTAGAACATATTGCACTAACCTTGGAACACAAGTAGATCATGCTTTGATGGCGCACCTGTGGAGCAGCGACTAGGCTGATCGCACTGGCGCGGAGCCCTCAGGAGCCCCACAGCCAATGGGCCTCAGGAGGAATCTGTGAACTCACAGCGGGGTTAGCTAAGAACACTGTAGCCCGTATCAAGGCCGGCCCACTACCCCACAACAGAGACACTCTCAAGGACCCAGTTCCTCCCCATCCACGAGGCTGTGGCGCCCCGCCTACCCAGGACTGGGAGTGGCTCGTCATAGACCTATGCACCCCGGCGAGGCGCGCAGGCATGCCGTGCCTGGGACCCATCTCATCCTCGGCGAGAGAACCCGCCACCGGTGCTCCATTGCGCCGCAAGGAGTCTAGGCGCTACCACAGGGCCAGAGACCCCTGCTCGGAAGCGGGTCCTCCCCAAAAAGGGTGCCTGTGGGCTCCCGCCTATGCTTCGGGCCCGTTCAGGGCTGCCCGCGCCCGGGGCCCGCCGCTGCGTGCCTGGAGGCGAGGGACAATGTCCCCCACCACAGAGGCATGGAGTGTAACACCCCGGATGTAACTTTCCATAGTTGTAGCTCCAACTCTTGCCATTTTCGGCTATGTGTTATGATATTCCCTCCGTGGTTGGGTTTTTGTCTTTTGTTTTGCATTTTGTTCATGTCATGCATTTCATATCATGTCATCATGTGCATCTCATTTGCATACGTGTTCGTCTCATGCATCCGAGCATTTTCCCCGCAATCCGACACTCCCACATGCACCAGCGCACCCCTCTTGTCTCTTTTCGTGAGCGGGTGTTAAACGTTCTTGGAATGGACCGAGGCTTGCCAAGTGGCCTTGGTACACCACCGGTAGACCACCTGTCAAGTTTCGTTCCATTTGGAGGTCGTTTGATGCTCCAACGGTTAACCGGGTAACCGCAAAGGCCTTTTGAGTGTTGCAGCCCAACACCCTCCAAAACAGCCCAATAACCCATTTACCTATAAAAACACCTTCCCCTCCGGATTTTCAGGCAAACCCTAGACAAACTTCCCCTCTGCGCCGCCGGACGTGTCCGTCCGTGCCGGATGAAATCGCCGCCGTCCCGCCGCCGTCCCGTCAGGCCCGTGCGGGGCCCTCCCCAACCCGCTCCACCGCCGCCCGTGCCCGCCGCTCCGCGCCCGCGCCCCGAGCCGCCGTCTCCGCCACCTGCCAGCCGACGCCGGCGCCCCGCCGCCCGCTCGCCCACCGGCGCACCACCGCCACCTCGCCCTGGCGCCGCCCACGCCCCGACGCCACGCCATCCCGCCGCCATCCGACGCCCCCTCGTCGGGAGGCCTCCTCCCCGAGCCCCGGTGAGCTCCTCCCGGCCGGATCTGCCCTCCCTCGCCCTCTCCGGCGAGCTCTCGCCCCTGCCTCGATCCGCGTGCGAGGAACCCTAGATCCGGAATTCTCGGAGGTTGATTTTTTCCACCAAGTCATTTTCTGATGTTATTTTCATGCCCTGTTGATCATGCCATATTTCCTCATCCGTAGCTCCACTTTGTGCGTGCAATATATAGAAATGTTCACCACGAGATTCTCTTCATTTTGTTCCATTGTGTCATGCTCGTTTGAGTTCATCTGGGCGCCCAAATCTCTGATGCAAGAGTGCTATATAATGTTAGTTTCTGATTCTTAACAGATTATGTGCATTTGTCATTTTCGCTACATTTATTTTGTGCACCTTATGGGCATGATCTCTACATGTGTTTTGGGTTATGCCATGCCATCTTTACAGGGGTGTATACCATGTATTTTTGTGATCAATGTGGTGACTATCACAATAATGCAAACTAGGCTTCGTGATGTTGCTGATTTCAGTCCCTGTTCTGCTGTTATTTTTATGCCATGTAAACTTGATGCTACAGAGAGATCCATGCTTATTTTGAGATACTTCAGTAAGGATGTTTTGAAAATACAGTTATGATCTATCCATCCGTACCCCTGTTTGAAATTATGGAGTAGTCTAGCATGTAATGTTCTTGCTCTACTTTTGCTATAAATTGTTTCCTGGCAGATTGTTTACATATTCAATTTTGCCAAGGTTATTGTAGTTGATCCTTGCATGCTATAAACTTGTTCTTGCCTTGGTTAGTTTCCTAAACATGTCTTCTTGCTGTTTCTATGCTTATCTTGTCATGCAATGACTTGTGGTGAGTTAATAGAGCTCGCAAAGATGCCTTCATAATTCTGTTAATGCCATATGCTGTGTTTGCTGAATCTGTTAATGGAACTTGCTATGTTTACATGGGTGCCATCATATCTTCTGATCCTTTTTGGCTCATGGTCAGTAAGGGACTTTTGTTATATGCATTTACTAGTATCATGCCATGCCTTAAGTTTCTATATTATGTTCATGTAGCATTATGTTTTCTTGCCCTAAACATTGCTTCCTGATGCTGTTTCTGCCATGTTCAGTATTCGTTGATATCTTTTGCACTTTTGCCATGCTTGTTTGGACCTGCTAATGTGTGAATTAGCCGTAGCTCAGTGTTCATATTTTGTCAAGCATCTATTTTAGATCACTGTCATGTGCTTTGTTGATATGTTGGGTTGCTGTAGCATAGTTTCCCGATGTATTCTAAGTGTTATCATGCTGTTAATCGCAGAATTGTGTCATTCTTGTTTTGCTACCCATTTGCAAACCGTGCATCCGTTTTCGGCGATCTTTATATTGATTTCAACCGAAATCATCTCATCTTTCCAGCGGCAAAATTGTTTTGCCAAGTTGATGCCTTGTTCATCATTTTCCTTCTAGAGCACGCATATGCATTGCATATCACATCTCGCATATCATGCCATGTATTGCATCATGTTGCTTGTGCATTGCACCGTAATTTATTGTGGTTCCATTGCTTGTGTTCTTGTTTTGGGTAGAGCCGGGAGACGAGTACGTGAACGAGGAACCTGTTGAGTACGCTAACGAGGATCAAGCTTTCGACAACTCTGAGAACCTTGCAGGCAAGATGACCATACCCTCGATATCACTTCTATCTTTGCTTTGCTAGTTTCTCGCTCTATCGCTATGTTTGCTCTATGTACCACTTGTTTATCATGCCTCCCATATTGCCATGTCAAGCCTCTAACCATCCTGTCCTAGCAAACTGTTGTTTGGCTATGTCACCGCTTTTGCTCAGCCCCTCTTATAGCGTTGCTAGTTGCAGGTGAAGATGAAGTTTGTTCCTGGTTGGAACATGGATATTTTGGGATATCACAATATCTCCTGTTTAATTAATGCATCTATATACTTGGTAAAGGGTGGAAGGCTCGGCCTTATGCCTGGTGTCTTGTTCCACTCTAGCCGCCCTAGTTTCCTTCATACCGGTGTTATGTTCCTTGATTTTGCGTTCCTTACGCGGTTGGGTGATTTATGGGACCCCCTTGACAGTTCGCTTTGAATAAAACTCCTCCAGCAAGGCCCAACCTTGGTTTTACCATTTGCCCCCTAAGCCTTTTTCCCTTGGGTTTACGCGAGCCCGAGGGTCATCTTTATTTAACCCCCCCCCCCGGGCGAGTGATCCTTCGAGTGTTGGTCCGAACTGAGCTGCCTGCGGGGCCACCTCGGGGAAACTTGAAGTCTGGTTTTACTCGTAGCTAGTCTCATCCGGTGTTGCCCTGAGAATGAGATATGTGCAGCTCCTATCGGGATTTGTCGGCATATCGGGCGACTTTGCTGGTCTTGTTTTACCATTGTCGAAATGTCTTGTAAACCGGGATTCCGAGACTGATTGGGTCTTCCTGGGAGAAGGTATATCTTTCGTTGACCGTGAGAGCTTGTGATGGGCTAAGTTGGGACACCCCTGCAGGGTATTTATCTTTCGAAAGCCATGCCCGCGGTTATGAGGCAGATGGGAATTTGTTAACGTCCGGTTGTAGAGAACTTGACACTTGACTTCATTAAAATGCATCAACCGCGTGTGTAGCCGTGATGGTCTCTTTTCGGCGGAGTCAGGGAAGTGAACATGGTTTGGGTTATGTATGAACGTAAGTAGTTTCAGGATCACTTCTTGATCACTTCTAGCTTCTCGACCGATGCGTTGCTTCTCTTCTCGCTCTCACTTGCGTATGTTAGCCACCAATTATGCTTAGTGCTTGCTGCAGCTCCACCATCTTACCCCTTTCCTACCTACAAGCTTAAATAGTCTTGATCTCGCGGGTGTGAGATTGCTGAGTCCCCGTGACTCACAAATTCTACCAAAATAGATGCAGGTGCCGAGGATACCAGTGCAAGTGGCGCATTCGAGCTCAAGTGGGAGTTTGACGAGGACCTTGGTCGTTACTATATTTCGTTTCCTGATGATCAGTAGTGGAGCCCAGTTGGGACGATCGGGGATCTAGCATTTGGGGTTATCTTCTTTTCATTTGGATTTGACCGTAGTCGGTCTATGAGTGTATTTTCGATGATGTATGATTTTATTTATGTATTTTGTGAAGTAGCGATTGTAAGCCAACTCTCTTTATCCCTTTCTTGTTCATTACATGGGATTGTGTGAAGATGACCCTTCTTGTGACAAAACCTACAATGCGGTTATGCCTCTAAGTCGTGCCTCGACACGTGAGAGATATAGCCGCATCGTGGGCATTACATGGAGCACCCTTCATCTACCTAGGATCTACCCGTGACACTCTCATGTAATAATGAGTGGGGCTATACACGCCTCATAGTCCCCCGGCATGCCGCTCGACAGCCCCGCGGGGGCTCCCACCCACACCCAAGTGGAAGCCCTATGCTCCACGCCGATGGACGCACGGTCTTGCAGCGACTATGCCCATGCCTAGTGGAAGCCCCATGCTCCGCACTGGCGGATGACACGGTCTTACAATGACTATGCCCACGCCTAGTGGAGGCCCCATGCTCCGCGCTGGCCGGAATGCTAGTATAGGCGCCGGATGCGGCTGTTTTTCGTCCTCTTTTGTAACCAAATTTGTCGTTTCTTGGATTGCAATTTGAAGCTCTCGCATCTTTATTCTAAAAATGGTGGTGGGGATATTTTCTCCTCACAGTGTTTTCCGATATGAGTCTTGTTTTTAAGAGTTCTGGTGGCTGTCGACTTCTCTCTTTCTTGAGTGCCTCGTGAGCGGGGGCTGGGCAAGTTGTGCACGCTTGGGCCAGCCTAGTGGTGCTGAGGGCACCCTGAGGGCCCAAGTCACGACAGCCGCTGGTCCGCCCGTGCGCACACCTCGCCAAGACCTTGGCGTCCAAGTCCTCGCGCGAAGCTCTCAAGCGAGTCTGCGGGAGCATGTGGCCCGAGGTCCCCAGCAAGCGTCTGCCTCTTGACCTTGGTTGGGCATCATGACCGGTGTAACGGTAACGATGGACCCTTGCTTAGGGGCTTCGAGCACATGACAAGCAAAGGGAAGGCGGCACAAGAGAGTACAATGTTACTTGATACATCATAAAGGAGTTTCTTCTAAAGTGCCTTCACATCCCCGTGGGGACACATTCAAAATCTTAATAGGCAAACAGGGAAAACAAACCTATGGAGATGCACCATCACCGTCGCTACCGTCACTGTCATCATCATCAGTCCTACGCCCCACAACCACTGGATGGCCCTCGCCATGTCTGCCATCAGGTCGTCCACGTGATCCTCTACCCTATCTGCCAGGGCACCCTGAATCACCTCGGGCACGGGGGCTGTCACGGCCTCGAAGTTGAAGTCAGGATCAAAGAAAACAAGGTGGCTGAAGAAGTGTGAGGACACACGCGCAAGAAGGTTGCAACTCTTCTCTTCAATGAGCTGGCGTGTCTTCTCAGCCCCACCTTCAAGATGCTCCACGACCCTGGTGAAGAAACTGAGGTAGGCGACGTCATCAGCAACAAGCGGGATGGAGTCGTTCTCGTCACACATGCTGCTCAGGGCCCAACTGGCCCACTGCTCAAGGGACTGGAACATCTGGGAGCACATGTGATGCAGTCCCCTGGCTCGGATTGCCTCATCTGAAGCCTTCTCCATGAGGGAAGTGACATCCTCCACCTGCTTGTGGAGGAAAGACAACTCGGCCTGCGCTGCAGCCTGGACGTCCATCGCAGCTTTCTCACATTGCTCCGCCACGGCAAGCTTCTTCTTGAGGCCGTCAGCCTCACCTTTTAGCTCATCATGCCGCATGCAGAAACGAGGCTCCTAAACCTTTAACTTTCGGCGAGGGTCCTACGGACTCCCGTCACCCTCTCATCGACATCTCCCTGGATCATCTCCTCCCGGGAGGCGAGGGCGTCGTTGGCGGTGAAAGGATCAAGAAGAGGTGTCTAAAGGGGGGGGGGGTGATTAGACCCTCAACAAGTAAATATAGCGGTTTTTAAGTATTTCAAGTTAAGGTTGGAGATTATCACAATTTCTAGCATTCACAATACATTTCAAGCAAGCATGGAACGAGTATATGAGCAGCGGAAAGTACAAGATGCAATTTGCAAGAAAGTAAAGGGATGGGATAGGAGAGTGCAAATGCAATTGGAGACACGGAGATTTTTGGCATGGTTCCGATAGGTGGTGCTATCGTACATCCACTTTGGTGGAGACTTCAACCCACAAAGGGTAATGGTTGCGCGAGTCCACGGATGGCTCCACCCATGAACAGTCCACAAAGAAGCAACCTTGTCTATCCCACCATGGCCATCGCCCACGAAGGACTTGCCTCACTTCGGTAGATCTTCACGGAGTAGGCAATCTCCTTGCCCTTACAAACTCCTTGGTTCAACTCCACAATCTTGACGGAGGCTCCCAAGTGACACCTAACCAATCTATGAGACACCACTCTCCAAAAGGTAATCAATGGTGTGTTGATGATGAACTCCTTGCTCTTGTGCTTCAAATGATAGTATCCCCAACACTCAACTCTCTCTCATTGATTTGGATATGGTGGAAAGATGATTTGAGTGGAAAGAAACTTGGGGAAGGCTAGAGATCAAGATTCTTGTGGTAGGATTAGAATGTCTTGGTCCCAACACATGAGTAGGTGGTGCTCTCTCGAAAAATGAGTAGTGGAAGTGTAGGCACGTTCTGATGGCCCTCTCACAAATGGAGAAGGGGATGGAGGGGTATATATAGCCTCCACACAAAATCTAGCCGTTACACACAATTTACCAAAATCGGTGGGACTGAATAGTGAAACTCGTCAGACCAATCTGGTTCAAAATCTGAATGTTAGAGTTTTCGATGGGACCGACAAGGTCAACTCGGTGGGACCGATGTGCTAGGGTTAGGGCAAAACCTCATCTCGGTGAGACCGATTGCATGAACTCGGTGAGACCAATTTCAGTAATAAGCAAACATATACTTGGTCAAGCAAACTCGGTGGGACCGGCTGCGTATCTTGGTGAGACCAAAATAGTTGCAATAGGCAACAAAGAATTTAAAGGGCCATCTCAGTGAGACCGAGATCCCATCGGTGAGACCAAACTGATTGTGGTTTTTGGCAGTGGCTATGTCAAGAGAACTCGTTGGCGCCGGATGAATCAAATCGTTGGGGCCGAGTTTGACTTTAGGTTTTGGACATATGTGGAAATGAGAAAGTGGTTGAGGGCTTTGGAGCATATCAGTAGCACTTTGAGCAAGCAAGCCATTAAGCAATACCTCATCCCCTTTTAATAGTATTGGCTTTTCATATATGTACTCAATGTGATCTTGGATCACTAAAATGAAAATGAAGAGTGTTGAGTTTTTGCCAATGTTTGTCCTTAGCATCATGAAGGGGTTCCACATCCTCTTGTCCTGCCACTCCAATGTTGAACTCATCTGAATATACTAGATAAAATTATTAGTCCAACAAGAGATATGTTGACATTAATTACCAAAATCACCCAGGGAGCACTTGTGCTTTCAATCTCCCACCTTTTGGTAATTGATTATAACATACGTCAAAGCTTTAGATAAAGATATGAAGAGTAACAAGTAAACCTTTGGAAGGACATGTAACATGCATTATGTCAGTGTTCTGGGAATGGGGGTCCCCAGACTTGCCTGCCTACGGCCTGCAGCGTGGCTCAGCAGTGGCCCAGTACGGCCCGTCTTCGTCAACCCAAGTTCATGACCCTCGCGAGAGGCCAAGCCTCGCGGGGCATACGACACAAGGCCTCCTCAGGGGCGGCCTCACCAGGCGTGCTCGCGAGGAGGCGGAGAGATCAAGGCAAGTGGTACCTCGCGAGGTGCTCATGACACAAGCCATGACGATCAAGACCAGGCGGGCGCTGATACGTCTCCAACGTATCTATAATTTTTGATTGCTCCATGCTACTTTATCTACTGTTTTGGACTATATTGGGCTTTATTTTCCACTTTTATATTACTTTTGGGACTAACCTATTAGCCGGAGGCCCAGCCCAAAATTGTTGTTTTTTGCCTTTTTCAGTATTTCGAAGAAATAGAATATCAAACGGAGTCCAAACGGAATGAAACCTTCGGTATCGTGATTTTCCAACGAAATGTGACCCAGGAGACTTGGACCCTACTCCAAGCAGTGCCCGAGGAGGTCACGAGGGTGGAGGGAGCCCCCGCCCTGGGCGCGCCCCCTAACTCGTGGGCCCCTCAGAGCTCCACCGACGTACTCCTTCCTCCTATATATACCTACGTACCCCTGAACGATTAGAATAGGAGCCAAAAACCTAATTCCACCACCGCAACCTTCTGTATCCATGAGATCCCATCTTGGGGCCTGTTCCGGAGCTCCGCCGGAGGGGGCATCCACCATGGAGGGCTTCTACATCATCACCATAGCCCCTCCGATGAAGTTTGAGTAGTTTACTTCAGACCTTCGGGTCCATAGCTAGTAGGTAGATGGCTTCTTCTCTCTTTTTGGATCTCAATACAATGTTCTCCGCCTCTCTCGTGGAGATCTATTTGATGTAATCTTCTTTTTGCGGTGTGTTTGTTGAGACCGATGAATTGTGGGTTTATGATCCAGTATTATCTATGGAAAATATTTGATTCTTCTCTGAATTCTTTTATGTATGATTGAGTTATCTTTGCAAGTCTCTTCGAATTATCTTTTTGGTTTGGCCAACTAGATTGGTAGTTCTTGCAATGGGAGAAGTGCTTAGCTTTGGGTTCAATCTTGCGGTGTCCTTACTCAGTGACAGAAAGAGTTGCAAGGCACGTATTGTATTGTTGCCATCGAGGATAACAAGATGGGTTTTTATCATATTGCATGAATTTATCCCTCTACATCATGTCATCTTGCTTACGGTGTTACTCTGTTTTTACTTAATACTCTAGATGCATGCTGGATAGCGGTCGACGAGTGGAGTAATAGTAGTAGATGCAGAATTGTTTCGATCTACTTGTTTTGGACGTGATGCCTATGTACATGATCATTGCCTAGATATACTCATAACTATGCTCAATTCTGTCAATTGCTCAACAGTAATTTGTTCACCCACCGTAGAATACTTATGCTCTTGAGAGAAGCCACTAGTGAAACCTATGGCCCCCGGGTCTATTCTCATCATATCAATCTATATCACTTTATTTACTTGCTTTGTTTTTTTACTTTACCTTTTATTTTTACTTTGCATCTATCTATCAAAAATACCAAAAATATTATCTCTATCAGATCTCACTCTCGTAAGTGACCGTGAAGGGATTGACAACCCCTAAGCGTTGGTTGTGAGTTGCTATCATTTTATGTAGGTACGAGGGAGTTGTGCGTGGTCTCCTACTGGATTGATACCTTGGTTCTCAAAAACTAAGGGAAATACTTACGCTACTTTACTGCATCATCCTCTCCTCTTCGGGGAAATCCAATGCAGTGCTCAAGAGGTAGCAAGAAGAATTTCTGGCACCGTTGCTGGGGAGGCTCACGCAAGCAAGTCAACCATACCAAGTACCCATCGCAATCCCTATCTCTCGCATTTCATTATTTACCATTTGCCTCTCGTTTTCCTCTCCCCCACTTCACCCTTGCCGTTTTATTTGCACTCTCTTTCCCAATCTCCTCCTGTCTTTCCCGTTTGCCTTTTTCCCGTTGTCTTTCTGTTTGCTTGTGTGTTGGATTACTTGTTGCCATGGCAGAAGATAATACCAAATTTTGTGATTTCTCGAATACCAATAATAATTATTTCCTTAGTACTCCGATTGCCCCTCTTAATAATGATGAGTCTTGTGAAATCAATACCGCTTTGTTGAATCTTGTTATGAAAGATCAATTCGCCGGCCTTCCTAGTGAAGATGTTGCTACCCATCTAAACAATTTTGTTGATTTGTGTGATATGCAAAAGAAGAAAGATACAGATAACAATATTGTCAAATTAAAGTTATTTCTGTTTTCACTTAGAGATCGTGCTAAAGTTTGGTTTTCGTCTTTGCCTAAAAATAGTATTGATTCTTGGAACAAGTGCAAAGATGCTTTTATCTCTAAGTATTTTCCTACCGCTAAGATTATCACTCTTAGGAACGATATCATGAATTTTAAACAACTTGATCATGAGCATGTTGCCCAATCTTTGGAAAGAATTAAATTAATGCTTCGCAATTGCCCTACTCATGGTTTGAATTTATGGATGATCATACATTTTTTTTATGCCGGATTGAATTTTGCTTCTAGAAATCTTTTATATTCGGCGCGGGAGGCAGGTTTATGTAAATTACGTTAGGAGATGCTACCTAATTGCTTTATAATATTATGGCTAATTATTCTCAATGGCACACCGAAAGATCTTCTAGTAAAAACGTGCATGCTATAGAAGAAATCAATGTTTTGAATGAAAAGATGGATAAACTTATGAAGATGTTTGCTCCTAAAAATACTCCTCTTGACCCAATGATATGCCTTTGTCTACTTTGCTTGAGAATAATAATGAATCTATGGATGTTAATTTTGTTGGTAGGAATAGTTTTGGAAACAACGCTTATAGAGGGAATTTTAATCCTAGGCCCTATCCTAGTAATCCTTCTAATAATTATGGAAACTCCTACAATAACTCTTATGGAAATTTTAATAAGATGCCCTCTGAATTTGAGAGTAGTGTTAAAGAGTTTATGAATTCACAAAAGAATTTTAATGCTTTGCTTGAAGAGAAATTGCTTAAAGTTGATGATTTGGCTAGGAACGTTGATATAATTTCTCTTGAAATTGATTCTTTAAAGCTTAGATCTATTCATCCTAAGCATGCTATCAATGAGTCTCTCAAAGCCATGAGAATTTCCATTGGTGAGTGCAAGGAAAGAACCGCTAGGATGCGTGCTTCCAAAGATGCCTTTATTAAAGCGTGTTCTTCCAATCCATATGAAAATAAAGATGAAGATCTAAAAGTTATTGATGTGTCCCCCATTAAATCTTTGTTTTGCAATATGAATCTTGATGAATCTGAATATTATCTTCCTTTACCTAGAAGGCGTTCTAAGAATTCGGAGTTTCTAGATCTTGATGATGAAATTGATGAAAGTAGGATTGAAATAAATAGAAACCGTGATGTTGCTAATCTCACTATTTTGGGTCTCAAGGAATTTAATTATGAAAATTGCTCTTTGAGTGGTTGTATTTCCTTGTTGCAATCCGTTCTAGAATCTCCTCATGCTTATAGTCAAAATAAGGCCTTTACCGAACATATTGTTGATGCCTTGATGCAATCTTATGAAGAAAAACTTGAGATGAAAGTTTCTATCCCTAGAAAACTCTATGATGAGTGGGAACCTACTATTAGAATTAAAATTAAAGACTTTGAGATTCATGCTTTATGTAATTTGGGTGCTAGCGTCTCTACTATTCCCAAAACTTTATGTGATTTGCTAGATTACCGTGATTTTGATGATTGCTCTCTAAACTTGCATCTTGCGGATTCCACTATTAAAAAGCCTATGGGAAGAATTAATGATGTTCTTATTGTTGCAAATAGGAATTATGTGCCCGTAGATTTTATCGTTCTTGATATAGATTGCAATCCTTCATGTCCTATTATTCTTGGTAGACCTTTCCTTAGAACAATTGGTGCAAGTATTGATATGAAGGAAGTGAATATTATATTCCACTTTCCCTTAAAGAAGGGTATGGAACACTTCCCTAGAAAAAAAATAAAATTACCATATGAATCTATCATGAGAGCCACCTATGGATTGCCTACCAAAGATGGCAATACGTAGATCTATCCTTGCTTTTATGCCTAGGTAAGGGCATTAAACGATAGCGCTTTTTTGGAGACAACCCAATTGCATTTTGTGTTTTTTTGTTTTTGCTTATGTTTAGGAATAAATAATCCATCCCCCTCAAAAAAATCCATCTACCTTTTGTTTGGATGTGGTTTTATGTTTTAATTAATGTTCGTGCCAAGTAGGACCTATAGGATAACCTACGATGATAGTTGATTTGATTCTGCTGAAAAACAGAAACTTTGCACGCACGAATTTAGTTATGATAAATCACAAGAACGTGATTTTGCATTGATTCTTTTTGCTGCTGATCAATAAACAAATTGTATAGGACTTCCTATTTTGGTAGAATTTTTAGAGTTCCAGAAGTTTGCGTTAGTTACAGATTTCTACAGACTGTTCTATTTCAGATAGATTCTGTTTTTCGTGTGTTGTTTGCTTATTTCAATGCATCTGTGGCTAGTAATTCAGTCTATGAACCATAGGTAAGTTGGAATACAGTAGGTTTAACACCAATATAAATAAAGAATGAGTTCATTACAGTACTTTGAAGTAGTCTTTTGTTTTCTTTCTCTAACGGAGCTCACGAGATTTCTGTTGAGTTTTGTGTTGTGAAGTTTTCAAGTTTTGGGTGAATTCTTTTGATGGATTATGGAACAAGGAGTGGCAAGAGCCTAAGCTTGGGTATGCCCATGGCACCCCCAAGATAATACAAGGACACCAAAAATTCAAAGCTTGGGGATGCCCCGGAAGGCATCCCCTCTTTCATCCACTTCCATCGGTAATTTACTTGGAGCTATATTTTTATTCACCAACATGATATGTGTTTTGCTTGGAGCGTCTTGTATTATTTGTGTCTTTGCTTGTTAGTCTACCACAATCATCCTTGCTGTAATTATCTTTTGAGAGAGCCATATATGAATTGGAATTTGTTAGAATATTCTATGTGCTTCACTTATATCTTTTGAGCTTGATAGTTTTGCTCATTGTGCTTCACTTATACCTTTTGAGCATGATAATTTTTGCTCTAGCACTTCACTTAGATCTTTTAGAGCACGGTGGTGGATTTGTTTTAAAGAAACTTCTCTCTCTCTCTCTCTCTCTCTCTCTCTCTCTCTCTCTCTCTCTCTTCTAATTTAGTTTATGTTTTTTATTTTTCTGCAATTGTTTTGACTTAACTAAAATGCTAAGGCATTTTCAAAAACCCTGAAAATAATTGTGGGCTCTGTTTGGAATATTTCCAACAGCCCCCACTTATGTTCAGAATTACTTGGACATTTAAAATATTATATAGCATTTAATATTCCAAATTCAAATATGTATGAATTAACTCCAAAATCTAGAAATGTCCTAGAAACGTGTGCATCATTTTTGGGAGAAGTTTTCACCCATTCCAAAATTGATGAAATTTTCTGAAGGCCATTTTGGGTAGATGGAAAATATTTAATTTGACCCTAGTTTTATTTCATTGGCTGCTAGGGTTTATCAGTCCTCATTTCAAGTTTAATTAAAACTTAGACATGATGCAACACAAGATGCTAGCGCTAAGCATTGCCAGAACTAGGGATGTGACAAGACTTCAGTCTCGCTTGTATTTCCACGTGGACTTTGACGTTTAGCTTGCTACCTCAGCTACGATCTTGTGCCCTCGGCAGGATCTGGTAGATAGTCAGGCTTCTCAGCCCTTTTCATTTGTAGATGTCTGTACTCAGACATGTTAAGCTTCCGCATGTGCTTTGACTTGTATGCTCTGAATGTTGGGTCATGAGACCTGAGGGAGTCCTGGATTAGGGGGTGTCCGGATGGCCGGACTATGACCTTTGGCCAGACTCCCGGACTATGAAGATACAAGATTGAAGACTCCGTCCCGTGTCCGGATGGGACTTTCCTTGGCGTGGCACATAAGCTTGGCGATACGATATGAAGATCTCCTCCCATTGTAACCGACTCTGTGTAACCCTAGCCCTCTCCGGTGTCTATATAAACCCGAGAGTTTTAGTCCGTAGGACGAATAGCAACCATACCATAGGCTAGCTTCTAGGGTTTAGCCTCTCTGATCTTGTGGTAGATCCACTCTTGTACTACCCATATCATCAATATTAATCAAGCAGGAGTAGGGTTTTACCTTCATCGAGAGGGCCCGAACCTGGGTAAAAACATCATGTCCATTGTCTCCTGTTACCATCCGCCAAGACGCACAGTTCGGGACCCCCTACCCGAGATCCGCCGGTTTTGACACCGACATTGGTGCTTTCATTGAGAGTTCCTCTGTGTCGTCACCTTTAGGCCCGATGGCTTCTTTGATCATCAATCACGACGTGGTCCAGGGTGAGACCTTTCTCCCCGGACAGATCTTCGTATTCGGCGGCTTCGCACAGCGGTCCAACTCGCTTGGCCATCTGGAGCAGATCGAAAGCTACGCCCCTGGCCATCAGGTCAGGTTTGGAAGCTTAAATTACATGGCCGACATCCGCGGGGACTTGATCTTCGATGGATTCGAGCCACGGCTGAGCGTGCCGCTCTGTCCCGATGGGCATGATCTAACTCTGCCGCGAGACAGCGCCCAGAGTGCCGCTCAGGTGTCCGCTTCGATCATTAGCTTGGAGCCGACTGCGCTAGTCGGGGATGGACGGTTGGACGCCACCCCGGGAGCCGCAATTTCTATGGTGATAGAGCCGAATACCATCCTAGTCCTTTGCAGGGCCAGTGACTCCAAGGTGCCAGACTCTGCTCCGGCCTCCGTACATTCCTCACCCCTTCCGATCGAACCCGATTGGGCTCCGGTCATGGAGTTCACTGCCGCGGACGTCTTTCAGCACTCGCCCTTTGGCGATATCCTGGATTTACTAAAGTCTCTCTCTTTGTCAGGTGAGCCCTGGCCGGACTATGGTCAGCAGGGTTGGGATGCGGACGAGGAAGAAATTCGAAACCCACCCACCACCCATTTTGTAGCCACTATCGACGATCTAACCGACATGCTCGACTTCGACTCCGAAGACATCGACGGTATGGACGCCGATGAAGAAGACGACCAAGAACCAGCACCTATAGGGAACTGGAAAGCCACCTCGTCATATGACATATACATGGTGGACGTCAGCGGCGCCGGAGATAACAACACGCCGGACAGTGCCGAAGACAACCCCCTCCAGCAGGATTCAGTGCAGGAGGACGAAGGAGCCAGCCCTCATGAGAGAGCGGCCGACAGAGAGGTCGAGGAAGAAAATTATATGCCTCCCTTAGAAGACGAGGCAAGCCTCGACGACGACAAATTCGTCGTGCCAGAGGATCCCGTCGAACAAGAGCGTTTCAAACGCAGGCTTATGGCCACGGCAAGCAGCCTCAAGAAAAACAGCAGCAACTTAGAGCTGACCAAGACTTGCTAGCCGACAGATGGACCGAAGTCCTGGCGGCCGAAGAGTATAAACTCGAGCGCCCCTCCAAGAGCTACCCAAAGCGCAGGCTGCTACCCCAACTTGAGGAGGAAGCAACTAAAACTACATCACCACCGTACGATGCGCCCGATCGGCCACCCCATGGCCGCGACAGAGAGGCCTTCAGGCCCTCGACCCAAGCCGCACCCCGGCACCGCTCAAAACATACCAGAGTACGGGGAGACGCAACAGACCTGTGAGACATATTGGAGAATAAGGCAAGGCAAACAAGATCGATCTACGGATCGCATGGGCGCCCCGCTTCACGTGACGCTAGCCGTCACGCCGGACATGATAAATACGGCCAGGCCGAATACAACAGACCAAGCTCATCCGAGCTGCGTCGTGATATAGCCCAGTACAGGGGCGCCGCACACCCACTATGCTTTACAGACGAAGTAATGGATCATCAAATCCCCGAGGGCTTTAAACCCGTAAACATCGAATCATACGATGGCACAACAGATCCTGTGGTATGGATCGAGGATTATCTCCTTCATATCCACATGGCCCGTGGTGATGATCTACACGCCATCAAATACCTCTCGCTCAAGCTTAAAGGACCAGCTCGACATTGGCTTAACAGCCTGCCAGCAGAGTCAATTAGTTGCTGGGAGGACCTGGAATCCGCATTCCTTGACAACTTCCACGGCACTTATGTGCGACCACCAGACGCCGATGACCTAAGCCACATAATCCAGCAGCCAGAGGAATCGGCCAGACAATTCTGGACACGGTTCCTAACCAAGAAAAATCAATTAGTCGACTGTCCGGACGCTGAGGCCCTTGCAGCCTTCAGGCACAACATCCTAGACGAATGGCTTGCCCGGCACCTAGGACAGGAAAAGCCGAAATCTATGGCAGCCCTCACGACACTCATGACCCGCTTTTATGCGGGAGAAGACAGCTAGCTAGCTCATAGCAATAACATAACCAAGAGCCCTGGCAATTCGGATACCAAGGACAACAATGGCAGGTCACGTTGCAACAAGCACAAGCGTCGCATTAACGGCGACAATACTGAAAATACAGCAGTCAATGCCGGATTCAGAGGCTCTAAACCCGGTCAGCAGAAGAAGCCATTCAAAAGAAACCCTCCGCGCCCATCCAGTTTAGACCGGATACTCGATCGCTCGTGCCAGATACACGGCACCCCCGAACAACTAGCCAACCACACCAACAAGGATTGTTGGGTGCTCAAGTAGGCAAGCAAGTTAAGCGCCGAAACCAGAGACAAGAGGTTGCATAGCGATGACGAGGAGGAGCCCCGGCCGCCGAACAACACAGGACAGAAGGGACTCCCCCCGCAAGTGCGGACGGTGAACATGATATACGCAACCCACATCCCAAAAGGGAGAGGAAGCATGCTCTCAAGGACGTCTATGCGTTGGAGCCAGTTGCCCCAAAGTTCAACCCATGGTCCTCCTGCCCGATCACTTTTGATCGAAGGGACCACCCCACTAGCATCCGTCACGGCGTATTTGCCGCATTGGTCCTAGACCCAATTATCGATGGATTTCACCTCACCAGAGTCCTAATGGACGGCGGCAGCAGCCTGAACCTGCTTTATCAGGATACAGTGCGAAAAATGGGTATCGATCCCTCAAGGATTAAACCCACAAAGACAACCTTTAAAGGCGTCATACCAGGTGTGGAAGCCAGTTGTACAGGCTCGGTTACACTCGAAGTGGTCTTCGGATCCCCGGATAATTTCTGAAGCGAAGAGTTAATCTTCTACATAGTCCAATTCCGCAGTGGCTATCACGTCCTGCTCGGACGAACCGCATTTGCAAAATTCAATGCGGTGCCGCACTACGCATATCTCAAGCTCAAGATGCCAGGACCTCGCGGAGTCATCACGGTAAATGGAAACACCGAACGCTCTCTCCGAACGGAGGAGCACACGGCGGCCCTGGCGGCGGAAGTACAGAGTAGCCTCTCAAGGCAATTCTCCAATCCAGGTGTCAAACGTCCGGACAACGTCAAGCGAGCCCGAAGTAAACTACAACAAATCCGGCTGGCACGTTCCGAGCAAGCATAGCAGTGCGGCCCCAACCCCAGCCCTCGCCAGATGGTGATATCGGTACCACGCGTACATAATTACGCCTTAGAGATACCATGGGCATAAGGGGAGGGGCACAACTACGGCACGCCCAGAATGCGGCTCAACCGCACTAAGGGGCTCCCTATTCCGCCGTTTCCTTTTTATACACTTTCAGGACCCAACTATTCGGAAGGCCTGTCCGGCAATACACTCGCCGAACACACGATGCAACAGCCAGGGAGAGAACAAGCCGCGTCAAATGTCCAGGTGGTCTCTATAACGAGCTTAATACCTGTTTTACTTAAAATCCCGCAGCTTGCCCCTGGAGGGGGACATGTCAAATAATCCCATCTCTTGCTTATCGCACTACTTGTATCGTTCTGCTTTCATAGCAGCCCTTTTTTAATAAACAATACATAGCTCTTATCTATTATTGTACTCATCTATTTTTTATATACAAATATGTTCAGTCATGACATTCTGCAACCGTACACTTTGGTACGGCCAATACACCAGGGGCTCAAGCACCCCATAACATGGTGTGAGAAGACCGAACACTCTCATGAGTGCGGCACCCCGAACTTATAGCACTATATGCATCGGCTCCGAATCATGTCTTTGGTCAATAGTTGGGTTTGCCCGGCTCCCATGTTTTGGTACCTTACGTTCCGCAATGTTGGCTAAGGTAGCGCTGGGAGAACTACTGCGATTGTGCCCCAGTTGAGCTGGGTTAACACCTTAGTAGAGAAAGCTAAAACTGACCGTCATGATAGTGCGAGAGACCGGTCGCTGTTCGCGAGGTTTTTCGAGTCCTTAAAGACTTATGCCGCTTAGAGCGAGGAGCCGGACTTATCCGGCCTAGGCGTGGATAGCGCCCCGAACTCGGTCTTCCGAATACTAGGGGCTTCGCCGAAATTTAAAATTATAGAATTCTATGGCTAAGTGAGAGTGATAAAGCATTATAAGTCCGATGGCCTGGTTCGTTGTGCTGAGCGCCTCCCTAGATGGACCCAAGAATGGGAACAAGAGCGCTCAGGTTTATCCCGAACACCCCAGCACTCGTGGCATGGGGGTAGAAGCCGATGACTTGCATCTCTCAGATTTGATAAACGGCCGCACAGAAGGTAATATTTTAAATTAACAAAGCGTTGCTTAACGCATATGAACAAAGTTTTCAGCGTACAGGATAACAGATGCGAGTCTACTCAAAAATTACATCTTTGGAGCATTCGTCCGCTATAAGGCGGGCACCCTTCAGGACGCCCTTATAATACATCTCGGGTGTACGATACTCCTTGCCCGGCGGTGGCGCGTCCGTCAAAAGCTTCTCACCGTCCAGCTTGCCCCAGTGCACTTTAGCACGGGCAAGGGCCCGACGGGCACCTTCGATACAGACGGAGCGCTTGACGACCTCAATCCACGGACACGCGTCCACCAGCTGCCGCACCAGACCGAAGTAGCTCCCAGGCATGGCTTCTCTAGGCCACAGCCGAACTATGAGGCCCTTCATGGCCTGTTCGGCCACCTTGTGGAGTTCGACCAGCTGCTGCAGCTGGTCGCTCAGGGGCACCGGATGTCCGGCCTCAGCATATTGAGACCAGAACACCTTTTCCGTCGAGCTCCCCTCTTCGGCTCGGTAGAATGCGGCAGCATCAGACACACTACGGGGCAGATCGGCGAACACTCCTGGAGAGCTCCGGATTCGGGTAAGTAACAGATAATTTACTTTTATATTCTTGCTTTGCATAAAGAATGCCTTACCCACCACTATCTTCTTCATCGCCTCGATCTCCTGAAGGGCCTTCTGGGCTTTGGCCTTAGCGGTCTTGGCACTCTCAACAGCCAAGGCGAGCTCGAACTCTCGAGTCTTCGAGTCACGCTCCAAACTCTCGTGGTTTTCCACGAGAGCCTGGAGCTCTTGCCACACCTCCGCCACCCGCGCCTCATGCTTCTCTCGCTCGGTGCGCTCCATGGCCGCACTACTTTCGGCCTTGGAGACCGCCTCCTTCAGGGTCGCCACCTCGGCTGTGGCCCCTACAACATTTACGTTGGTCCTGTCATTATTTGCAACCAAGTATTTCTATATACATTTACATGCGGTATTACATACCCTCCTTGTCCTCGAGCTGCTTCTTGGCATGGCCGAGCTCGTTCTCGGACTGCTCGAGGTTCTCCTTCAATACTTTGACCTCCGCAGTCAGTGCGGCAGAGGTCAGCAGCGTATCCTGCATTCCCATATTGACATATTTTTGTTAGACTCCTGCGTATATCTTTTTAGATCCTCAGCTCGGCTTTTCTTTCTGAACGCCGAACTGAGCATCAGGGGCTAGTGTCTATGCGGTAACATTTTTATATGTTTTTGAACACATACCTCAAAGCCTGTTAACAGACTTGTACAGGCTTCTGTCAGCCCGCTCTTGGTGGACTGAACCTTCTGAATCACCGCACCCATAACAGTGCGGTGTTCCTCATCGATGGAGGCGCCGTTAAGCACCTCCAGCAAATTGTCCAGCGCCTCCAGATGGACGGAGGTCGCCGGTGTCGTAGGCTTGCCCTTCTTATGAAGGCGCCGCCTGGCGGACTCTGTAACCATTGATGGTTCTGGAGCAGTGTCCGGCCCGGGGCCGGGCTTGTATCCCTCCAGGGCTTTACCCCCTTTGGGCCTAGAGTCCGGGAGGTCGCCTTGCGGAGCCTCTAGGACCACCTCCTCCTGGTTTAGTCCCTTTCGGGACTCCACCTCGGCGTCGTCCGTAGGGAGAGGGGAGGAGGCCATCGGAAGTGAAGTGCTATTCACATCCGACGAATCCAAGGAGCCGCTCGTCGAATCGTCGAGCTGAGCCTTGGGCGGACTGCATGATCAAATTCGGCGTCAGGAAATGCCAAATAATGGAGGGGCGTCATAAGTTATTCGGATATCCGGACACTTACGATCTAGACAGGGGCTTGACCCTGGGTGGCCATTCCTCCCCGCCGTCTTCGGCACCGGAGGCGTAGTCCGGCAGAAGGGTTTTCCCCTTCTTGGACCCTCCGGCCTCCCCAGTTGGGGCGGCCTTTCTTTTCTTTCCTCCCCCCGTCGGAGGGGGAGAGGCTTCTTCTTCTTCCTCCTCCTCGTCTTCAGAGGCAGAGGGTGCTTCGGGGTTGTCGGGCGATGAACCCGACACCACCAGGTGCCGGGAGCTTTTGCGAGTCTCCGCGGGCTTCTTCTTGGCCTTCTTCTCCGGCACCACGTGAGGTGCCAGAACTAGCATCACTGTCAATTGGGCGTCCGCTGGGTCTTCTGGTAAGGGAGCCGGACAGTTCATCTGCCCGGATGTCTTCAACCAGTCCTGTTAAAGGAAAGGGAGGTTAGACCTCGCATAGAGTCAGACTATGAAAGACAAGAGTCCCGTAAAGGGTAGAGCAGCTTACCTCGCTGGCCTGACGCCGCGAGCTGAATCCGCGATCTTCGGTAGCGGATGCGGGTGCCTCAGCGCCCTTGAACAACACCTTCCAGGCATCTTCGTACGTAGTGTCGAAAAGCTTGCTCAAGGTTTGGTGCTATGCCAGATCAAACTCCCACAATTTTAAGGCCCGTTGTTGGCATGGGAGGATCCTGCGGATGAGCATGACCTGGACTACACTGGCAAGCTTGAGATTCTTGTTCACCAGCTTTCGGACGCAGGTTTGAAGTCCGGTCAGCTCCTTCGAATCCCCCCATGTTAGGCCCGTCTCTTTCCACGAAGTGAGCCGTGTGGGGAAGCCAGATCGAAATTCGGGGGCCGCCACCCATTTGGGATCGCGCGGCTCGGTGATGTAGAACCACCCCGATTGCCATCCCTTTATTGTTTCCACGAAGGAGCCCTCGAGCCATAGGACGTTGGCCATCCGGCCCACCATGGCGCCTCCGCACTCCGCTTGGCGGCCGCCCACTACCTTCGGCTTGACATTAAAAGTCTTCAGCCATAAGCCGAAGTGGGGCTGGATGCAGAGGAAGGCCTCGCATATGACGATGAACGCTGAGATGTTGAGGGTGAAGTTCGGGGCCAGATCGTGGAAGTCCAGGCCGTAGTAGAACATGAGCCCCCGAACGAACGGGTGAAGAGGAAAACCCAGTCCGCGGAGGAAATGGGGAAGAAAAACAACCCTCTCATGGGGCCTGGGGGTGGGGATGAGTTGCCCCTCATCTGGAAGCCGGTGCGCGATGTCGTCAGACAAGTATCCGGCCTTCCTCAGCTTTTTGATTTGCCCCTCCGTGACGGAGGAGGCCATCCATCTACCTCCCACTCCGGACATGATTGGAGAAGGTTGAGGTGGGAAGTGCGGGCTTGGGCGTTGGAGCTTGAGCGCACAGGGACGAATAAGGGGAGGAAGAAGAAGGCGTAAATGGAAAGGGTAGATTCTTATCCCCTGGGCAGCCGAAACTACGAGCCCCCACCAGCCTAATAAAACTCGCTTATCTCCCAAGCGCCGCGGTTAATGGCGCGGTTGGGTTACCCACGCCCATATTGATGAGAATCCCAGAATAAGGGGACACGATCTCTGCTTTGACAAGACGTTCCAAGGAAACCGCCTCGCTAAACGCGCTGAGGTGGAACAGTAAAATGATT
The DNA here is from genome assembly GCF_018294505.1 of Triticum aestivum. Classification (NCBI taxonomy): domain Eukaryota; kingdom Viridiplantae; phylum Streptophyta; class Magnoliopsida; order Poales; family Poaceae; genus Triticum; species Triticum aestivum. The sequence goes on along the minus strand of NC_057804.1, from coordinate 257,911,421 downwards.
CGAATAAAAGCCTGGCCGTGGCATAATGTCATGCTGCGGAATACGTCAGCAGATTAGATTGGTGCAAATATTATTCTCTCTATGGTGGCATGTGGAACTTATTTTGCAGAGCCAGACACTATCCTTGTGTTCAATATCTTCTATGAAGTATTCGGAGGAGGAACCCGCCTTGCAATGCCGAAGACAACTTGCGTGCCGGACTCGTTGTCATTGAAGCCTGGTTCAGGGGCTACTGAGGGAGTCCTGGATTAGGGGGTGTCCGGATGGCCGGACTATGACCTTTGGCCGGACTCCCGGACTATGAAGATACAAGATTGAAGACTCTGTCCCGTGTCCGGATGGGACTTTCCTTGGCGTGGAAGGAAAGCTTGGCGATACGATATGAAGATCTCCTCCCATTGTAACCGACTCTGTGTAACCCTAGCCCTCTCCGGTGTCTATATAAACCAGAGAGTTTTAGTCCATAGGACGAACAACAATCATACCATAGGCTAGCTTCTAGGGTTTAGCCTCTCTGATTTCGTGGTAGATCCACTCTTGTACTACCCATATCTTCAATATTAATCAAGCAAGAGTAGGGTTTTACCTCCATCGAGAGGGCCCGAACCTGGGTAAAAACATCGTGTCCCTTGTCTCCTGTTACCATCCGCCTAGACGCACAGTTTGGGACCCCCTACCCGAGATCCGCCGGTTTTGACACCGACAAGACCCATGTTTGTAATATCTCTCTCCTTGGAGCCTAATGAATAAATACTTTGAGTCATAGAGTTATGTTGTGATGCCATGTTGTATTTGCACATATCGAGCATATTGTGTGTATGATTTGGAATGCTTCGTATGTGTGGGATCTGACAACCTAGTTGTTGACCCTTTGCCTCTCTTACCGGGAAATGTCTCCTAGTGCTTCCACTGAGCCATGGTAGCTTGCTACTGCTTCGGAACACTTAGGCTGGCCGGCATGTGTCCTTCTTTGTTCCTGTGTATGTCCCTTCGGAGAAATGTCAAACGTTGTTCTATTAAGTCCATGCAGCTTGCTACGACTTGGGTTCATACGTTGTTGATCGACACGTTCGTTGTTGGGTCATGTCTGCCTGTCCTAGTAAGTTAGTGCCACTTTGGGTCCACGACTAGTCATGTTAGCCCGGGTTTTTTGTCATATAGATGCTAGCGACAGTATCATATACGTGAGCCAAAAGGTGCAAACGGTCCCGGGCCAGGTAAGGTGGCACCCGTGGGAATACCGTGCGTGAGGCCGCAAAGTGATATGATGTGTTACGTGCTAGATCGGTGTGACTTAGGATCGGGGTCCTGACATGTTCAATAATATAAATGGATTAGTATTGTTCACAAAAGTTAGCCAAACGAGTTTTAGAGCGAGTAATTATCCCGGTTTGAATATCATCGAAGATTTGTTTGGCGGGAGGATCTCTTGAGACTCTTGCTCAAACTCGTGAGAGCTTTTGTTTGGGTCAGGATGGAACATCCTCTTCATTGTCTTATTCTTCCTCTTGTCTCTCTTCATTGTCATCGTCGTCGTCGTTGTTGTTGTTCTCTTGCAGAGGTGGAGAGGGAGGTCGATGAGGTTCATCTTGTTGTACATCCTCGTTTCCATCATCTTGATGTGTTCCACTTGTGGATGCCTCTAGGTCAAATTGTGGTTCACCTTGGCATGAAGTTGAGGCTTCCACTTTGACGGACGAGGTACTCTCCTTCACCTCCATTGGGCGAATCTTGCCAATAGAAAAGTCTTGTATTGCTTCCAAAGGATCTTTGTCACCTACATCAATTTGCAATTGCTCTACTTGCGAGCCATTAGATTCATCAATCTTCACATCTACCATCTCTTCAACCTTCTAGGTGAAATTGTTGTAGACACAATAAGTGTGAGAGTTCGAGCCATAATCAAGTAGGAAACCTTCATGAGATGTAGGAGCAAATTTCAAACAACGATGCTTATCAAGAATATAGCACTTTGAGCCAAATACTGGAAAGTATCCAACTTGGGGTTTCTTACTGGTGAGAAGCTCGTATGCCGGCTTGCCGAGTAGCTTGTGAAGATAAAGACGATTTGTTGCATTACAAGCTGTCTCAAACGCTTCCACCCAGAATTGTTTTGGCGTCCTATACTCATCAAACATCATTCTCGCCATCTCGATAAGAGTCCGATTCTTCCTCTCAACAACTCCATTTTGTTGAGGCGTGATACGTAGCCGAGGACTCATGTGAAATCCCTTCTACGTAAAGAAAGGTGTCCACATTGGCGTTCTTGAACTCCGTTCCGTTGTCTTGGTGAACCTTCTTCATCCTCACTTCAAATTGATTTTGGACCTTCCTAGCGAAGTTTTTGAAGATCTTTTGGACCTACGATTTATCATCAAGAAAGAACACCCACGTAAATCTTGAAAAATCATCAACAATGACCAATCCGAACGAGTTACCACTTAGACTCTTGTAGGCATTGGGACAAAAAGATCCATGTGAAGTAGCTCGAGTGGTCTTCTCATGGTCATGATGTTCTTCATGGGATGACTTCCTCCAACTTTTTTTCCTGCTTGTCAAGCACTACAAAGTCTATCCATGTCAAATATAACATCTTTAGCACCAAGGATATGATCACCTTTAATAATCTTATCAAGATTTCGCATGCCCACATGACCTAACCATCTATGCCACAACCAACCTTTACAAGATTTAGCAATTAAGCAAGTTCTAGGTTGAGCCTTTTTAGCGAAATCAACAATGTATAGATCACCTCTATGTATACCGTTAAAGACAGTTTTATGATTATCTCTTAGAAACACTTGGCTATCTACTTCATTAAATAGGACATTGAAACCGAAATCAGCTAGTCTGGGTACAGAAAGTAAATTATAGCCAAGAGATTCAACAAGCATAACATTTTGTATGGAGCTGTCATGTGAAATGGCCACCTTACCAAGGCCAACCACCTTACCCTTTGAGTTATCACCAAAAGTGACATGCTTTCGAGGGTCGTCATTTTCAGCAAGGTCATGAAACATATCCTTGTCTCCGGTCATGTGATCGATACATCCACTATCAAGAACCCATTCCTTTCCTCCAGCCATGTAGCCTCGAAGGTTAGCCATAAGACCAAAGTGTCTCATAGACTCATCGAGATCAAAGTCACTATCATCATCCTCATCATAGTATCCATGTTCAACATCGTCTTGTGATTGATCATTACCTAGGGAGAGTGATTCATTAGATTTATGATCATGACAATGTGCATCTCCATTAATTCTAATGACTTCGGAGATGATGTTACTAATGATTTCGACATCTCCATTGGCACGCATATGGTCACAAAGTTCAAAGAGACAATCACCAAACTTAGGATCATTAGGACTCATTTGTTTAAAACAATGGACTTGTGAAGAATTTCATCTAAGTTTTTCAGGGAATAGTCTGGAAATCCTTCTGCAAGATATCTCCATATAGTGTAAGCACATTCAAGAGTTGGCAAGCATGTACTCAAATATCTAGGAAATCCTCTAGTAATAAGATTGACAATTCTAAGATTTCAAATCATGTCAGGAGACTCATCGTGGGTAGGATGCAATGGACCAACAAGGGGTGCACAAGGGCTAGTAATGTACTTATTCAATTGATATTCATTGAAAATCTCAAGCATCTTCTTTTGCCAAGCACTATAGAACTCTCCATCAAGTATATGCACTCTACGTCTAATACTCCCAATCGTAGACTCATCCATCTTACTCCAATGGTGATTAAACCAAAGCAATGGAGACCAATGATCTGATACCAATTGAAAGGATTGAGAAGAGGTGTCTAGAGGGGGGTGATTAGACCCTCAATAGGTAAAGATAACATCATTTAAGTTTTTCAAGTTAAGGTTGGAGATTAGCACAATTTCTAACATTCACAATACATTTCAAGCAAGCATGGAACGAGTATATGAGCAGCGGAAAGTACAAGATGCAATTTGCAAGAAAGTAAAGGGATGGGATAGGAGAGTGCAAATGCAATTGGAGACACGGAGATTTTTGGCATGGTTCCGATAGGTGGTGCTATCGCACATCCACTTTGGTGGAGACTTCAACCAACAAAGGGTAATGGTTGCGCGAGTCCACGGACGGCTCCACCCATGAAGAGTCCACGAAGAAGCAACCTTGTCTATCCCACCATGGCCATCGCCCACGAAGGACTTGCCTCACTTCGGTAGATCTTCACGAAGTAGGCAATCTCCTTGCCCTTACAAACTCCTTGGTTCAACTCCACAATCTTGACAGAAGCTCCCAAGTGACACCTAACCAATCTATGAGACACCACTCTCCAAAAGGTAATAGATGGTGTGTTGATGATGAACTCCTTGCTCTTGTGCTTCAAATGATAGTATCCCCAACACTCAACTCTCTCTCATTGATTTGGATATGGTGGAAATATGATTTGAGTGGAAAGAAACTTGGGGAAGGCTAGAGATCAAGATTCTTGTGGTAGGATTAGAATGTCTTGGTCCCAACACATGAGTAGGTGGCTCTCTCTCAGAAAATGAGTAGTGGAAGTGTAGACACATTCTAATGGCTCTCTCACAAATGGAGAAGGGGGTGGATGGGTATATATAGCCTCCACACAAATCTAGTCATTACACACAATTATCAAACTCGGTGGGACCGAATAGTGAAACACGGTCAGACCTGGCTCAAAATGTGAACATTAGAGTTTTCGGTGGGACCGACATGGTCAACTCGTTGGGACCGATGTGCTAGGGTTAGGGCAGAACCTCATCTCGGTGAGACCGATTGTATGAACTCGATGAGACCGATTTCAGCAATAAGCAAACAGAGACTTGGTGAAGCAAACTCGGTGGGATCGACTGCATATCCCCGTGAAACCGAAATAGTTGCAATAGGCAGCGGAGAGTTTGCAGGGCCATCTCGGGGAGACCGAGATCCCCTCGGTGCGACCGAACTGATTAGGGTGTCTGGTAGTTGCTATGTCAAGTGAACTCATTAGCGCCGGATGCATCAAATGAGTGGGGCTGAGTTTGACTTTAGGTTTTGGACATATGTGGAAATGAGAAAGTGGTTGAGGGCTTTGGAGCATATCACTAAGCACTTTGAGCAAGCAAGCCATTAAGCAACACCTCATCCCCTTTCAATTGTATTGGATTTTCCTATGGACTCAATGTGATATTGGATCACTAAAATGAAAATGAAGAGTCCTGAGTTTTTGCCAATGTTTGTCCTTAGAATCATGAGGGGGTTCCACATCCTCTTGTCCTGCCACTCCAATGTTGAGCTCATTCGAAATATACTAGAAAAAACTATTGGTCCAACAAGAGATATGTTGACATTAATTACAAAAATCACCCAGGGAGCACTTGTGCTTTCAGGCGGCGGCCACTTGGTGTTCCATCACCTCCAGCTGCTCACGCTCCTGGCTTTGCTCCAGCGCCTCCAGTGTTAGCGTGTCTTCTAATGTGTCGAGCCTCGCTTCAGACATGGACGGCCCATCCCCCGAGGTGGCGAGCGCGGCTTTATGCGCTTGGACTTGCCGCTTGAGGGCGGCATTTGAAGCTTGAAGCTCCTTCCAGCGCTTCTTTATAGCCTCACACCGGCAGTCCGCAGCTCGGGCCTCCTCAAGCACACGGTCACGAGCCTCCTTTGTCGCGACAAGGGATTCCTCGGCCTCCGTGCAAGCATGCTTGTGTTGAAGACGACCGAAGTTAATGGTGAGCTCAAGATGGCGCCATTCGTGCGATAGGAGCAAGCGCTCCGCCTCAAGGCGCGTGTAGACATCGCCAAGCTCCACCGCAAGGCAACCAAATGCGCTCGCCGCGTCATGAAGAATGCCAAGTCGGATGGTACTGCACCTGCGTGGAAGCTCAAATGCTCGGCCGGGGCTTCCCTCCACACCTCAATCAGCGGGCTAGGCACCGGAAGGCCTACCCATCTCCGTCAAGGGTTTGAGGGCTGGGGTTCCATCTTCCAGCCCTCCGGCTCGGAGTAGGGACCGATGCAAGCTCACTCCCCTTCTCGAAGATGGCACCATCGCGTGAGCCATCTAGTCGTCGATGAGGATCAGCGGGGGAGCCCTTGGCATTGCCCCTGCAAACTGAAGGCCACCCCCGAAGAAGGAAGCCGGAAATGCAGACCAAAAGCCCCCAAGGGTGGACTCGGCTCGGGTGTGGATGCCTCCTTACGCGTGGCCGCGCGGCTCGTGAGGCACGAGATCACCACAGGGTTGGCATCCTTCGGTGGTGGCGGTGGAGGCATGCTCGTTCCTTCATCAGAGGGGGACCTGAGGAACAAGATTTAGAGAGACATGTTGTGCAAAAATTAAGGAAGGCCGGATGCTTACTCATCCGCTATGATCCACTCCCTCTTCTTCAAGGCCCTTGAGGTAGAGTTCTGGCGGCCACCAGGCTCCTTCATCCTTTGGGATGTATGGAGGCCGGAAGAAAACACACCAGAGTATGGCGCTCGGCCCCCTGCGGTGGGGCGGTGGCCGTGTCTTCTGGCGAGGCATCTCCTTCACTTCTTGGAAAGGTGAAGATGGATGCTTGAGGGACGCACGGCTTGGAGTGCTCCCCCGCACCTACTCGGGGGGGGCAGACACCTCAGGTCCCCCAGGTCTTGGGGCCACCAACAGGGGGTTGTCACGGTGCCCCACGTGGTCCTTGAGGGGCAGCCCCCACTTCTTCTTTGGTGCTAAGGAGGCGAGGACAGACGCGGTTTCCCAAGGAATCTCCTAACGGTTTCCCTTCCGGTGCAACGAGACCAAGACCACGAGCTCGGCAGGGTGGATGTCATCACGGAGCCCACCCCTGCATCACGACCAGAAGCTTTGTAGGCGAAGACAACCTTTCATTAGGATTAGATGTACTTCTTGTCCACTTTCAAATTGGGCGTTGTGGGAACCCTTCCCGCCTAAGTTTCGAGGGAAGAGGACCAAGGCCACTATAAATATAGGCTAGCCACCACCATAGATGGGGATCCCCAATCTGATCGGACCACAGACCAATTCATCCTCACCACCAAAGCCCTCGCGTGGCCGCTCACATACTATACTAGTTCATCATTAGCCTCCTCATGAGGCTAATCCACCATAAAGCAGGAGCAGGGTTTTATGGCGCAAGGTGGCCCGAACCTGGGTAAACTGTCATGTTCAGCTTCTTCCCCACTTACGTGAGCTCGATGAGGCTAGGCTATGGGGTGGTGAGCTTGAGACTTGAGCTAGTTGAGATCTTCACACATGCCCCAGAGTTTGAACATTCTTGGGTCTGCGGAGTCCTGAATCCGACAGAAGTGTTCAAAGATCCAGGAGGTCTCGATATGACGAGATAGAGGAGAGCCCAGAGTTCATTCTTGGCGATGCCCAAGGCACCCCAAGTAAATTTCCAAGGAGACTCAAGCATCTAAGCATGGGGATGCCCCAGATGGCATCCCATCTTTCTTCAACAAGTATCGATATGTTTTCGTTTTCATCTGATATCTGTAAATCTTGGAGCGTGTTTTGTGTTGAGTTTTCGTTTTTCTTTTATGCACCATGCTGGTATGAGATAGTCCATGTTTGATTTATAGATGCTCATTGCCCTCGACTTATATCTTTTGAGTGTGGCTTTATATAATGCTTCATGTGCTTCACTTATATCATTTGAAGTATGGATTGCCTATTTCTCTTCACATAGAAAACTATTGTTTGTAGAATGCTCTTTTGCTTCACTTATATTTATTAGAGCATGGTATTTTGTAGAAATAATTAAACTCCCTTGCTTCACTTATATCTATTTAGAGAGTCAATAGGAAGTTTTCATTTGCATGGTTAGTCATAAAATCCTACAGAAAACTTGTGGATCACTGAATATGATGTGTTTGATTCCTTGCAACAGTTTTGCGATATAGAGATGGAATATGTGGGAGGTACTAGTAAATTGTTGTGGTTAGTAAGAATATTGATGTTAAGGTTTTTGATTCCCGAAGGATACACGTATAGTCTCTTGTTATGCTATGAAGTTGAGCGTGATTTATTATTGATTGTCTTCCATATGAGTGGTGGTCGGGGATAGGGTGGGCATAAAAAACGACCAACCGAATACCGAACCGATGCCGAAACAAAAAACACCGAATTTTTGGTTTTTGCTGCAGATATATTTAATTTTTTTTTATGTTTAATAATCGAGTTTAAATCGGCTGGTTCGGTGTTTAACCGATAACCAAAGCAAACACCGAAGTCCATGGATATCCACTATGAGGCTCCCACACGGCCGCACTTCTCGCTAAATGCCAACCAGAAGCCGATGGAATTACCCTCAAAAAAGTCGACGGAATTACAGTATGAAGCTCCCCACGTCCGCACGTCTCGCCAATTTTTTTCTTTATTTTTAGAAAAGCACGTCTCACGCCAATCGCTCACACCTCGTGGCCGCACACATTTTTTTGAGGGCATCATCGCCGCGCACGTGTATAGCCACATAGCTTACGAATGGCCCAGCCAACTCTCTAGGCCTGTCCAACTAGTTGCAAGGCCCAAATGAAACAACTACTACTTACGTCCATTGCGTGATGAAGTGTGCAGCGGCTGGAGTTTCACTTGTTTAGTCCCACATCGCACAACTAATATTCAAGGGCCAAGGTGCTCAGCTATATAAGAGGTCGTGATGCAGGCAGAAGAAGCGCTCGTTGTCAGTTCTGTAACTTTCCAGCAACACAGTAACCAGTCGGTATAAACTGAAAACCGAACCGAACTAGTCGGTTAACCGAATTATCGGTTAGTTGTTTTTTACTGTCTTATTCGTTTTTTTGTTTTGCTAAACGAAGTTTGAAAAAAACCGAACAGTATAAACTGAATTTTCGGTTTCTTCCGAATGCCCAGCCCTAGTCGGGGACGAGTGATGGTCTTTTCCTACCATTCTATCCCCCTAGGGGCATGCGTAGTATTACTTTGCTTCGAGGGCTAATATACGTTTGCAATAAGTATATGAGTTCTTTATGACTAATGTGAGTCCATGGATTATATGCACTTTTACCTTTCCGCAGTTTGCTAGCCTCTATGGTACCGTGCATTTCCCTTTCTCACCTCAAGAGTTGGTGCAAACTTCACCGATGCAACCAAACCCCGTGATATGATAGGGTCTATCACACATAAGCCTTATTATATCTTCCTCAAAACAGCCACCATACCTAGCTATTATAGCCATGCAACTTCCACCACTTCTGTTTTGATGACTTGAGCATTCATTGTCATATTTCTTTGCATGATCATATAGCTGACATAGTAGTTGTGGCTCAACCACCATTCATCATTTTTATACATGTTACGCTAGATCATTGCACATCCTGGTACACTGCTAGAGGAATCTATATAGAGTCATACTTTGTTCTAGGAATTGACTTGTAATTTTTATTTCTTTTGAGTTATAAATAAATAGAAGTGTGATGACCATCATTATTGATTATTAAGACATTGCCCCAGTAAGGAAAGGATGATGGTGACTATGATTCCCCCACAAGGCAGGATGAGACTCCAGACAATGAGAGAAAAAAAAGAAAATGAGAAAAAGGAAAAGAAGAAAAAAAGAAAAAAAGGGAAAGAGAGAAGGGGCATGGTAATTCCACACTTCTGCTTCAAAACAGCACCAAGTTTTTCATATAAAGAGTCTCCTATGTTGTCACTTTCATATACTAGTGGGAGTTTGTCATTATAGAGTTAGATGCACACCCACTTAGTTTTCATGTTGAGCTTTCATACACTTACAACTCTTAGTGCATTCGTCGCATGGCAATCACTACTCCTCGCACTGATATGAATTCATGGGCATCTCCTTAGCCTGTTGGTTAGTCGCGTCAATGTGAGACTTTCTTACATTTTTTGGTCTTCTCTATATTTACCCTATCATGATACTCTATTTAACCCATAGTGCTATATTTGTGGCTTGCGCTCATGTATTGCATGGGGGTTGAAAAGGCTGAAGAACATTAAAAGGTATGAACCAATTGCTCGGCTTGTCATCAGGTTTGTGCATGATAAATACTTTGTGTTAAGAAGACAGAGCATGACAAGAGTATATGATTTTGTAGGGATAACATTCTTTGGCATTGATATTTTGAAGGACATGATTGTTTGTTGAGATGCCTGAGTATTGATGTCTTTATGTCAAATTATAGACTATTGCTTTGAATCACTCGTGTCTTAATATTCATGCCATGATTAGATATATGAGCAAGATTACGCTAGGTAGCATTCCACATCAAAAAATATCATTTTTATCATTTACCTACTCGAGGACTAGCCGAAATTAAGCTTGGGGATGTTGATACATCTCCATCGTATCTATAATTTTTTATTGTTCCATGCCAATATTATATAATGTTTACATACTTTTTGGCAACAATTTATATTATTTATTGGACTAACCTATTGATCCAGTGCCAAGTGCCAGTTCCTGTTTTTTTGCATGTTTTTTGCATCACAGAATATCAAACAAAGTCCAAACGCGATAAAAATTAATGGAGAACTATTTTGGATTATTTGTGATTTTTAGGTGGTGCAATCAACGCAAACGGGGGCCCACAGCCACCACAAAACACCTGGGCGCGCCAGGCAGCCCAGGCATGTGGTGGTGGGTTGTGCCCTCCCCGTAGGTCAGTTGGAGCTCTAATTTGGGCGCAAGGAAGCTTATATCCGGAAAAAATATCGTGTTAAAATCTCAGCGCAATCGGGGTTAAGGATATCTAGGAATATACGAAATGATTTTCGGCCAGAAAACAGGAACGTGAAACAGAAGAGAATAGAGAGGGAGATCCAATCTTGGAGGGGGTAATCTACCGGCAGGCCAAGGAATAAGAAGGAGGGGGCTCTCTCCCCCTCTCTCCTGGTGGCACCAGAGGGCCGCCGGGGCAAGGATTGTGACGACGATCTATATCAACAATCTTGCTACTGTCAACACCAACTTTCTCCCCCTCTATGTAGTGGTGTACACGACAAAAAAACACTTCCGTGATAATACATGTTTGTCATAGTAGGCCGCGTTTTCTGTCATGCATGTACATCCATGAAAATTTTATGACAGAACGAAGATAGTCATACCTATGTTGTCGTAGAAGTGTTCCATGACATTACCAAAATTATCATCATGGAAGTGTCCACTTCCATGACGATAAATCATGCGTCATAGAAGTGCTTTCGTCAAGGGTGACCGACACGTGGCATCCACCGTAACGAAACGCCGTTAAGCTATCGGGTCCGGTTTGGATTTGATAACCCGTTAACAGCCCGGACCAATGGGGATTTTCCATGTGTAAAATCATCATTGACTGGAGGAAACACGTGTCAACTCCGCGTTGGCACAGGTGTCACTCATCCAATGGGCGAGATGCGCCTATGATATGTTGACATGTGGACCGGCCCAAAAGTGGCCCACAAAGTTTAACTGGGTCGGCCCAACTAAAGGCCCACAAGATTTTGTGTACCATAATGGGCCGGCCCAGCTAAAGGCCCACGAGATTTTGCGGACCATAATGGGCTGGCCTAGCTAAAGGCCCACAAGATTTTGCAGGCCATAATGGGTCGGCCCAGGTAAAGGCCCACAAGATTTTTGTGGGCCATAATGGACCAGCCCAGGTAAAGGCCCACAATATTTTTGCAGACCATAATGGGCCGGCCCAGATAAAGGCCCACGAGATTTCGCTGACATTAATGGGCCGGCCCAGCTGTAGGCCCACAAGATTTTGAGGACCCTAGTAGGCCGGCCATTAACTGGCTGCCATGTTCTGGGCCAAATGCCGGCCTATATTTGATCCGGTCCATTAATGGCCTACCACTTTCTGGGCCTAATAATGGCCCATATTAGATCCGGCCCATTAAAAGCCTACCACGTTCTGGGCCAAATTTTGGCCCAGATTAGGTCCGGCCCTTTAAGAGGCTTTGGGCTAAATTATGGCCCATATCAGATTCGGCCCTTCAACTGGACTCTATGCTTTTGGGCCCACTTTCCAAAGGCCCATTTAGTAATTCGGCATGATATTAGTTTCGGCCTGTTAAGGGCCCGTTTAACATTTCGGCCCTATATTAATTTCGGCCTGTTAAAAGCCCATCATATAGGTGGGCCTAACTACCGCCCGGTTTGCATCCGGCCTGCTCACAAACGATAATCTGATTGGGCAAAACAAGGACTGAGACAATTTTGGCATGTTAAAAGCCCGTGATTTGATTGGCACAATCATGGGCCGGGGTCCATTTTGGCTGCTGCCGGCCCGTGAGCTGTTCGGCATGTTTCAGGCCTAATCTACTTCTCAGCCTCCTAAAAGCCCATTGAGTTTTCTTGCGAAAAGAGGGCCGACGGTTTACTCAGCCTATTAAAGGCCTGAATCTACTAGTGGGCCAGTTTACATTTAGGCCTTTTAATGGACCAAGATGATGGGCCCCATGATGCAGATCATACATCGTGATTGCATGATGGCCCGATTATGTACCGTAATTTTACAGTTTGGTTGGCTTACTACGAAGACATGATATATACACAGTAAAATAACTGCAGCATCGTGAATAAGAAAAAACCTAGAGTATACAATAAAGAAATTACGGCATATTACATCCACTGGTCATCAAAGTTCGCCGCTATAATAATAAAGCACAAGGAGACAGCAGATTACATACACTGGGCATCAAAGATTGCCACCAGTGCAAATAAACACGCCGACAAAATAATATACAAAACTGACAGCACTTCAATAGAGTTCAAGAAAGGTTAGCCCTACTGGGGAGCTGCAGCGCAAGCAGCTGAGCAAGCTGATGAGACTGCGCTTGTTTAACACTTATATCCTCCTCACTCTGAAAGATAAACAAGCAGATAGATGACAGTTTTTTCACATAAAACTATCAGTGCTGACAATTCATCACATTAATTACTGAAGAATAAAGTGACACGGTTTAAAATTGCATTAACACAATATGGTATTGTTCAAGTCAAGACATGGTAGGAAATGACATTGTGAAGGAGTTGGTAGCTTCACGACATCACTAGATTACACATCAAGAACTCATAAGTATCAGTGGTTAGTTTGATGTCAGATTGGAAAATAAAGAGATGGTTTAAATAATAGTAGAATGATATGACATTGTTCATAGTTAAGACATTGTAGAATGTGACATTGTGCTGTAGTGGGTAGGTTCACCACACCACTGGATTATGGATCAAGAACAGAAGCATACAGGCAGTGCAAAATAAAATCACTTGCTCTGTATAGTTTAATTTACATGGTATGAAGAAGGAACTTGGTTATACAACTGAAAATTTAAATTGAGAAGGACAAACTTTTGTTTATGAACTACATAATAAACTTTAAACATGCAATTTGATGCAAACACCAAAAATATACAGCTGTTGTAGTCATGCTTAACTAAATATACGCAACAAAGTTTGAAGGCTTGAGAAGGACAAACTTACATTGTTGGTGAAGTCAGGCTCTATAAAGCCCTTGTCCATGCTGATGGGGGAGGGGGGCAATTCAAGAAGTTTACCATAGAATCTTCTTCATAAGCATTGCCTTTATTCTACATTTTGTTAAGAGTAAATATAGATGTGATAATATAAGAAAAAATGGAGAATATTTAAGATAAGATGAAGAGTGATGCTACATAACCAAGTAGCTATAAATGTAAGTATAGCGCTACAGGAAAAGGTACAGCCAAGAGCAATGCACAACTAAACTTCTTCAGTACCATCGTTGTTATCCAACCTTATGGTAAGAGTAAATATAGATCTGATGTGTAGAAAATGGAGGGCAAAGGAAAATAAGCTACAAAGTGATGGTACATGAACAAGTACCTGTCAATATAAGTACACTGATAAAGGACAGCAAGTACTTACAAGAACAATGCAGAGCTAAAAAAATTCATTGGAATTGGATATATTCTACACTAATGTAACCATTCATACAGATCAGATAATTTGGAGCGAAAAATTGATAAGAAAGCTATCATGCATACTGCTGTCACATAATGAACCAGGTATGTACGCAAGTACAGTGGTACAGGACAACATGTACTAACAAGATCAAAGCAGCGGGCAACATATTTGCGATATCCTATCGTTCTTTTCAAACCGGAATTCTTCTTCGAGCAGATTTCCTGCAAAAAAGATCCATAAGGTTTCATAGACAGTACCTCATTCTGGGAACGAGACCTGTGCATAACAAGGTTTTTCCATTCAATGTCTTCTAAATTTAGCACACGAGACTTCACGGAAATTTGTTTATAGACTTGCCATCAAAGTGTGATTTCCTCAGGTAACACCGATACTGCTGTAATGCTTCCTTGAAAAGCACAAGCAGGCTTTGCTCCTCATGACTATCCAGATTGACCCTTGCCTACTTACAACAATGTAATGTAAATCATTGATGTGTTCAAAGAAAACAAGAAAATAATAACCATGAATAATAGCACTTACACGTAAGTTCGATAGGAAGATGTGAAAATGGAGTTTGTCTTCACTATAATCTTCCCATGATGGGAATATATGCACGTAGTCCCTAACAACATTGAAAGCATTGTCTTTTAAACTGGGAATGACTCGAATGGGGTTCCAATATGCAGGACCTGGCCGTCTCTGAAGTTGAGATAGGTTTTCGGCCGGTGGACTTGTTGTACTTTTTGCTACAGTGGGATTTTTATGTGGTATGACTGGTGCTATGGCAACTGAAATCGGTATACCTTTTGCTGGAGTGCAGGTCCTGTGTGGTGGGGCTAGTGGTGTCGCCAGTGAACTATGGGTATAGTCTGCTGGAGTCGCTCCTACGTTTTGTGTCACTGGTTGTACAGCCAATATAAGTGGGGTGCTGTCTGATTTCTCCAGCACCACCATGTTTTTCAAGGACTTTGCTGGTGCTCCTTCAGGTTCGTCAATCACCCTCTTCCTTTTTGATGTCTTATGGACAAGAACATCATTTGAGTGGAAAAACATGGTATGATGACAGATGGAATATGTATTGATAATGGATGGGCATGGCATCTCGACATATATGATGAGTAAACTAAGCAGATGGTGGTGCAACAAAGTAGAAGAAATGCAAGACAATATATGCAAGATACGCGCAATCAATAAAACCTTGCCAAATTAGAACAGGTACCTTGATGGGTGAACAGGAAAGGGCATCTTCCTTTGACTCCTTGAGGTTATAATAGTCATTAGGATCATATTCTGAACAAGAATCAACAGGTGGGGAGCGTATGAGTTTCATTGCATCCAAAATGGCACTCAATGCCTTGGTGCCAATTTTGTATGTCATTGCAGTGTTTAGCTTCAAGAGTGGACTGCTGCTAGTGCGACACAATGCAGCTACACAGATCATAGTGTAGATATAACGGGAAAACCGTAAGCATCAGAGTAAAATCAGCAGAGTGGAACTTGCTGGAATATATGTGCTAGTATTGCCGGTATGGCTAGAAAGGCTTCGGAGACTGGCTCTCTTCAACTGAAGGTGCGGTACTGTTAATATCAGTGAAACTCTCAAAGGCGACACAGCTCCCCGCATTTCCTTGCTATTCTTATAGGATTCAAGTGGGCAGGCCACTACAAATCCTATTCCTATGTTTACAAAATCCTACAAATCAAACATGCTCGAAGAGTTCATAGTGTCCATCACAACCGACCGTATAGACCTCTACACTGCAAATTTCCCTGCTCATCTTCACTACAAGGAACATATTGTACTACTATCATATTCCCTCCATTCCAAAATATAAGTCTTTGTAGAGATTTCGACTATGGATCACATACAGATGTATCCAGATACATTTTAGAGTGTGGATTCACTCATTTTGCTGCATATGTAGTCCATGGTGGAATCTATACAAAGACTTGTATTTAGGAACGGAGAGAGTACTTATTAAAGAAGAACGGAAGAGGAACATGCTAAAGAAGAGCAAGCAGATTTTGGATAATAAAATGTTCATTGCGCAGTGCCCACACATGATGAACTAGAGCGCATTAAGAATGCAACTCCCTGCTGTCTCTCGACCATTTCAGGCGGTTGGATGCAGAGCCTACGTCTCCTAACCCTTCGTCTTTTAACATATGGTTTTCCTCTATCCATTCATGCCCCTGTTTGCAATTATGGAGTAGTCTAGCATGTCATTTTCGTGCTCTACTTTGTCTACAAAATGTTTCCTGGCAGATTGTTTACATGTTATTCAATTTTGCCAAGGTTGTTGTAGTTGATCCTTGCATGCTATGAACTTGTTCTTGCCATGGATTGTTTCATAAACATGTGTTCTTGCTGATGCTATGCTTATCTTGTCATGCAATGACTTGTGGTGAGTGAATCAAGCTTGTTAAGTAGTGTACTTGTTGTTGCTATTTTGCTAGGCTGAATCTGTTATTTCGTGATGCTATGTGAACCTGTTGCTACTAGTCATTCTATGCATAATCTGGAGATGTACACTAAGGGTGTTTTGTTCCACATGTCTTGCTCTATCCATTAATGCCCCTGGTTGCATTTATGGCCTTCTGTAGCTTGTTGTAATCTTGCTCCAAAGTTGCTAAATAATGTTGCTGTCAGCCTGTTAACATTAAGTTCAGTTGTTTCCATGATTGTTGTTAGTGATACATGTATCCTATGGACTTGATCTTGCCATGCTTAGCTTAATAAACATGCCTTCTTACTGTGGGTTGCCTTGCTATGCCATGTATTGCTCTGTGGTGAGTGGTACAAGCTCACCAACATGCCTTCATAATTCTGTTCCTGCCATGTATGAATCTGTCATATAACTTGCCATGTTTACATGGGTGCCATCATATTTTCTGATCCTTTTTGTCTCATGGTCAGTAAAGGACTTTTGTTCTATGCATTTAGTAGTATCAGGCCATGCCTTTGTTTTCCATGATAAGTTCCTGTAACATGTTATTTGATAGCTCTGAACATTGCAACCTGATGTTATTTTCTGCAAAGTCTGAACTATTATTATTTGCAATCTTGCCATGTGTGTTTGAGCATGTTCTAGTGATTTCTGGAGACATCTCAGTGTTCATGTTTTGTTATGCTTTACCTGTACATCATGACCATGCCTTTTGTTTTCATATTGGGGTGCTGTAGCATATTGTTTTGGTGCTTGCAATATGCCTAGTTGCTGTTTTGGACAAATTGTTGCTATAACTTGTATAGTGTTTGTGTGTTGAACCGTTGCTCCGTTTTGAGTGTGCTCTATATGAAACTTGCTTAGAATTGCATGTAGTTTCATATTATCGTTGCATCCTTGTTTTGAGGTGTTTGCTTGATGTTTGGGTGCATATTGCATCAATGCCATGTCTAACTTGCTTTGCTCATATCTTCTAGGCCATAGCTCCGAATTAAATGAACTTTATATGTAACTTGACTAGAATGTCGTGTAGATCATCTTGGTGCATCTTAACTTGCTGTTTAACAACTTGAACATAAGGTTTATTCAGATCTGGACCATTTTCGAAACTCGCATATGAGGACTTACCGGGATTGTTATATGTTGTTGCCGGCCTCAGTTAAACTTGCCTTGATGTGTTGCTCTTGTATGCATCATCCCTTGCCATGAGTAGCTTCATGTAGTCTTGTCATGCATCATGCTTGTTTGTGCATCATGCCTTGTTCATGTGTGGTGTGTTTACCATGTCGTGTGCTTCTTCTCGATAGTTCCTGTTTCGTTGCGATCGTGAGGATTCGTTCGTCTACGCTTGGTTCGGCTTCATCCGTTCGTCTTCTTCATGGACTCGTTCTTATTCCTTGCGGGATTTCAGGCAAGATGACCGCTACCCTGGATCTCACTACTATCATTGCTATGCTAGTTGCTTCGTTCTATCGCTATGCTACGCTACCTATCACCTGTTTATCAAGCCATCCCAAATTGCCATGAACCTCTAACCTTTGACACCCTTCCTAGCAAACCGTTGCTTGGCCATGTTACCGCTTTGCTCAGCCCTCTTATAGCGTTGCTAGTTGCAGGTGAAGTTGAAGATTTCTCCATGGTGGACAGGATTTTGGTTGGGATATCACAATATCTCTTATATTATTAATGCATCTATATACTTGGTAAAGGGTGGAAGGCTCGGCCTTACGCCTGGTGTTTTATTCCACTCTTGCCGCCCTAGTTTCCGTCATACCGGTGTTATGTTCCCGGATTTTGCATTCCTTACGCGGTTGGGTGATTTGTGGGACCCCCTTGACAGTTCGCTTTGAATAAAACTCCTCCAGCAAGGCCCAACATTGGTTTTACCATTTGCCTCACCACCACCTACTTTTCCCTTGGGAGTCGCTCTCTCAAGGGTCATCTTTATTATAGCCCCCCCGGGCCAGTGCTTGTCTAAGTGTTGGTCCGAACCAGAGCCACTTGCAGCGCCACCTCAGGGAAACTCGAGGTCTGGTTTTAGTTGTACGTAGTGTTCATCCGGTGTTGCCCTGAGAACGAGATATATGCAGCTCCTATCGGGATTGTAGGCGCAACAGGCGGTCTTGCTGGTCTTGTTTTACCATTGTCGAAATGTCTTGTAAACCGGGATTCCGAGTCTGATCGGGTCTTCCTGGGAGAAGGTATATCCTTTGTTGATTGCGAGAGCTTATCATGGGCTAAGTTGGGACACCCCTGCAGGGATAATCTTTCGAAAGCCGTGCCTGCGGTTATGTGGCAGATGGGAATTTGTTAATGTCCGGTTGTAGATAACTTGACGCCAGATCCGAATTAAAACGCATCAACCGCGTGTGTAGCCGTGATGGTCTCTTTTCAGCAGAGTCTGGGAAGTGAACACGGTTTTTGGGTTATGTTTGATGTAAGTAGGAGTTCAGGATCACTTCTTGATCATTGCTAGCTTCACGACCGTTCCATTTGCTCTCTTCTCGCTCTCATTTGCGTAAGTTAGCCACCATATATGCTTAGTCGCTGCTGCAACCTCACCACTTTACCCCTTACTTTCCCTTTAAGCTTTGCTAGTCTTGATACCCATGGTAATGGGATTGCTGTGTCCTCGTGGCTCACAGATTACTACAACAACAGTTGCAGGTACAGGTTGTGCGATGATCATGACGCGAGAGCGATGTTTGCTTGTTTTGGAGTACTTCTTCTACTTCTTCTTCGATCAGGGATAGGTTCCAGGTCAGCAGCCTGGGCTAGCAGGGTGGATGTCGTTTGAGTTTCTGTTTGTGTTTCATCCATAGTCGGATGGTGCTCTTATGTAAGTTGATGTTGTATTCGTGTGGCATTGTATGCCTTATGTATGTATCCCCATCTATTATGTAATGTTGATGTAATGATATCCACCTTGCAAAAGCGTTTCAATATGCGGGTCTATCCTTGGTGGGACCCTCGAGTTCCTTTTGGATAGGGTCGCATATTGGGCGTGACAAGTTGGTATCAGAGCCTCGACCGACCTTAGGAGCCGCCTTGATTGATCGTGTAGTTTGGCCGTTGTTGAGTCTAGAAGAAAACTGTTTTCGGAGTCTAGTTATATCGGAGAGTAGGACATCTTTTACTCCTCAGCCCCTTCGTCACTCTGGTAAGGAATCTTGACGTAGGTGTTTTGAACTATTCCTCTTCCCTTCAAATTTTTCTTTAGGATCACGTAGTTAGTTTTTCGATCGTTGGTTCTCAGCTCTTTTCATCCGGTGCATTTCTCGTCAAGTTGACTCGAGCCTCTTCTTCTTCAAGTTCAATCCTCAGTTGTTTTCTTTCCCACCCGCCCACCCTTTTTTCTTCTCGAAGCCGGAGTCTGTAATCGAGTATCCTTCCTACTCGTGTGAAGTTTTTGCTCTCTCTCCTCAATGATTTCAATCGGTGTTCTCTCTTCAAGATATTCGTCGATTTCCCCTTCCAAGTTCCCTTTGTTTTCCCGCCCTCCCACCCCTTTTTCTTCCCGGAGCCTGAGCCTCTTTCGAGCATCAACTTTCATTCGTGTGGAGCCTCTTCAGTCTTCCCTCAATCATTTCAACCGGTGTATTCTCGCTTCGTTTGACATTCATCATCTCTTTTTCTTCTCCGGTGGATTCAATTCAAGTTTTTCGGGTGATCATATTATTTTCCTTGGATCAAGTGTTCTCCTTGCTCGTGTGCCTCTCGCCAGTTTATCATTCCGGAGTGTTCAAGACATCTCAGGAGATTCGTCTGTGTTCCAACTAATTCGAGGTTGTCACCTCATTCAAATATTTCAATCATTCCGGTGCATCATCTATCTCTTCAACAATCCTTTTTCAACGGTGTTTTTCTCTTTAGTGGGCCCTAACCCACAGGTCTTTTCCCAGGAACTTACCTGACTCTTCTAATTCCCTGCAGTTGTTCTCAATTCTTTTCAAAGTGTGATGTAAGAATGGATCCCATTAGTCAGATGCCTTTCCAAGATCAATTTCAAAACATTTTCATTGTTGGCTTAACCTCTTCACTTTCCATTCTTCCGGAGTATCTGAGTTATTTTGGTGGTGTTTCTCGTCGTCTTATGAAGACCGAAGAAGAGTTCCTCTTAAGTCTTGTTCATTCTCTCTAAGTTTCGCGGTTCTAGCCTCATGTTATCCTCTCAGATTATTCCACTTGTCAGATATTCTTTTCTTACCCATCCGGAGTTTGTCAGGAGTTGTTTTTCCATTTCTTTTCACCGGAGGCCATCGTGCCAGAAGAATTCTTAGTCCTCTCATTCCAGCTACCGTTATCCAATTATCCCGGTGCTTCGTTCAAGTGTTCTTTAATCAGCTCATGATCTCTTTGTTCTTTTACATCTAAATCCCCTCCAGCTTATTTTTTCTTCTAATTCTTCCCGGTGATCCATTCTCTTTCATCAGTCATTTCCGAATTCTTACGGTGGTTCCTTCAGACTCTTTTTCCTTGGTTATCATTTTAATCCATTCGTTCTTTTCAATCCTACCGGTGGTTCATTGAAGACCTTTCTCAAGTTTTGGGACATATACCCCCTCAATCCTGTTCCAACAAGAATAAGTAGTATGCAAAAATCCATTGTTTGTCATCAATTTAATTTGATGAAGGATAAGCATACAATAAATCTTATTCTTATTTCATCATAGTGATTAATCACTTCCTTCAGAGTTTGTTCTTGATGAATAAATTCTAGTTCCAAGTGTTTCCCATCTTTTCTTTTCCGAAGTTCAATTTCCTCAGCCTTTTTGTCGGAACCTCCATCTAAATCATCGCAAGGCTCATCTCATTCTTTCATCCTTCATTCTATCTCATCATCCTTTTGTTCCCGGAGTTCTTCATGGTGGTTCTTCATGATTTAATCTTTTTTTCAAGAGTTCATCAAGATCTTGTTGGTGGAGTTCAAGTATCTTTTCTTCTTGCGTCTCGAAGCGCAATTTATTCTTCATTTTCTTTTGAAGTGGAGTTTTGCATTTCTTCGTTCCTCTCAGCTATCCAATCATTTCCGTTTGTGGCCGGTTATCACCTTATGATCTTGAGATGTTATCTATAAGTCCACAACAAGCTTATTCTTTCGTTGTTGATTTTCTCAACAATTCTGTTCAATCCTTCCTTCTAAGTTGTTTTCATTCAATTCTTTCAATTCTTCCGGAGGCATTGCATTGTTCATCTCGTCAAGTGCCATCTCTTTGGGTGAAGCTCATGTTCTATTCTTTCCTTGTTCAACCGGAGTGCTGCCTAAATCCTTTTAGTCTTATTCGTTTCTTATCTTGTTCTAACCGGAGTGGTTTCATAGTCTATCCGATTCCGTGAGCTTTCGATTCTCGTCATTCTCGGTGTTCCTCTCTTATTCTCGAGTGCTCTTGATTCTTTGCTTCTTCTCTTCAGTTCTTGCTTCACCACATCCTTTTCTCTTCCGTCTTGGTCCTAAGATCTTGGGACGAGATCTCTTGTTAGTGGAGGAGTGTTGTAACGCCCCGGATTCGTTGCGCCAGGTGTCTGCCAGTTATTCGCCATCATTGCCATGTCATTTTCTTGCGTGTTGCATTTTATCATATCATCATCTGCATTTCATCTGCATGTTTTTCAAAACTTGCATCCGTTCGGGTTCTCCCGGTTCTCTTCGTTGTCCGTTCGGAGTCCGGGCCTCTCGCGCGCGCCCGTTGCCCCTCTCAGACCTTGTTTTCGTGTGCGAGTGTTAAACGTTCTCGGAATGGACCGAGTCATGCCAAGCGGCCTTGGTATAGCACCGGTAGACCGCCCGTCAAGTTTCATGCCATTTGGAGTTCGTTTGATACTCTAACGGTTAACTGCGTAGCCCAAAACCCCTTCTCTTTGCAGCCCAACACCCCATCCAAAGTGGCCCAAACCCATCCTAACCCCTTCCATGCTCTCGGTCGTTCAATCACGATCGTGTGGGCGAAAACCGTGCTCCATTTGGACTCTCCTAGCTCCCTCTACCTATAAATATGTGCCCCTCCCCGAAAATTCTCGCAGTCCAAACCCTAGCCCGCTCCCCTCGCGCCACCGGACAAAAACCTCCCTCGCCGCCGGACATGTCCGCCGCCCCCTGGTCCAATCGCTGCCCGCCACATCATCCCGCCGGCCTCCTCTCTCCTCAACACCCACGCGGCCCACCGCAGCCCGCAGCAGGCCCGCCAAGCCCGACCGCCGCCGCCGCGCTCCCCGCAGGCGCCCCGCCGCCGCGGCCCGCTCCCCATCATTGGGCCCGCTCGCCGCTGTCCCGCCTCGCCGACCCTGCCTGACTCCGCTGCCGCCCCTCGGCTTCTCCGCCGACGGTGCGCCTTGTCTGCCGTCGCCCTCGTACGGCGCTGCCGCGCGCCCCGCGCCGCCTCCCGGACGGCGCCGCCCGTTCGCCGACCCGCCGCCGGGCGCCTCCGCCCTGCGGCACCTCCCTGCCACCGGGATCTCCATGCCGGCGCCGCCATGGAGCTCGCCGGGAGCTCGGCGCTGCCGCCTACGCCCGTCGGCGCCCTGTTCCCTCGCCGGACCCCGCCGCCCGCATCTCCGCCCGGCGCCGCCCCGTCGTCCCGTGCCTCCCCGGCCGGCCGCCGCCTCGCCAGAGTTCGTCAGCCTCGCCAGAGTTTCACCGGATCTGGAGGTGGAACAGATCCATCAATGCATCCATCCAAACGCGCCTCCGCCATCCCGATCCGCTCCGTCCCGGATCCCTCCGTCCCGCGTTGACTTTCGCGTAGGTGATATTTCTGCCAAGTCCCGAATGTTTTTGCATAATCATGTCATGTTCATCGCATCATATCTCTGCATCTGTCGCTCCGTTTCGTTCGTGTAATATGACAAATTGTTCGACTCAACGGGTACTTCATTTCATTCCATTGCATCATATTCATTTGATCTCATCTTGATGCCTGAATCATCGTTGCAAAAGTGCTTCATAATGTTAGTTCCTGTTTTCTTAACAGAATATGCTCAATTGTCATTTTTGCCATGATTGATGTGAGCATCCTATGAGGTCGATGTCTACATGTGTTTTCATCTATGCCATGTATTCTTTATATAGGTGCTTACCATGTATTTTTGTGATCAATGTGGTGACTAGCACAAGCATGCAAACTAGGCTTCGTAATGTTGCTGATTTTAGTCCCTGTTCTGCTGTTATTTTGATGCCATGTAAACTTGATGCTACAAAGAGATCCATGCATATTCTGAGATACTTCAGTAAGGGTGTTTTGAACATATGGTTTTCCTCTATCCATTCATGCCCCTGTTTGCAATTATGGAGTAGTCTAGCATGTCATTTTCGTGCTCTACTTTTGCTACAAAATATTTCCTGGCAGATTGTTTACATGTTATTCAATTTTGCCAAGGTTGTTGTAGTTGATCCTTGCATGCTATGAACTTGTTTTTGCCTTGTATTGTTTCATAAACATGTCTTCTTGCTGATTCTATGCTTATCTTGTCATGCAATGACTTTTGGTGAGTGAATCAAGCTTGTTAAGTAGTGTACTTGTTGTTGCTGTTTTAGGCTGAATCTGTTATTTCGTGATGCTATGTAAACCTGTTACTACAAGTCATTTTATGCATAATCTGGAGAAGTACACTAAGGGTGTTTTGTTGTACATGTCATGCTCTATCCATTCATGCCCCTGGTTGCATTTATGGCCTTCTGTAGCTTGTCGTAATCTTGCTCCAAAGTTGCTAAATAATGTTGTTGTCAGCCTGTTAACATTAAGTTCAGTTGTTTCCATGATTGTTGTTAGTGATACATGTATCCTGTGGACTTGCTCTTGCCATGCTTAGCTTCATAAACATGCCTTCTTACTGTGGGTTGCCTTGCTATGTCATGTATTGCTCTGTGGTGAGTGGTACAAGCTCACCAACATGCCTTCATAATTCTGTTCCTGCCATGTATGAATCTGTCATATAACTTGCCATGTTTACATGGGTGCCATCATATTTTCTGATCCTTTTTGGCTCATGGTCAGTAAAGGACTTTTGTTCTATGCATTTAGTAGTATCAGGCCATGCCTTTGTTTTCCATGATAAGTTCCTGTAACATGTTGTTTGATAGCTCTGAACATTGCAACCTGATGTTATTTTCTACAAAGTCTGAACTATTATTATTTGCAATCTTGCCATGTGTGTTTGAGCATGTTCTAGTGATTTCTGGAGATATCTCAGTGTTGATGTTTTGTTATGCTTTACCTGTACATCATGACCATGCCTTTTTTTTCATATTGGGGTGCTGTAGCATATTGTTTTGGTGCTTGCAATATGCCTAGTTGCTGTTTTGGACAAATTGTTGCTATAACTTGTATAGTGTTTGTGTGTTGAACCGTTGCTCCGTTTTGAGTGTGCTCTATATGAAACTTGCTTAGCATTGCATGTAGTTTCATATTATCATGTTGCATCCTTGTTTTGACGTGTTTGCTTGATGTTTGGGTGCATATTGCATCAATGCCATGTCTAACTTGCTTTGCTCATATCTTCTAGGCCATAGCTCCGAATTAAATGAACTTTATATGTAACTTGACTAGAATCTCGTGTAGATCATCTTGGTGCATCTTAACTTGCTGTTTAACAACTTGAACATAAGGTTTATTCAGATCTGGACCATTTTCGAAACTCGCATATGAGGACTTACCGGGATTGTTATATGTTGTTGCCGGCCTCATTTAAACTTGCCTTGATGTGTTGCTCTTGTATGCATCATCCCTTGCCATGAGTAGCTTCATGTAGTCTTGTCATGCATCATGCTTGTTTGTGCATCATGCCTTGTTCATGTGTGGTGTGTTTACCATGTCGTGTGCTTCTTCTCGATAGTTCCCGTTTCGTTGCGATCGTGAGGATTCGTTCGTCTACGCTTGGTTCGGCTTCATCCGTTCGTCTTCTTCATGGACTCGTTCTTATTCCTTGCGGGATTTCAGGCAAGATGACCGCTACCCTGGATCTCACTACTATCATTGCTATGCTAGTTGCTTCGTTCTATCGCTATGCTACGCTACCTATCACCTGTTTATCAAGCCATCCCAAATTGCCATGAACCTCTAACCTTTGACACCCTTCCTAGCAAACCGTTGCTTGGCAATGTTACCGCTTTGCTCAGCCCTCTTATAGCGTTGCTAGTTGCAGGTGAAGTTGAATATTTCTCCATGGTGGATAGGATTTTGGTTGGGATATCACAATATCTCTTATATTATTAATGCATCTATATACTTGGTAAAGGGTGGAAGGCTCGGCCTTATGCCTGGTGTTTTGTTCCACTCTTGCCGCCCTAGTTTCCGTCATACCGGTGTTATGTTCCTGGATTTTGCGTTCCTTATGCGGTTGGGTGATTTCTGGGACCCCCTTGACAGTTCGCTTTGAATAAAACTCCTCCAGCAAGGCCCAACATTGGTTTTACCATTTGCCTCACCACCACCTACTTTTCCCTTGGGAGTCGCTCTCTCAAGGGTCATCTTTATTATAGCCCCCCCGGGCCAGTGCTTGTCTAAGTGTTGGTCCGAACCAGAGCCACTTGCAGCGCCACCTCGGGGAAACTCGAGGTCTGGTTTTAGTTGTACATAGTGTTCATCCGGTGTTGCCCTGAGAATGAGATATGTGCAGCTCCTATCGGGATTGTCGGCGCATCGGGCGATCTTGCTGGTCTTGTTTTACCATTGTCAAAATGTCTTGTAAACCGGGATTCTGAGTCTGATCGGGTCTTCCTGGGAGAAGGTATATCCTTTGTTGATTGCGAGAGCTTATCATGGGCTAAGTTGGGACACCCCTGCAGGGATAATCTTTCGAAAGCCGTGCCTGCAGTTATGTGGCAGTTGGGAATTTGTTAATGTCCGGTTGTAGATAACTTGACGCCAGATCCGAATTAAAACGCATCAACCGCGTGTGTAGCCGTGATGGTCTCTTTTCGGCAGAGTCCGGGAAGTGAACACGGTTTTTGGGTTATGTTTGATGTAAGTAGGAGTTCAGGATCACTTCTTGATCATTGCTAGCTTCACGATCGTTCCATTTGCTCTCTTCTCGCTCTCATTTGCGTAAGTTAGCCACCATATATGCTTAGTCACTGCTGCAACCTCACCACTTTACCCTTTACTTTCCCTTTAAGCTTTTCTAGTCTTGATACCCATGGTAATGGGATTGCTGAGTCCTCGTGGCTCAGAGATTACTACAATGACAGTTGCAGGTACAGGTTGTGCGATGATCATGACGCGAGAGCGATGTTTGCTTGTTTTGGAGTACTTCTTCTACTTCTTCTTCGATTAGGGATAGGTTCCAGGTCGGCAGCCTGGGCTAGCAGGGTGGATGTCGTTTGAGTTTCTGTTTGTGTTTCATCCGTAGTCGGATGGTGCTCTTATGTAAGTTGATGTTGTATTCGTGTGGCATTGTATGCCTTATGTATGTATCCCCATCTATTATGTAATGTTGATGTAATGATATCCACCTTGCAAAAGCGTTTCAATATGCGGGTCTATCCTTGGTGGGACCCTCGAGTTCCTTTGGGATAGGGTCGCATATTGGGCGTGACAATTGCTAGTATCACTAATGACGCAGGGCTGAAGGAATTGTACATGACATGCATGTACAAAAGCCTCAAAGGGCATCAGACTCTTTGTGATGTGCTTAAAAAGCAGATCCTCAACAGGAACCCTAGGAAAGAGGGTATTGCCTTTGAGAGGAAACTCAATGCTGATGGAACATATTGGAAGCCTGAGCAGTACCCCAAAACCTCATGGGTTGCCGCAAAGGGACCTCCAGTTCATCCATCCAATTTATCTGGCTTTACATGTGAATCTCCTCCTTCTTCTAATCAGTCATTTGACTCCAACTATAAACTGTTCAAAAATTAGAATGGTGAAGTATTTGCTATATATATATATATTGGCTCTAACTGTAGGAACGGTTCCCCTATGAAGAAAATCTGGGTTCCCAAAAGTTGCCTAGAAAGTCTTCAGGTGAATTTTCTCATGACACCACCTGTGAAGAATAGGAACTCCAGATCAAATTCTTCATATGGACCAAATTCTTCATATGGATCCAAGTCCTCATACGGACCAAATTCCTCACATGGATCAAATTCCTCAAAAGGATCAAAGTCCTCATATGATCATCATCGTACTAACCCTTTTGTTTTGCAGGTTAAAGCTAAGGGCTATGAATATGGGCATTATTCTTCTAATCATTATGTTCATCAGTCCTCGAAGAATTTCTCTGCTTATTCATATGCTTATCCTAACCCCTCTTATGTGAAACGAAGTGGATTGGCTTCTATGCCACCTTTCTCATATGGTGCTCACATAGTGATGAATTCTATGCCACCCCTTCAAATGTGGATGGTGAAGAAAAATAACTAGTCTCTTATGCAGGGTCAGGTCTCCAGACGTGCTCAAAACGTCTGAAGAATTTGCTGGAGACTTGAACATTGCCTGACAGGACGCAGGCTAATCATGAAGAAATGAACTTTCATTTCTCATGTCCTCACACTGTTTATATGTTCTATTCCTTCATGAAGTTGATCTGATGATATTGATGTCATATTCTTCACTGACGAAGTATATGAGTTCCTAAGTTGCACTAATTCATCTGCAGGATGATCAACCCAAAGCCAATGAGTGGGTCCTTGATAGTGGATGTATGAATCACATGACTGGTGACAAGAATCTATTGATGGATGCTCCTTTATCACCATCGCATCTAAAGCATACCATCTTTGCTGACAAAGGCAGAAGTCAGGTATTGGGTCTAGGTAAGGTTGTGATCTCAAAGGATCGACACATGGACAAAGTCATGCTTGTCGAGTCCTTTGGATACAACCTCATGTCTGTCTCAATGCTTTGTGATCTCGATATGGTTGTTATCTTTGGCAAATATCGTTGTGTTGTGATCATGGAAGCTGACAATTCCAAAGTCTTTGAAGGCTTTAGGAGAGGAGACTTGTACATTGTTGATTTCTCTACAGGACCACAACCAGCCGTATGCCTACTTCCAAAAACTTCAGAAGGCGGGCTATGGCATCGATGACTTGTTCATGCTGGCATGATGAATTTGCACACGCTTGCGAAGAAGAAGCATGTCATTGGCATTGAGAATGTCAAATTCCTCAAGGATAACTTATGCGGAGCCTGTGAAGCTGGAAAGATGACAAAGGCCAAGCATCTAGCGAAGACTATGATGACTACCACTCGACCATTTGAATTGCTTCACATGGATCTCTTTGGTCCTAATCATTATTCTACTATTACAAATGATGCATCTCTATATGGCTTTGTTACTGTTGATGATTATTCTCGTTACACATGGGTGCACATTGTCATTTACAAACATGAGGTGCAGGAAGTCTTCAAACGATTTTCCTCGAGGGCTTCAGCCAACTTTGGTGTGAAGATCAAGCACATCAGAAGTGACAATGGGACTGAGTTCAAGAATTCCGGTCTTGATGATTATCTTGATGAACTTGGTATTACTCATGAGTTATCTGCTCCTTATACTCCTCAGCAGAATCGCGTCGTGGAGCGCAAGAACATAACTCTCATTGAGATGGCTCGCACTATGCTTGATGAATACAAGACGCCTCGTCATTTCTGCATTGAGGCAATTGATACTGCATGCCACATCATCAAGAGAGTATATCTTCACAAATTCTTCAAGAATATTGCTTATGAACTCCTCACTGACAAGAAACCAATGTGAGTTACTTAAAAGTCTTCGGAGCTAAATGTTGGATTAGAGATCCTCATCACAATTCTAAATTTGCACCGAAAGCACATGAGGGTTCTATGCTTGGTTACGGAAAGGACTCCCACGCCTACAAAGTCTTCAACAACGTTCTCCACAAGGTTGTTGAAACTGTAGACGTGCGGTTCAATTAAACTAACGGCTCACAAAGAGAGCACTTCTTCTATGTTAGATGAACCAGCACCTGAGGAATCTATCAAGTTCAAGGCTACTGAGGATGTCATTCCTACCGAAGAATCTACTAAAGAATTCATTCCAGAACGTGAAGAACATCGAGCTGGCGCACCTGAAGAAAATGGTGCTGAGGAAAATGCTCCTGAAGAAAATGCGGATCAAATTCCTCGAAGACAACCCGCTCATCCTCGCATTGCAAACGAAGTGCAAGTTGAGAAGATCATCGATGACATTGAAGCACCAGGTCCTCTCACACGCTCAAAAGCTTCACATTTGTCTAACTTTTGTGGGCACTTTGCTTTTGTCTCTATCATAGAGCCCACTAAGGTAGATGAAGCATTTCTGGAGCCTGAGTGGATTCAAGCTATGCAAGAAGAATTACATCAGCTCGAGCTCAACAACGTATGGGAACTGGTCAAACGTCCAGATCCTCGCAAACACAACATTATTGGCACAAAGTGGATCTACCGCAACAAGCAAGATGAAAATGGCCTTGTGGTGAGGAATAAGGCACGGCTTGTAGCTCAAGGCTAAACATAGGTTGAAGGAATTGATTTCGACGAAACTTTTGCACCTGTTGCTAGACTTGAGGCTATTCGCATATTACTTGCTTATGCTAACCATCATGATATTATCTTACAACAAATGGATGTGAAAAGTGCATTCCTCAATGGTAAGCTTGAGGAAGAAGTATATGTTGCTCAACCCCCAGGTTTTGAAGATCCAAAGCATCCTGACAAAGTCTTCAGAGTCAATAAAGCCATGTATGGCCTCAAGCAGGCCCCTCGGGCGTGGTATGATACTTTGAAGGAATTCCTCATGAAGAAAGGCTTCAAACCCGGTTCACTCGACCCAACTCTTTTCACTAAATCTTATGATGGTGCATTGTTTGTGTGCCAAATTTATGCTGATGATAACATTTTTGGCTGTACTGACCAACGTTACAGTGATGAATTTGCATATATGATGAGTGAAGAATATCAAATGCCTATGATGGGAGAATTGAAATTCTTGTTAGGTCTTCAAATTCGTCAACAACGCAATGGCATATTCATGCCTCAGGAGAAATACCTCAAAGGTGTATTGAGGAAATTCGGCATGCAAGATTGCGAAGGGGTCAAAATTCCAATGCCCACAAATGGCCAACTATGCACTGATGAAAATGATAAAGACTTCGATCAAAAGTTATGCCGCTTCACGATTGGATCTTTATTGTACCTATGTGCATCTAGGCCAGATATTATGCTTAGTGTTTGCATGTGTGCCCTATTTCAAGCTACACCGAAGGAATCACACCATAAGGCTGTGAAGCATATTCTTTGATATCTAGCTCACACACCAACACTTGGATTATGGTATTGCAAGGGCTCTTTGTTTGATCTCATTGGATATTCAGACTCTGACTATGCTGGTGATCGTGTGGACCGCAAGTCAACGTCGGGCACATGCCATTTCCTTGGACGATCTTTGGTCTGTTGGTCCTCGAAGAAACAAAACTGCGTATCTCTCTCCACTACAGAAGCTGAGTACATTGATGTTGGATCGTGCTGTGTTCAATTACTATGGATGAAGCAAACACTCAAGGACTATGGCATCAACGTGAAGAATGTGCCTCTCTACTGCGACAATGAGAGCGCTATCAAGATTGCTCATAACCCAGTTAAGCACTCGAAGACAAAGCACATCCAAATTCTTCATCATTTTCTTCATGATCATGTGTTGAAGGGCGACATCTCCATCGACCACGCGAGCACTGAAGACCAGCTGGCCGATATCTTCACTAAGCCCTTGGATGAGAAGAGATTTAGCAAGTTGCGGTGTGAGCTAAATAACCTAGAATCTTTGAATGTTCTCTGAAATGGACACTCATCCTAACACTTATGCTAACTTGATGACTTAGATGCGCAACACACAAAGTAACATTTTTCTTCAATCAGTGAAGACTAATCCTCTAAGTGTGAAGAAATTAATGAAGAAATTGATTCTCAGAGCCCTACGACAATTGTACGTGGTGTCTGAAATCAGCTTTCATATACGGTGGGTTACGCCACCAACCAAAGTTGAAAATCTTGAATTTGAGTTTTTCTTCATTTTTGAAATTCCTTAGTTTTCAAATTCTTCAACTTTGCATTGTCTTCACTCGTTCCATCATTATTCTTCACTGGCTATATAGACTATTCTGTTACTAGTAACAGAATATTATTTTGTTACCCCTCCGCCATATATAGAGAAGCGATTAGAAAATTACAAATTGAGTCACCACTCAAGAAAAACAAAAAAGGCACCCAGCGCCAAACCTTCCCTTACCTCCCGCACCCACGACCCTCCACTGTGACCACCAGTCCATCCCCGCCTCCTTCCACCGCACCGTCGACGTCCCCCCACCGCACGCCGCCCCTCTCCTTCCCCACGCCGGCCACCTCCCTGCCCCACGCGCCGCCTCATCCTTCCCTCGCGCCGACCGCCTCTCTCCACCGCAGGCCACTCTCCTCCTTCCCCCGCGCCGTCCACCTCCCTTCTCAGTGCGCCGGAGGCCGCCTCCCTCCCCCGCGCCACCGGTAGCCGCCTCTTTCACTGACCCGCCGGACGCCGCCTCCTTCCCAGATCCCGCCACCATCCCGCAACACAACTGGCGCCGCGTCTGTCGCCCCGTCTCCTCTATCGAGATGCCCCCACTGGCCCCCCGCTGACCACCCCCTCCCCCCCACGCGGCGCCCTCTCCTTCCTCCCGCACCGACTGCCTCCCTCCGCCGGGCGCCTCCCCCTCCCTCCCCTCCGCCGACCGCTTCTCTGCACCGCGTGCCTCCCTCCTCCTTCCCTCGCGCCGGCCACTTACTTCCCTCGGGCACTGCACTCCTCCTTCCCCCACGCCCTGCCTCCCTCTACTGCGCGTCGACCTCCTCCTTCCTCAACGCCCGCCACCTACCTCCATCGTGCCAATCCACGCCACCCCCGACTTCCTCGTTCATCCCGCTAGCATATCTCGGGTGTCGCCCTCCGGCAACCGGTGATACTCCCCCGCCACCACTTTGCCTCCTTGCCGATGGGGCTACGCCGCCGCCGCGTGTAGGAAGTCCATCGCCTCCACCCCAGGTTGTTCAATGCCGCCGTCGTGGACATGCCCCACTCCAACGCCGTGGCTAGCGATTCAGAGGCAAACAATGGAGCCTGCAGAAGGAGCCTCGGGGTCGAGGACCCAGTTCTTCAGTCCAACTGCTTGCTCGGCCGCCGGTCGCTCAAGGAGCTGAGTGCAAGCCACCCCCGGGCTCTTTCCTGGATGCTGTTGTCTCATACCTCTCTCTGATCGATCTCCCATGTTGGAAATAAATCCTCTATAAGTTCACCTCACATATGTTGGTCCGTTCAAGAGAAGATATTCTCATGGCACGCGCACCGCCCCATAAAAATGTGCATAAGATGTAGTGCTGGTTGTGTAGGCACTGACGTGTGTGTCTGGTTCTCTCAGTGTGTGTGTGTGTGTGTGTGTTCATATGTGTTAACTGGTGGCTGGTGGTGTGTGTGCAGGGTATGGCTGGCAATAAGTAGTACGTAGGTGGAAAAGTGTTTTGAGGAAGCAGCAAGACGAGGCATAAAGCTGGTGAGCAGGTATGGCTACTACTGCACTTGTGCGGCTACTTCCGCGAATGAACCTGGTGCACTATGTGCGTATGAATATAAGATCAACCCTACTAAGAGGTACATACTGTTCATCTCACACATGGCAAAAAAGAGAATGCATTTTGAAGTAATTTGTTATTTCATTCTGTTCAAATTATTTCTTTGCCATATAAAGAACATATGTTCCAGTATGAAAACTTGATGGATAGTTGCTTATGTACGTCCTATCTACTGAATTATAGCATAAATATTTCCTGGATGTTTTGTATTCTTTCTTTGCTTTGTTAGTTCAGTGTCTACTCTAGTTTGTAATATGAACCACTAAGGGCCTGGAAAAGATTTTGAAATCCTCAATTGTAGGACAGTGGTGTTGTGAATGGTTCTGTATTGACATTCAGTAGCATAGAGCATAGAGAGAGTAGCATAGAGAAACATTGTTGTGTTGTGGATGACAAAAAACACATGTGACAGCAAGTCCTTGTATTACTACATGGGAAGTACAAAATTACTTTTACTGAGAGTTCACGTGAAATCCTGGATAGCAACTAGCCATACAAACTTAATTCTAGAATGGTTGCAAACTTGTAATGTTTTTCTCCCCAAATTTTCTCTTTTGATTTTTCTATAGGTCTTCCTCTGGCTCCTGCCCTTCCTCTAACATCGCCCACTTTGAAGACACCGATGCATCGCGTCAGGTCGTGGAGCAAGCCGGTGCAAAAAGAGGACTCCTACAACGGTTCTCCAGGCTGTCCGCTGTGTCAATGACACTCTCTCACATCAATATCTCTCTTTCTTTACTTCTGCAATTAAAATGCGTACATGTGTGTTATGCTAATTGAGTAGTTTGGGAAGATGCAAATAGGGAAGATGCAAAAATAACATGTTTATATGGTTGTTTTGCATGCCCTTTAGGTGTTTGTCACTATTCTTGTGAGCACCAATTTTTAAAAATGTTTACTTTGTGCTCTCGCATATTTTTTTGGCAGTACAAACACATCACCATAGTGAATATAGATGCGACAACTTGGGAAGTACTAACATTAATGTTTGGATCAAGTTCAGAAATGTTGTGTGCATAGGTGCATTGGCTCTCCGGCCTCCTCTCTCTACCTCTGGTATTTACTCCGGCGAGGTGAGTAAGCGGTGACTGATGAGCTACTGCTTTTGCTATTACATGATCTGAAGAAACTTGGGAAGAATTTGATGCTTATTGCGCTACTACAGAATGAGTGGCATTGTGCCCCGTGGGTGTTCGTTCTAATGCTTGAGAGAGGACTGTGTTCCATTTGTGCTCACAAAAAAATTGTACGAAATAAATTTCTTTTCCAATATACGCACATGTGCTCAACAAAAAAACAAGATGAACTATTGAAGTTCATGCCTGCGTACAACTTTCACTCTCAAAAACACTTGTAGGTGCGGCTGGTTATTGCTTCTTGCTACCGCTATTTTTATCATGATTTCCTGTGTGCACTACAGGAGTGTTTTTGTTTCAAGATCCGTTGCTCAATGATAGAATTTTGTATCTCATAGTACAAGTATTACTACTTGGAAGTTTCAAAAATAAGAACTCAAAAGAAGTATTGACAGCATAACTATTGTATATTCAAGGAGTCGGGTTTTCCTCCTGCATCATCTCGTCTCCTCCGTTCGACAAAAGCCTCCAGATAAGTTCACACCTATGGTTTTGCTCTTTCGTGTAATTCTTGAGGCCAGACTCCCTCGGTTTTTGTTCCAGAGAAATTTAAGAAACCTGTAGAAGTTTGGGGTATAAAATTCTGTAAGTTTGAAATGGGGAAACTAGTAAGTTCAGACAAAATTAAAACTGTCAAAGAACATGAGAGTTTTTGTCAAAGAACTGAGGCTTCCCCATGCTAGTACAAACTTTTTAAATGTGTGAACTTTGTTAAAGCAAAAACTGAATGGGTGGCAAGATGAATATAGTTGTTATTAAAAGTTTCTTTTTGAACTTCTCTTAATATACATGAACTTGATTATCTTTTTAACCGGTTAAATATACATGGTTGGCAAGATGACTATAGTTGTTATAGCAAAAACAGTACATTTTTATAAAAAGTTTGTGTTTGAACTTCTCCAATTAATATACATGAACTCGATTATCTTTTTAACATGTACTCACATGAGCTCGTTTGGATTAGTGCGTATACTTGTAACACAATCAGTTCAGATCTCGAGAGACCGTAAGTTTAGTCGGCCTTGGCATCACGAACGGGTTCAGTTCGATCTCGCACAGTGGGTAGGTCCCCGATGGTGTGTCCGTCAGCTCGCACAAGTGGACGTCAGATCACGCAAGTGGGCAGGTCCCCAATGGTAAGAACTTGTTCCATTCCTGCTGCTATCAAGTTGTTTGTGGATATGCTTACAAGAAATGAAATATCCTTTTTGATGTTTCTTTGTTGCCAAAGAAAAAGCTAATATTTATGGAAATATGCAACATAAACATTTGTTATGGAGCAGCAGGTGGGCGAGGATCTTCATCTCGGCAGTACAACTGAACCCTCTGCCGCTGTTCACGGGAAGAGCTGCGTGCAGGCCACTCTGTGCTCTGCCCTGGATTTTTTCAATGATCAGGCCGATGTCGTCATGGTTCCTGCCCCACGATAGTCGTACTGATTCATGGGCCATTGTCGTCGGTCTTTTTTCGGTTGGATATAGGGAGCGGCCCCAGGGAGCCCCTTCATCAGTGGTTCATTGGTCTCTCAAGTATGAAGGTGAGCTTCATAATAGAGTAGCTAGACTTATCTGCCTTCCATTTTATGAATTTTGCTGCGAGCTAGAAGTAACTATATGGAGAAAGTTGGCATCTCCGTTTACCTAAACATGCATAACACGTGTGATGCTAAAGAATTCTTGGGTCCTTGTGCAGAAAAATCATCAGTTCACACTTCAAAATCCTGTAAGTTTAGATATATCACTAAATAGATTTGGAGAAAAAATTCTGCAAGTACAATTTTGAATTTCTTGTGAAGTCATACTAGTACTGATGAATATCGAGTTGATTGAAAAATGTAGTTGATTGTTTGAACCTTTAACCTGTCATTATATTGCTGACTCCCCTATATGTAGGTGCTTGTCCAGCAGGCTATAGAAGGCTATATATAAATGTTGTTTCTGATGTCTTGTAGTGCATAGAAGGCTTAAAAAAGCATGTTTCCCTAGTTGAAATTTTTGATGTTATGTAGGTGCTTGTTAGGACTTGGGCACGAGCTCGTCCAGCAGGGGTGCTTGCAGCCGTCCAAGTGGAGCGTTGAAAACAGTACGAGTAGAATCATGGGTCGCGGCCACCAACTTCACCAAGTGCTGCACATCCATCCAAGTCGAGCACACACACAGGGAGAACACCAGCGCCTTTGCTTCACACATTGCTTGGTCATGCATACTTGCTGATGGATGCAGCAAGTGTTTTATTACTTTGATCTTCTACAAGACTCAATTTTGTCTCAGTTTTCGTGGATGCTAGCCGGCAAGTGACATAATTTTGGTTGCCATTTCTCTATGTAGCAGATTCCATCCGCACAAAAAATGCTACTATAATTCTTCTATGTAAAATATGAATAAGGTTCAATTCACAAAAACATGTGGAAGTTCGCTTGGGAAATTCTGCAGTCTATTTGATTATGTCAGGATGTACAGAATGACGACTCTTTATTGTGTGCGTTCAGCACAATTTAAAATTACTCATTGACCGTATGTCTAATCAATTTTTCTTTGTTTACAGAAAAACTAATATATGAGGATTATCTCAGGTTTCTTTTTGAACTTGTAGCATTACTGTACATGAACTTGTACATTACCTTGTTATCAATTTATGTGTATGTGTGTTGGTAACCACTGCTACGAGCTACTAGTTACCGATCTGACCGTTGTATTAGTGCAACTGCTCTATGTAATTAGCCTCTTGTTGGGTGAATCTTGTACTATTTGCTAGCTTTGGCATTGTAAAAATACAACAAGTTCACAGCTAAAAAAGTTATAAGTTCAACACAGCATACTAGATTAGTTTTTTGTTATGGATAATACAGATGCACATTGTTGTGTAGTACATGTGTCCATTGATGTGTTCACCCCCCGCCTTGCGCAGCACCCTGCCAACCGGACCAGCCGCCGGCCGAATCCAGCCTCGTCCCCAAGCTTTGTCTTCTTCCTCGCCGAGACATGCGACAACCACCCTAGTTCGGGCGTAGTAAGTACCTCAGTACGAGTTAAAAACGGTGGTCTGCTCAGAATAAAAAAATGGCAGAAATTCAAATTGTAAAGTTCAAGCAGAAAAAAGAAACCCCATGAAAATCCTGCTTAGTAAGGGCCTCAGTACAAGTCGTAAAATGAGAGAAGTTCAGAACAACATTGTCAAAAAAATGTTGAGTTAACAAAAAGAAACAAGACAAACACATTTTATTTTTGAATAAAATATCACTCAGTTTGATGATACAAACCATACAAGTACAGGGGCGACGATACAGTAAACCGTTGAAAACTTACGAAAAAAATATTACCCAAAAAATAGAGCAAAGTCTAGTTAGTGAAAACACGCTTAGTACAAACCCATGCAAGCATCAGTACAAGTACCTTTTCTCGGAACCATTCAAAATTACTCTACAAAAAATAGCTCAGTACAAACATACATATATCAGTACGACTACTCTGTTTTTCAGACGAGAAAATAGCAGGATCCGTCATGCCGTATTCAAAATTACTCTTAAATGGTTGCGAAGTAGAGAAAGCGTTCAACATGACTAAGTTTCGCATTTTCGATAGCTATCCAACGGTATATTATTTGCCATATTTCGACAAACTTTTAGAAAAATCGCGTTCAAAATCAAATTTGACCGTATTCAAAATCAAAAACATTTCTATACGAAAACGTTGCGCATTTTTCATAGCTTTCCAACGCCGTATAATTTGTGTCAATCTGACAAACCGTTTGCAAAAAATCGCGAAAATACATTTCGCCCGGAATTTCACCATTTTTCAAATTACTTTTAAATCATTTAGAATTAGAAAAAACAATACATATATGGAAGATGCGGATTTTCACCAGCTTTCCAACGCCATCTTATTTGCTCAATTCCAACAAACCATCTGAAAATTGAGTCCAAAATACGATTCACGTTTTTGGTTTTGAAAAAAAATGGTTTTTTCAAAACTGCTCTTATATCATAATGATTTTGCAAAAACGTTCAATATACTTGAAATATGGTTGTCAACAGCTTTCCAATGATATATTACACGCCCCGTTCCGACAAAAAAATTATAAAAAGTTTTTGAACTAAAGAAGACGATCTGTTAAACACAGTTGAAAGCATGAGTTCAACCGCTTCGAAAACATCAGTACAACCACCTGGAACCGTCAGTTCTAAAAGTGTAACAGAATAATATTCTGTTACGCGTAACAGAATAGCCCAGATGTGTGTGTGTGTATATACATACATACATACATACACATATATATATATATATATATATATATATATATATATATATATACGGTGGCGCTATTGTAAGCGAGCGCACATATTAGCTTAACGTGCGCTCCGGCCGGTCCTAATTATGTGGGCGCCACGCGCGGAGAAGGCTTGTTCTCCACCGCTAATTTCTTGAGGGTAATGGTGTTTGCAACAAAAAGTAACGCGTTTAATTTTGTTACCATGCATGGTTTGCTGCATCACGATTCGAATGTCACTATTCGTTGGCAGTAATAGAAATAGTATAGTTGGTAATGGACAAAGATTCTTTACCAAAACATAGTAAAACCTTTCTAACGTGTAAAACCACTCTAACGTGTAGTAATAAATACTATGCTCACTATATAGTAAGCCCAGGCTCATGTAGTAATGCATTACTACATGGTGAACCTAGTAAAAACCAGGCTCACATGTAGTAAAAATAGGGTTGCATTGCCTGGCGACTGGTAAACCTAGTAAATCCAACTGATATGTAGTAACGCATTACTACCTGGTAAACCTAGTAAACCAATCTACTATGTAGTAAAATTTAGAGATGCTTTGTCTGGCAC
This sequence comes from Triticum aestivum, assembly GCF_018294505.1. NCBI lineage: Eukaryota > Viridiplantae > Streptophyta > Magnoliopsida > Poales > Poaceae > Triticum > Triticum aestivum. The sequence continues at coordinate 257,872,519 of NC_057804.1, read as the reverse complement.
ATGGTATAACCTAGTAAATCTAGGCTCGTATGTAGTAATGCATTACTGCATCTGCTTTTTACATGTAGCGAGTGGTGATCGTAACTCGTTACTGTTGGTTTTCGTGGAGGAACGCACGCCTGCCGAAGTGCACGGACTCTTGGTGTAAGTCGTTACGGTAGATTTCACGGACGAGAATGCGGGTTGTCTAATTAGCGTGTACGGTCGGTTGGTTCGATCGGCGGCCGGAGCATTGGCTAAGATATAAATGCGCGCATGCTTACTTTAGCAGGTCTATATATATATATATATATATATATATATATATATATATATATATATGAGTTTATGTCCTGTACATCATTCACTTATTGTTAATTCTTCAAGTTGTTTTTTTTGCTAAGTGAATGTGATCGGACCCTTCCTCCTCTATGCTAAACTCAACCCAGTCTGTTCACAAATTCTTCATGTGCATTCTATTTGAAATTCATTCAAAATCTTCACTGTGTCCTTGACAGCTGAAGAAATTGCGAACAGAACTTTTAACTTTTCTTATATAAATTTTTGGCTTTGGCGCTCAAACCGTTCCGCATCCCATGACAATACTTATCTATTAGCCCACGATCTTACACGATCGCCACCCCTCAGTACGTGGGTGACACATGTCAAGCGAATGAGAAGGGCCAGGGGAACGTTCATCCGATTTCCTCGGGCGTACAGTTTTTCACTCCCACTATAAATACCCCCGCCTTTGCCTCACTTTTTTTACTCCGCTCGACCTCACTCCCGCTCGAGCTTCTCAAACCCTAGCTCCGCCGCTACTTCATCGCTGCCGGTGAGGAAGAGCTTCACTGCCCTGACCTCGTGGCCGACGTACTCGCACCGGTTGCGGATTTCTTCACTCCGCTGCCGCCGTAGTTGTCTTCCTCTGCCGAGTTAGGGCGTGGAAGATCTGAACTGAAGAACTTCACATCTACACTTCCCAGTTCGTCGTGTTCTTCACCAAGGGTAATTAAAAGTTACTTTTACTGCCCTCTTTGATTCAAATGTTTTCTTGAAAATCTTCAAACGTGTTTATTCTTCAAAACTACTCACATGTCATCTGCTCTTGATTCGTTTCTCTAAGCAATGATTTTCTTCAAGATTCCTCAATTGTGTGGATCTTCGATCTATACAACTCTGGAACCTAAGACAAAACACGCTTAGTGAAATTCCTCAAGACTCATCTGGTCAAATTCCTCTAACTTATCCTTTTTGCAAAACCTTTTGAGAACGCATATGACCTCTTCATATTCCTCGCAACTATACTCTGTTCACAGGTACTCATGTCCGCTCCTGAATCACTAGGTTCTCATCAACTTAACTCATTTGCAGCGTTCCTCGAAGAAAAGTTGCATACCTCTTCAGAAACTTCAGTTGTTCATATTCCTCAGCTGAAGAAAATGGCTGACGGTAAGAAGCCACAGAAGGGTGGAAAGAGGCCTGAGGTCAACACAACATTTGAGATCCCTGATGACATTTATGCTGGATACTGCACACCCCCTGAGGAAGATAAAAATTAGCGCGTGGGCATTCAAAAGATTGAAAGGAGATGGGCACGGGAATGGAGGGACTACAGATATGTCACTCCAAAGTATATGAAGAAATTCACACTCAACCCTCCATGCCCAAGACCTCCATTGGCACCTGGCCAATTGGCAAATCACACCAGCCTCAAGCGCGGTGAGGATTATGCTAATGAATGGGCAAAGCGCCAGGCCAAACTGGCCAAACAAGCAAAGGAAGCAGTGAGGAAATACAATGAAGACTCTGCTGCTGCTGCTACAGCTGTTGAGGCCTCTGCTAGAAAGCCGAAGAAGGCGATGCCTAAGAAGCCTGCGCATAAGCCAAGTGCTTCACCCTCAATGCCCTCACAGCCAAGTTCCTTAGCAATGCCCTCATGGCCAATTCCTCAGACTGCTCCTCCTCCTTCAAAGTCCTCAGCTCCTCCGACAAAGTCTTCAGCTGCTCCGAGTAAATCCTCTACACTTGTGCATCTCGCCACGTGCCAACGGACCACACACATCTCAATTGCCTCAGGAGCTTCTGCGAGTTCCTCAGCTGCACCAAATTCCTCAACTGGCCCCTCTCTGCTGAAGAAAAAGGCCATTGCTGGACGAGGCCTTCAACCAAGTCCTCACAAGAAGCAGGCCGCCTTTTAAGTGCCCTTTGATGATGATGAGCCTGATGATGAAGAACTTGCCCAAATCATAAGAGACAGGTAGGCCAGGGCCACTACAGCCAAAGGCAGCAATGTGCCATTGTTGTTGGATCCAAAGTTGATCCTAGACTTCATTGATCTATGGCACAAGGACCGAAACATGCCTTTGCTGGAGTTGAACCTCACTCCTGGTCAAAGTCATGTTTTGACTGCCTTCATTGAAGAAAAAAGGTGGAAATTTGAAAAAGGAAGAAGATTGAAGAAAGCGCAGTACAAGAAACAGTGCTACCTCAAGGACAATGTCCTCACTCTTACCCCTGATCAACTCGTTGCCTTGCAAGCTGATATCAAGCAACTGAGTGATGAATTCAATCGCTACTATGCTGATTGGAAGGGCGCCAAGGTCCGGTTCGTCAAGCTGACGAAGTCATTCACTTCAAGTGCTGCGTCTCCTGTGCACATTGAAGTTACTCCGGCTGAAGCATCTGCTCAGCCTACCGAAGAACATGCCAGCACCGCTGATGACAATCAGGCTACTGAAGAAAATGAAAGTACCAGGGCTGATGACTGCATTCCAGCCGCTGAAGAAATTGCCACGGCATCCACCAGTGGTGCGCCTGAAGAAAGTGAAGAAGTCAGGGTAACTGCATCAGTTGCGTCTGAACAAACTGAACCAAATCCCTCTGCTCCTCCTGTGCCTACACCAACGCTGATACTTCCATCTACGTCAGATGGGAAGAAGACCAAGGCTGCAGAGCGTGCAGCTATAAAGAAAAGGAAGGAATCAACTTCATCAGATTCTTCAGCTCCGGAGAAGATGAAGCCTTTGACAAGCTCAATTAACAACCCAATTGATGCCGTTCCTATCTCCTTCATGCCATCAAAGGACCTTGTTCCTTTTGGTGAAGATTATGTGATTCTGAGTGAATCCGATGAAGACAATCCTTCTGCTGTTTTATCAGAGCAGTTGGATGAAGAAATTGAAGTGGATGCAATCCCTTCAACACCAGTTATCTCCTTGCCTATGCCTCAGTTCACTGCTGAAGAGACATGCATTGAAGAAATGGAAGATGAGGATGTGGACATTGGCTGTACCACACCTGTGCTGAATGATGACTTTTGGGAAAGTCAGCACCCCAACTCTCGGATGTTCACTCCACTTAAAGCAATTCCTCAGTCCCCAGCTACTACTGAAGTACAAATGGGATCTGAAGAACCTCATGCAACCCCATCTGTCCATGAAGAAATTCCAGCCACTAATGCTGAAGAAAATGTAAATGAGAATTGAAGACCCAGGCTGCAGATGAAGAAGAGCCTCAAATTCCTCAGTCTGTGGATCCTGAGATTGTGATTCCTGAGGTGGTGATGCAATTGACTAACACTCCTCAGCCCAAGCCAAAGGATCCCTTCTCAAAGAAGTAGAAATTCAAGGCTGATGACGTCTTCGGCGAGCATGTTTTCTTCACTTAATTCAACCCTTATGACAATGCTCGTCTTAGAAGGAAGCGCTTCTGGACTGCCAGCCAGGCCAATTTCTATTCTTCACTGCTTTTCAACAAGGACAAAGTCTTCGACCACGAGCATATTCCTCACATAGACATGGAATCAATGCCTTGCTTCTCTCAAGTCCTCAGTATGCTTCATGATGCAGGCTTGCTCAACTTTTGCTCAGACATAGTTGATTGGAATGAAGAGCTTATTCTTCAGTTTTATGCAATGCTGCACATCACACGTGATGCTGATGATATCAACACTTGGGTGTTGGACTGGATGACCGAAAACACTCATTACAAGGCACCGGCCTCTGAATTGCTTCATGCCCTGCCAATCAATCCTCCACCTGAAGGTGCTTGTTGTCTGTACCAAGAGCCTGAACTCACTCCTCATTATATGCAAGTGCTCATGAAGCCTCTGAAGCCTGGTCAAGCCCCAAGGACAAAATTCCTCATGAAGGAATTGCTATATGTTCCAAGAACCGTCTATCGCATTCTGACGAAGACTATGAGTCCTATCAAAGGCCATGACTCATCCGATGAGGAAATTATTGGCATGATGAAGAATATGCTATTCAACATCATGCATGGCATCCCTATCGATTATCGTGATTTCTTCATGAGGACTCTGGCAAATGTTGGACTTTCACCATTTGAGCTGAAGCCTTATGCTCCTTGTATTATGAGATTCCTCAGAACAAGGTCTTCACTCAACTACAAAGCTGACTTTCAGAATCACCTCAGCTACTTGCCACCGATTGAAGTCCTCAAGTGGACATATTCCTCAGCTGATGAGAAGGGCAAGGCACCAGCTGTTATCGATGAAGGTATTCGTCCATTGGATGGTCAGTTCTGCAAACCTACATCTTATTCCACCAGTGATGACTCTGCCACTCATGATTCTGCTACCAATGCATCCAAGCCAAATCCTCAAGCCACTGCTCCTCGTGTGATGACTAACCGAGAGCTGCTTCTTAGTCTTCACCAGAAGGTGGATCAAAACCACAAATGGATTAAGCGTCAGTTTGGCTCTATTCTTCACAACATGACCTCTACACATAATGCAGTGAAGAAAAACCATTACTACCTCCATGAAGTCTTCGATCGCACCTGGGCCATTCTGTCACATCTCTATGGTGAAGAAGATCTGAAGCAAATGGGTTTCAAGGAATATTTTGACTGGTCTGCTCCTCCACCGAAGAAATACAAGAAGGTCTAGGTTCCTTCCTTGGTCGCCAGTTCATATTCTTCATCACGCGACATGGACGAGTATGAAGACTTGTACGACACTGCGACAGGCCCTACAATGACTCAAGACCCGAATAACGTTGGCGCTCCTCCATCATGAAATTCTTCAGGGGCGTTAGTCCTTGTTTTCAACCCTTTTAGTCATTCGATGACAAAGGGGGAGAAATTTGAGTTAGTCTTCAAGCGGGTCTATCTTATATGGGCGTTTTTTTTTCTAAATTACAACTCTTGTTCTTTTGATGACTTGGCTGGATCGAGTTGTAATCTTAAACTCTATGGTGGCCTGATACTTTTGCTAAGTTCTTCTGCATGCTTATTCCTCAATAATGTCTATGCACACATGCTAAATTTCATCAGTCACCATATTTCATCATGCATTTCAAATTCTTCATATTATATGTCAAATGCGTGTATGAATTACAAGATATAGGGGGAGATCTCCATGATTATACTCTTCAAGTGTGCATTGCTTCAAAAGAAAATTCCTCACTATGGACATCTTCAGGGGGAGTTCTTCTCTATCTTGCAATCAAATTCCTCAATATCAGTATTTACACTTCATATGTTTATCCCCATTGAAAACTTAACCTATATTGTCATCAATCACCAAAAAGAGGGAGATTGTAAGTGCATCTAGTGCCCCTTAGTGATTTTGGTATATTGAAGACTTATAGGTTAAGGGACTAATGCGTTTGTGAGTGTACACAGGTCTATAAGTATATGAGGAGTTTGATATTCACAGAGAAAGTCGACCCCTAAAAATGAAGTTCTTCAACTGAAGAGTTTGGATTTCTGAAGACTTCTTGAAGACTTTGAAAGTGAAGAAATTGGTGTGACCTTGAAGACTTGGCAGTCATTCTAGGAACATGAAGTGTGAAGACTTTTATTTTCGTAGTTTCATTTTCTCTTTCTTGAGTCATCGGAAACACCGTACTGTTAAAGGGGGTCGAGGAAATACTCAGGAAAAATTTCCATGTGATGCTCAACTGAAAATCCTACACCTACCAATCCCTTCGAGTGAAGCCATTGGAAATCTCATACAGTTCAGTCATATTCTTCAGTGACAGAGACGAAGTTCTTCTGGCCTCTGAGGAATTTGTTCTGACTGAGGAGTTAGGAATTCGCCAGTGCGGATTGCCTACAGAGTGAGGAACATGATAGCCCTGAGGAATTTGAGAGTCAAAATTCCGACCATTGCTGTGCTATGCGCCAGCTGTCCCAAAATATCTACCCACCTAACGGTCATATCATTGAAGGGCATTTATGTCTTATCATGTCAGGCTGCTCCCCAGGCTATAAATAGCCACCCCTACAACCACTAGCTGGTTGGCTTCTCCGAGAGAAACTGACACTTGTCATTTGAGAGCATCCCATCCTCCGAGGACTGTGAGCGAAAATCATCAAGTGAGGAAAACCCAAACCCAACACACCTACAACCCAAAGTGATTGAGCATCACTAAAGAGATTGATCCTGCGTGGATCCGATGCTTGTTACCTTTGAAGACTGTGCTTCATCCAGACGGTTAGGCGTCATGGTCTAGAGCATCCAAGAGGAATTGTGGATTGCCGAGTGACCAAGTCTGTGAAGCTTTGGAAGTCACCTGAAGACTTTCCACGAGTGATTGGGCGAGGTTTGTGCGACCTTAGCTCAAGGAGAATACGGTGAGGACTGTGTCTCCGGGACTTTGTGTCCTCGAGTTTAAATACTCATCCGCTCCAACCAGACGTACAACTGAGACAGTAGTTGGAACTGGTCTACCAAATCATTGTCTTCACCAAGCAAACTGGTTCTATTTCTTCAACTCTTTCATTTCCTCATTTCTGTTGTTGTGTGCTCGTTCATTGATACGTCTCCAACGCATCTACTTTTCCAAACACTTTTCCCCTTGTTTTGGACTCTAACTTGCATGATTTGAATGAAACTAACCCGGACTGACGCTGTTTTCAGCAGAACTGCCATGATGTTGTTTTATGTGTAGAAAACAAAAGTTCTCGGAATGACCTGAAAATCCACGGAGACAAGTTTTGGAAAATATAAAAAATACAGGCGAAAGAATCAAGACAAGGGGGCCCACACCCTGTGCATGACGGTGGGGGGCGCGCCCACCCCCTGGGCGCGCCCCCTGTCTGGTGCGCCCCCTGAGGCTCCACCGACCTCAACTCCAACTCCGTATATTCCATTTTGCGGAGAAAAAAATCAGAGAGAAAGTTTCATCGCGTTTTACGATATAGAGCCGCCGCCAAGCCCTAATCTCTCTCGGGAGGGCTGATCTGGAGTCCGTTCGGGGCTCCGGAAAGGGGAATTCGTCGCCGTCGTCATCATCAACCATCCTCCATCACCAATTTCATGATGCTCACCGCTGTGCGTGAGTAATTCCATCATAAGCTTACTGGACGGTGATGGGTTGGATAAGATTTACCATGTAATCAAGTTAGTTTTGTTAGGGTTTGATCCCTACTATCCACTATGTTCTGAGATTGATGTTCCTATGACTTTGCTATGCTTAATGCTTGTCACTAGGGCCAGAGTGCCATGATTTCAGATCTGAAACTATTGTGTTTTCATGAATATATGTGTGTTCTTGATCCTATCTTGCAAGTCTATAGTCACCTATTATGTGTTATGATCCGATAACCCCGCAGTGACAATAATCGGGATACTTCTCGGTGATGACCGTAGTTTGAGGAGTTCATGTATTCACTATGTGCTAATGCTTTGGTCCGGTACTCTATTAAAAGGAGGCCTTAATATCCCTTAGTTTCCACTAGGACCCCGCTGCCACGGGAGGGTAGGACAAAAGATGTCATGCAAGTTCTTTTCCATAAGCACGTATGACTATATTCAGAATACATGCCTACATTACATTGATGAACTGGAGCTAGTTTTGTGTCACCCTATGTTATAGCTATTACATGAGGAATCGCATACGACATAATTATCCATCACTGGTCCAATGCCTATGAGCTTTTCACATCTTGTGTTTCGCTTATTTACTTTTCCGTTGCTACTGTTACAATTCCTACAAAACCATTATCTTCACTTTTGCCACTGTTACCTTTATTATCATACCAGTTTGCTATTAAATACTTTGCTGCAGATACTAAGTTATTCAGGTGTGATTGAATTGACAACTCAACTGCTAATGCTTAAGAATATTCTTTGGCTCCCCTTGTGTCAAATCAATAAATTTGGGTTGAATATTCTACCCTGGAAAGTTGTTGCGATCCCCTACACTTGTGGGTTATCAAGACTAATTTGTAGCGCCGTTGCCAGGGAGCATAGCTCTATTCTCTAAGTCACTTGGGATTTATATCTGTTGATCACTATGAGGAACTTGAAAGATGAAAGAACCCAGATTTTCCCCTCAACTACGAGGGGAGGTAAGGAACTGCCATCTAGCTCTGCACTAGATTCTCCTTCTGTTTTGAGTAAGCTTGCGACACCTAAACCTGCTACTACTATGATTTCTCATATGTCGCATGTTATTGATGATGCCACTTCTACTATGCATGATACTTATGATGAAACTACTTCTGTGCGTGATACTACTTTGCCATTAGGTGAATTTCTTGATGAACAACTTGCTAGGGCTAGAGAGAATGAAATTATTGAAGATACTATTATTGATGATAGTGATGATGAAAGTTCTCCCCCTGATTATGAATTACCTGTTGTTCCTGAGGGTTTTGTTATGGAAGAGGAATCTGCTAGAGCTATCTTTGCTTGTAAAGATAGATATGATCTTAAAAAGTTATTAGCTAAATGGAAGCAGCAGTCTCTTAATGCTAGAATGAAACCTGACCCTGCTTTTGCTACTTCACCTATCTGTGTTACTGATAAGAATTATGAATTCTCTGTTGATCGTGAAATAATTACTTTAGTTGAATCTAATCCTTTTTATGGCCTTGAATATGAAACTGTTGTGGCACATCTTACCAAGTTAAATGATATAGCCACCCTGTTTACTAATGATGAGAAGTCTCGCTATTATTATATCCTTAAGATATTTCCGTTCTTATTAAAGGGTGATGCTAAGACTTGGTTTAATTCTCTTGATCCTGGTTGTGTGCGTAGTCCCCAGGATATGATTTATTACTTCTCTGCTAAATATTTCCCTGCTCATAAGAAACAAGCTGCCTTACGGGAAATATATAATTTTGTGCAAAAAAAAGAAGAGAGTCTCCCACAAGATTGGGGGAGGCTTCTTTGATTACTTAATGCTTTGCCTGATCATCTGTCACGCCCAATATGCGACCCTATCCAAAAGGAACTCGAAGGTCCCACCAAGGATAGACCGGCATATTGAGACGCTTTTGCAAGGTGGATATCGTTACATCAACATTACATAATAGATGGGGATACATACATAAGGCATACAATGCCACACGAATACAACATCACAATACAAAAGAGCATCATCCGACTACGGATGAATCACAAACAGAAACTCAACGACATCCACCCTGCTAGCCCAGGCTGCCGACCTGGAACCTATCCCCTAATCAAAGAAGAAGCAGAAGAAGAACTCAACGCAAGCAAGCATCGCTCTCGCGTCAAGATCATCGCAAAACCTGCACCTGCAACTGTTGTTGTAGTAATCTGTGAGCCACGAGGACTCAGCAATCCCATTACCATGGGTATCAAGACTAGCTAAGCTTAAAGGGAAGGAAGGGGTAAAGTGGTGAGGCTGCAGCAGCGACTAAGCATATATGGTGGCTAACATACGCAAATAAGAGCGAGAAGAGAGCAAATGGAACGGTCGTGAAGCTAGCAATGATCAAGAAGTGATCCTGAACTCCTACTTACGTCAAACATAACCCAAAGACCATGTTCACTTCCCGGACTCCGCCGAAAAGAGACCATCACGGCTACACACACGGTTGATGCCTTTTAATACGGATCTGGTGTCAAGTTATCTACAACCGGACATTAACAAATTTCCATCTGCCTATAACCACAGGCACGGCTTTCGAAAGATTATACCCTGCAGGGGTGTCCCAACTTAGCCCATGAAAATCTCTCGCGATCAACGAAGGATATACCTTCTCCCAGGAAGACCCGATCAGACTCGGAATCCCGGTTTACAAAACTTTTCGACAATGGTAAAACAAGACCAGCAAGACCGCTCGATGCGCCGACAATCCCGATAGGAGCTGCACATATCTCGTTCTGAGGGCAACACCGGATGAACACTACGTACAACTAAAACCAGACCTCGAGTTTCCCCGAGGTGGCGCTGCAAGTGGCTCTGGTTCGGACCAACACTTAGACAAGCACTGGCCCGGCGGGGTTGTAATAAAGATGACCCTTGGGTTAATTACTCCCAAGGGAAATATAGGTGATGGTGAGGCAAATGGTAAAACCAATGTTGGGCCTTGCTGGAGGAGTTTTATTCAAAGCGAACTGTCAAGGGGGTCCCATAAATCACCCGACCGCGTAAGGAACGCAAAATCCGGGAACATAACACCGGTATGACGGAAACTAGGGCGGCAAGAGTGGAACAAAACACCAGGCATAAGGCCGAGCCTTCCACCCTTTACCAAGTATATAGATGCATTAATAATATAAGAGATATTGTGATATCCCAAACCAAAATCCTGTCCACCATGGAGTAATCTTCAACTTCACCTGCAACTAACAACGCTATAAGAGGGCTGAGCAAAGAGGTAACATAGCCAAGAAATGGTTTGCTAGGAAGGGTGTCAAAGGTTAGAGGTTCGTGGCAATTTGGGAGGCTTGAAGAGCAAATGATAGGTAACGCAGCATAGCAGTAGAACGAAGCAACTAGCATAGCAATGATAGTAGTGAGATCCAAGGTGACGGTCATCTTGCCTGAAATCCCGCTAGGAAGAAGAACGAGTCCATGAAGAAGACGAACGGGAGTAGTCGAACAAATCCTCACAATCACAACGTTACCGGAACTATCAAGAAGAAGCAACACCGGAAAGAAACAAACAACATGGTAAATGCACAAGCATAAACATGGCATGATGCACAAACAAGTATGATGCATGTCCGATTTAAAGAGGCATGGCAAAGTGCAACAAACAATACTACAAGTTAAGTGGAGCTCAATATGCAACGAGTTGCATATTGACAAAACACCACATGAAAGTATTTAGTTTAATCTCGTTTAAGATACCAAACAATATTAAATGTTGTTAAACATGGCAAGAGGTGAGGCATAATAAAACTACCTAGCCTGGCAATTTAAATGAGGCCGAAAATAACAAACAACAATTCCGGAAAATCCTCATGAGCAATATTCGAATTTTGTACTGTTCTGTCCTAAAGCATATTTTAGATTTGTTAAACATGCAAAGTAATGTTACCATGTTAATCTATGCATTTTCCACCCCATTTACATCTAAAGAACATTTAATTCCGAGCTACGGTTATTTAGTTATGAAATAAATCATTTTAACAAGGCATATTAGCAAATTTAAAGCAAATAGCAAGTTAAACATTGCAAACATGGATGAAAGTGGCATATTATGAAACTAGATGAAAAACTAAGCATTTTACATGTAAAGTTTGTTTAATTTGGATGCATGCATATTTAAATATGAGCAAAGCAAAACAATGGCAGTTTTTGCAATTATGCAATAACTGGGAAAAATAACTAAATGCACAGGCAGAAAGGAAAAAAACCATGCCCGGGAGGCTACATGGGATTCGATCCCAGGGCCTCCTAGTGTTTGTGCACTGAGATGACCAGTGGGCTACTGATTAGATTGTGCTTAAGAATGGACTTGACAGGAGGTGAAACATGAGCAGAGCTTGTTCTGGATGAAGCAAAAATTGGTGAAAACAAAAGGTGCGGGCGTGGGGATTCGATCCCTGGTCGCCTGGTTGGAAGTGCAGCGCAACGACCAGCTGGGCTGAAACGTTTTCGTGCATTGGAGGGGTTTGGCCCTAGATGACACATCCTCTCGAACTGAACTGAACTAAAGAAACACGGACAAGTAGCAAAACTGAAAAGGATTACAAAACAGGGGTGCCTGGGACTCGAACCCCAGACCCCTTGGATGGATACTGGCTGCGCTAGCCACTGGGCTAGCTATGTGTTCCTGATGCAAATAGAGATCGACTGAATATAATGACGTGCGCTTCGCGACCAGGGACTCGCCGGCGACGGGAGCCAGCAGCAACCCTTGCTGCGGTTGCAGAGGGCCGGCGGGGGTGCGGAAACGTGCCAGGGTGCGTGGGTGTACATGTAGTTCATCTATGGGTGCAGCAAGGGGCAGCCATGGCAAGAGTTCAGAGATCACGGCCATGGCTGTTGGCTGGAACAGAGACATTGCAAGGAGGGGGCACGATTTTCGAGGAGGGGGCAGAGGCTGCGAGGTGGGAGAAGGCTAGGGGTAGGTGGAGGCTAGGAAATGCCCAAAAATGGACTAGGGGTTGATTATATAGGGTAGGTGGCTAGGGTTAGGGGGCTTTGAGACCGTTTCGGAGCCTCTGATCGTAATCTGACGGATCTGATCGCGAGGGGGGTTTGGCAGGCCTAGGTGGGCTGCAGGAGGGCTGAGAGAAGAGAAGAGGAAAGCATCCCGGCAGGGTTTTCGAAGACCGAAAACGTCCGACGATAGACCGACTATATTGCGGTTGTAGGTTTAACGGTTGGGCTATCAAATGGACTCCGAATGCGACGAAACATGGCAGGCGGCCTGTCTACACTACAATAAGACCGCATGACAAGTTGCAACCCATTCCGAGAACATTTTTATGCCACTTATAAAATAATACTCCCTCCATTCCTAAATATAGGGTGTATAGTTTTTGGCACGGAAATTAAAGAATGCACGTGGAGGGAAAATTTCACAAGTTCTGGGCGAGATTACACCTGACTAATTGACATGAATAAAAAGAGGAGCTTGCCTGATATAAGGAAATGTAATAAAATCCCTAAAAAATTAATCCAAACGAGTGGTGCAACGCAATGCACCTTATATTTCGGATTTTTTCTGAGAAATCTATACACCTTATATCAAGGAACGGAGGGAGTATTTCAGAGGTGCCGCGAGCGCGTGCGAGTGTGGTCGGGCTCAGAACGGACAACAGAGAGAACCGGCGGAACCCGAACGGATGCAAGTTTTGAAAAACATGCGGATGAAATGCAGATGATGACATGAGACGAGATGCATAACAAGAACAAAATGCAAAACAACAGACAAAAACCCAACCACGGAGGAAATAATAAATCACATAGCCGGAAATGGCAAGAGTCGGAGTTACGAATATGGAAAGTTGTATCCGGGGCATTACAACACTCCACCACTACGAGAGGATCTCATCCCGAGATCTAGGATGGCACCGGAGGGAAAACAAAAAGGGAAGAGAAGAGGTAAAACTAAGTTGCTTCTTCGACAAACGAGTGAAACCATGAACCTTGAGATGTTGAGCAATTAGAGATGAATGAGATTGCAAACAATCCGTTAGAAAAGAGGAACAAGGAACATTATGATAACTTGAAGGTTGCAAAGACATGAATCAAGAGTTTAATGGACAAGATAGAGTTCGAAACCACTCCGGTTAAAACAAGATGAGAGAGGAAGAATTCGGGCAGCACTCCGGTTGAACATGGAAGGAATAGAACATGAACTTGAGAAGATGGGATGATACTTGATGAAATCAACAACACACTGCCTCCGAAACTATTGAAAGAATGGCATAATGGGTAAGAAGGATTTCAGACAGCACTCAGGTTGGAAAGAGAGGCAAAACTTGACAAGATGAAAGAAATTGAATGAGAACACAACACTCCGGTTAAATGGATAAGCAAGAAAAGAACACGATCCTCACAAAACTAGGTGATGAGTGAAGAGCACAACATCACAATGCCTCTGTCACAAAAGAATAGAAGATAGATCATTGGAATAATAGAATGGAGTAGAAAATGCCAACTTCTGCCACAAATGAACTTGGAAAGCATCCTTGCAAAGAAGAATAGAACGTAGTTGTTGGAAAACCAACAACGAAACGAATAAACTTGTAGTGGGCTTATGGAAACATCTCAACGCTTGAAGTGAAATTCTGCCACTAACGAAAAACAATTGCTTGTTTGAGAGCAACGAAGAGATGAAAACTTCTTTCATCGAGAGGATAGGAGGAAAACTTGGATCTTAGATAAGCACCACAATAGCAACATTCCTTAGGGGAAGGCTTTAGGTGAAATCTATACCAAGATAACTCCAACGAAGAAGTTGATTGGTCGAAAAGATCTCTTGAACGAAGAGAAAATGATGGATTTAAAATACCTCCTTCTTGACAACATATGAATCATGAAACATGAAGGAAATTGTCAAGAGTGACATAACACCACCTCAAAAGATAAGGTAGAAATAATTGCACTTTGGAATGCAAGATGAAGAATACTAGAGCTCCTCAAAACAAAACATGTGTTGAGCACCATGTTTATTTTAGAGTATATCTTGGCGGGTCATAACTTCAAGAGAAATCTTGAAGAACAATTGAAGAATGAAAAGAATCCTTGACGAACCACCATGTTGAGCCTTTGTGAGAACTCCGGTAATAAAATCAAAGGATGATAACAAAGAAAGAGAATTTGAGAACACAAGGTGAAGCCTTGCAATGATTTAGATGGAGCTTCGCGACGGTAATGCGGAAAACATGGAACTCCGAAAAAGAAAAGATGAAGCATCTTGAACCGAGAAATGTGACATGATGAATAACTCTGGAAAGAAGAAACTAGATCACTTGGATGAAACAATAATAAGAATTATGTTATGCGTATCCTTCACCAATTTTTAAATTGATGATAAGCAACGGATTTGGCATACTACTTATTCTCGTAGAATTGATTGAGAGAGATATAGCGTAAGCTTGCGAAGGTCTTCAACGAACCACGGGTAGGATTGAAACAACGAATAAACTATTATGAGAACATAGGAAGAGGGATCTTGAACAAACCGCTGTAAGAATTGAAAACGAACGAAGTAAAGGTGTGAATCACCGGTAAGAATTAGAGAACGAATGAAGATACCTGAGGGAATTTGATACAAGAGAACAAAGAGATCACGATCTAATTAGAGAATACTTGAGTGATGCACCGTTAAGATTTGGCTAACGAGAGCTGAAGGTTGAGAATGAGTAATATTCAGAAATGATGGCCTTCAGATGATCGAGAAAGGAAAGAAACTCCTGAAATGCGTCGGATGGGTGAAAGGAATTCTCACAAACAGAAACAATTATGAGAGGATGACATCAAGCTTGAACTACACATCTTTGGAAGAATGGGTACGGGTTTAAGAGGAACTTTTCTTCAGTATTCAAAATTCGAGAAATGACGACGAGAAACACCACCATGGATTGTTGAGATGCTCTGGGAGAATGAAAAACAAAGAGGTTGAGCCAACAATGAAAAATAATTTGAAAGCGAACTTGGAGATGGCATCTGACTGATGAAATTCTTTCTTACGTCAAACTCGAAAAGAATTAGGAATGGATCCAGAAAAATTAGAAGAGTCAGGTAAGATCCTGGGAAAAGACCTGTGGGTTAGGGCCCACTCAAAAGAAACACCATTGAACGATTTAAAAGAGAGATTGCACTGGTTGAATTAAATGACTTGAATGAGATAACAACCTCAAAATAACTTGAACAGATCTTGAATGAAAAGACGAGCCTTGGATAAGAAATTCACATGGGAAGATATGTGAAACAACAGGAAGAGATATGATCAACACCAAACTTGAAAAAAACCACCGGAGAAAAAAAAGAGATGAAGAATAATAAACTTGTAGCTCTGTTAGTATCTTCGTGAGAATCACCGGATAAGAACATTGACGGAAAAAAATGGAGAGTCTTCACATCAATAAAAGGATACTTGATTAAGATATCTGAGTCCTTGAAGAAAAAGGGTGGGAGGGCGGGAAAACAAAGGCAACTTGGGGACGGATGAAACAAACAACGTTGGGAAAAACTGAGACATGATATTGCGGATGTTGAAAATGATCGGATCCACTTGAAGAGAAGCACGCCGGTTTGGAAAATAATTGACATGACAACCTCAATGATCAAAAGGATTAGTATTCACATAGCAATATGAGAACATCGCTTGAAAGCTATGGAATCAACACTTGACATTGAAGCAACTCGAATACCACAACTAAAAACAAAACAAAGGATTTGGCTTGCAGAATAAGCCGGAACAAATACATATGATAGAGATTTACCCAATCCCATATCATGCATCTATCGGAAAGATATTCTAGGAGCTACTTGAATTCCCACCTATAAACTCCCGAAACTTTCTGGTTATGCAATCTGGTGTTGGGGATACAGGGGAAGCAATATATATCTCACCCAAAACTAACAATCCCTACATCCAGCTGTATCCATCCGTCAACACATAACCAAGAAACCTTCGGAAATCATGTACCTCAACCTTCGAAAAGCATCCGTTATACGAGCTATGGCAATACTCCCGAACTCCCCAGTACTGGGTGACGTCGAGGTTATCTCACCAACAACTACATAAAAGAGATTTTTGATGTCGGCAACAACTCAGGTATTCCAGAACTGCAACGATAAAATTGTGACGACAACACATCGGAGCTCAACTCCCCGGGTCAATGCCACATAATAGACAGGAGGCACCAAGAACAATGTTCTCGTCACAAAACCATCAGAACGATTCCAAGATACCCGCGTGATCCTAAAAAAAATTAGTGAAATTTGAGGAGAGGAAAGTCAAAACATCTACATCAGGAGTCCTCACCAGAGCGACGAAGGGGGCTGAGGAGTAAAAAGAATCCTACTCTCCGATATATATAATCCTAAGACTCAAAATAGTTTTCTTCTAGACTCAACAACGGCCAACAATCAAGGGGCTCCTATGGTCGGTCGAGGCTCTGATTACCAACTTGTCACACCCAATATGTGACCCTATCCAAAAGGAACTTGAAGGTCCCACCAAGGATAGACCCGCATATTGAGACGCTTTTGCAAGGTGGATATCATTACATCAACATTACATAATAGATGGGGATACATACATAAGGCATACAATGCCACACGAATACAACATCACAATACAAAAGAGCATCATATGACTACGGATGAATCACAAACAGAAACTCAACGACATCCACCCTGCTAGCCCAGGCTGCCGACCTGGAACCTATCCCCTGATCGAAGAAGAAGCAGAAGAAGAACTCAACGCAAGCAAGCATCGCTCTCGCGTCACGATCATCGCAAAACCTGTACCTGCAACTGTTGTTGTAGTAATCTGTGAGCCACGAGGACTCAGCAATCCCAATACCATGGGTATCAAGACTAGCTAAGCTTAAAGGGAAGGAAGGGGTAAAGTGGTGAGGCTGCAGCAGCGACTAAGCATATATGGTGGCTAACATACGCAAATAAGAGCGAGAAGAGAGCAAATGGAACGGTCGTGAAGCTAGCAATGATCAAGAAGTGATCCTAAACTCCTACTTACGTCAACATAACCCAAAGACCGTGTTCACTTCCCGGACTCCGCCGAAAAGAGACCATCATGGCTACACACAGGGTTGATGCGTTTTAATACGGATCTGGTGTCAAGTTATCTACAACCGGACATTAACAAATTCCCATCTGCCTATAACCGCATGCACGGCTTTCGAAAGATTATACCTTGCAGGGGTGTCCCAACTTAGCCCATGACAAGCTCTCGCGATCAACGAAGGATATACCTTCTCCCAGGAAGACTCGATCAGACTCGGAATCCCGGTTACCAAAACATTTCGACAATGGTAAAACAAGACCAGCAAGACCGCCCGATGCACTGACAATCCCGATAGGAGCTGCACATATCTCGTTCTCAGGGAAACACCGGATGAACACTACGTACAACTAAAACCATACCTCGAGTTTCCCCGAGGTGGCGCTGCAAGTGGCTCTGGTTCGGACCAACACTTAGACAAGCACTGACCCGGGGGGGCTGTAATAAAGATGACCCTTGGGTTAATTACTCCCAAGGGAAATATAGGTGATGGTGAGGCAAATGGTAAAACCAATGTTGGGCCTTCCTGGAGGAGTTGTATTCAAAGCGAACTGTCAAGGGGGTCCCATAAATCACCCGACCGCGTAAGGAATGCAAAATCCGGGAATATAACACCGGTATGACGGAAACTAGGGCGGCAAGAGTGGAACAAAACACCAGGCATAAGGCCGAGCCTTCCACCCTTTACCAAGTATATAGATGCATTAATAATATAAGAGATATTGTGATATCCCAAACCAAAATCCTGTCCACCATGGAGTAATCTTCAACTTCACCTGCAACTAACAACGCTATAAGAGGGCTGAGCAAAGCGGTAACATAGCCAAGCAATGGTTTGCTAGGAAGGGTGTCAAAGGTTAGAGGTTCATGGCAATTTGGGAGGCCTGAAGAGCAAATGATAGGTAACGCAACATAGCGGTAGAATGAAGCAACTAGCATAGCAATGATAGTAGTGAGATCCAAGGTGACGGTCATCATGCCTGAAATCCAGCTAGGAAGAAGAACGAGTCCATGAAGAAGACGAACGGGAGTAGTCGAACAAATCCTCACAATCGCAATGTTACTGGAACTATCAAGAAGAAGCAACACCGAAAAGAAACAAACAACATGGTAAATGCACAAGCATAAACATGGCATGATGCACAAACAAGTATGATGCATGTCTGATTTAAAGAGGCATGGCAAAGTGCAACAAACAATACTACAAGTTATGTGGAGCTCAATATGCAACGAGTTGCATATTGACAAAACACCACATGAAAGTATTTAGTTTAATCTCGTTTAAGCTACCAAACAATATTAAATGTTGTTAAACATGGCAAGAGGTGAGGCATAATAAAACTATCTAGCTAGGCAATTTAAATGAGGCCGAAAATAACAAACAACAATTCCGGAAAATCCTCATGAGCAATATTCGAATTTGGTACTGTTCTGTCCTAAAGCATATTTTAGATTTGTTAAACATGCAAAGTAATGTTACCATGTTAATCTATGCATTTTCCACCCCATTTACATATAAAGAACATTTAATTCCGAGCTACGGTTATTTAGTTATGAAATAAATCATTTTAACAAGGCATATTAGCAAATTTAAAGCAAATAGCAAGTTAAACATTGCAAACATGGATGAAAGTGGCATATTATGAAACTAGATGAAAAACTAAGCATTTTACATGTAAAGTTTGTTTAATTTTGGATGCATGCATATTTAAATATGAGCAAAGCAAAACAATGGCAGTTTTTGCAATTATGCAATAACTGGGAAAAATAACTAAATGCACAGGCAGAAAGGAAAAAAACCATGCCTGGGAGGCTACATGGGATTCGATCCCAGGGCCTCCTAGTGTTTGTGCACTGAGATGACTAGTGGGCTACTGATTAGATTGTGCATAAGAATGGACTTGACAGGAGGTGAAACATGAGCAGAGCTTGTTCTGGATGAAGCAAAAATTGGTGAAAACAAAAGGTGCGGCCGTGGGGATTTGATCCCTGGTCGCCCGGTTGGAAGTGCAGCGCAACGACCAGCTGGGCTGAAACGTTTTTGTGCATTGGAGGGGTTTGGCCCTAGATAACACATCCTCTCGAGCTGAACTGAACTGAAGAAACACGAACGAGTAGCAAAAATGAAAAGGATTACAAAATAGGGGCGCCTGGGACTCGAACCCCAGACCCCTTGGATGGATACTGGCTGCGCTAGCCACCGGGCTAGCTATGTGTTCCTGATGCAAATAGAGATCGGCTAAATATAATGACGTGCGCTTCGCGACCAGGGACTCGCCGACGACGGGAGCCAGCAGCAACCCTTGATGCGGTTGCAGAGGGCCGGCAGGGGTGCGGAAATGTGCCAGGGTGCGTGGGTGTACATGTAGTTCATTTGTGGGTGCAGCAAGGGGCAACCATGGCAAGAGTTCAGAGATCACGGCCATGGCTGTTGGCTGGAACAGAGACATTGCAAGGAGGGGGCGCGATTTTCGAGGAGGGGCGGAGGTTGCGAGGTGGGAGAAGGCTAGGGGTAGGTGGAGGCTAGGAAATGCCCAAAAAAGGACTAGCGGTTGATTATATAGGGTAGTTGGCTAGGGTTAGGGGGCTTTCAGACCGTTTCAGAGCCTCCGATCGTAATCCGACGGATCTGATCGCGAGGGGGGTTTGGCAGGCCTAGGTGGGCTGCAGGAGGGCTGAGAGAAGAGAAGAGGAAAGCAGCCCGGCAGGGTTTTTGGAGACCGAAAACGTCCGATGATAGACCGGCTATATTGCGGTTGTAGGTTTAACGGTTGGGCTATCAAATGGACTCCAAATGCGACGAAACTTGGCAGGCGGCCTGTCTACACTACAATAACACCGCATGACAAGTTGCAACCCATTCCGAGAACATTTTTATGCCACTTATAAAATAATATTTCGGAGGTGCCGCGAGCGCGTGCGAGTGTGGTCGGGCTCAGAACGGACAACGGAGAGAACCGGCGGAACCCGAACAGATGCAAGTTTTGAAAAACATGCGGATGAAATGCAGATGATGACATGAGACGAGATGCATAACAAGAACAAAATGCAAAACAACAGACAAAAACCCAACCACGGAGGAAATAATAAATCACATAGCCACAAATGGCAAGAGTCGGAGTTACTAATATGGAAAGTTGTATCCGGGGCGTTACATCATCCTCTTAAGAAAAATGAAATACTTGATATCTTTTATAATGGACTAACCGATGCTTCCAAGGACTACTTCGATAGTTGCACTGGTTGTGTTTTCAGGGAAAGAACAATCGATGATGCTGAATTACTATTGAATAATATGTTGACTAATGAAAATAATTGGACTCTTCCCGAGCCAATTCCTGAGGCAATTTCTGAACCAATTGAGCCAACTCCTAAGCGTATTCGTAAACCCACTCCGAAGAAGAGAGGTGTTCTATTTCTCAGTCCTGAAGATATGCAAGAGGTAAAGAAATCAATGAAAGAAAAAGGTATTAAAGCTGAAGATGTTAAGAATTTACCTCCTATTGAAGAAATACATGGTCTTAATATACCACCTGTCGAAGAATTACATTGTCTTGATAACCTGACACAAGTAGTAAAGGTAAATTCTCTCTATATATATGATAAAATTGAAATCCCCTCTACTAAATTTCATAGCCCATGCTTAGATGAATTTGATGACTTCATGGCTAGACAAGAAAGTTTTAATGCTTATGTTGGTAGAGAATTAAAGAATAATGCTTTCGAGATAGGACGCTTGAGTGATTATATGGCTAGAGTTAAAGGTGAAATTAAACTCATTAGCAAATATGCTTCTATGGTTGCTACTCAAGATGAGCATGTACTTAAAGCTCAAAATGATTTGCTCGATGGATTAAATAATAAACAGGACTTTGTTGTTAGAGTGGCTACTAGAACTGGTAGAATGACTCGGGATCCTTTGTATCCTAAAGGCCACCCTAAGAGGATCGAGCAAGATTCTCAGAGAAACAATTTAGAGGCACCTAGTTCTTCTAAAAAGAAGAAAGAGAAAAACGATAAGACTTTGCATGCTTCTAGTGAACCTGTTGTAGACACACCTGAGAATCCCAATGATATATCTGTTTCTGATGCTGAAACACAATCAGGTGATGAACATGAACCTAGTGATGATGTTAATGATAATGTTCATGTTGATGCTCAACCTAGCAAAAATAATGAAGTAGAGATTGAACCTTCTGTTGATCTTGATAACCCACAATCAAAGAATCAACGGATAATAGAGATTTTGTTGCTAGGAAGCACGGTAGAGAAAGAGAACCATGGGTTTAGAAACCCATGCCCTTTACTCCTAAACCATCCAAGACAAAGGATGATGAGGAATTTGAGCGCTTTGCTGAAATGATTAGACCTATTTTCTTACGTATGCGCTTAACTGATATGCTTAAAGTAAATCCTTATGCTAAGTATATGAAGGATATCATTACAAATAAAAGAAAGATACCGGAAGCTGAGATTTCCACCATGCTTGCTAATTACACTTTTAAGGGTGGAATATCAAAGAAACTTGGAGACCCATGGGTACCAACTATACCATGCTCCATTATAAGAAATTATGTTAGAACTGCTTTGTGTGATCTTGGAGCCGGTGTTAGTGTTATGCCTCTCTCTTTATATCGTAGACTTGAATTGAGTAAGTTGACACCTACTGAAATATCTTTGCAAATGGTCGATAAATCAACTGCCATACCTGTCGATATTTGTGAGGATGTGCCTGTTGTGGTTGCAAATGTCACTATCTTAACGGACTTTGTTATTCTTGATATTCCCGAGGTCGATAGTATGTCGATTATCCTTGGTAGACCCTTTTTGAATACTACAGGGGCTGTTATTGATTGCAACAAAGGCAATGTCACTTTTCATGTTAATGGTAATGAGCATACGGTACACTTTCCGAGGAAACAATCTCAAGTTCATAGCATCAATTCTATTGGAAATGTTCCAGCTATTATTATTGGAGGTTTTGAATTTCCTCTCCCTACTGTCAGGAAAAAGTATGATATTCTTATTATTGGGGTTGTTCATATCCCCGTTGAGGTAACTTAGTGTTATTCAAAATTTCTCCGGTTCCGTGTTACTCGGAATGAGTTTGTTAACAAGACTTGATCAACCTTGTTAGTGGATTCATTTTGATGATCATGAGATGGATGAAACTAGAAGCCACAACCTTCTGTACCCTCTGTTTACTTTCTGTTATTTATATAATAAATAAAGCAAAAATAGTATTGTCCGTCTGTTTTCTGATTTATCTGTGCAATAAAAAAATATCCCGAAAATAAAAGTGCTCCAAATGCCCTACAAATTTAGTATGTGTGTCCCAAAGATGAAAAGATGAAGCATGTCATATGTGTGTCCCAGATCTTTATGTCCTCAAGAGTGCAGTTTTAGGTTATAAAGATTATAACTTGGGGGCAATAGTTGCACGTAGGTTGCATAATAATAGTAGAGCTGGAGATTTATTTGGAGGAATTTATGCGACCCGTGTGGCAAATTATCTTGGTATAGCCCGCTCGAGAGGGTGATATGATGTTGCCTCCTGCTTATTTAGATTATGAAGCTATGGTCCAACATCATTTTCTTAAGAGGAATGAACAATTCCTCCAGTATCGACTAATCTTCGACAGACATAGCGCTGTCCATGTTACTCTTCCTGCTCCTTTCCTTTTTGATTACTAGGCAAAAGGAAGATATGTTGTTACCAGGGAGGAAGCAGCTGAACACGAGGGGAGAGCGGAGGCAGCTCGCCAGCATGCAGCAGCTCAGGAGGCATTTGCTGCTACATCACAGTACGACCCCAGTTACAACTACGGATATCAGCCAGGCTACCCTTGGCAATAGACCAACTTAGGCCAAAAGTCTAAGCTTGGGTGAGTACGTATTTCTCACCGACTTTACATTCATGTTCACACACTATTCTATTTGTCGGTGCTCATACTCTTTCATTGTATTATCCATGCTAGTTTAATTTTCTTTTTCTAGCGTTCTTCTTGTGTGTTTGATAAACCTTAAGAAAAACCAAAAAAAATAGCTAGTTTAATTTCCATGCTTGTAGTAGAAATTAAAATGAATACCCAAAAAGATTTCTCGTTCTTCTTCTTACTTGTTGGGAGCTTTCCCATGTAAATAGTTTAATTTTCTTTTCTTTTCTTTGGGGGTCGAGAGTAGAAGACCATATTGAAAATGTTTAGTGGCTCTCATATGCATGATTGTTTATTTAACTTAGAGCATATATTACCTTGTCTTCTCTCTTGAGTTGAATGCTTGCAGATTCCAGCTTAGTCCAATGCAGGTGCATTGTTACTATTATACACATCGTTCGGTCGTGCAAGTGAAAGGCAATAATGACGATATATGATAGACTGGTTGAGATGAGAAAAGCTGGTATGAACTCGACCTCTTTTGTTTTTGTAAATATGATGAGTTCATCGTTCCTGATTCAGCTTATTATGAAGTAAACATATTTGCAATGACAGTTAGAGATTATAGTTGCTTGTGCCATGCTTGATTAGCTATTAGTTATAATGGTTTACCTTGCGTGCCAACATGCTATTAAAATGATTATGATGTGGTATGATGAGATGGTATCCTCCTTTGAATGAATTGAGTGACTCGACTTGGCACATGTTCACGCATGTAGTTGAAACAAATCAACATAGCCTTCATGATATTTATGTTCATGGTATATTATATCCTACTCATGCTTGTACTTGGTCTGAATTAATTTTAATGCGTGTTCATGACTGTTGTCGCTCTCTCAGTTGGTCGCTTCCCAGTCTTATGCTAGCCTTCACCTGTACTAAGCGGGAATACTGCTTGTGCATCCAAACTCCTTAAAACCCAAAGTTATTCCAATGAGTCCACCATACCTTCCTATATGCGATATTTACCTTCTGTTCCAAGTAAATTTGTATGTGCCAAACTCCAAACCTTCAAATGAAATTCTGTTTTGTATGCTCGAGGAGCTCATGTTTCAACTAGGGCTGCCTATATCTTCCATGCTAGGTGGGTTATTCTCAAGAGGAGTGGACTCCGCTCCTCATTCACGAGAAAGGGCCGGTAACCGGGATGCCCAGTCCCATGATCCAAAAAGATCAAAGCAAATCAATATAATTAAACAAAATTCCCCCAGGGCTGTTGTTAGTTGGAGCCACTCGTTGTTTTGAGCAAGCCAGGGATTGATGCTTGTTGGTGGTGGGGGAGTATAAACTTTTACCATTATGTTTGGGAACTATCTATAATGCGTGTAGTATGGAAGATTCAGCCATCTCATAGTTGTTGCGTTGACAGTGAAAGTATGCTGCTCAAAATGTTATTTAATCTCTATTTTAAAATCGAGCTCTATCACTCTACAAATCCCTGCTCCCCTCTACGAAGGGCCTATCTATTTACTTTTTATGTTGAGTCATCACCTTCTTATTAAAAAGCACCCGCTGGAGAGCACCGTCATTTGCATTCATTACTATTGGTTTATATTGGGTATGACTTGACTGGATCTCTTTTACCATGAATAACAATGTTTTGTCAGTCCTTGATCTTTAAAGGTGCTCTACATTTATGTTTTGCGGTCTCAGAAAGGGCTAGTGAGATACCATTTTGTTATATCATGTTATGATTGTTTTGAGAAAGTGTTGTCATCCGAGTTTTATTATTATGGCTTGCTAGCTGATTATGCCATTGATATGAGTAATTGTGAGACCAAGGTGTTATTGTGAGTATGGTTAGTTCATAATACTTGTTGAAACTTGAATGCTGGCTTTACATGTTTACAACAACAAGAGCAAACAAAGTTTGTAAATGTTTTTCTTTATCACTTTCAGTTTCTCAACTGAATTGCTTGAGGACAAGCAAAGGTTTAAGATTGGGGGAGTTGATACGTCTCCAACGTATCTACTTTTCCAAACACTTTTGCCCTTGTCTTGGACTCTAACTTGCATGATTTGAATGAAACTAACCCGGACTGACGCTGTTTTCAGGAGAACTGCCATGATGTTGTTTTATGTGTAGAAAACAAAAGTTCTCAAAATGACCTGAAAATCCACGGAGACAAGTTTTGAAAAATATAAAAAATACTGGCGAAAGAATCAAGACCAGGGGGCCCACACCCTGTCCACGAGGGTGGGGGGCGCGCCCACCCCCCTGGGCGTACCCCCCTGTCTTGTGGGCCCCCTGAGGCTCCACCGACCCCAACTCCAACTCCAGATATTCCGTTTCTCCGAGAAAAAAATCAGAGAGAAAGTTTCATCGCGTTTTACGATACGGAGCCACCGCCAAACCCTAATCTCTCTCGGGAGGGCTGATCTGGAGTCCGTTTGGGGCTCTGGAGAGGGGAATTCATCGTCGTCATCATCATCAACCATCCTACATCACCAATTTCATGATGCTCACCGCCGTGCGTGAGTAATTCCATCGTACTCTTGCTGGACGGTGATGGGTTGGATGAGATTTACCATGTAAACAAGTTAGTTTTGTTAGGGTTTGATCCCTAGATCCACTATGTTCTGACATTGATGTTGCTATAACTTTGCTATGCTTAATGCTTGTCACTAGGGCCCGAGTGTCGGTGTCAAAACCGGCGGATCTCGGGTAGGGGGTCCCGATTTGTGCATTAAGGCCGATGGTAACAGGATGCGAGGGACACAGATGTTTACCCAGGTTCGGGCCCTCTCGATGGAGGTAAAACCTTACTTCCTGCTTGATTAATATTGATGATATGGGTAGTACAAGAGTAGATCTACCACGAGATCGTAGAGGCTAAACCTTAAGAGCTAGCCTATGATGCTATTATTGTAATTGTGATCGGCCTTCTAAGGACCAACCTCTCCGGTTTATATAGACACCGGAGAGGGCTAGGGTTTACATGGAGTCGGTTACAAGGAAGGAAATACAATATCCAGATCGCCAAGCTTGCCTTCCACACAAAGGAGAGTCCCATCCGGACACGGGCCGAAGTCTTGAGTCTTGTATCTTCACGCTTCAATAGTCCGGACGTTATACACAGTCCGGCTGTCTGGATACCCCCTAATCCAGGACTCCCTCAGTAGCCCATGAACCAGGCTTCAATGACAATGAGTCCCGGGCGCAGTATTGTCTTTGGCATTGCAAGGCGGGTTCCTTCTCCGAATACTCGAACGTACCTATTACGATGAATAGTATCCGGCCTCCAATCAATGTTGTGCTCCTCGGCTTCAGCGCCTCAGTAATGACCATCTCCACGTGTCGAGCGAATGCAATGAGTCGAGGCAATTTTGCATTTTCCACCCTTGATCCTCCGGGCCAACCATCTATTTGAAGGGACAGGGATTCTCAAATCCAAACCTCACTCTCCTCCCTTGAGCTAGCATCCTAGAGCGCTCCGCGAAAAACCATTCCAACATGGCCGACCGTCGCAGCTCTTCTGCTTGCCCTCCTCGCTCTAAGTCGGGGGATTGGGGAGAGTGCTAATTTCCTCACAGCCGTTTGGTAAAGTTACAAACCCATGGGTTTCTCCCACCGGCGTTCATGGTCCCCGTCTGAGCTGGAATAGCCACTTATGACGGAGGGGAACAAGCTGAGGGATCTCCTAACCCATCTAAGGAGGAGCCGATATGCCTCATACCGCATCTGTTGAGGGGCATCGGGTTTCCTATCACCTGTTTCTTCGCGGGCTCCTGGAGTTCTACGGCCTCTAGTTACACAATGTTACCCCTGCCTCTATTCTGCACATAGCGGGGTATGTCGCCCTTTGCGAGTTGTTTTTAGGCTGCGAACCACACTTCATATTATGGAGGAAACTGTTCTGCCTTGTCCCCCGCACCCAGGGAGAATCCCTATGTCAAGTGGGCGGGGCCGAAGTAGGGCGCATTGCCGAGAACGGATATCTGTCCGGCACTCATGAGAAGGCACCAAAAAACTGGCCTTCAGAGTGGTTCTATATAGATGACGTTCCTCTTCCGGATCCAGTCCGGACAGGTCTCCCCAAGTTTAGCAATGCCCCGCCGAGGGCACGCTTAAGCTGGCACCCCCGGGGCCCTCAAGAAGAGGACACAAGGGAAACATACCTCCTGATGAACAAGATAAAGTTGCTGGCCAAATCCGGACTGACGATAGTTGAGGTCATGGCGATATGCATAAGGTGAGGAGTGCAACCGCTCCAATATCGGGGGAAGCCCATGTGGCATTTCAACGGGGAAGACAACGCCACCCGCTGCGGCCGTAAGGGTCCGGACTCCGCTGCCGCTTTGGCAAGGATATTGTCCGATTTGTACAAGGGGGAAGAGGAGGAATTCCTTCGCATAAAAACGCGGGACGGATTCTCCATGTACAACCCCCCAGAGTGGGTAAGTTGCCATCCTTTTCCCTGCTTCACTTACTCTAGCGTTCTTCTACTAAGATTACTTGCTTTAATGCTTCTGAGCAGGAACTGAGGAGGGCCGTAGACGGAATCGTCAGCCCCTCCCCGCAACCAGAGGACCCTGGAAGGGCCCTAGATCTGGGACTCAAAGTAGATCCGGATATTACTGTGGAGCTTGTCAACGGGGTATTTTATCAAGCGAGCTGGGATGGCGCCCTGGTGGCCATTACGGCCGACTACCCTGGACTGCTCCCCACGTCGCGTGTAAGCCGAGCTAAAAAACCCTATCCTCCGAAGAGGACTCCCCCCAGGTACTATAATTTACCCTTGAGGCATCGCTCTATTTGCAGAAACGTTGGTCGGAGCGAGGGGCTGAGCCCCTAGGGACTCATCAACCACGGGCGTCCGGATCTTGCAGGCTCAAGAG
Organism: Triticum aestivum; assembly: GCF_018294505.1. Taxonomy (NCBI): domain Eukaryota; kingdom Viridiplantae; phylum Streptophyta; class Magnoliopsida; order Poales; family Poaceae; genus Triticum; species Triticum aestivum. Next base: position 257,844,320 of record NC_057804.1, on the reverse strand, counting down.
GAAGGCGGTGAGGGTTGACACACCGCTACAGAGGTAAAGTAATAACCTATCCTGTAATTATAGAATCTGAAATATGACAACACCCTTTGTGTCTGGCAGGAAGAGGAATAATCGAACTATGTCCGGAGACCCCACCAATCACGCCTCCACTAGTTGGGTTCCAGAACCGGCTTCGGGGGCGGAGGCGGGCACGGGGCCAGCACCGCAAAGCTCCCCGATGGAGGATGCGGATATGTGTTTGGCCACGAACTCCGAAGTGGAGAGCACCATGAATCACCGGCGTCGGAGGGCCGTGCTCCGGAACAACATCTTTTCCGAAGAGGCTTTTAATGCCTTCAATTCGGCGGACGCATACGCCCGAGCCGCTCAAGGTGGGCTAGCCCAGGCGGAGAACCAGTACACCAAAGATATACGGGTAAGAAATTTTGATAAGTATATATAGCAGTAGCCCCTGAGACTTGAAATAGTTGGGACAACTATTTGATGGATCAATTTATGTACAGGTCCTCGTGGACAAGAATGAACAATTGGCTCGGGAGCTGGAGGCATGTAAGGCCCAGCTGACTGATGCGGTAGCCAAGTTAGAGGGATCCCGAAAGGCCCCCTCTGGTAATATTTGTCTCCATTATACGCAGATGTACCCGTTAGAAAATGGCTGGTGCGGTTAGTCTAACAGAAAATTCTGCAGACAATCCCGGGGTGAGTCCAAAAGGTGTAATGGTTGACGACTCGCATCTCCAATGGCAGCTAAAGGCTGGCGAGCGCATCCTTACTTAGGTGACGCAAGAGAAGAACAAGCTACAAGATGCCAATATTCGTCTGGACGTGGAATTAAAGGACTTCCGCGCCCAACTGGCGGACTCTGTGAAGGAGAACAAAAGGCTTCGACGTGGCATTTATTGTAAGAGCTCAAGCGAACTGTGTGGTAGTTCGGCGAGGAAGTTTTTTGAAATATTTTTGCTTGCAGGAATTTTAACGGGTCGCCCTGAAGAGGAGATGCCCTCATCTGCAGGTGATTTGCTGCAAGAACTTTCGCAGATGCATGAGCATGCTCGGCAGGTGATGCACGGCGTTGCTCAGGCCTTGTGTCCATCAAGCCTCCTGCCGAATGGCATGGGGGAGCTTGCGGACCTGCTTCAAGGAGCCCGGCGGCGCTTCCGTCTATGGAAGATATCAGCATGCCGGCAAGGAGCAAGAGAAGCCTGGGCAATGGTGAAGACGCGCTACACCAAGTTGGACCTGAACCATATGGCCGAAGTAGGACCTGCGGGGCCCGATGGGCAAGAAATTCCCGTGAGTCTGGTATATGACCAGGTAGCATTAGCCGCTAAGTATTCTCAACAGGATTGTAGGCTAGATAGCCTGTTAGAAGGTATAGAGGAGGAATATAGTCAGTCTTAGTGACTGTGTAATTTAATTTGCATAAGTAGCCCCTAGCCGGATTGAAATCATTTGTCATGGCGGACCTTTTCACTTCAGCCCCCGGATCCTATAGTCCGGGGTGTGTCCAAATACCCGCTCGGTTATACAAAAACTGGGGTATGTGTGGAGACCAGGCGTAGGGGTCATAAGTGCTTGAACAGACAAGTACCCAACTAGTTATGTTATATTGCACGGATAGCAAGAAACATCTTCCAGGGAGAATAGTTCCGTTAGGGGTTCCTTTCCCTGGGTATGCATGTGTCGATGCACATGTCCGGACTGCAAGCGACAGCGCAGGATACAAAGCTTCTGGGGTTTTTTGTTGTAACCAACGAATACACCCTTTGTTCACCGATCGAATATTCTCTTAAGGAAACTAGCTTTCGGCTTCACCCAGTCTGAGGTGCACATCCGGCTTAACCGACAGTAACAATCGCATAGGTGCTCCCCTTATGCCCTAGCCGAATTAACGGGAACGTAGGGCATAAACACAAGTGCCAGGCAACCCAGCTTGGCCACATCTTAAGTCATATCGATGCATATAATGGTGAAGAAAAGGCACATATGGAAAAGGAACGCATATGCGATAGGCAAAAAGCCATTTTAAAGTAATTATGTCTAGCTTCCGAATAGGAAGCCCCCAGGTACATCTTATACACATAGTACAGCCGAAATGGTCCAGGAGTCCGCACTGTATTAAATACTTTGTGTAAAGAGAAAAAGGGTCGATAAAGGAGAGAAAAGGGGTGGAGCATAATTAAAAAGGAGGGGTAAGGAGACGGACACTGAGTCCGGCGTTAGGCGTAGAATCTCCAGAGTCTAGCTGCGTTCCATGGGTGCGGATCGAGTCTGTTATCGGATGCATTACGTAGACCTTCCCACTTGGGTTTGAGTTTGTCCTTATTCTTCTCCGGTAGGCGTAGAACGAGCTTGCCAATATTGTAAGTTTTGGCCCACACTTCTCTGCTTTGATATCGTCGAGCCTGCTGCTGATAGAATGCGGAACGGGCTTTTGGGACATCCCACTCCACCTCCAAGGCATCCAAGTTATCCTGCCGATCTAACTCGGCTTCCTTGTCTTCGTACATGCGTACACGTGGCGAATCATGTATTATGTCACAGGGTAGTACTGCTTCCGCACCGTACACCTTGAAAATGGTGTATATCCGGTGGTTCGATTCAGTGTGGTCTGCAGCCCCTAGAGTACGGAGTCGAGCTCCTCTACCCAGTGCATATCCGATTCTGTTAAAGATCGCACTAGTCTGGGTTTTATGCCGCTCATGATGAGACCATTTGCCCATTCGACCTGGCCGTTTGTTTGGGGGTGGTAGACGGAAGCATAGTCGAGCTTAATGCCCATTTTGCCGCACCAAGTTTTCACTTCATCGGCTATGAAATTTGAGCCATTATCAGTGACGATGCTATGGGGGACACCATACCGGTGTACGACCCCGGATATGATGTCTATTAGTGGTCCGGATACGGCCGTTTTAACTGGTTTGGCTTCGATCCATTTGGTGAATTTGTCCACCATGAACAATAAGTATTTTTTCTTATGGCTTCCCCCTTTAAGAGGTCCAACCATATCCAGCCCCCAGACCGCGAAGGGCGAAGTTATGGGGATTGTTTGGAGAGCGGTAGGGGGCATATGACTCTAATTGGCGAAGAGCTGGCAGCCAACGCAATGTTGGATAAGGTCCTGTGTGTCTGCTCGGGCCGTTGGCCAATAGAAGCATGTACGGAAGGCTTTGCTGACTAGTGCTCGAGCTGCGGCATGGTGTCCGCCCAGTCCGGCATGGATTTCAGCCAGGAGTTGCCGCCCTTCCTCTTCGGAGATTTACCTTTGGAGCACTCCGGTCGCGCTTTTCTTGTAGAGTTCCCCTTCATGGACTTTGTAAACTTTAGAACACCGGACTATGCAGCATGCCTTATTTTGGTCTTCGGGGAGCTCCTGCCTATTTAGGTAGGCCAAGAAAGGCTCGGTCCACGGGGCGATTACGGCCATGATTTAGTGGGCTGAAGATGTTATTTCGGTGGCAGAGCCTCCGATTGTGTCTGATGGTTCGGAGTCTGGGGATGTATTCGGATCCACGCTGGTATTGCCGGACTCCCCTTCCCATACTATGGATGGCTTGAACAGCCTTTCCAGGAATATATTAGGTGGGTCAGGGTCGCGTTTGGCACCGATGTGGGCGAGGACGTCCGCCGCTTGATTGTTTTCTCGAGCCACATGGTGAAATTCGAGCCCCATGAACCGAGCTGACATTTTGAGGACGGGATTATGATAGGCCGCCATTTTCGGATCCTTGGCATCAAAGTCTCTGTTTATTTGTGATATTGCGAGGTTCGAATCCCCGCGCACTTCCAGGCGTTGGATGCCCATAGAGACTGCCATCCGAAGACCATGCAACAGAGCCTCATATTCGGCTGCATTGTTGGAGTCTGTGTATAATATTTGTAGGACATACTGGACCATGTCCCCAGTGGGAGACATCAGGACTACCCCTGCTCCCAGTCCGGCCAGTATTTTGGAGCCGTCAAAGTGCATGATCCACTTGGAGTACGCGCCGTACTCTTTAGGGAGTTCGGCTTTTGTCCATGCGACGACAAAGTCAGCCAGTATTTGCAACTTAATGGCTCGCCGTGGTTTGTATATTATGTCGAACAGTAGGAGCTCGATAGCCCATTTAGCAATCTGGCCCGTAGCGTCGCGGTTATTAATTATGTCATTGAGTGGTACTTCGGAGGCGACGGTAATCGAAAACTCTTGAAAGTAGTGTCTTAGCTTCCGGGATGCCATGAAGACCGCGTATGCTATTTTTTGATAGTGTGGGTATCGGGATTTGCATGGGGTGAGGACCGTGGATACATAATAAACCGGCTTTTGAAGCCGGAATTTGTATCTGTCCACCTCTCGTTCGGCGATGAGCACTGCGCGTACCACTTGATGTGTTGCAGCTATGTATAGTAGCACAGGTTCGCCGATGTTTGGCGTTGTAAGGATTGGATTACTGGCCAATAAGGTTTTTTTCTCATCGAGTCTGGCAGCGGCTGCATCCGTCGATACAAAGTGTTCGGTGCGCCGAAGAAGGCGGTAAGGATCAATGCCTTTTCTCCTAGCCTGGATATAAAGCGGCTCAAAGCGGCCACGCACCCAGCTAGCTTCTGGATATGCTTGAGGTCTGTTGGTATAGACAACTGCGACAAAGCTCGGATTTTTGCTGGATTCGCTTTGATTCCTCTATCGGAAATAATGAAGCCCAGCAGCTTCCCCAAGGGGACACCGAAAATGCATTTTTCCGGATTCAACTTGATGTCGTATGTCCGGAAGTTATCGAATGTGAGCCTCAAGTCATTTAATAGGGTTTCGACGTGTCTAGTTTTTATGACCACGTCGTCCACATATGCTTCCACTGTTTTGCTGATTTGTTTTTCCTGGCATGTTTGAATCATGCGTTGATAGGTTGCGCCGGCATTCTTGAGCCTGAAGGGCATAGTATTGAAGCAAAAAGGGCCATATGGCGTTATAAAAGCTGTTGCAGCTTGGTCAGACTCTGCCATCTTTATTTGGTGGTATCTAGAGTATGCGTCGAGAAAACACAGCGAGTCCTGTCCAGCTGTGGCATAGATGATTTGATCGATGCGTGGGAGGGGCAAGGGATCCTTGGGGCAAGCCTTGTTGAGGTCTTTGAAGTCGATGAATAGGCGCCAGGATTTGTCCTTTTTTGGTACCATTACCAAATTTGCTAGCCAATCCGGATGTTTAATATCTCTGATGAATCCGGCCTCGAGTAGCTTGGCTAGCTCTTCCCCCATGGCTTGTCATTTGGGTTCTGAAAACCGCCTTAGAGTCTGTTTGACCGGTTTCTATCCCTTTAGTATATTGAGGCTGTGTTCGGCCAACCGGCGTGGGATGCCTGGCATGTTCGAAGGGTGCCAGGCAAAAATGTCTCAATTCTCGCGTAAGAAATTTCGCAGTGCGGCGTCCATCGTGGGGCTCAACTGTGTCCTGATGGATGCTGTCTTTCTGCGGTCCGTTGGGTGGACTTGGAATATGACTATCTCGTCTGCAGGTTTAAATGAGGTGGACTTGGGTCGCTTGTCGAGTATCACGTCATCCCTGTCCATGGTAGCCCGCAGTGTTGTTAACTCTTCAGCTGCTAGGGCTTCAGATAATGCTTCCAGGGCTAGTGATGCGGTTTTGTTTTCGGCGCGAAGTGCGACGTACGGATCACTGGCTAGAGGGATGATTCCGTTGGGTCCGGGCATTTTAAGCTTCATGTACCCGTTGTGAGGTACTGATTGAAAGCTTGTAAACGCATCCCGCCCTAGAAGGGCGTGGTATCCGCTGCTAAAGGGAGCCATTTGGAATGTGATTTCTTCGGACCTGTAATTCTCCTGGGTGCCGAATACCACATTGAGTGTGATTTTTCCCGCACATCGCGCTTCTCGAGTAGGGATGATTCCCCGGAAGGTGGTGCCGCTTTGCTCGATGCGGCCTTTATCAATTTCCATCTTGTTGAGCGTTTCCTCATAGATCAAGCTTAATCCGCTTCCGCCGTCCATGAGTACTTTTGTGAGCCAAAAGCCGTCCACGATTGTGCTAAGGACCAGAGCGCCCGGGGCCCGGATAGTCTGGAATCGAGGTTCATCACTGGCATTGAAAGTTATAGCAGTGTCGTTCCAGGGGTTTATCTTCGCTACATGGCAAATTTCCATGGAGCTTCGACGAGCCCGCTTGCGCCTGTTATTCGAGGCAAAAGTATCGAAGACTGTTAGTACTGTATTGTGTCCGCTGACAGGATGTTGTTCTGCTTTATGGTCTACAAGAAGATCCTCGCCACTTTTTGCCACCTACCGGAGTATCCAACATGCCCTAAGGCTATGAGTCGGTATTGTATCCGGAGTACTGTGGAGCTTACAAGGCCCGTCGAGCCATTCTTCCAATACGGATTCCCGCCCTGGGGTGGGCTTTGGTTTCTTGGGGATTGGATCAGACGACTTACGAGGGTTTGCCCATTTAGTTCGGACAAAGGTCTTGGTGACAGCAGTACTATCCCAAAATTCTATTTGGGTTTTCCAAGCGCTCTCCATCGCACAGTACTTCCGTACCATGATTGCCAAGTCCGCGAAGCGTACTATGTCGCGACGGTTTATAGCATTGAGGAGTCCTTCGTCCGTGCAGTTTTTGCAGAACAGTGAGACCTTGTTCTCCTCGCGGCAGTCCTTGACCTTGTTAAGCACAAGGAGGAATCTAGCCCAGTAGTGATGTACGGTTTCCTGGGGCTCTTTCCTGATGCGGGAGAGACAATTTAAGTCCAGGTAGGTGTTGTTAGCAGAATCCGGATTTTGATCCAATCTAACTCCCAAGGGCGTGGACAGTTCCGAGCTTAACAACTCAGAATCCAGAGTGCTGCCCAATTTCTTCGGCCCAATACCCGATTCTAAGTACAGGACCTGGGTCGTGTTTTCCTTTGAGCAGGTTTTCGGCTCAAGGAGTTTGGTGATCCGAACATAATTCGTCCTCACGGTTGAGGGGTAATCCGCGTGTGGTTCCTCCACTATCGCTATCTCATGAGTGGCCGGCGGGGACCTGTTGTCCCTTAGGTCGGGTTTAAGCCCAATCCGGTGATAGTTCGTAGCGACTCCCAGAGCGGCGATGCGATCCAAGAGTTCATTTAGGGAGGAGAGCTCCATTGGATCCATCTGTTCGGCAAGTTCCGAACTGACATGAAGGTCATGATTGATGACCCGAGAGGCCATCGTTGGTGCTACCGCCGACGGGGCGGCCAAGATAAAGCCGCCGAGCCGGAGTGTCTGGCCTATAGCCAGAGCTCCCTCCGAGGTAATGTCGTCCTTGATGACGAGACGAGCCATCAATCCTTGCGGCGACGACACAGAGGAACTCTCAATGAAAGCACAAATGTCGGTGTCAAAACCGGCGGATCTCAGGTAGGGGGTCCCGATCTGTGCGTCAAGGCCGATGGTAACATGAAGCGAGGGACACAAATGTTTACCCAGGTTCGAACCCTCTTGATGGAGGTAAAACCCTACTTCCTGCTTGATTAATATTGATGATATGGGTAGTACAAGAGTAGATCTACCACGAGATCATAGATGCTAAACCCTAAGAGCTAGCCTATGATGGTATGATTGTAATTGTGATCGGCCTTCTAAGGACCAACCTCTCCGGTTTATATAGACACCGGAGAGGGCTGGGGTTTACATGGAGTCGGTTACAAGGAAGGAAACACAATATCCGGATCGCCAAGATTGCCTTCCACGCAAAGGAGAGTCCCATCCGGACATGGGCCGAAGTGTTGAGTCTTGTATCTTCACGCTTCAATAGTCTGGACGTTATACACAGTCCAGCTGTCCGGATACCCCCTAATCTAGGACTCCCTCACCGAGTGCCATGATTTCAAATCTGAACCTATTATCTTTTCATGAATATATGTGTGTTATTGATCCTATCTTGCAAGTCTATAGTCACCTATTATGTGTTATGATCCGACAACCCCGAAGTGACAATAATCGGGATACTTCTTGTTGATGATCGTAGTTTGAGGAGTTCATGTATTCACTATGTGCTAATGCTTTGGTCCGGTACTCTATTAAAAGGAGGCCTTAATATACCTTAGTTTCCACTAGGACCCCGCTGCCACGGGAGGGTAGGACAAAAGATGTCATGCAAGTTCTTTTCCATAAGCACGTATGACTATATTCGGAATACATGCCTACATTACATTGATGAACTCGAGCTAGTTCTGTGTCACCCTATGTTATAGCTATTACATGAGGAATCGCATCCGACATAAGTATCCATCACTGGTCCAATGCCTACGAGCTTTTCACATCTTGTGTTTCGCTTATTTACTTTTCCGTTGCTACTATTACAATTCCTACAAACCTATTATGTTTACTTTTGCCACTGTTACCTTTATTATCATCCCACTTTGCTACTAAATACTTTGCTGCAGATACTAAGTTATGCAGGTGTGGTTGAATTGACATCTCAACTGCTAATACTTAAGAATATTCTTTGGCTCCCCTTGTGTCGAATCAGTAAATTTGGGTTGAATACTCTACCCTCGAAAGCTGTTGCAATCCCCTACACTTGTGGGTTATCATTCATATCTGTTTGAAGACTTTCCCAATTTCCTCAGTTCAATTTCTTCAGTCTGTCCGTCTTCATCCTGTGTTATCCTGTGCTTACGCTTTCTGTACTCTGTGCTTGTCTTCATTTCATCATGATGACTATGCTTGTGTTCTCCTATGTTTACTTTTGAGTACTTATTCTGCTGCAAGTAGTTCTTCATTTAGGAATTTCGTAACCAGCAAATTCCTTAGTGAAGAATTCATAAAAATCGCATATTCACCCCCTCTAGTCGATATAATGCACTTTCACACACCCTCTCGATCATGCACACACACACTATCGCCTCATTTTAAGCTCATACCTCCCGCACACATACTCTTTGTGTCTTTGTCACACATGGACTTGATACGTCTCCAACGTATCTATAATTTTTGATTGTTCCATGCTATTATATTACCCTTTTGGATGTTTATTGGCTTTATTTTACACATTTATATCATTTTGGGACTAACCTACTAACCGGAGGCCCAGCCCATATTGCTGTTTTATTGCCTATTTCAGTATAACGAAGAAAAGGAATATCAAACGGAGTCCAAACGGAATGAAACCTTCGGCAGCGTGATTTTTTTGGAAGAATATGATCCTGGAGACTTGGAGTGCACATCAGAAGATCTTCGAGGATGCCACGAGATAGGAGGCTGCGCCCCCCTTATAGGGTGGTGGCCCCCTGTCTCATGGGCCCCTCGAGCACCTCCCGACCGACTTCTTTCGCCTATATAAGCCTACGTACCCTAAAACCATCGAATATCAAGATAGATCGGGAGTTCCGCCGCCACAAGCCTCTGTAGCCACCAAAAACCCCTCGGGAGCCCATTCCGGCACCCTGCCGGAGGGGGAATCCATCACCAGTGGCCATCTTCATCATCCCGGCGCTATCCATGACTTGGAGGGAGTAGTTCACCCTCGGGGCTGAGGGTATGTGCCAGTAGCTAGGTATTCTCTCTCGTGTTCCCTCTATGGCACGATCTTGATGTATCTCGACCTTTGCTATTGTAGTTGGATCTTATGATGTTTCTCCCCCTCTACTCTCTTGTGATGAATTGAGTTTCCCCTTTGAAGTTATCTTATCGTACTGAGTGTTTTATGAGAACAATTGATGTATGTCTTGCCGTGCTTATCTGTGGTGACAATGGGATATCATGTGCCACTTGATGTATGTTTTGGTGACCAACTTGTGGATTCCGCCCATGAAACTATGCATAGGGGTTGGCACGCGTTCTTGAATCTCCGGTAGAAACTTTGGGGCACTCTTTGAAGTACTTTGTGTTGGTTGGATGAATTTGAGATTGTGTGATGCATATCGTATAATCATACCCACGAATACTTGAGCTGACAATGGAGTATCTAGGTGACATTAGGGTTTTGGTTGATTTGTGTCTTAAGGTGTTATTCTAGTATGAACTCTTTGATAGATTGATCCGAAAGAATAGCTTTGAGGTGGTTTCGTACCCTACCATAATCTCTACGTTTGTTCTCCGCTATTAGTGGCTTTGGAGTGACTCTTTGTTGCATGTTGAGGGCTTGTTATATGATCTATCTATGCTATTATTGTTGAGAGAACTTGCACTAGTGAAAGTATGGACCCTAGGCCTTGTTTCCTATCATTGCAATACCGTTTACGCTCACTTTTACCATTAGTTACCATGCTATTTTTATATTTTCAGATTACAAATACCTTTATCTACCATCCATATTGCACTTGTATCACCATCTCTTCGCCGAACTAGTGCACCTATACAATTTGCCATTGTATTGGGCGTGTTGGGGACACAAGAGACTTTTTGTTATATGGTTGTAGGGTTGTTTGATAGAGACCATCTTCATCCTACGCCTCCCACGGATTGATAAACCTTAGGTCATCCACTTGAGGGAAATTTTCTACTGTCTTACAAACATGTGCACTTGCAGGCCCAACAACGTCTACAAGAAGAAGGTTGTGTAGTAGACATCAAGATCTTTTCTCGCGCCGTTGCCAGGGAGGTGAGTGCTTGAAGGTATATCTTTAGATCTTGCAATTGAGTCTTTTTGTTTCTTGTTTTATCACTAGTTTAGTTTATAAAAGAAAACTACAAAAAAATGGAGTTGAGTTTGTCTCATACGCTTTGTCCTTTTAATATCTTTCGTGAGTTTGATGAAAAGGAAAATTGTTCTCAAGTGCTAGAAGAAGAATGCTATAGAATGCTTGGTACTAAATGTTTGAATGATGAGCATGATTGCAATGTTGTTAGTATAAACTCCTTGAATATCCATAGTAGTAATGATGATTGCTCTAGTCATGATGAAAATATATCTTATGAGCATGTCAACTTTTGTGGAGTGCATGTTTGAATGAACACACCAAATAGAGAAGATATTTATTGCAAGAGGCATAAGAATTTAGAAACTAAATGGTTGCATGAAAGGCTAGGTGTGAGTGCTAAATATTTAAAATTCCTTTGCCGTACTTGTGAACTTTGCAATGAACGTGGTCATTTACATCTCCTATGCAAATTGTTTCATGATCGAATCGTGTCCAAAAATTGTGATGATTTGATCTCCATTGCTCATTACAATGACCTTAGTTTGCTTTTGGGTTATGAAGAATTGAAACGTGTACTTAAGGACCTTCCAGAATTTGCCCATAAGAAATTCCTTCATATTGATCTAGATAATATTTATTTGTTTTGTGCGGAGAATTGCATTGAAAATCCTTATATTGCCAATTACCTAAAGAAAAGAAAGCAAATAGAAGATGGCGAAAATACTAATGAAAGGGAAGAGACTTCCCAATATCCTCCTATTATTTCTCATGATGAATCAGGTAACGAGGAGGAGCTTTCTATTCAACCAATCTCATCAATAAGGAGCTCAAAGAGGAAGGTTGAACCCAGACATAATGTGAAGAAGAAAAAGGAAAGAAGGAGCAACAAAGGTAGAAAGGTATCCCTGCCAAATGATGTTGCTCCTACTACTCATTGTGATGATGATAATTGCTTTACTATTGGTGCTATCCATATTTTTAACGATGAGAGTGATTATGCTTATGATATGAAAGGGCCCAAGCTTGGGGATGCTATGTTTAATGAAGATGATATTTTTAGCGTCCCAAGTTTTGATATGCAAAGTTGTTATGATGATAGCATGCCTCCTACTTATGATGATTATATTGACGAAAGTGGGTTTGGAAGAGTGTCAACTTTAGGAAGTAGTGATCCCACTATTTTGGAGGATGTTGAATTTTATTATGATGAATATGAAAGTTGATTTGGAAGAGTGTCAACTTTTTTAGTGATTCCACTATCTTGGGAGAGGTTTCAATCGATTATGATGACAACGAAGTTGCTTCTTATGATGATTATTGTGATGAAACTTACGCTATAAAAAGTAGTGATGATTATATTTACAAATCTTGTCATGATTATGACTACCCTTTTTCTGGACATTACTCTTTTAATGTGGAAACAATTTTACTGTTCAAGTCTCTTATGATACTCCCACTATTTCGAATGAGAAGAAATTTGCTTATGTGGAGAGTAGTAAATTTTCTATGCTTATAGATCATGAAAAGAATGCTTTAGGTGCTGGTTATATTGTTTAATTCATTCATGATTCTACTGAAAATTATTATGAGGGAGGAATATATGCTTGTAGGCATTGCAATAATATCAAGTTTCCTCTCTATGTGTTGAAAATCTTGAAGCTATCCTTGTTTTACCTTCCTATGCTTGTTGATTATTATTCCCATAAGTTGTTTGTTCACCAAATCCCTATGCATAGGAAGTGGGTTAGACTTAAATGTGCTAGTCATATGCTTCATGATGCTCCCGTTATGTTTCAATTCTTATCTTTTATGTGAGCATCATTGCCATCATCATGCCTAGCTGGAAAGGCATTAAAGAAAAGCGCTTGTTGGGAGACAACCCAATATTTATCCTTACTGTTTTTGTGTGTTCAAATGATTATGCTACTTTAGTAATCATGTTTTATAGCTTTTGTTTCAATAAAGTGCCAAGTAAGACCTTTAGGATAGCTTACTGTGATAGTTGTGTTGATACTGCTGAAAATCAGAAAATTTTGCACCCAGTAAATTAGTTTTGTTAATTCACAGAAACGTTCTTCAGATATGATTCTTTTTGCTCTGGATCATTCACGGATTGCTTAGGACTTCCTAATTTGGTAGGATTGTTGGAGTTCCATAAGTATACCTTTGATACATATTACTACAGACTGTTCTGTTTTTGACAGATTCTGTCTTCTATGTGTTGTTTTCTTATTTTGATGAATCTATGAGTAGTATCGGAGGGTATGAACCATAGATAAGTTGGAATACAGTAGATATTACACCAATATGAATTTAGAATGAGTTCATTACAGTACCTAAGTGGTGGTTTTATTTTCATATACTAACGGATCTTACGAGTTTTCTATTGAGTTTTGTGTTGTGGAGTTTTCAAGTTTTGGGTGAAGATTCGATGGACTATGGAATAAGGAGTGGCAAGAGCTTAAGCTTGGGGATGACCAAGGCACCCCAAGGTAACATTCAAGGACAACCAAGAGCCTAAGCTTGGGGATGCCCCGGATGGCATCCCCTCTTTCGTCTTCGTTCATTGGTAACTTTACTTGGAGCTATATTTTTATTCACCACATGATATGTGTTTTGCTTGGAGCGTCACTTTCTTTTATTAGTACTTTATGTTGTTTAGATTAATGTTTTGCATTTTTATTTTCAATAAAAATGTCGAGGATAGCCTTTGCCATGCTTATTTTGCTAGTATACATGTTGCTGTTTGAAAACAGAAAGTTTACCGCTGTTGCAAAAATTCCCTAGAAAAGTCAGAGCATGATATAATGTTGAAACCTTTGTCATAATGATATCTGATAAATTTACTACAGTGGGAATTTTATTTAATAATTTTTGGAGTTAGGGAAGTATTGATACTCTTGCATTCTTTACAGACTGTACAGTTTTGGCAGATTGCTGTTATGTTTGCATTGTTTGCATATGTTTGCTTCTTTAATGATTCTATTTGAGGATAGGAGTATTAAATATGCAGAGGCATTTAGTATGCAATGTTGAATAATAATTTTAGTGATTTGTTACAGTAGAAAATGATAAGGTTTTGCATTTGTTTATATACTAACCTATCTCACGAGTTCTTGTTGAGTTTGGTGTGGATGAAGCTTTTGAGAAATAGAGAAACCATGATATGAGAGGAATTAAGGAGACACAAAAGTTAAAGCTTGGGGATGCCCAAGGCACCCCAAGATAATATTCCAAGAAGTCTCAGGCATCTAAGCTTGGGGATGCCCCGGTAGGCATCCCACCTTTCTTCTTCAACAACTATCGGTTAGTATCGGTTGAGCCTAAGTTTTTGCTTCTTCACATGAGTTGTGCTATCCTTGCAATGTCATTTTATTTTGTTTTTGCTTGCTGTTTGATTAGAGTAACAAGATCTGAAATTCTTTAATGAGAGAGAGTCTTCGCATAGTTACATAATTATTTAGCTACTCATTGATCTTCACTTATATCTTTTCGGAGTAGTTTGTCATTTGCTCTAGTGCATCACTTATATCTTTTAGAGCATGGCGGTGGTTATATTTTGAAGAAATTGCTAGTCTCTCATGGTTCACTTATATTATTTTGAGAGTCTTTTAGAACAGCATGGTATTTGCTATGATCTTAAAAGTTGGTCCTAGAATGGTAGGCATCCAAGTTGGGTATAATAAAAACTATCATAGAAAGTGAATTGGATGCTATGATCAACTTGATGCTTCATAATTGTTTTGAGATATGGAGGTAGTGATATTAAAGTCATGCTATTTGGGTGATTATGAATTTAAAGAATGCTTGTGTTGAAGTTTGTGATTCCCGTAACATGCACGTATGGTGAACCGCTTTGTGATGAAGTTGGAGCACAATTTTATTTATTGATTGTCTATGAGTGGCGGTCGGGGACGAGCGATGGTATTTTCCTACCAATCTATCCCCCTAGGAGCATGCACGTAGTGCTGATTTTTTATGACTTCTAAATTTTTGCAACAAGTATACGAGTTCTTTTGATTAATGTTGAGTCCACGGATTATAAGCACTCCTTCACCCTTCCACCATTGCTAGCCTCTCTTGTACCATCCAACTTTCGCCGGTATCATACACCCACCATACTCCTTCCTCAAATTAGCCACCATACCGACCTATTATGGCATTTCCATAGCCATTCCGAGATATATTGCCATGCAACTTTCCACCATTCCGTTCATATGACACGCATTACTTTTGTCATATTGCTTTTTGCATGATCATGTAGTTGACATTGTATTTGTGGCAAGGCCACCTTCATAATTTTCATTGCATATCCCGGTACACCACCGGAGGCATTCATATAGAGTCATATCTTGTTCTAGCTTTGAGTTGTAAATCCATAAAAGTGTGATGATCTTCATTATTAGAGCATTGTCCTAGTGAGGAAAGGATGATGAAGACTATGATTCCCCCACAAGTCGGGATGAGACTTCGGACTTTACAAAAAGAAAAAAAGAAAAAAAAAGAGAAAGGCCAAAAAGAAAAAAAGAAAAAAAGAGAAGGCCAAAGAAAAGAAAAAAAGAAAAAAAGAAGAAGAAAAGAAAAAAATGAGAGAAAAAGAGAGAAAGGACAATGCTAGTATCTCTTTTTCTACACTTGCGCTTCAAAATAGCACCATGATCTTCATGTTAGAGAGTCTCATATGTTGTCACTTTCATATACTAGTGGGAATTTTTCATTATAGAACTTGGCTTGTATATTCCAATGATGGGCTTCTGCAAAAGTGCCCTAGGTCTTCATGAGCAAGCAAGTTAGATGCACCCCACTTAGTTTCTTTTGTTGAGCTTTCATATATTTATAGCTCTAGTGCATCCGTTGCATGGCAATCCCTACTCACTCACATTGATATCTATTAATGGGCATCTCCATAGCCTTTTGATATGCCTAGTTTATGTGAGAATGTGTTCTCCTTTTTGTCTTCTCCACAACCACCATTCTATTCCACATATAGTGATATGTCCATGGATCACGCTCATGTATTGCGTGAAAGTTGAAAAAGTTTGAGATTATTAAAGTATGAAACAATTGCTTGGCTTTTCATCGGGGTTGTGCATGATTAAATACTTTGTGTGATGAAGATAGAGCATAGCCAGACAATATGATTTTGTAGGGATAACTTTCTCTAGCCATGTTATTTTGAGAAGACATGATTACTTTGATTAGTATGCTTGAAGTATTACTATTTCTTATGTCAATATGAACTTTTATTTTGTATTCATTTGGATCTGAACATTCATGCCACAATAAAGAAATATACATTATGAATTATGCTAGGTAGCATTCCACATCAAAAAATTCTTTTTTATCATTTACCTACTCGAGGACGAGTAGGAATTAAGCTTGGGGATGCTTTATACATCTCCAATGTATCTATAATTTTTGATTGTTTCATGCTATTATATTACCCCTTTTGGATGTTTATGGGCTTTATTTTACACATTTATATCATTTTTGGGACTAACCTACTAACCGGAGGCCCAACCCATATTGCTGTTTTATTGCCTGTTTCAGTACTTCGAAGAAAAGGAATATCAAACGGAGTCCAAACGGAATGAAACCTTCGGCAGCGTGATTTTTTGGAAGAATATGATCGTGGACACTTGGAGTCCACGTCAGAAGATCCTCGAGGAGGCCACGAGATAGGAGGTCGCGCCCCCCTTACAGGGTGGTGGCCCCCTGTCTCGTGGGCCCCTCGAGCACCTCCCGACCGACTTCTTTTGCCTATATAAGCCTACGTACCCTAAAACCATCAAATATCAAGATAGATCGGGAGTTCCGCCACTGCAAGCCTCTGTAGCCACCAAAAACCTCTCGGGAGCCCGTTCCGGCACCCTGCCGGAGGGGGAATCCATCACCGGTGGCCATCTTCATCATCCCGACGCTATCCATGACGAGGAGGGAGTAGTTCACCCTCGGGGCTGAGGGTATGTACTAGTAGCTATGTGTTTGATCTCTCTCTCTCTCGTGTTCTCTCTCGTGTTCCCTCTATGGCACGATCTTGATGTATCCCGAGCTTTGCTATTGTAGTTGGATCTTATGATGTTTCTCCCCTCTACTCTCTTGTGATGAATTGAGTTTCCCCTTTGAAGTTATCTTATCGAATTGAGTCTTTTATGAGAAGACTTGATGTATGTCTTGCCGTGCTTATCTGTGGTGACAATGGGATATCATGTGCCACTTGATGTATGTTTTGGTGACCAACTTGCGGGTTCCGCCCATGAACCTATGCATAGGGGTTGGCACGCGTTCTTGACTCTCTGGTAGAAACTTTGGGGCACTCTTTGAAGTACTTTGTGTTGGTTGGATGAATCTGAGATTGTGTGATGCATATCGTATAATCATACCCACGGATACTTGAGGTGACAATGGAGTATCTAGGTGACATTAGGGTTTTGGTTGATTTGTGTCTTAAGGTGTTATTCTAGTACGAACTCTGATAGATTGATCCGAAAGAATAGCTTTGAGGTGGTTTCGTACCCTACCATAATCTCTACATTTGTTCTCCGCTATTAGTGGCTTTGGAGTGACTCTTTGTTGCATGTTGAGGGCTTGTTATATGATCTATCTATGCTATTATTGTTGAGAGAACTTGCACTAGTGAAAGTATGAACCCTAGGCCTCGTTTCCTATCATTGCAATACCGTTTACGCTCACTTTTACCATTAGTTACCTTGCTGTTTTTATATTTTAAGATTAAAAATACCTTTATCTACCATCCATATTGCACTTCTATCACCATCTCTTCGCCGAACTAGTGCACCTATACAATTTGCCATTGTATTGGGTGTGTTGGGGACACAAGAGACTTTTTGTTATTTGGTTGCAGGGTTGTTTGAGAGAGACCATCTTCATTCTACACCTCCCACGGATTGATAAACCTTACGTCATTCACTTGAGGGAAATTTGCTACTGTCCTACAAACCTGTGCACTTGCAGGCCCAACAACGTCTACAAGAAGAAGGTTGTGTAGTAGACATCAGGACTCCGTCCTCCTCCTCTCTCCCTTTCTCTATCACACACATGGGCTTTTTGCAACAACTACCAAGATTCCCATGCGTTGCACGGAACATCTAGATGCATTTGTATGAGTAGTTTATCTTGTGGGAGAAAAGGATGAACGAGGGAAGGCCTTATTTGCAAATGTGGAGAGGGGTGTGGGTATCTTTTTGCAAAATTGCCATAGTTTCCTTCCTATCCATCAGATATAGATCGGACGGCCTATATTGCAGGATGGCAGGCACACGATCATCATCGACTATTCTTTTTATAAGAGTAGGGATAAAAAACAGGGTTGGTGATGATGGTGGGCCTGCCATCCTGCAATATAGGCCGTCCGATTAATATCTGACGGATAGGAAGGAAACTACGGCAATTTACCCGCACTCCTCTCCACATTTGCAGATAAGGCCTTCCCTCATTCATCCTTTTCTCCCACAAGATCTTTATGTTCCGTGCAATGCACGTGCATCTTGCTAGTAAGATTACAAATTAGACATATAATACTTCTCGAATCTTGAAACCAACAACATTCCTCCCTTATCTCATCAAAACCGCCAAAGGAATATATTTTGAGTGAAACATAACATATTTTTTTGTGATATACGTATTTCAAAAATAGACTTTTTTCTATCAAATCGGTGAATATGTATTAATCTACTTTGATCGTGTGGCAACGCATTGGCACATTGCTAGTAGTTATTACAATTTTTTGGACACCAGAAAAACGGTGGAGTACATATACAAAGAGAAGAGGCGCACACATGCAGTCAGTCTCTCACTGTCTCGCACACATGAGTGTTATGTAAAGGCAACGTTAACAAATAAACCCTAAAACCTTAGCTGCACGATTGCTGCATTCGTGGGTACCTTTGTGGGAATAGTCAGCTCGCGTGATAATTTGATCCGTAGGAGTTGATGGTCGGGACCACAGGTGAACGACTTTGAGGCGGTGGCTCGCCAGTTGCCACATATCAAGTAGCCACGTTTAAAATATCATTTTTTAGCGGGGTTAAGAGTTCCGATTTTCAATGGCACATTATAAGTACTAAGTAGTTTCTAGAACGATTGGTATGGAGCAAAAATGGAATTCATAGTACTACGTACCTCCTTGGCGTATGGTTGTATGGGTTTATGTTGCGAGATGTTGAACCTGGTAGTTCTAGGGCAAATACTATGGTTTAGATTTAGATGCTGGTTTTCAGTAATGAAAATCGGAAGGGGGAAACCCTTCTTTGATTAAACAAAACTACTACCTCTGTTCTGGTTTACTAGTTCCCCATCATATTTTGGTTCAACGTTTGTCCACGAATTTTACTTGTAAAATGTGAATGGAAAATTAGATTTTGTTATACCCAAATAAAAAAGGACTGGAGGGAGTGATTGCTCTGACACGGACGCGACCTCTCATAGCGCAGGCATTGAACCGGCGCGCCGGCCATGAGGGCCCCACTCGCTGCAGGCCCGGCTGAACACGCCTCCTCGCAGCATGAACCCGGCTTTAGACTGCCCCTCCTGCCTTGATTGAATCCGAGCATGTGCTGGCAACATGTCCTTCCGTGAGCTGCCCGGCAATTTAGAACACAAAAAATGACCAAAATATAATTAATTACGCATGATCTTGACTTGTTGTGCTCGCACTCGTAGCAGGAACTAGAGGTTTTTCTTTATTTATAACTCTCCTCACATTTTTTTGGCTTTGAAGTGAATCATGGTTGTGGACATTATGTATGATTGTGCAGATATCTGTGAACAAGAGTTTGATGTGGAAGTTGAACTTGGAATGTCGGGCTTGCGCGTGAACTATACCATGTCCAATGCTTCGTCTGTTATTGTTTGGAAAGTAATTGGTGTTATTACATGACCCAGAAAAAAAATTGTGCCACATCAGTAGATGCACGGACATCACAACAGGCATGCTAACTGGATAAACATTTGAACCTAGCTATTATGAAGGAAATTTTGTATTGACAATAGTTTTAGATAGCAGGAGACGCCTAGCCTGCTCTGCCTTTGCTAGCTTATTTCTGGCGTCTTTCATCTCTTCTTTGGCTTGGGTGAAGAGAGCGTCTGATTGCTCTTTTCGCTTCTTCAGGAACTCAACTTCATTCTCAAGGGTTGCTGCACGCTTTCTTTCAGCCTTTACTAGAGCCACGAGGACACGAACAGCTGACGACTCCACCTGGCTTGTGTGTAATCCAGCATCATCTGGGAATTTGCACCTTGTGTCTAATCCAGCATCATTAGGGAACCGACACCTTGTGTGTAATCTAGCCTCATTTTGGAAACATGATCTCGAGGTTGACCATACTTCCCTCCTCGCAGGAACTGCATCCTGACATGAAGTTACTCCTTTTTTAGATCAATACTCAGAGCGACCCAGATCCATTTAGTAGAAGCCAGATAAACATAACTCGGAGAAGTGAATTGAAAAGGAAAAAAAATATAAAAACAGACTACAAGGTGAGAACACCCACTTCCTACATCAAGCTAAAAACGAAAGCATTAGGACAATTAAGACTCTTCTTATTACACATCGAAGAATACGAGGCTTAAGAGAAACACAAACTACAACTTATACACATCAAAGAACACGAGGCTAAACGAAAGTAATTGAAAGGGTGTTACTTACCAAAGCTCGTTTTACATATTCAGTGCAGCTCCTCTTTAACTTGCCACGCTCCTTGAAGATGTCCCCAATATCCCGTATTGGTCTTCATTGATCATCTGCATGTTCGCACTCGTGGTTTTAAAATCTCAAAATGGCAAGAAAAATATACTACTAGTAATACTCGCGCATCTTGTGGGCAACATTAAAGCACTCGTCTGCCATGTTAGAGCATCTCCAACAGAATCGCAACGTGCGGCGCTTTAAAAAAGCGTTTACAGTGTTGAGATTGAGAAGTAGAGATAGAGAGTAGAGACTAGAGAGTAGAGGATAGTTCTCAGCATAGATAGACAAAAAAATAAATAATTCAACTACTCCTCGTCATCTGACTCCTCCTCAGTGATGTCCTCCTCTGACGTCTGACTGTAGGCGTGAAGATACCGATCGTCGTCGGATTCCCAGGGCGACGCTGCTCGTAGCCTCATGTTGAATTGAGCGTCCGCTTTTCGCCTACGCTTGTCCTCGCGATAGGCGGTTCGCTCCGCGCTCGTTGATGATGTCCTACGGGAAGCGTTGGCGCCAAAGCGCCATGGCTTCCTCGTCCATCTCGGCGATGCCGGGAGGATGATCTCGCCTCCGGTTGTCACGACAATCCTCGTTGGTGATAAGCCGCGGCAGAGGCGCGAGTTCCTGCACCCGCTCCCTCATAGGCACGTTGGGGAAGTTCAATGTTCTATGAGCCCAACGGAGGCGCCACACTGCCGCGTCGTACGCGCGGGCGGCCTCGTTGGCGGTGTCGAAATTGCCGAGGCCGAGGCGCATCCCACGGTACCGGATCTCTGCGGAGAAGCCGACGGAGGGGCGCGCGCGGACGCCGGGTATCCCCAAGTTTCCCAGCGACGCGGCGGCATGGTGGCGCGGCGGCGGCGAGGCGAGGAAGAGCGGGGAGAGAATGGTGGAGAGGCACAGAGCGGGGAGAGAGCGGTGGCAAGGCACAGAACGGTGGGAGGGCGTTGGATTTTGTAAAGCACGCCGGACGCCGCGCGCCAAAACTAGCGCACGCCAGGCCGCTTTTTCCCGCAGGCGTGTGATCCTTTCCAGACGTCTCTGCTATCTCTACTCTCTTCTCTACTATTATATTTATTTTATATTTAATATTTATCTCTACTTCTCTACTATCTACTTTTTGTTCTCTATACTCTTATAAAAAAACAGAGTTGGTGATGATGGTGTGCCTGCCGTCCTGCAATATGGGCCGTCCGAGTTATATCTGACAGATAGGAAGGAAACAATGGGAATTTTGCAAAAAGATCCCACACCCCTCTCCAGATTTGCAAATAAGGCCTTCCCTCTTTCATCCTTTTCTCCCGCAAGATAAACTACTCTTACAAATGCATCTTGATGCGTGGAATGCATGGGCATCTTGCTAGTTCTAAAAAACATTCCATCATTTGCCACACTACTGGTTGTAGATGAAAAACCTACCCAAGCATAGCGCGATACAGGAGCGACGCACAATTACAAGCTGACATTCTATTGGACAATGGAGGCTATAACCAATTACTTTTAAGGGAACAATAGCACCCAAGAAATTTGAAGGGTAGGTGTCAGTGTCAAAACCGGCGGATCTCGGGTAGGGGGTCCCGAACTGTGCGTCTAGGCGGATGGTAACAGGAGACAAGGGACACGATGTTTTACCCAGGTTCGGGCCCTCTTGATGGAGGTAAAACCCTACGTCCTGCTTGATTAATATTCATGATGTGTGTTACAAGAGTGGATCTACCACGAGATCAAGGAGGCTAAACCCTAGAAGCTAGCCTATGGTATGATTGTTGTTCGTCCTACGGACTAAAGCCATCCGGTTTATATAGACACCGGAGAGGGCTAGGGTTACACAGAGTCGGTTACAATGGTAGGAGATCTACATATCCGTATCGCCAAGCTTGCCTTCCACGCCAAGGAAAGTCCCATCCGGA
This sequence comes from Triticum aestivum, assembly GCF_018294505.1. Lineage (NCBI taxonomy): Eukaryota > Viridiplantae > Streptophyta > Magnoliopsida > Poales > Poaceae > Triticum > Triticum aestivum. The sequence continues at coordinate 257,822,100 of NC_057804.1, read as the reverse complement.
CACGGGACGAAGTCTTCAATCTTGTATCTTCATAGTCTTGGAGTCCGGCCGATGATGATAGTTCGGCTATCCGGACACCCCCTAGTCCAGGACTCCCTCAGTAGCCCCTGAACCAGGCTTCAATGACGATGAGTCCGGCGCGCATATTGTCTTCGGCATTGCAAGGCGGGTTCCTCCTCCGAATAATTTATAGAAGATTGTGAACACCAGGATAGTGTCCGGCTCTGCAAAATAAATTCCACATACCACCGTAGAGAGAATAACATTTACACAAGTTCAATCTGCTGACGTATTTCGTGGCGTGACGTCACACCACTACCAAGCCTTTACTCGAATTGTTTTTATTGTACCACCTCAGCGCGTTTAGCGAAGCGGTTTCCTTGGCACGTCTTGTCGAAGCAGAGATCGTGTTCCCCTTATTCCGGGATTCCCATCAATACGGACGTGGGTAACCCAACCGCGCCATTGATTGCGGCGCTTGGGAGATAAGCGAGTTTTATCAGGCCGGTGGGGACACATGTTTTTGTCCGCCCATATAAGGGGATAAAGATCCAACCCTTTTACCTGCGCCTTCTTCCTCCTTGGCTTATCCATCTCCGCGAACTCGAGCTCCAGCGCCCAAGTCCGCACATCTCACCTCAACCTTCTCCAACTATGTCCGGAGCGGGAGGCAAGTGGATGGCCTCCTCCGTCACGGAGGGGCACATCCAGAAGCTGCGCAGCACCGGATATTTATCCAGCAACATCGCGCATCGGCTCCCCGACAAGGGAGAGCTCATCCCCACCCCCAGGCCCCATGAGAGGGTAGTATTTCTTCCCCATTTCCTCCGCGGACTGGGCTTCCCACTCCATCCCTTTGTCCGGGGGCTCATGTTCTACTACGGCCTGGATTTCCATGATCTGGCCCCGAATTTCATCCTCAACATCTCGGCGTTTATCGTCGTGTGTGAGGCCTTCCTCTGCATCCAGCCCCACTTCGGCTTGTGGCTCAAGACCTTCAGTGTCAAGCCGAAGGTTGTGAAGGGCAGCCAAGCGGAGTGCGGAGGCGCCATGGTGGGCAGGATGTCCACGTTACTTGGCTTGAGGGCACTTTCGTGGAAACCATTAAGGGGTGGCAATCGGGGTGGTTCTACATCACCGAGCCGCGTGACCCTGAATGGGCAGCGGCCCCCGAATTCAGATCTGGCATCCCCACACGGCTCACCTCCTGGAAAGAGAGCGGCCGGACATGGGGTGATTCGGAGGAGCTGACCGGACTCCAAGCCTGCATCCAAAAGCTAGTGGACAAGAAGCTCAAGCTTGTCAACGTAGTCCAGGTCATGCTCATCCGCCGGATTCTCCCGTGCCAACGACGGGGCTTCAACATGTGGGAGTTCGATCCGGCGCAGCACCAGACTTTGAGCGGGCTCTTCGACACTACGTACGAAGATGTCTGGAAGGTGCTGTTCAAGGGCGCCGAGGCTCCCGCATCCGCTACCGAAGATCGCGGATTCAGCTCGCAGCGTCCGGCTGACGAGGTAAGCGATTTTGTCCTTTACGGGACGCTTGTTTTCCATAGTTTGACTCTATGCGGGATCTAAACTCCCTTTCCTTTGACAGGACTGGCTGACGAAGGCCGAACAGACTATCTGTCCGGCCCCATTGCCAGAGGACCCAGCGGACGCCCGCCTAACGGGGCTGCTGGCTCCGGCACCCCACGTGGTGCCGGAGAAGAAGGCCAAGAAGAAGGCCACGGGCACTCGGAAGAGTTCCCGTTTTCAGGTGTTATCGGATGACGACTCCGAGGCCGACTCCTCTCACAAAGGTGAGGAGGAGAAGAAGAAAGCCTCTCCCCCAGCGGGGGGAGGGAGGAAAAGGAAGGCCTCCCCAACGAGGGAGGCCGAAGGGTCCAAGAAGGGAAAAACTCTTTCCCCGGACTGCTCTGCCAACGCCAGTGACGACGACGAGGACTGGCCTCCAAGGGCCAAGCCCCTGGCGAGATCGTAAGTATCCGGACTCCCGAATAACTTCATGGTTTTTCTTTTTTGCCACACAATGTCTTTCTAATGCCGCATACAACCCTGCAGTCCGCCCAAGGATGATCTTCCCGCTTCGTCGAGCGGGTCCTTAGGTGCGTCGGATATGGATTCTCTTCCGACCGCCTCCACCCCCCGTGATGCGGACGATGCCGAGGTGGGATCCCGGGAAGGGACCCACCAGGAGGAGGAGGCCCCGGAGGTGTCGCAGAACAACCTCCCGGACTTTGCACCGGACTCGGCCCCGGAACCCATAGTGGCTCCGGAGTCCGGCGGGCGGCCCCTTCGTAAGAAGGGCAAGACCGTGACGCCGGCAGCCTCCGTCCAACCGGAGGCGCCGGATAGCTTGCTGGAGGCGCTCAATGGCGCCTCCATCGAAGAGGAACACCGCACTGTTATGAGTGCGGTGATTCAGAAGGTTCAGCTCGCCAAGAGCGGGCTGACCGAAGCCTGCAGCAGCCTTCTAACAGGCTTTGAGGTAAGAATTTTGATATATGTAAAATAGTACCGCATAGACAGTAGCCCCTGATGCTCGGTTCGGTGTTCGGAAAGAAAAGCCGGACTGAGGATCTAAAAAGATATACGCAGGAGTCATAAAAAATATGTCAATATGGGATTGCAGGCTGCGCTGCTGACCTCTGCCGCACTGACTGCGGAGGTCAATACTTTGAAGCAAAGCCTCGAGCGGTCCGAGAACGAGCTTAGCCGTGCCAAGAAGCAGCTCGAGGACAAGGAAGGTGAGTAACACCTTATTAAAATTGTACCTTACAGAAAAGGATTTTGGTTGCAAGAAGAATGACAAGGATAACATGGGTATTGCAGGGGCCACTAACGAGGTGGCAACCCTGAAGGAGGCGGTGGCCGCGGCCGAACGTAATGCGGCAGCGGAGCGCACCGAGCGAGAGAAGCAGGAGGCGCGGGTGGCGGAGGTACAGCAAGAGCTCCAGGATCTCGTGGAAAAACATGAGAGCCTGGAGCGTGACTCAAAGACTCGAGAATCCGAGCTTGCATGAGCTCTTGAGAGTGCCAAAGCAGCTAAGGGAGAAGCCTACAAGGCCCTCCAAGAGATCGAGGCGTTGAAGAAAATAGCAGCCGGTAAGGCATTTTTCATGCAAAGTAAGCATGTGAGTGTTAATTACCTGTTACTTACCCGAATTCGGAGCTCTCCAGGGGCGTTCGCAGATCTTCCTCGCAGCGTGTCCGATGCTGCCGCGTTCTACCGGGCCGAGGAGGGGAGCTCGACGGAGAAGGTCTTCTGGTCTCAGTATGCTGAGGCCGGACATCCGGTGCCCCTTAGCGACCAGCTGAAGCAGCTGGTCGAGCTCCACAAGGTGGCCGAACAGGCCATGAAGGGCCTCATAGTTCGGCTGTGGCCGAAGGAGGCCATGCCTGGGAGCTACTTCGGCCTGGTGCGGCGGCTGGTGGATGCGTGTCCATGGGTTGAAGTCAGCAAGCACTCCGCCTGTATTGAAGGTGCCCGTCGGGCCCTTGCCCGCGCAAAGGTGCACTGGGGCAAGCTGGATGCTGAGAAGCTTGTGACGGACGCGCCACCGCTAGGCAAGGAGTATCGTACTCCCAAGATGTATTATAAGACTGTGCTGAAGGGTGCCCGCACTATTGCGGTTGAGTGATCCAAAGATGTAATATTTGAGTAGACTCGCATTTTGTTATCATGTGTGCTGAAAACTTAGTTCATATGCGCTAAGCAACGCTTGTTAATTTAAAATATTACCTTTTGTGCGGCTGTTTATCAAATCTGAGAGATGGCAAGTCATCGGCTTCAGCCCCCATGCCACGAGTGCTGGGGTGTTCGGGATTAATTTGAGCACTCTTGTTCCCATATTTGGGTCCATCTAGGGAGGCTCTCAACACAACGAACAGGGCAACTGGACTTATAATGCTTGAACACTCTCACTTAGCCATAGAATTCTATAATTTTAAATTTCGGCGAAGCCCCTAGTATTCGGAAGGCCGAATTTGGGGCGCTATCCATGCCTGGGCCGGACAAAGCCGGCTCCTCGCTCTAAGCGGCATAAGTCTTTAAGGACTCGCAAAAAACCTCTCGAACAGCGACCAGCTCTCGCCTCATCATGATGGTCAATTTTAGCTTTCTCCACTAAGGCACTCGCGCAGCTCAATTGGGGGGCAATCGCAGTGGTTCTCCCAGTGCTACCTTAGCCGATACAACGGAACGTAAGGTACCAAAACATGGGAGCCGGGCAAACCCAACTATTGACCCAAGACATGCATATAATGCTATAAGTTCGGGGTGCCGCACTTGTGAAAGTGTTTGGACTTATCACACCATGATGCGGGAAACATAAGCCCCTGGTGTATTTAGCCGTTCCAAAATGTATGGATGCAACATGTCATAAATGAACATATGTATAAGAGAGAAATGCAATTGGAAGCAAAAAGGTGCTGCATTACTTATTCAAGAAAAACTGCTGTGAATGCAGAACGATACAAATGGTGCGATAATCAAGGGATGGGACTATTAAATATGTCCCCCTCCAGGGGTAGGCTGCGGAATGGTGCATAAAACAGATTTAATGCTCGTAATGGAGACCACCTGGATATTCGTTGTAGCATTTCTCCTTCCCTGGCTGTTGCATCGTGAGTTCGGCAGGTCTGCTGCCGAACAAGGCCTCTGACGAACGGAGTCCTGTATAAATAAAAAAAGGAAAAAAAAGAAGAACGACACACTTGAGAGCCCCTGGTGTGGTTAAGCCGCATTCTGGGCCTATCGTGGTCGTGCCCCACCCCCCATGCCCATGGTATCTCTAGAGCGTAATGGTGTACGCGAAGGACCTGTCTTGACGTTTTGCAGGGGCTGGGGTTGGGGCCGCACTGCTACGCATGCTCGGAACGTACCAGGTGGTCTTGTTGTAGGTTACTCCGGGCGCGTTTAGCCGTGTCCGGTCGCTTAACGGCCGGACTCGAGAATTGCCTTAAGAGGCTGCACTGTACTTCTGCCGTGAGGGCCGCTGTATGTTCCTCCGTTCGGAGAGAGCACTCAGTGTTTCCGTTGACCGTGATGACTCCTTGAGGGCCTGGCATCTTGAGCTTGAGGTATGCGTAGTGCGGCACCGCGTTGAACTTTGCGAACACGGTACGTCCGAGTAGAGCATGATAGCCGCTGCGGAACGGAACTATGTCGAAGATTAACTCCTCGCTTTGGAAGTTATTCGGGGATCCGAAGACCACTTCCAGTGTAAGTGAGCCTGCACAATTGGCTTCTACACCTGGTATGATGCCTTTAAAGGTCGTCTTGGTAGGTTTAATCCTTGAGGGGTCTATGCCCATTTTGCGCACTGTATCCTGATAAAGCAGATTCAGGCTGCTGCCGCCATCCATCAGGACTCTGGTGAGGTGAAATCCATCGACGATTGGGTCTAAAACCAATGCGGCGAATCCGCCATGGCGGATGCTGGTGGGGTGGTCCCTTCGGTCAAAAGTGATCGGGCAGGAGGACCATGGATTGAACTTCGGGGCAACTGGCTCCATCACGTATACATCCCCGAGTGCACGCTTCCGCTCCCTTTTGGGTATGTGTGTTGCGTATATCATGTTCACTGTCCGCACCTGTGGGGGGAAACCCTTCTGTCCTCTATTGTTCGGTGGTCGGGTCTCTTCCTCGTCATTGCTGTGCAGCCCCTTGTCATTGTTTTCGGCAATTAACTTGCCTGCCTGCTTGAATACCCAACAGTCCCTGTTGGTGTGGTTGGCTGGCTTTTCGGGGGTGCCGTGTATCTGGCACGAGCGGTCGAGTATTCGGTCCAAATTGGACGGACCCGGGGTAGTTCTTTTGAATGGCTTTTTCCGCTGACTGGGTTTAGAGCCTCTGAATCCGGCATTGACTGCCGTATCTTCACTATTATCGCCGTTAATGCGGCGTTTGTTTTTGTTGCGACGCGACCTGCCATTACGGTCCTTGATATCCGGACTGCCAGAATTTTTGCTGAGGTTGTTGCTGCGTGCTAGCCAGCTGTCCTCACCCGCGCAGAAGCGGGTCATGAGTGATGTGAGGGCTGCCATGGATTTCGGCTTTTCCTGTCCCAGGTGCCGGGCAAGCCACTCGTCGCGGATGTTATGCTTGAAGGCCGCGAGGGCCTCCGCATCCGGACAGTCGACGATTTGGTTTTTCTTGGTTAAGAACCGTGTCCAGAATTGTCTGGCCGATTCGTCTGGCTGCTGAATTATGTGGCTTAGGTCATCAGCGTCTGGTGGTCGCACATACGTGCCTTGGAAGTTATCGAGGAATGCGGCTTCCAGGTCTTCCCAACTCCCGATTGACTCTGCTGGCAAGCTGTTAAGCCAATGCCGGGCTGGTCCTTTAAGCTTGAGTGGGAGATATTTGATGGCGTGAAGATCATCACCGCGGGCCATGTGGATGTGAAGGAGATAGTCTTCGATCCAAACCGCGGGGTCTGTTGTGCCATCGTAGGATTCAATGTTCACGGGTTTAAACCCTTCGGGGATTTGATGATCCATTACTTCATCTGTGAAGCATAGTGGGTGTGCGGCGCCTCTGTACTGGGCGATATCACGACGGAGCTCAAAAGAGCTTTGTCTATTTTGTTCGGCCCGGCCGGACTTACTGTGTCCGGCGCGACGGTTGTCGTCACGTATCATGGGGCGCCCACGCGATCCATAGATCGATCTTGATTGTCTTGCCTTATCCTCCAATATATCTCGCAAGTCCGGAGCGTTCCCCTGTGGCCTTGTGCTTTTCGAGCGATGCGGGGTACGGTTCTAGTGAAGGGCCTAGGGGCCTCTCTGTCGCGACCACGGGGTGGTCGGTCAGCCGTATTGTCTGCTGGTGATGCAGGTTCATACGCCTCCTCCTCTAATCGGGGGAGCAGCTTGCGTTTAGGGTAGCTTTTGGAGGGGCGTTCGAGCTCATGCTCTTCGGCCGCGAGGACTTCAGTCCATCTGTCGGCTAGCAGATCTTGATCAGCTCTAAGCTGTTGCTGCTTTTTCTTGAGGCTGTTTGCCGTGGCCATAAGCCTGCGTTTAAAACGCTCTTGTTCGACGGGATCCTCAGGCACGACGAATTCGTCGTCGTCGAGGCTTGCCTCGTCTCCGGAGGGAGGCATATAATCCTCTACCTCTTCTTCTGCCGCTCTCTCATGAGGGCTGGCGTCTCCGTCCTCCTGTGCTGAATCTTGCTGGAGTGGGTTGTCTTCGGCACTGTCTGGGTGTTATTATCTCCGGTGCCGGAATCTTCATTCTTGCTGTGGCGGGATTTAGAGCGGCGCCGCTGACGCCGGCGCTTGGGCTGTTTCTTGGAGGGGTCATCCTCCGCTGTTCCTTCGCCATTCCCATCCTTTGGGATATCCACCATGTATATGTCATATTATGAGGTGGCTTTCCAGTGCCATGTAGGCGCTGGTTCTTGGTCGTCTCCGACATCGTCGTCCATACCGTCGATGTCTTTGGAGTCGTAGTCTAGCATGTCGGTTAGATCGTCGATAGTGGCTACCAAGTGGGTGGTGGGTAGGCTTTGAATTTCTTCGTCGTCCGCATCCCAACTGTCCTGACCGTAGTCCGGCTAGGGCTCTCCTGATAACGAGAGATACTTTAGCGAACTCAAGATGTCGCCAAAAGGTGAGTGTTGAAAGATGTCCGCCGCGGTGAACTCCATGATCGGCGCCCAATCGGATTCGATCGGAGGGGGCGCGGGAGGTTCGGAGTCCGGCAAGGAGTCCGGCACCTCGGAGTCACGAGCTTCATGAGGGACAAGGTCAGTGTTCGCCTCCATCGTCATAGAGGTTGCAGCCCCCGAGGCGGTGTCTAGCCATCCGTCCTCGATCTGCACAGCCGGCTCCGAATTGAAGATTGGAGCGGGCTCGAGTGCGGCCTCCAGGGTACTGTCTGGCAGCAGAGCTAAATCATGCCCGTCGTGACAGTGCGACGCGTTTGGCTGTGGCTCGAATCCGTCGAAGATCAAGTCCCTGCGGATGTCAGCCGTGAAGTTCAAACTTCCAAATCTGACCTGATGGCCAGGGGCGTAGCTTTCGATCTGCTCCAGATGGCCAAGCGAATTGGCCCGGAGTGCAAAGCCGCCGAATACGAAGATCTGTCCGGGGAGGAAGGTCTCACCCTGGACTATTTCGTTGTTGATGATCGAAGAAACCATCGAGCCTATCGGTGATGACACAAAGGAACTCTCAATGAAAGCACCAATGTCGGTGTCAAAACCGGCGGATCTCGGGTAGGGGGTCCCGAACTGTGCGTCTAGGCGGATGGTAACAGGAGACAAGGGACATGATGTTTTACCCAGGTTCGGGCCCTCTTGATGGAGGTAAAACCCTATGTCCTGCTTGATTAATATTGATGATGTGTGTTACAAGAGTGGATCTACCACGAGAGCAAGGAGGCTAAACCCTAGAAGCTAGCCTATGGTATGATTGTTGTTCGTCCTATGGACTAAAGCGATTACAATGGTTGGGTTACACGGAGTCGGTTACAATGGTAGGAGATCTACATATCCGTATCGCCAAGCTTGCCTTCCACGCCAAGGAAAGTCCCATCCGGACACGGGACGAAGTCTTCAATCTTGTATCTTCATAGTCTTGGAGTCCGGCCGATGATGATAGTTCGGCTATCCGGACACCCCCTAGTCCAGGACTCCCTCAGTAGGTATGAACAAAATTGGAACTGCACATGTACTGCTAAGTGATTCTATACACACATTACTAATTGAGCAGGAGAACGATGGTCGCGGCGGCCTCTATGAGTCATGGTCGGCAACGGGAGTCAGTTCATCGTCCATGACGGTGGTGCTTCTGCGCTTGGCGTCGGCTTTCGGGAAGAATTTCCAAGACCGTGGAAGACGGTGCTGGGGAAGAGGCTCCGTGTACGACGACGATGGTGGACCGGCTCCAGTGCGGCGTACAAGGTCGTCGATGAGGCAGATGCATTGCGGTGGACTACTGCGCCGATGCAGAAGTGGAGGAGCACGAAGGCTGCGGTGCCGTCGAGAAGTCTATTTTGCGGTGGGGATAGAAAATGGGGGGTATTCAGGTGTACTACTCTGTGTGCCGGGGTGGGGTTGGCTGGGTAGGGTTAACCTGAAGTTCCGAAAACAGCCCCCTACCAAGCGTCATCCCTAGGCCTGTTCCAAAGGCTATGATGGTAACTTCCCACTGCTCGAATCAGGGTCGCGGGAGATTTTCCCGCCGACCTCAAAATTTTGTGACACTGAACTCCCCGTGTGGCTTGTTGGGTGATTCGGCTAAGCAACTAGCGAGTAGTACTAGTAAACTCTGCATACTAGGTTTGACCAAAGTCAAACTTCCTAAAGTTTGACCAAGGTTGTAGAAAAATATAAACATTTACCATAACAAATATGTATGATGTGAAAGTACATTCAACAATGAATCTAATGGTATTTATTTGTTATTGTATATCTTAATATTTTTTGTTATAATCTTTCTGAGAGTTTACAAAACTTGACTTTGACCAATGCTAATACGTGAACTTAAATAAAAACGGAGGGAGTACACATTTGTTTTCTTAGTTTGTAGTGAACTAATCATTTGTTGAAATTGTGAAATAAATATATTAGGTTACTGACTGCGAATGTAATGGTCTATACAATTCAATAGTTACAATCATTGTCGAATTCCAAGATGTATACGAGGTCTATAGTACTTCACAACATGCTCAAACTCACATTATCCCAGTCAAATGAGAATCTAAATGCATTTAATAGTTATTACTTTGTAGGATGCAACAAAACCAACCATAACTCTACATCAACCATTATAAAAGCAACATTTTGAACATATCCCAATGTGTGAATGAAATGTGCAGAGAGAGCTTGCGAAGATGGAGCAGATGGGGTGGGAAAATTGTATGTATGTGGACAAGAGAGTAGGAGACAAACCTAACGAGACAGAGAGAGAGAGAGAGAGAGGAAGAAGTTAGGTCTGTGAGAAAGATGGAGACATGTAATATGCGTGAGATGCATGTGCATCCAGATTCTGTACACATGGAAGGAGAAGAGACAACAGGTTTGATGAGAGAGCTGGAAAAACATGGACGAGAGGGGAAGGATCTCGTGGGCCGAGGGATTGATAATTTTGTGCGGGGGAGAGAGGGATTTGTAATTTTGTGCGAGAGAGAGAGGGTGGGGGGAGGAGTCAGTCAACCGTCGTCATATCATCCTGCTTCCAAATGGCCCCACATTCTCTAGAGCAGTGTGGTCGCCATCTTCGATCTCCTCGATGCCCTCTTTGAAGATTGAGGTGTTGTGAATGCTGGGGTGCAGAGAAGCACAAGCGAGAGTGGTCGCCATATAACCTTGGATGGGGATGAATTGTGTGCTCGGGGGAGGGCGTGTGTGTGTGCTGTGTGTGTGTGTGTGTGTCTGTGTGTGTGTGTGTGTGTTAGATATTGAGAGAAAACAAACCTAAGGAGAGAAATGTTTGTGTATGTGACAGAAAGCTACATGCTAAATAGGGTATTCACGAAGAGATTGTGCGGGCCTTGAGGTGGGCAGGGGCCGGGTGAGGCTGTCAAAATGTGCGCGTTGATGCATGTGTTACATGTGATCATGCGAGGGACGGATGAATCGAGAGAGATGGTTGTTGTGTTACGGATGCTCCTCTCTCTCTCTCACACACACACACACACACACACACAAGTAAAATAGAAGACCGTTCTCTCATGTATACACAACGTATCAGCATCTGTCTATGTCTCACTCATGCATGATCATTTGCACATTCACACCTCTCTATGTCTCTATCACACGCACACCGTCTCCACATTGCCCTTCCGCCACAACACACATATGGACACATACACACGTTCTCTCTCAGTCACACACACCAAATCAGTATTAAAAAAAACTAGGGCACACCTAAAACGTCCAAATCCAAATAAACACGAACTGGAGCTAAATTCAAATATATGGAAATATTGTAGCGTCAAGAACTTTTCTAGGAAAAAAAGTTGAGTAATATTCGGGGATTGTTTTCACACACACAAAAAGGTTCAGTGGATGTCCTTCGAGCACGACAGGGTGACGAACCGTTCGATCGATCGTGCGGCCGCGGTTCACGTGCTTGCACATGATTCTGTATCATGGCTGTGGTAACTAATAAATGTGCTGCCTAAGTCTAATGGTTATGTGTGCTAGTATAGTTTTCTTTTAAATTTGACCAACCCTATATAAAACTAAACTAAGCTCCCATACACGCACTCATCAATATGTCGCCGCCGCCGCCGTTGCGCATCACCGCCTTGTCGCTGCCATCCCTGTGCCATGAAGCTGAAGGCTCGCCCGCTCACGTCGTCTGCAGTCCCTCCTCGCGATGCCGCCGCGCTGCCAAGCACGCAAGCAGCTGGTGGAGCAGCGTCTATGCACACATCATACGAAGGGAGGACAAGCGCGTGCTCCAGCACGCCGGCGAGGAGGCGCATGGTGGCTGTCACAGCGGAAGCTGGTCGCGTGCGTCGAGCCCGCAAACCGGGTGCGGACGCGGAATCTACTTTCGATACCTTGAATGCCATGTGGATCCTGCAATCTGAAGGAGCAATTTGGGTCAGTCGACTCTTGTGAGCCGTTTGATGCAACATGGACGGCTAGAAGGGGATCTTCAACCTCCGAAATTGATGCACGGTTCATATTCTCAGCCCGCCACACGCCTAACCGCCTGCCGCTTCCGCCCCGCCCTCCCCTGAACCGCCTGCCACTGCCATGCTCCCCCACCCCTGCCATCCGTTTAACCCCGGGCACGATCCATTTTTTTCTGGCAAACTGCATTTCACACCCAACACTCATAGGATAGATCATGGGCACCCTGCCACCCTAATATAGTTACTGGGATAGCTTCTCTGCCGTCTTCTTCCTTCGCTCCATCGAACTTCTTTCCAAAATCGACTGACCCAAATTATACTACTAGTACAAATGTATTAAGTATAGTAGGAACACGAAGATACGAGTAGTAGTACCAACTGCAAGAAGAACAGTAGTAAGACATAGTACTAGTACTTCTGTACATACTAAAGAGTTCAAATAACGAGAAAGAACATAAACATAGTTCTACTAGGGCCTCAGCACAACACACCCTTGAAAATAAAATAAGCAACTAGTTCGCTTGACACTGTAGTAGAACCAGCATGAGCGACGACACTGCCACCTACTCAGAGCCCGAGTCCACGTCCTCGACTTCTTCCTCGTCCCTCTTCCTCTTCCTCTTTGCTGACGCTTCTTTGCTTGAACCGGACACTACGCTCTACTTCTTCATCCAAACCTTGTAGATATTTTAACAAAGGTAGGCATCCATTACTGCGTACAAGATGTGATCTTCATCTAATGTTTTTGACTCCCATGCATGATGAAACTCGTGGTGAGGTTTCTTCAGTTTAGCGTACGAAGGATCAATCATGGCTGCTGCCAGGGTCAGCATTGAAGGCTGAGAGGAGGACACCAGGCTTGCCTTCTGGAGATCAAAGGACTGGCCTACAATGAGGCCTATCCAACCCAGGACATCCCTGTCGTTCCTAAAGTCTACAGTAATGAATTTCACTCTTTCGTCCTTGAGGAAGTTCTTAAAATCCTGGCACTCAACTTCGGCATGGCATATGTGGTAGACCAAGCACACGTTATGTACCCAAACCTGGATCATGGCGGGCTTCTTCTTCTCTGCCTCCTTTAGAATCTTCTCTCTTTCCAGGAGTGTGTTGTACTCAACATCTAGCCCAGCGACCCACTCATCTGTTGAACTATTTAACATGCGTAGGAAGCGAGCAAGGCATACTTTCACTGTCACGGATCCACATGTGTAGATGACGATGAACTCATTGCCGGTGATGGCTCTAACCTGGTACTCAGTGGTGACCATGGAGATTTGGGAGGCCATGGATTTTGGAGGAGGGTTAGGAGAAGTTGAACTGGTGTACCTCGCAAAAAAAGTTGAACTGGTGTAATGTGAAAGGACGGGACGACTGGGAGCGAACTGTTGTAAGGTAGAAGACAGGGATGAGTAGGGTGTGTGAACGGCGTGGGGTTGCTGGCTTGCCCGGTGGATAAATGGCCGCAAGCCCCCAAAGAGTTCTCGAGAACTATGTGGGACCCACTAGATGTCATGTCTACTAGACCCATATCATAGGCCTGATGGTATAGCTTCTGCCTGTTCGCACACCATGCCGGCGCGTGGATTTAACTTCACTTAATTCCATCAACCGTCACGCCTCCCACGACCTTCGCCTCCCTCACGCGGTTGCACCCTTTGAGACTTCGACCGGCTATAAATGAACAATTTTTTTGCCTACTCCGCATGCATGATACTCCCTCTGGTCCTTTTTACTTCCGTCAACCATTTGCAAAGTGTTTGTCCAAATTTATACTAAAAATATCAATATCTACAATACTGATTATAATAAGTATAAGAACTACGTTTTATAATGAGTATAAAAATATTGATTTGACATTTTGAATGTTGATACATTTTTCTATAAGTTTGGTCAAAGTAGAGGTACATTGACTTCAGACAAAACTTAAATGCACAATGCAGACTAGTTCCTCTGTCCAGTTGCGTGTCATGTCCTATCTTGTCACCACAACAAGGTTAGCTATTAGAGTACTACTACCTCCCTTCTAGTTTAAAGGGCTCGATTCAAAAATTTCACCTACTCTTAGCAAGATAGAGGCGGTGGAATAGTTTTTATAGTCTGCAAAAGTACTCAAGTAATGATGTCGTTCTTCACAAAAAAATGTGTTTACCAATGCATGCATGAACACTAGTTACTCTAACCCCCCTCTCTTCTTTAATTCTTTGCCACATCAGCATGTTTGCTATTCCCGTGTACATCATACCAGCTAAGATACCACCATTATGGCCAGCCTTAATCATCGCATGCAATAATTTAGTGCACCTTGAAATATGAACATGTGTGGGGTGTGTATGTTTTTAATGACTTGAGACTATACCTAGCTTGTCATGCAAAATGACTTATTATGCACCATTCCCCGTACCTGCAGGAATCCCGTTCGTCCCCAAATCTTTTCTTCTCCATGTGTGGAAACAATATACCTACCAGACTCTCCTTCTCCCTCTGGCGTTCCCACCACCCCACCCCGTGTGGAAAAAATCTGCATGCATGACTCTCCTCCCCCAGCGCTCATCCAATCCGTTGTGACCAGCAATATTTACACCCCTTCCCTCCCCCGTAATTTACTCCAACAAATATGCCCACGTAGTTGTTACATTAATCACGCAACATATATTCCGGGACGCTGCTTCAGTTACTTAACTGTAGGTGCATTGGTTCATTGACATATGTGCCCAACAGGGGTCTGGCCCACATGTCAGTGACGCAACTGGACCTGCGGTTAAGTCAGTGCAGCTAAGTCCATATCTTATGTAGGTGTGCCATTGCTCACTATAAATACCGCGCCTCCCATGACATTCGAAAGAACGCTCATGTTCATCGCTATCTCCTCCCCCTCCCTCTCACGTCGACCACCATGGCATCGCCCCTCCAAAGCCCTAGGCGCCCCTCGCTGCATTGCACGGACGGTCACGTGTCACCGTTCTGTTCCTCGCCGCGACTAGTCAAGGAGGACGCGTTGGCATTCCACTCCTCGCCGCGATGCGTCGAGGTGGATGCATCGGTGTTCCCAATCTTGCCAGCACACGCGTCGGAGGACGTGTTGGCTCCCCACTAGGAGAAGAATGCCGCACCGCCCGCTGAGCCCCCCATCCTTGAGGAGCTTTGGAAAGAAATGGATGTCTCCATGTGGGAGGCTTTGCCGCCGGCAGAGCACACCAAAATAGAGGCGGAGAAGAAGGCCGAGGAAGAGAAGCATGCCGTGGGGCAAGCTACCTGGCAGGTTTGTCGCGTCCGAGAGAGTCAGGCAATTCGCTCTTTTGCAAAAGGCTCGTGCAAGGGCCGTGAGGGTGGCGGAGGATGCCCATGCCAAAGCCCTGAGTGCAGTCGGGCCCAAGTGCCTCATCTACGCTTGGCGGTACGTGGACCGGGTGCACGCTTCCAGCAAGGAGGATTACCTGCTGGCGCCGGATCACCACATCGGTGAGATCGCGCTTCCCCGCTGGCAAGCTGCCAATCAGCACCTCACGAGTTGCGAGGCTGAGGAAGAAACGTTGTGTCGGCACGCTCGGAAACGGCCGCGCACCAGGGCACTCGTGGCGCACTGCAAGCATTCCTGCGAGTGCCGTGGCTTTTAGTAGGAGTATAATTTAGTTTCGTAAGGTGATCTCATTAGTTTAGGGACGCAAATGATAAATCCCGAACGTTCAGGAATTATTAGCGTCCTTAATTAAGTATGTAAGAGGGAAAGTTTGGAAACCTTGTGTATCCATACGCATTTTGTAAGTCGGTGTATATAGCACAAACTTTACTACTATATACTATCGCACTACACGTCTATATATATATATATATATATGCTTGCAGACTGTGCTACTCCCTCCGTCCAGGTGAATAAGTCATCTTTGGTTGTGCACCATGACCAAGAAGGAGGGAAGACTTTATACACCTACACGGAGGGAGTACTACTATTACTTATGCACGTGCAAATGCACGTTTTAACATTAGGATGCGGTTTTTGTAAAAGTATTAAAACAACACTAGTCAAGCTTGTGAAACGATTCAATGCAAAACAAATGCAAAAATGCTCGTTTGATTGTTCACTTTTAGCTTCCTTCTCTGTGGTTATTTCTCTGTCATACTTTGTACGGGGTATCTCACTTGTCGGGAAGGCATGCAAATTCCCAAACCGCTTCCTACACCCTATATCAAATTTTTTGCCTAACAAGTTGTGTCGTGCAATTGGAATTCCAACTTGAGTACTAGTACTACTAGTAGGAGTACTAGGGGCCAGTTCGTTTAGGCTTCTAGATTAGTAGTAATCCCATTACTACTAGCTCCGTCCTGGTTTATTGGTCCCCATTGTAATCTGTGTCAAATTTTGATCATAAATTTAACTAATAAAATGTTTGTGCATTTCTCATGAACTAACATTTTATCAGTTAAATCTTTGGTAAAAGTTTACCACAAATTACAATGGTGAAGAATAAACCAGGACGGAGGTACTAGTACTAGTTTAGAAGCCCAAAAAATGAGTGAGGCGCCTTAATGTTACTCTCCACTGTGACTAGTCTTATGGGAAAAGCTGGGGAAGAGACGGCTTATTTTTAAGCTGCCAAAAGAACTGGCCCTAGGAGTAGTAGCTAGGGATACTAGGAGTAGTAGCTAGGGATCGAGTGTGTGAGATGAACCGGAGAAAGTAAATGCAGAGAGATGAAATGCAAAAAAGACGGAGGGATGTGATGGTTGCTTGTCCGTTTCTTTTACCAGGCCACTTATTATTGGAAGTGGTTGGGTTTTGTGATATGACGGCTTTACTGCCGTGCCACGAGCAGGGTGAGACTCCCGTGCAACACCGCCCTCTACACTTGTACTACATTGGTCGTGGTTTATTAGTCCCCCATTGAATTTGACTGTAGATTTAACTAACAAAATGTTAGTGCATGTCAACAAAAACTATATCATTGGATTCGTATTTGAACATAGTTTTCAATGATATAATATTAGGTGACATGTATCCGCATTTATCGTACTATATATAATGTTAGTTCAATTTTTTGTCATACTAATCTATAGTAGTAAGGTGCCCATGTGTTGCACGGAAGAGTGAAATGCATTGATCGGGGAGTTGTTTATTTTGACAAAGGGTGTGGGGGTCATCTCATGTGTAACGGGTATCGATATGTTTCTTCGGATATTATTTCATCTCTAGAGGTCACAAACATCCTGGTGAAATAGATAAACAGGTATCTTTTGCAAACAAAAGCGTTCAACAGTTCAACCTACATCCAAAACTTGTGAAGAAATAACACTTATTGTGCTTTGCAAGAAATGATCTTTAAGAATTAGTTTTTGAGTATCGATTGTTATACATGTTGGCCACAGATGGCAATTTCTTATAGTCAACAGTTGGCTATACTATTAAGTATTAACCATGCCCTTATACACCTAGACAGAGGGATTAAATCAGGCTGACTTGGAAGGGGCAGAGGAGATGTAAGAAATGGTTCATAGTAAGTCTTTCACCAGTACTGTAGTAAAAGTTCATACATGGAAGATTCTAGACTAAACCATAAATGGGTACACTTTTATTCATGCGCGATACTCCAATAGAGCAAGATCATGCATGGAAGTCTCCACATGCTTAAACAGCGGATTACGTTGAGCGAAGACTAAAGATCAACATTTAACTTGATAATTCTTATGTCCAGGTGAACCTCCTTGGAGTCCTCGTGCACCGCGTTGGGGGAAAATAATACCATGTGTTTTCCATGTCCACATCGGCGGGAAGGTCCCAGCTCGGCAGAGTTCAAGTCAGTTTGATGTAGCCGGTGTCGCTGCCTATGTAACTCGGAGGGGTAGTAACAGTGAGCACGCATCCGTACATCAGCCTCGTGTCAGTGTCAGTGTCAGCAGCGTTGCCCCTAACACACACTATAGAGACGGGGCGACAACCTGCGCAGGCCTCGCTGGTGCCCACAATCAAGAGGAAGGCACTGCCGTCCTCCTCCGAGACTAGCAGGCGGCGGTGATCGACCAGCGACTCCGGCATGGTCAACGGGTAGCACATCTCGTACTTGATGTTGTCCGCCAAGGGACAGTAGTGATCGCTGCACGCATCCGTGAGGTGATGCACGATGTCCGCCAGTGAGCCCCAAAACGGCATCGGGCACTCATAGTAGTAGATGAAGGGCTCCTTGGAGGCATCGACCAGGGCGTCCATGAAATGGGAGTGGATGTAGGGGACTTTGCGCCAGTTGAATATATGAGCAAGTTACTACGAGATTTAATCTGAATAAGCACAGAATAAATCTTGACGGCTATAACAGAGATTAAACTAATCATGTGGACTAGCATAGTAGATGAACAGATAGAATATACTCCCTCCGTTCCTAAATATTTGTCTTTTTAGAGATTTCAAATGAAGTACCACATACAGATGTATATAGACATATTTTAGAGAGTAGATTCACTCATTTTGCTCCGTATGTAGTCATTTTTTGAAATCTCCAAAAAGACAAATATTTAGGAATGGAGGAAGTAGTAGGATACATAGTAGAAACATGAATTCTACCACGATTTCGAACAGGAAGGACAGAAACACATACGGTGCGACGGGAGCAGCACCGTTGGCGTTGAGGTTGTCACCCATGTCGTTGAGGAAGAGGTTGCCGAGGTCGGGGCAGAAGTCATCATCGGTGAAGTCGTGGCTGCCAGCAGTCGCGAGAGTGCCCTCCCCAAATTTAAACAGCGCCCGCCGAATGGAGCGCAGGAGGGAGTGGCTGTAGGGGACGTTGCGGTCACCGAATGGAGCGCAGGAGTAGCACACAAAGCAGTAGATTGTGCTCATCCCAAAGTCTCTATCTCTACTCTTATCTCTATCTCTACTACTCTTCTTTGTTTTTTATAAAAAATCGAATAGTACTGCGTCGTCCGCTGCACTCTCGGCTGAACACGCCTCCTCGCCTCCATCATCACCAACTGAGTCTTTTATAGGAGTACGAGTAGAGAAAAAACCAAGTTGGTGATGATGGTGTGTCGTGCAATGCACGGGCATCTTGCTAATTTTTTTTTGCGTATAATTCCAAACACCACGTAGACACGGTTTTTGACCATTTTACAACTATGTTTGTATCATTGTTAGTGGTCAGCCGGTGCAAGTTATAGCCCCAGGTGTTTTAACCTTTTGTTAGTAATGATATCTGGCGATTGTTCGGCACGAGCTCAATCCTGGCAAATCCCACGTAACCATCAAATTTTCATCCGACGGTGGCCTGTTTTTAAGCCATGGTATTTGATAAAACCGCCACCCTTCCCCATGTACTGTAACTGCATCACGGGCGTTTGCAACTGCCATGTCTCCCATCGAATGTTTGTTGGGGATTGGAGTTAGAAACGATAGCGGTTTGTAGTCGTCCCATGCTCGGGCATTGAAGTTTGTAACTATTTTAGATTAGAATATACTACTCCTCCGGTGCTAGTAGTAGAGCAGAGTCCTACTCCACTACTACTCTACTCAAGCAAGTTAGGGCATAGTAGTAGGTGCTGTAGGGAGTACCAGTACTGTGATCACTCAAGCAAGTAGTCTGACTTTGATATGACCCTACGCTGCTGGTGTGTGTCTCATAAATCAAGTAGCATGATGTAGTCATCATCACCAGTCCACTTCCCCATAGCACATATTTGCTTCTCCATCTTTGTCCGCACATAATCTCGTCCAATCTTCCATCCCCTCTAAGGCGCCTCGCATCCTCGTCCGAAACCCAAGCACTAACAATGGCAGAACCGAGCAGCACCCGCCAAAAGAGTGGCTGGAATTCGCTCCCCACAGAGGTAATCAAGCTCATTGTTTCGCGTGTGGACAATCTCAGTACCATGCCGCTCGGCGCCTGCTCGTCGGGGCTGTACCATTTAATCAAAGCCCTCAGGACGAAGCTTTTTAAGCTAGCTCCTTGCTTGCTGATGCCGCCTGACCTTCAGAAATGGCGTGTCATGAAGCATAACGATCATAGGGTGGTGAGAATCAACCCCCTTGACTGCGATCCGATCCCCGTCACCCTCAACTACATTAACAGTATGTACTGGGTCGGCATGAACACGTCTTGGATGGTGCTCATCGACGGTCGCGGTAGCTGGATGCTAATGGAGGTCTACTCCCGGCGATTGATCCCCCTTCCTTCGATTAACACTGCACTACTTTGGCACCGCGGCCCAGAGTACTCGGAATCTTACAGTAGCCAACATGATACCAAGTTTGATTTGCTTAAGGTTGTAATCTGCCAAGTGCCCACAAGATCTGCGAATTATAAAGACTTCAGGCTAATTGCATTCTGCAACGGCGGTCTTGCCTGTCTGACAGGTCACTGCTGTAAGTGGATAAATCTGCACGTCCATCGCAGAATCATACATCCTACATGGTTCTCTGATGCCATTGAACACAAGGGCTTCATTTACGCTATCGACTCCTTCTATGGCTGGATGTATTGCTAGCCTACTCCAGTCATCGCTACAAACGGCTGTTACAGTAGTATGTTACTTTCCTATGATATCATGATGGCTTGCTTATATTACTGTCAACATTTACTAAAAAATATTCATGCTCATAACATGCTGTTCTTAAGATTGACTACATCAAGAGCCCTTTTTTATTTGACTCCAACTTGATATGATGTTATAGGCCGCATGGTGTCCCTACCCTTCCTAATCCCAGAACCTTTCAAAGAAAAGTTGCATGGCAGTTGCAGGTGGTTCCTGGCTCGATCAGACGACGACGAGCAATTGATCAATGTTCGCACATACCGGACGTGTTGTTTCGCGGAATACAATCACACTCACTGCAAGGTCTTTGAGCAGGATCCCAGCTTCTCTGGGACTTCAAGAATTTTTGACTGGAGGATGGTAAGTAGCCTTGGTACACGCTCTCTGTTTGTCAGACTGAATTATCCGATTAACCAGGAGATAACCGATGGCAAGGATAATGATGGTAGCGCGGTTTCGTTCATCAGGCAAAACTGTGTGTACACAGCGTACCATGCGTCTTTGCATGCACCATACCCTGATATGTGCCGCCACGCTCTGCATCCCAAAGTAGGAGAGAGGGTGGCAAGTATCAGACTTCGACCTGCTGGCTGTAGTTTCCCTCGTCAGGCACCCATCTGGTTCAAGCCGTCAACCAATCTCCACAGCTTAATAAATAGTAATGTCTAACTGGGCCAGTTAGTTAGATGCGTACACTTGGTGTAGTAGGATCTTTATTTAGTTTGATGCATACACTTCTTCTTTTTTGGTAGCCCTTTTGTAATAATGGCTAATGTTTGGTTTGGAAGAGAGAGCTGCATCTTCACTCTTCTGGCCTGCTAACTGCTTCTGTTGCACCCCCAGCCCTGGTTGCTGCTGCTGCTGTTTTCAATGTACAATCAATAGTATATTTCGTCTGTTGGTTGAATAAATGTGTTGTTAGAACAACAAACACAATGTTTTGGAAGTTGTTGCACGGTTCGATCCTTAGTGCCCCGTATCATACGTAGCGCATACTATTTTTCGTACGGAACACATTTTCCACTTGTTGATAACATGCAGCCCACTGATGAAGGCCCAATAGAGGAGCCCATAATTAACTGGAAGGGAGGCTCTCACATGAATCCATCCCAGCTACATGCTCATGGTCCCCTAAACATAAATAAGTAACTAAATAAATAAAGCTAAATGCTCATGCACCACTTCTTTAAATTCATGATTTAACAGGAGGATAATATTTCCTATGATAGTGTCATTACATTTAGTCGATATTATTCTTAGGCAAAGATAGCGACCAGTCTTCTTTCTCCTAGCATTTTCTTCCTGCAACCAACGGACCCATGCAAATCGTAGTCAACATCGTAAATAGTTCCGGTCCATTTTTATTTTTCAATAAGAATGTCCAACCCAGCCCAGCACATTTGCGACAACACTTTATCCTCCGCCTTGGTGCGCTCGTCGCGGCGCCGCCGTCCGGCCCTGTAAACATACTGAATCAGGAGAGGACTGTAGTTGTGAGTATGATAGTACAGACCCACCAGGTCCACTCCCGAACACAAGCAAGCACCTCTTTTACTACTCAGATGCACCCCTCGTTTTTACTCTAATCCACCCTACTGATATCTGGGACCCACATCATTTTCAACGTATAGTCAATTAACGACAGAATTGCACAACTGTTTTTTGAGTAGTAATTCAAAGGAGTAGGCTATAAACTGGGTTGTGCGGTCTCTGTGGCCCGTCTAACAACATGACCAGCCCAGCAGTTTTTTCTTTAGGAAAATAGGTAGCCCAGTATTTCTTTTTGAAGAATACCCAAGCTAGGCTTATTTGTTTTCTCTGACTTACTGGGCTGCAAATCTTTCAAGATGAGGAGGGATGCATTCCGGCCTGGCCAAAGAGTATGGTCAGTGTATGTTAAAAGTAATATCAAAGGGGTTGAAAATTCCAAAAAAATTATAATGGGATATTAGTTTCTTTTTTTGTTTTTGTTCTTCACTGATATTTTATAGTATTTCATTGGATTTAACATGACATAGTACTAATTTATTTTTAAATTTGTTTTAGTATGGCTACTAATTTTTGGATTAAGAATATTTTGTTCCCTAGCAAAAATTTGCGAATTTTCAAAATTTCACACATATTTAGTTAATTTTTTAACCCTGGTACTGACCAGAAAATGGGAGGCAATTCTAAAAATGAAAAACGGGCTGCAATAAATTCCATATGAATTAGAAAATGAGTAAAAATTATAAAAAAAATAGCAAATGGGCTATACATGCCACAGATTTCGAGGCTGACTTGTTGACGCTAAGCTTTGTTAGTCAACACACGATTCTAGCAGCAGTAACTGTTGGATGTCCATCCAACGGCCAACCTGCTTCTTCAATTTCTAATCTTCCTGCTCCAGCCGCCTAAACTAGCGCCGGCGGGACTGCCTGATCCATCCTCTTGTTGCCCGCTGTGATGTCGCGCAGGCTTCCCCGGCCCACCCTACTCCCTCCGCTGGCCTGGCCGCATGCAATCAATTGCTTCCTTATTACATGAAAAAATGATTCCTTCCACTGACATCCAGGGCGCACCGGTTGGGAGGCTCACCTGTGGGCGTACTAAGTTGACGCGTACGCAAGGCTTGTCAACTTAGTCAACAAATGATTCTAGCAGCAGTAACCGTTGGATTTGAATCGAACGGTCCTGCTGCTTCTTTAATTGCTGCTCTTATTGCACCTGCCGCCCAAACCAGCACCGGCGAGACCACCTACTCCTGCCTCCAGTGGCTGGTTGTGCTGCCGTTGAGGTCTCACCGCCCCCTAATACTCCCACCGCTAGCTAGGGACGGCGGCGACGGCAGCCTCACACCGTAGCCGAACCAGTGAACCCTCGTACTCCTCTCCGCGTGGGTATCCATTGCCGCGTCTTCCCTGGCTCCGCGTCTTCCCCTTCCTAGGCCTCGCCGTCGTACACCGCCCTGGTGCTCTCGGCGCGACGTGGTCAATGTGGTCATGGAACAACATCCATCGGACATGGACTATATGTGGAGAGGCTGACAGCTGGGTCCACGGCCACACACAAGGAAATGCCTCCTTATTACGCGCAAAATAATGATTCCTCCAGCTAACATCCGGGACCCACCAGAAGGGCCTCTTTATTTCACGAAAAAACATTCCCCCCACTGACAGGTCGGGCCCACCAGCTATATCTTCGCACGCAAGGAGGTGCCTCCTTATTACGCACAAAAAATGAATACTCGCCCTGCTAGCTGGGACCCAGCATAGTGGGATGCTGACTTGTGGGCCTACAAAGTTGACGGGGATGGAGGGCTTTGTCAACTAAGTTAATATGAACGATTCTAGCTCCAATTACCGTACGATGTTCATCCAACGGCCGTAGTGCTTCTTCAACCTCTGGTCTTCTTGCTCCAGCCGCCCAAAGCAGCATCGGTCATGCCGCTTGCTCCTGCCTCTCGTGGCCGCCTGTGCTACCGGTTTGTAATAAAGTTTGGCCCAAGTTGGACAATGTTTTTACCATGACATATATGTGCCATGACGTGACACCATGCCTACTTTCATGACTTTCTAGTGAGTTTTGGATTTACAGGGATTTAAAGACCAAGATTCCAAATGTTTGGTGACGAGACAGGACGCCGGTACGGTTGTAATTCGTTCCCATTCCTAGCATGGGACCTAAACATGCACCCAAGGACACATGTATAATTTTTCTAGCCATTTTGGTGAATGGGAGTACGTATTTGAAGTTTAGATTTGAATTATGGACATTAAATGCCTAGGAAACTCAAGTATAAAAAGACCAAACAAACATTGAATAAGTTTAAATTTCAGCACATATATCCAGTCGTTCAATATTGCCCGTAGAAGAAAATACAAGGTGAAAAGAGGCAGCGATTATGTTTCGACAACAAGGGGAACACGTTTCCCTATAGGAACCACGAGGCTTCTTTGAGAGAAGCTCTGGTTTGTTAGAGGTTTGTAATAAAGCTTGGCCAAATTGGACAATGTTTTACCACGACATATATGTGCCATGACGTAACACCATGCCTACTTTCATGACTTTCTGGTGAGCTTAGGATTTACGAGGATTTAAAAACCAAGATTTGTTTGAGGATGAGCCAGGACACCGGTATAGTTGTAATTCATTCCCATTCCTGGCATGACACCTAAACATGCACCCAAGGACACATGCATATATAATTTTTATAGCCATTTTCGTGCACTGGAGCATGTATTTGATGTTCAGATTGGACTTATTGACAATAAATGCCTAGGAAACTTAATTTGTGTATAAAAAGGCCAAACGAACCCTGAATAAGTTTAAATTTTAGCACGTATATCTTGTCATTCCATGTTGCCGGTAGAAGAAAATACAAGGCAAAAAGAGGCAGTGATTATCATTTCCCCCACAAGGGGGACACGTTTCCCTATCGGAACCACGAGGCTTTCTTTGAGAGAAACTCCGGTTTGTAAGAGGCTTGTTATAAAACTTGCGCCAAAATGGACGAACAAAATTCCTCGACATATATGTGCCATGTCGTGACACCATGCCAAGTTTCATGATTTTCGGGTGAGTTTTAGGTTTAGTGGGATTTTAAAACCAAGATTCTTCTCATGAAATGTTTTCAAATGGCACACGGTTCACTTAATAAAGCCATGTGCCTACCAAACCTTGGCCGATGCCCCACTCCCCTACTGCACGCGTGATCTGAGTCATGCGTGGCCAGAACCCAAACCCCACCGATCGTACATCTGCACCGTTGGATGCTCCCAGATCAAACGGCAACCCTCAGCCCTTTCGACAACACATGCAGTACATGGGTAAGCACTGTGCGCATGCATCGTGTTAGCTCATGCTTGCTTCTCTTGTATGTTTTCTAAACATGCTACAATTTCCCGGCACTCCTCTCATCGGTTTCCCACCTCTTCTCCCATTGGTTTCCCGCTACCAGTGCTAGTGCTCAGTGAAGGCTAGGCGGAGACACACCGACCATGTAAATATCGCACACAGTTTCTAAAAGCACAAAAGTTTGTGAAAGGAGGGAGTAGGTCCCATAGGGTGACCAGCGTGAAACGCCTTAATGGCAAGGAGGCAATTCCTATCTGCAAGGGGCGACTTCCCATCCTCTAGCCTAGTCGAATAGAACGCAGAAGTTAAGCATGCTCGGGCTGGAGTAGTCCAAGGATGGATGATCCGGTGGAAAGTTGCATACGTCAAGCTTCATTTAAATGCCATGACACAATCATTATAGAGATAAATATCTCTATAGTGACCTATCATGGAAATTATATAAACCTTGGGATCCTTGTTTTGCTAATTTGTAGACTATGTTTTTATTGGTTTTTTTTGCTGTAAAATCACCACGACTGCGCAAGCACGAGCAAATGGTGCAGATACTGGCTTAACCGTGTGCGATGCAAGTGCAATGTGAAATCACCACGACTGCGCAAGCTAAAGGTGGGTAAGTTTATTTAGTAATTAGGACAAACGTGTGCGATAGACCAGCTAGCTAGAAATATAAAAACAAACTACCCGCCTTGAGCGGTTCAAAATCGGCGGTTCCGCCACTTTTCCTTATTATCATACACACATATTCTTATTGGATCGTGCATGATCTTGGGCACTCCTGCCTCACATCAATTCCTCTACCCAAATTTTAGTAGCCGCCGTACTTCAACCATCGCCCACACTCCTCCCACACCGACCTTATAGTAAAATTGCAGTAGCCGAGCCATTTGAACCGTCGCCCTCCCTCGTCCACCACCATCTCCACCCACCACTACTAAAATTTCAATAACCACGGCGTATCCTCAAACACCACAATCCCACCCCCCCCTCCACAGTCCCCCATCCTCCCCATCCCCCCTCGAACCCTAGCTCGCGGCCGTCGCCGGCGCCGCCGCCAACTCATGTCGGTTTACCCGTTCCTCCTAGTTTAGATAATAAAGTTCAGGTTACCCAGCGATTCCTATACCGTCGCCCCACTCCCCTGAGTTTTTAGATGAGGCATGCGGTCTCACTCCCCGCCAGATCCACATCCCCTGCTCCAGAATGTCGTAGCCTAAGCTCGACCACGTATCCCGGGGAGCCCGACAAGCGTTCACCCAAGAAGAGGTTTATCATGGCCTCTCCGGTGGACGTTGGTGAGGTGGCTGCCGTTCGCCCCGCCCTGTCGATCCCGGAGCAACACGTCTCCGCAGAAGCCGGCGAAGACGTTGACTACGTTGCCATGTCGAAGGCTTCATGTCAACGGGCTTGCGTGTTAATGTATCTCGGGAAAGCTAGCTACGGCATCAAGCTCGTCGACAGCGATGGCTTCATGCGGGCCATGTCACGGGTTACATGGTCCATCCCCAACCCCTCTGGTTCAATCATCGTTGATCCCTTCGAAGGCCCTGCCGCTAATCTCCTCCATCAAGCGGTCAAGGATTTGTGATCCTTATACGCCATCGAGCCCATTTTGTCATTTCTGAAGGACACGTTCTACAGCGGCGGTTTGGGATTCTCAATTGCCAAGTTAGATCTCATCGACCACGACGACAACCACGAGGAGGGAACCCACAAAGGTTCTTCCAAGGTGAAACAGCCCATCTGTGACATCAGAGAGTGCACCATTGGTCTGTGCTCTTCCAACTGGAACGATCTCGTCCATGAAATGTGAGGCAACATCCTATCAGCAAATCTTACCTTTTCTAGCTTGCCAACACGTACCCTTTGTTGTTGTAGCATTTGCCTTGCGGTGCTATAACTGTGTCGTGTTTAATTATTTTTGTTTTGCCAAAATGTATTGTTCAATAGGGCTATGTGATGTTTAAGTATGAATTGTCCACTTTAATTTCATGAATGGCTATATTTGGTTGTTTATAGTGAGTAGATGCCTAGTTTATCTGTGTTTGATTGTTAGGTTGGTTGTAGTGAGCATTTTTCAAGTTATCGAGCCGATGCATTGTTCATATGTATTTGGTTCTTAGTTTGGTTGTAGTGAGGATTTGTCTAGTTATTAAGAAAATGCCTTGTTTATCTGTATTTGGTTGTTAGGTTGCTTTTTTTAGCATTTGTCCAGTTTTCAAGCCGATGCCTTGTTTATCTGTATTTTCTTGTTAGGTTGGTTTCAGTGAGCATTTGTCTAGTTTTCAAGCATATGCCCTGTTTATCTATATTTGCTTGTTAGCTTGGTTGCAGTGAGACTCTGTTTAGTTTTCAGTGTCTATATTTGGTTGTTATACTGATCATTTATGCCTTGTTTATTTCAGTCATTCACAATGTGTTGTTCATTATGTGCAAGTCGGAACTGTGCCGCTCGACTGCATCAATACCAGTTTGGACGGCTATATTCGTTTCCATTTATGCCTGGTGTAGTTAACACATTCCCTTTATTTCAGTTTTACACATTTATCAAGTGATGTTTAAGCATTACCTATGTTCTATTCATTTTCAACAATACCAGTTTGAATTACAATATTTGATGGTTGTCGAGCCTGCTGTCGGTAACATTGCCTTCCATTTTATATATGCTTTAACAACATGCTGAAACCAACACATTCAAGCTATCATTTGCAGATGATATTGTTTACCTTTGCTATATTTATTTGATGTTAAGGTTGTTGTACTTATCATGCCTTTCCACTACTTATGCAGGACAACAATGGGAGTGCCCACCATTTTCCACCGAGGTTAGCTTCATCCCTCGGCTTTTACACCCCCGTCATTCCATAATGTAGTGCATATAGATCCATGCATGGACACTTTTTAGCTTGTAATACTGACTTGTTGCTTGTAGGTACATATGCCCTTGGCAAGGATCCACGCATCAAACCTTTTTGCATATGGGGCAATGTGATATTCATGAACAAGCATCAAGTGAGGAAACTGATAAGGATTATTAGCAAAAAGATGCGAATGGTGGCAAGCAAATTATTTGTTTATGCTCAATCCAACACAACAGTGAGTTGTAGCATGGTAACTACAAATTCTGCAGCCTTCTCTTTTTACTGCCCATAATGAGTTGTTAGACAACAATGTCTGATTCTTTTTCGTTCGAAGTGGTTCTCGAATCAGTTCACTCAAGATTACCTCGCAAACTACATGAATGCTGGACACACAATGAAGGTTAAAGTATTTCATCCAGACTACAGTGAGCATAGAGAAGTCGTAATGAAGACATTGAAGGATGGATGGGCAGCCATCACAAGGGGTTGGCCTGGAGTCGTGCGTGCATTATGCATGGAGGAGGGCACAATATGGGCATTCTGCTTTAGCTTCTCCAGCAACCAGAATGTCTTTTGCCTCTCTCTTTTCAGTATTTAGTACAACTGTGGTTCATCTTTCTTTACTTGGTGCTTCTGTAATTCTTCAGTATATGTACCTGTGCATCGAATTATGCATTCGTGGTTGAAACTATATTTGTAATAAACATGGTTCGATATGAAATAAGTGATTGCCTACTAAAAAATTCAAAACATATGATTTTTAAATTAGGGATTAATTAGGGATTAATCAGGTATTACACTGCACATGGTTGGCGAAAGCAAAATGTCAGTGATAGACATGGAGATCAGACACGTTTCTAGGATCTGCTACGTGTGCGATCAATCTCCACTGCACACGATCCGCCAAGAAAAAAGGTGTGCGATCAATCTCCACTACACACACGATCAGCCAAGAAAAAACGTGTGCGATTAACAATAGCATCGCACACAGTTCATTCTTATTAAATGTTTGTGATAGTCACCTTACCACACATGCTTCAAAATTATAGACTGTTTGTAATGTTCTGCACATCGCACACGTTGGTACTTCTTGGATTAACTGTGTGGGATGTACATACTAACAGAAACATATTCCTTGGATGGACTATGTGGAATTTACACACGAACGGAAATGTTTAGTGGGGACTGACTGTGCGGGATGTACTTACGACCGGAAACAATTTACCCTGTATAATCGTACTTTTTAGCACTACTGTACGTATAACCGTATTTGAGCGCTCGCCGGTCGCACACGACCTCATTTTGCCGCGCGTCTGTGCGAGGAGGTCATATCCCCCACGGTTTCTGGGTCGTGTGGGAAGGACCCCCCTATCGCCCACACTCACTTGGCGACGGTTCCAAATGCCGTCATGGAAAGGGGTTAAAAATATCGTTTGTATAGCACCGACGCATACCAGTGGGCCTAGAAAAATTTCCAATTCTAAACATGGCAGTTGTGTTAGTGCATGTTAATGATAGAAAAAATTCATGGTCATACGAGGAAGCGACCGTCGGTTCGTCATCAAACATGAAGTGTTCCCTCTTGGAACCACGATTCTTCTCAAGAGATGCTCCGGTTTGTGAGAGGTGTGTGTCAAAACATTAATCAAACTGGCCAATTTTTTTACCGCAACATCTTTGTACTCAAAGATTGTGTCCAAGTCGTGACACCAATATGTTTGAAAATTCATTCCAATTTACTACACAGGGCATTAACTTACACACAAGGACATAAATATCATTTTCCAACCCATGATGATTTTCTATTGCATGTACATCTAGTTCAAATTGGAATTACGGCCATTAAATGGCTAGAAACTTACATAATGTCTTAAAAAAGGTCAAATGACCCTTGAAAATTTCCAATTTTTAATATGATAGTTGTATTAGTGCACACTAATGGTTGAAAATTTTCAGGGCCATACGAGGGAGTGACCATCAGTTTGTCATCAAAAAGGCAGTGTTTCCCTCGGAACCACAAGTTTTCTCATGAGATGGTCCGGTTTTTGAGAGGTATGTGTCAAAACTTACGTCAAACGGGCCAATTTTTTACCATGGCATCTTGTGCCATGCCATTATATCAAGCAAGGTTTCATGTATTTCTGATTAGTTCTGAATTATTGGGAATTTAAAGGACATTGTACTCAATTTTTGTATCCAAGTCGTGACACAGATATGTACAAAAATTCCTTCCAATTTACTGCATAGGGCATTAACTACCACATAAGGACACAAATATCATGTTCCAACCCATGATGATTTGCTATTGCATGTTCATGTAGTTCAAATTTGAATTATGGCCATTAAATGGCTAGAAATTCACATAACGTATAAAAAAGGTCAAATGACCCTTGAAACAATCGAAATTTAAACACGACAGTTGTATTAGTGCATGTTAATAGTACAAAAAAAATTCATACATCGAAAACACCATCTATTGCCAGTCTACTCCAAATTAATCTTTCACAGCTAATACAAAAAATCAATTACGTCACACACTTTTTGTTATAGGAACCGTTCGCAATAAAAATTCATGGGTCTATTTATGTCTTGCCCCATAAGCTTCGCCGGCTTTGTCTGCTCAAGTCTCAGTCACCGCTGAATCCATGAATCCCTGATCCCCATTCCTAGCACCTTCTTGCAAAGAATGACGCCGTGGAGATGCTCGGTAGCCGCGTCCGCCCCAAGCGGCTCTGCCTTTACCGAGAATGCGGCCACATCCGCATTGAGCGCAGCTACATCCTCTGAGAGGGCGTCTATGACAGCCGAAAGGGCGGCTATAGCAGCCGACACAACTGCAGCAGCTGCTATGACGGCTACTGCAAATGCTGAGAGCGCTGGAGCAGGCATCCATGCCGTGGAGGCGGCCTGGTCTGGGTCAAGCCATCCATGCCTAGATCAGGGACGTCCACGCCAAGATATTCCAGGCCTCCTCAAAATCCAGCATGCACCCCATGTCCTAAGAGGCAACAGAGATGCTTGCCGACGATGTGGCACCGATGGAGGCCATGGAGCCCATGCGTCCTCATGAGATTGCCGAGCGGGAGCTGGCGATGCAGGATGCCGGAGAGATAGGGGAGCATCGGGAGGAGGAGTTGCGCGTGGCTATGGATGAGGTCAAATATCACCTGTCCGTCGAGGAATCAATGGTGGAGTACAATCGCAAGCTCTGGTGCTGCCACTACAACCTTGAGGGTGGCGCCGAGGACGAGGACGGCCATGAGGTTGATTTCAGCCGAGGCGACACAGAGTCCACCAATGGCGAAATATCGCCAGGAGAAGGCATTGACATCTCATCTAACACTGGCGAGGCATAGGGTGGCGCGTCAGTGCCTTTGTTAAAACTACACGTACTTAGCCTTTGTTTATAATGCTGGACTTTTGTTACAACAATGTTTAGGTCAACTAGCTCTGTTTACTTACTAAAATTGCTCAATTCAGTAAGTGTGGTCTGTGTGTTATAGGATCTTTTGTGTACCCAAATTAGCAAGTGATGTTAAATTATGCAATGACATTGATGAGCACTATACCTAGGGAAATTTCGACCGAAATATGAATGCTTAAACACATCACATGCGAGTAAACCACAAGAATTGTTTGTTCTGTGATACGTCTCCAATGTATCTACTTTTCCAAACTTTTTTGCCCTTGTTTTGGAATCTAATTTGCATGATTTGAATGGAATTAACCCAGACTGACGATGTTTTCAGTAGAACTGCCATGGTGTTATTTTTGTGCAGAAATAAAAGTTCTCGGAATGACCTGAAACTTCACGGAGACACATTTTGGAATTAATAAAAAATATTGGCGAAAGAATCAGCAGAAGGGTGACCACACCCTATCGACGAGGGTGGGGGCGCGCCCCCTGCCTTGTGGCCCCTGGACCTCCACCGACCTCAACTCCAACTCCATATATTCATGTTCGGGGAGAAAAAAATTAGAGAGAAGGATTCATCATGTTTTACGATACGGAGCCACTGCCAAGCCTTGTTCTTCCTCGGGAGGGCTGATCTGGAGTCCGTTTGGGGCTCCGGAGAGGGGAATTTGTCACCATCGTCATCATCAACCATCCTCCATCACAAATTTCATGATGCTCACTACCGTGCGTGAGTAATCCCATCGTAGGCTTGCTGGACAATGATGGGTTGGATGCGATTTACCATGTAATCGAGTTAGTTTTGTTAGGGTTTGATCCCTAGTATCCTTTATGTTCTAAGATTTATGTTGCTATGACTTTGCCATGCTTAATTCTTGTCACTAGGGCCCGAGTGCCATGATTTCAGATCTGAACCTATTTTGATTTCATGAGTATATGAGTGTTCTTGATCCTATCTTGCAAGTTATAGTCACCTACTATGTGTTATGATAGGGCAACCTCGAAGTGACAATAATCGGGACCACTCCCGGTGATGATTGTAGTTTGAGGAGTTCATGTATTGATTAAGTGCTAATGCTTTGGTCCGGTTCTCTATTAAAAGGAGGCCTTAATATCCCTTAGTTCCCATTAGGACCCCGCTGCCATGGGAGGGTAGGACAAAAGATGTCATGCAAGTTCTTTTCCATAAGCACGTATGACTATATTCGGAATACATTCCTACATTATATTGATGAACTGGAGCTAGTTATGTGTCACCCTATGTTATAACTGTAGCATGATGAATGCCATTTGACATAATTATCCTAATCCGTTGCATATGATCTTGTTTCATATTGATCTTTGCTAAGTTACTTCTCTGTTTCCACTGTTATGATTGCTACAAAACTGCTACTGTTACTTTGCTACTATTACTTTTGCAACCATTACCATTACTTCCATACTACTTTGATACTTAATACTTTACTGCAGATATTAAGTCTGTTAGGTGTGGTTGAGTTGACAACTCAGCTGCTAATACTTGAGAATATTCTTTGGCTCCCCTTGTGTCGAATCAATAAATTTGGGTTGAATACTCTACCCTCGAAAACTGTTGCAATCCCCTATACTTGTGGGTTATAAAGACCTTTTTCTGGCGGCGTTGCCGGGGAGCATAGCTCTATTCTCTAAGTCACTTGGGATTTATATTTGTTGATCACTATGAGGAATTTGAAAGATCAAAGAACTAAGATTTTTCCCTCAACTACGAGGGGAGGTAAGGAACTACCATCTAGCTCTACACTTGATTCACCTTCTATTTTGAGTAAACTTGCGACACCTACACCTGCTATTGATTCCGATATGTTGCATGTTATTGATGATGCCACTTCTGCTATGCATGATGCTTATGATGATACTACTTCTTTGCTTCATAATAATGTGCCACTAGGTGAATTTCTTGATGAACAACTTGCTAGGGTTAGAGAGAATGAAATTATTGAAACTGGTGATGTTAATGAAAGTGATGTTGAAGATTCTCCCCCTAGATATGAATTTCCTGTTGTACCTGAGGGTTATGTTATGGATGAGGAAACTGGTAGAGACTTCTTTGCTTGCAATGATAGATATGATCTTAAGAAACTGTTAGCTAAGCTGAAAGAAAAGTCTTTGAATGCTAGAATAAAATATGACCCTACTTGTGCTACTTCACCTATCTGTGTTACTGATAAGTATTATGAATTCTTTGTCGATCCAGAGTTAATTACTTTGGTTGAATATGGTCATTTCTATGGTTGTGAACCTGAAACTGTTGTGGCACATCTTACTAAATTGAATGATATAGCCTCCCTATTTACTCATGAGGAAAAAAATGCTATTACTATATCCTTAAATTGTTTCCTTTCTCGTTAAAGGGTGATGCTAAGATATGGTTTAATTATCTTGCTCCTGGTTGTGTGCGTAGTCCCTGGAATATGATTTATTACTTCTCTGCAAAATATTTTCCCGCTCATAAGAAATAAGTTGCCTTGTGGGAAATATTTATTTTTTTGCAAATTGAAGAAGAGAGTCTCCCACAAGCTTGGGGGAGGCTTCTCCAATTACTTAATGCTTTTGTTGATCATCCTCTCAAGAAAAATGAAATACTTTATATCTTTTATAATGGACTAATTGATGCTTCGAGAGACCACCTGGATAGTGATGCTGGTTGTGTTTTCAGGCAAAGAACTATTGAGCAAGCTTGCTATTGAATAATATATTAAGTAATGATAATGACTGGACACTTCTTGAGCCAACTACCAAGCCAACTCCGAAGAAAAGGGGTATTCCATTTCTCAATCCTGAAGATATGCAGGAGGCAAAGAAATCTATGAAAGAAAAAGGTATTAAAGCTGAAGATGTTAAGAATTTACCACCTATTGAAGAAATACATGGTCTTGATAACGCGACACTGGTAGTAAAGGTAAATTATCTCTATAGATTCGATAAGGGTGAAATCCCATCTACTAAGTTTGCTAGTCAATGCTTGGATGAGTTTGATAATTTTACTGTTAAACAAGAAAACTTCAATGCTTATGTTGGTAGACAATTGAAATGTTATGCGTATAGGGCTGAACACTTGATTGATTATATGTCTAGAGTTAAAAGTGATCTTAAGCTCATTAGTAAACATGCTTCCATGGTTACAACTTAGGTAGAACAAGTACTGAAAGCAAAAGATGATTTTCTCAATGAGTTGAATAATAATAATAATGATAATGCTGTTAGAGTTATGACTAGAGGTGGTAAAATGACCATGGAACCTTTCTATCATGAGGGCCATCCTAAGAGAGTTGAGCAAGTCTCTCAGAGAATTAATGATGATACACGTAGTCCTTCTAATAAAAGGAAAAAGAATAGGATAGGACTTTCCATGCTTCTAATGAACCTGTTATTGACACACCTGAGAATCCCAATGATATTTATATTTTTGATGCTGAAACAGAATCTGGTGATGAGCATGAATCTAGTGATAATGTTAATAATGATTTTCATGTTGATGCCCAACCTAGTAATGATAAGGATGTATAGTCTGAACTTGCTATTGATCTTGATAACCCACAATAAAAGAATCAACGTTACAATAAGAGAGACTTTGTTTCTAGGAAGCATGGTGAAGAAAGAGAACCGTGGGTTCAGAAACCCATGCCTATTCCTCCTAAGCCATCCAAGAAAAAGGATGATGATGATTTTGAGTGTTTTTCTGAAATCATTAGACCTATCTTTTAACGTATGCGTTTGACTGATATGCTTAAAATGAATCCTTATGCTAAGTATATGAAAGATATTGTTACAAATAAAAGAAAGATATTGAAAGCTGAAATTCCCACCATGCTTGCTAATTATACATTTAAGGGTGGAATACCAAAGAAACTAGGAGATCCAGGAGTACCAACTATACCATGGTCCATTAAAAGAAACTATGTTAGAACTGCTTTATGTGATCTTGGAGCCGGTGTTAGTGTTATGCCTTTCTCTTTGTATCATAGACTTGATTTGAATAAGTTGACACCTACTGAAATCTCTTTGCAAATGGCTGATAAATCAACTACTATACCCATCGGTATTTGTGAGGATGTGCCTGTTGTGGTTGCAAATGTTACTATCTTAACGGACTTTGTTATCTATAGTACCTAAATAGTTCATACCCACTATCCTATTTCTCTAAACATGCAAGCTATCCACATCAGCAACCTGCCATGTCAGCAGTTCTCACTACAAAAAAAAAGACGCATCCGTGACATTTTGGGCCGAACGAATTTTTTTCTGTCATACATATGAAACTTCTATGACGATAATTGTGACAAAACCCGGTATCATCATAGATGTGGTGGGCTCCTACTTCTATGACAAAAAATCATGACAGAAAATGGGCTTTTCGTCCTGGGCGGTCCGGGGACGCAGCTGCATGACATTCTTTGGGCCGTCCATGATGGAAAAAACCATGGTAGAAGCGAGGGGGAGGAAAATTTCGGGGAGTTGCCGGTTACGGTGGGAGAGCGATGCGAGTTTCTCTCGTACAGGTACGCGCGTGTGTGCGAGGCGTTGGCTCTAACTGAACCCGAGCGAGGCGTTGGGCTTTAACTGAACCCGAGCGAGGCATTTGTCGGGGAAACTGATCCACGAACACCTATGGGGCCGGTGGACCGGGCCCCTTCCGGTTCGGCGGGGGGCGGAGATCGCACGAAGAGCAGATCGAGGCGAAACACACGAGCAGTTTACCCAGCTTCGGAGCTCTCCGGAGAGATAATACTCCTACTGCTGCTTGTCTGATTGTATTGTGTTCTTGCTCAAGAGTGCTGAGTACTACAGTACACTCTAGCTGCTAACGAGACCGAGCGTGTGTGATTTTCTGAGTTCGAACCCCCTCTACGTTGCGCATGGGCCTCCTTTTATACGCACAAGGGGTCACCGACAGGTGGCAACGTAGACAAGGGTAAAAATGGAAAAAGAGGGGTGGTTGGTACAGCTACCTGCACAGTACATCCTACCTAACCTTGACGGCAGGGGACAAGGGCATTAAATGCCCGTCTGCGTCGCCCAAACAGTGCAGAAAAGGACCGTCAGGGACGCCACCGCTCGCCACGATGGCAAACTTGTCAGCGTCGCATGCCACCGCGCACCGCTGGCTGCACAGCCTCTCGCCACGCGCGCCTGTAAAGGCCCCAAGGCGACATGTCGGTGGATGTGCTGGAGCGTGGGTACAGAGTGGTTGCCTGCCGCGGCAAGCGCCTTGCCGCGACCGTTGCCTTGCCGCGCCCGGAAGCTTGTCGCCCACCGGGCCTTGCCGGGACGCACGGTGCATCGCGGCAAGTTCCTTGCGATGCCTTGGTTGGCCTCCCCGGCAAGCTCCTCTTGCCGGGGCCTTGTCTCCTTGGCTTGAATACTTTGTTCTTGAATGGCTCCAAAGGAACCACGGAGGACCTTGGCGGTCGCCCGGCAAGCCTTGCCGCAGGGTGCTGCAATTGCCCGTGTACAAGTTCGGGATACTAGGGTACCCCTATTCTAGTACACCGACAGGAGCCCATGGGCCTGGGCCACACACGGTGCCGAGCGCTGTTGGGCCAGGCCCAGAACAGGGCACGGGCACACGCGGCCTGGGTTACGCCGTATCTTACTCCGGATCCACCGCGCCCTCCCCCAACGGCACGCGTCAAATGCGGCGTCGTGGGAGAGATCGTGGGTGGTTTCTTTATTCGGAAGGACGAAACGTCCGCCCCCTCCCTCTTTATAAGCAGGGGAAACAGGGGCAGTTCGCCCACCTCGCCGGTTGCTACTCCATTTTCACTAACCTCCGCCGCTCCCCCCCTTCTTCCCGAAGCTAAAAGAGAGCAGCGCTCCGCCCCCCATCGCCACCAGCACCACCAACGCCGTCGATCTCCCCCACCACCTCCGCCATGGCTCCGAAAGCCGACAAGGGGAAGGGCGTGAAATCGGTCGAGGCGCAGCGGCTCGCGGCGCTGCAAAGGAGCGGGCCATCTTCCCCCCTCAGCTTGACGCAAAGGAGCTGAGGGAGTACTACTACCTCTTCTGGTCAACGGAGACGCGAGCGCATCCGCGCACGAAGGTACTCCCGGCCACCGCTTCGAGACTGGCTTCGAACGGGTATCCCTTCTTCGCGCTGTTCTTCTACTGCGGGCTCTGCCCGCCTTTCTCTGAATTCTTCTGCGACATCATGAACACCTACAGGTTCCGCCTCCTTGACTTCACCCCCAACGCCGTTCTGACCATGGCAGTTTTCGCACATCTGTGCGAAAACTTTGTCGGAGTCCATCCAAACGTAGCCCTTTTTCTCCACTTCTTTATGCCTCGGGTTGAGAGAGGAGAGCCCCTTGCCGGCGGGATCGCTTGGATCTCGAGAGTCGGCAAGAAGGAAGCCTATCTGGAAGGGGAGCTCCGCAGCAAGTGGGAGGAATGGAGAGCAGAGTGGTGCTGGATTGTCGAGGAGAACTCGCAGCCATTCACTGCCCTGCGCCAAGCCCCAATAGTACGCGGCAACGATTGGAGCAACGTGGCCCTGGAAGACGACAGGCTGAAGATCGCCGTCACCCGGATCCTACGCCTCAGGCTTGCCGGGCTCACCGTAGGTGCGTTGGCGCAGATTTCCTTCGCCGCCGCATCGCCCCCCTGCAGGAGAGGGGGAGACCCGCCTGGAAGTTCCAGAACTCGGCGGATATCATGAGGCTGCGCCCGGGCCTCAACTTTAACTTCACTATCCTGGAGCTGGACGCGATGCTCCTGGAGCTGTTCAAGCGTGATCCTCAGCATCCATTCATGTTGTCGCGGGATGTCATTCCGCTGTGCAACAATTCTTTGCTTGACCGCATCCGTGCAATGATGCTGCTGTGCGACTCTCACGGAATCGTTCCAACTTGGCAAGAGCCGGCAGACGCCATCGTGCAGGAGTTCTTCGATCGCTTAGTAGAAGTGCCGGTCCGCGCCGATGAGCAGAAGAACCTCACCCGCGACACCACCGATGCGGAGATGCAGCGCATCGCCACCAGGCTGGAAGAGGCGGCGGCAGCCGCTGCCGCGGGTGAGTTTGGATTCATTGTGGAGGAGGCAGAGGCAGCGGAGGCGGCAAGCCTTGCCGAGCGCGAGGAGTTTGCCGGCGAGGAAGGGCCTGCCAGGCCTGAGGATGAGTCGAGCGAGCCCGGCGAGGGAGATCTTGTCGTGCCCGAACCTTCAGGCAGCTTGCCGCAAACGGAGCCCCCAGCTCTGCCAAGAAGGCGCCTCCGCAAGGCCGGGGACGCAGCGGGGCGGCAGACGGGTCAACAGCCGTCGAGCCGCGCGACACGCTCTACCGCGGCAAGTACTGTTGCCGCGGGAGCGCCTCACGCCGCTGCGGCAACCGGAGCTGGGTCTTCCCGGTCCACCGCTACTGCTCCTGCCAAGCGGACAAGGGAGCCTACTCCTCCGCCTCGTCGCACCGGAGGCGAGCCAGACTTTGATCTCTCCGTGCTCAGCTCCGACGAGGAAGAAGAATAGTAAGATTCCTTGCTGTACTTGTAGTTCTTCAATTCTTGCTGTCCTGTCTTGTGTCTGATTTGGTTCTGAACCTGTTCCTTTTCAGAACTCTGGCCCAGAGAGCGGCGAAGAGAGCCAAGGCCCCGGTGATCATCATCAAGGACGACCCCACCACAACGGGAGAGGACATGTCCGAGACTGTCACATCCCTAGCTTCTGGTGCTGCCTAGTGTTTGCATCATGTTTAAATTTTTGAAACTTGAACTGAGGAAATTTGGAAGCCTTAAAAACTTAAATAAAAGAGGGGCAAAGAACCCTGGAAAATGCATTCAATGTTTCCAAAATGGCCTTAACTAATGTTGGTTATATTTTGGCAAGGGTTTTGCACCAAACCAAAAATAATGACCATTTTTGAGGAATATTTTGAGCACTGAATTTAAATCATTATTCTAGTTGCATTTGGAATTATATTCATAATATGTATAGAATATACTTTCAAATACCCTGGAACATTTTATGTGCATTTGGATCAGCCCATTCAGCAACATAAAAATATCCAGAGGATATTTTGTACTGTTTTTGAATCTGTTTTGATTTTTAGACAGTGGCAACAGATTAAATAAAAGAAAAACCGAACAAAAATATATAAAAAGAGCAGAAGACCTACCTGGCACCTACCTGTGCGGCCTGCTGCAGAAGCCGGCCCAG
Source organism: Triticum aestivum (assembly GCF_018294505.1). Lineage (NCBI taxonomy): Eukaryota > Viridiplantae > Streptophyta > Magnoliopsida > Poales > Poaceae > Triticum > Triticum aestivum. The sequence goes on along the minus strand of NC_057804.1, from coordinate 257,782,678 downwards.
CCCATCTCCGCTTTCCCCCTGTCATCTTCCCCGCGCCAGTAGGCAGCGCGCGTGGCCGACGCGCGCCGGCACACGCCCCGGCCACCTCCTCCCTCCCAGCCTGCCTGGCTCCTCCTCGATGCACCAGGCGACGCCACGACACCCCTGGAACCCCCTCGACCTCTCCCATCGCCTCTCCCCTTCTCCGCCCCTCTCGCACACAACCGGCCGAGCGCCACCGTCGCTGACCCTCGCTGCCCTCGCGGCCACCGCCACCCCCTCTCCTCTCCAACGCGCCCCCGAGCTCCATAGTGCCTCCCTCGTCCTCTTCGTCGGCTCACGCGACTGGAAGAGCCCCGACACGTCGTCCTCGACCTCATCTTCTTCCTCGGCCACAGGAGATCGCCACCGGAATTCCTACGCCGTCAAGCCTTCCCCGAGGCCGCTCCAACGACCCCTGCAACCGCTGTGAGGCCACGATCCTTTTCCCCCCTAACTCGTGCTCGTTTGCCTCCCCTAACCGCTCTAACCACCTCGCCGAGCGCTCCTCGCCGCCGCCCATGGCGTTGTCGCGGCCACAGTTGCTGCCGCCCGTGTTTGAGCACGTGTCTGTGCTCAGCGTGGTCCCAGGAGCCCATAACAAGCATCTGTTCGTCCTCTCGTCAACCATAGCTTCGTTTCCGTCGAGGTCCGAACCCCGGCCGCCGCCGCGAGCTCACTTCCGGTGAGCTCCGAGCACCCCGCGACCTCCCACCTGCTCCGTTCGATGCGCGCGAGTGAGGGCCTTCTCCCTGTGCCCTTCTCTTGCCCAGCCGCCGCCTGTAGCGCAGCCCCGGCGAACTTCCGTCGCCGATCTGGTCGTCGCCGGCCTAAGTCCGGCGATGATGACGTGGGCATCATTAGCGGCTAACCCCCCCCCCACACACACACTAACCAACCCCCTAGGCCACTGACTAATGGGCCCCACGCCCTAATTAACACAAATTACATCTTCCGCTTATTTTAACTAACCCCGGTGGGCCCACGCGTCAGTGTTGACTACGCTGACGTGGCCGTTGACTTGGTCCCACCTGTCAGTGAGCTAAGCAGCCCTGTGACACTGACGTGTGGCCCCCACACGTCATGTTTGACCTGCTCAGCCCCGGTTGACCTGCTGACATCATGCTACTGTCATGCTGATGCAATAAAGCTTTTCTGGCGTTTTTATTAATTCAGGAATTCCAGAAAATAGTATAAACTTCTAAAAATCATAGAAATTCAACCGTAACTCCAAATGAAATGAATTATATATGAAAAATTATCAGAAAAATTCAAGGGATCCATCTGTACCATTTTCATGCATGTTTGAACAACTTAACCTCACTGTTTAGACCAAAACATGATAATGCACTATTTGAATTCATAGTTTGAATTTGAATTTGAACCTAGTGTTCAAACCACCACCATTTAACCTGTTGCTAGATGCATTAGCCCAAAACACATTAGTATTGCCATGTCATAGCATGCATCATATTGTGCATTGCATTGATCGTGTTTCTTCTGTGTTTGCCGGTGTTGTTCCCCCTCGGTAGACGCTGTACCGATGATGTGATCGTTGACACTGATGAAGACTCAATGTTATCTTCAGAAGTGCCAGGCAAGCAAAACCCCCTTGTTCATTCCGATACAATCCTACTCTCTCGCCCTGCTCTCTTTTACTGCATTAGGACAACAACGAGTCATTTGTTACTTGCTGCGGTAGCTGAACCCCTTTATCCTCTGCATGACCTGTCATTGCCACAGTAAATAGATGAAACCCACTAGTATGAGTAGGAGTTGTTTGAGCCATGTTGTGCCTACTCATTCATGTTTGTTTGTCATGCCTGCTATTGCTTAGAGTTGAGTCAGGTCTGATTCATCGGGGATGAATCAGAGGTGTGTGAACATGTCCTACTGTGTGTGAGCTAAGTGTGTGAACACGATTTGGTAAAGGTAACGGTGAGAGGCCATGTAGGAGTACATGGTGGGTTGTCTCATTGAAGCCGTCCTCAGGAACTGAGTTCTGTGTTTGTGATCCATGATTCAGCTACTACCATACATTGGGCCCTGAAATATGACCCCGCTCGACTTCTTATTCACCCTAGTCCTCTGTCCAGGAGTTGCAAGTAGTTTCTGGTGTTTGTATTATGCTGGAGGCCGTGGACAGCGCTGACCGTAGGGGTGGGCTGTGATGCGGTAGGCACGTGGCCGGGTGTACCGGATACCCGTTAGGTATCTCGGGAACCCTGCACACATCGTTTGGGGCTGTGAGCGAAACTCCAACCGGATTTCCTCATGGATGGAACCCGAATAGGCGATAAACCTGGACTAGAGACTTGAGTGTTTAGGTAGGTTTTGGTCTACACCCACGTCGGCTTTCGGTTGAAGTCTGCCGAGCACATGTCGTGTGCAGACGCTAAGTGGTGGAAACATGTATGAAGAAGTACACCCCTGCAGGGTTAACATCATCTATTCGAATAGCCGTGTCCGCGGAAAAGGACTTCTGGGTTGCTTATATCAGTTCATAGACAAGTGAAAGTAGATACTCTAAAATACGCCAGATAATCGTGAGTGCTATGGATGGCGTTCTCGTAGGGAGACGGGCGCGGTTCCATAGTGGTGTATTGGTTGGTGAATATGTGGACTCGTGTGTGCCACCTCAAAAGAGTTACTTGCAGTCGTAGTTCAGGATAGCCACCGAGTCAAAGCTGGCTTGCTGCAGTTAAACCCCCACCATCCCCTTTGTTGATAATGATGCATATGCAGTTAGTTCTAATGTAAGTCTTGCTGGGTACATTTGTACTCACGTTTGCCTATTTTATGTTTTTGCAAAGAGACTTCGGTCTCGCTAGTAGTTCCGCGTGGACTTCGACGTTTAGCTTGTTACCTCAGCTACGATCTTGTGCCCTCGGCAGGATTTGGTAGATAGTCAGGCTTCTCAGCCTTTTCATTTATAGATGTCTGTACTCAGACATGATAGCTTCCGCTTGTGTTTTGACTTGTATGCTCTGAATGTTGGGTCGTAGGACCCCTATTTGTAATATCCCGCTCCTCGGAGCCTAATGAATACTTACTTGTGTCGTAGAGTCATGTTGTGATGCCTTGTTGTATTTGCACATATCGAGCATATTGTGTGTATGATTGAAATGCTTGGTATGTGTGGGATCTGACTATCTAGTTGTTTATCCTTAGTAGCCTCTCTTACCGGGAAATGTCTCCTAGTGTTTCCATTGAGCCATGGTAGCTTGCCGCTGCTCCGGAACACTTAGGCTGGCCGGCATGTGTCCTTCTTCGTTCCTGTGTCTGTCCCCTCGGGGAAATGTCACACGATGAATACCGGAGTCCTGTTAGCACGCTATAGCCCGGTTCACCGGAGTCCTGCTAGCCCAGTGCTACAGCCTGGATTCACTCGCTGATGACCGACACATTCGATGCTGGGTCATGGATGCCTGTCCCTGTAAGTTTGTGCCACTTTGGGTTTACGACTAGTCATGTCAGCCCGGGCTCCTTTTCATATGGATGCTAGTGACATTATCATATACATGTGCCAAAAGGCGCAAACGGTCCCGGGCAAAGGTAAGGTGACACCCGTGGGAATACCGTGTGTGAGGCCGCAAAATGATATGAGGTGTTACAGGCTAGATCGATGTGGCATTGAGTCGGGGTCCTGACAGCGTTGGTATCAGAGCTTGACTGCCTGTAGGATTACCAAGTCAAACTGGTCGAAGTTGAGTCTAGAAATTCTTTAGTTATATAAGGGAATTGATTGTGGGATGGAACGTAAGGCTCTTTTTACTCCTTATACCTTATGCCCTTCTGATCTGAGTCATCTTATCATTCCTACGGGGTTAAGGAACTAGGCTTTCTCTTCTTTCTATCAGGATCACGTGTTACTAATCCGTAGACTTATAAGATTGTTGGATTTAAGCTTGAGTTCAGTTCCTACGACTCCTGTATGTTAACTGTTGACCTCGAAACCTTGGTATTGTGCTTCTGAGTGGCTATGCCACCATTTTTGTAGCATGTCTCAAATCTTTTTGAGCATTTATAGCCATTATGCTGTCCGAGTCATCCCAGGTTTCTAAACAGTCTGATGCATTTGCAAATCCCTTCTTCCCGTTCCCGATGTCCTTTTGGTCAGATTAATCACACAAATTAGTGAGTTGAGGTACTTTATTGCCTCGACATATATGTTGGAGTTAATAATTATGACCTAAGTGCTTAGGGGATCATCTAGTGGTCTAGCCATGATCTGTGTTTCCAGTGTGATGATTCTGGCCGTCATTATCGAAAGCATCCCGGGATGCCATTTAGTTAGTAGGCATTCTATTTCTGGGTTCTGAACCCGAGATTCACCCCATTTACCTCATGTTGATAGTGTTGCTAGTTCCTTTAGGAAATTAGTAACTTTTGCATTAGTCCTCGAGGTCCATGGTATTTTCCTTCTTCCAAATACTATGAACCGCTTATGGCAGATGTTTATTGGATCAAAAGATCACAATTAGAGTACTCTTGAGGAGTTCTCCATTCATAAATCGTGACTCTGCCAGTCCTACCTTTCTGCATGGGTTATCCGGAAGAAACATGTTGAACTTGGTTCGACATGCTAGTCCATGCATCCACAACTCAGAAAAACATATGTTCCTTTGAGTTTTTCCCCTTTAGTTGTCTTCTGACCGTCGTCTATCAATTGATAGTCAAGAGTATGCGTGCGTTCATTCATCGATGCCTATTACTCTTGTGGTCCGTCAAGCCATTCTATTCCAGAATGACTAGGAGAAACAAACTCCAGTACCTCATCCATACCCAGGATTGGGTCTTAGTAGTTGTACTCCGCAAATCAAAATACTAATCCAGTTTTTGTTCTGTTCCACCCTGGAGTGTTTCCATCTTTATATTAAGATTGTCATGGGAATTGCACACCATCCTATGAATTCTTGATGCAGTGATACTTCTCTCCATCATTATTCATTTCTCGGTTCCCGTGTTGTTATAACCGGAATGTCGACAAGTGAATCGTGATGTGTGAAATCAATACTCCTAACAACCTTGTTGCTTGGAAGTTAAATGGACAATAACCTCATTCTTAACGTGTTGGTTCTTGAATCATCATTCTAAGATTGATCGTGCTACCTTGTCCATCTTCCTGGTGCACATTTCGATTGATGAGTTAGGATTTTGTCAAGTCCTCGCTCATTTGATCATATCGTCTTGCCCTGAAAAGCAAGATTGTTCTCGATCTTAGTAATATATCGGTGGTTCGTGATTTTCCGAATTCCTTCTCGGAAGTATCACCGGGTTGTCCCCTGACCGTTATGTTGAGCTCGTGATCAAGTTGGTTTATCCTGTAAACCACCCTTTCTCCAAGAATCCGTGTTGGATACCCCTGAGCTAGTTGGTTAAGCTATGCATCAACTTGGAGAGTTGGAAGATAGAAGCTTGTCCGATATAGTTCATTATAAGGGATGTCTTGTATGTGTGTTGAAGAAAGTTGATATTTTCATCGACTGAACCTCGTGATCAGTTAATGGACCTATCATTTTTATCCAACCTTTGATTGGAGTATGGGCTATCATCCAATCAGACCAGAACCAACGATATTCGTAATGTTGTCTTACTCGTGGTTGATCCCTCGAGCATACACCATTATATCTTTTGGGTCTGACCAATGCTATCACCGTGTTCACTTAACTATGGAATTCCTTTTAAAAGGAAACCCGGATGAATTGTTGTTGAGCCCATTGACAACATCCTTATCTCCTCCATGATTTTGTTGAACATTAAGCTAGTGTTGGAAACTTTTGAAAGCATTTCTTCATGCTAGTTCATGAAGCATATGTTCGGATGTAAGAAGTGACTTCCTCCAGTTCATGTGCATTTGATGCAAGTTGCCGCCGTGGATTCGAGAAAGTCAATGTTGTTTCCTTTGGAATCATCCCAAGTCAATCATGCACGTGCAAAGTATTCTGTGGTCTGTTAGACTGATCATCTTCGTTCCATATGAACTCCGTAGCACATCAAGCCACTGATTGACTTGTTCAAGGAGAAGAAGTTTCTTCTTAAGAGCTAGACTTATGCAAGGACTTCGATATCCTCATTGATGGTTCCCCTCCTGAACTCGGTAGTGTTTTATTATAAGACTACCACGTGGTCCTGTTTGTCTCGGACAACGTGTTCACATGTTTGTAGCAGAACCGGCTCATATTTTGGAGCTTACTATCGTAGTCCATTTCCTGAGAATTTCGCAACGCCGTCTCGTCGATTTGTGTTGTAAACTTTCATTTTTCTTTCTAGACTTGATGAGTCTGGAATATTCTGACACCAACCAGATCTGAAGCTCAGGCAAATGTGATGGTTGGAACATTTCCCAAGAATTATAATATTGGTCTCGCGATAACCGGTAAAGTGAATGTCGTGGCCAACACACCCCACCGGGAGACCTAATATTGTAGTATCTTGATTGGAGTAGTTGTCCACCTCCCCATAAGGATTTCGTAGGATTTACCTCCGTAACTGTTCCTTATGGATTCTATTGCTCCCGAAGTCCGACCTTTTACTTGATGTTCTAGTTATCAACCATATCTATGAATGGAATACACTAGCACGTCAAGGAGAACATTAGAAGCCGAGTGCTAAATGTCTCTCGGTCGATCATCTAGATTTTGATTCCTTGGCCTCGCTAAGGTGAAATCTGAGAAAGTGTTATCCTTCTTTGCATCTTCATCGTCCATCGCTATTCATCATGGTAGTATGTTGTGTTGTCAGCACCCTTGACACGGATGTTGATAAAACCTTGATGATTGTGGAAATGCTCAAGTTCTTGAGAGCACGCACAAGCGTTACGTGTTATCATCGGCACTAACTGGATTGCTCTCAGTTCCCTCGGTTATGCTATAACTTTTCAAACAGTGGGCTCGCGCTCTACTATTGAGCTTCTCCCCGGTTACCAAAATTATCCCTTGTGTTGTCTTCAACAAGGTAATCCACATCATCCATACTGGTCCGGGTATGTCATTCTACCGAACTCCTCCTAATGATCGATTTTGATTTGCCTTAAGCTGGTATAAAGAATTTCAGTGATCTCTGAATCAAAGGTAATTCTTTTTGCCACTTAAGCGGAAATTTCTACGAATCACCCTCCTCCAAGATGTCTCGTTATGGTATCATCGCAATTCAACTCCTCGCTACGTTGACAACCGTTCACCACCTTCTCAAGCGTGAAATTGTTGTCTACCTAGTGAACCTTCGTCATCTGCTTCACCCCATTCCTCTAGATGTGTGATTCGCGTCTCAGCTCGTGAGATGTTGCTATGTCTCATTCCGAGAGTTAATCCTGAGTTGTTCGACATTCGAGAAGATTGATCCTTCTAGAGTTCCCTTCTCCTCTCGTTGTCATGTTGGTTGGAGTTCTCGGAGCAAGACATCAAGATAATGATGGTGATCAAATCAACACTCTTATGGAGTGCACCCTGGATCGTGAAGATTATGTTAGTTGGCGTTTTCCCTTCGTCTTACCCTACGCTTGAATCTTGGGTCGAGATTCTTGTTTAGTGGAGGTGAGTTATCACATCCCTAGCTTTTGGTGCTGCCTAGTGTTTGCATCATGTTTAAATTTTTGAAACTTGAACTGAGGAAATTTGGAAGCCTCAAAAACTTAAATAAAAGAGGGGCAAAGAACCCTGGAAAATGCATTCAATGTTTCCAAAATGGCCTTAACTAATGTTGGTTATATTTTGGCAAGGGTTTTGCACCAAACCAAAAATAATGAACATTTTTGAGGAATATTTTGAGCACTGAATTTAAATCATTATTCTAGTTGCATTTGGAATTATATTCATAATATGTATAGAATATACTTTCAAATACCCTGGAACATTTTATGTGCATTTGGATCATCACATTCAGCAACATAAAAATATCCAGAGGATATTTTGTACTGTTTTTGAATCTGTTTTGATTTTTAGACAGTGGCAAAAGATTAAATAAAAGAAAAACAGAACAGAAATATAAAAAAAGAGCAGAAGACCTACCTGGCGCCTACCTGTGCGGCCTGCTGCAGAAGCCGGCCCAGCCCATCTCCGCTTTCCCCCTGGCGTCTTCCCCGCGCCAGTAGGCAGCGCGGGTGGCCGACGCGCGCCGGCACACGCCCCGGCCACCTCCTCCCTCCCAGCCTGCCTGGCTCCTCCTCGATGCACCAGGCGACGCCACGACACCCCTGGAACCCCCTCGACCTCTCCCATCGCCTCTCCCCTTCTCCGCCCCTCTCGCAGACAAACGGCCGAGCGCCACCGTCGCTGACCCTCGCTGCCCTCGCGGCCACCGCCACCCCCTCTCCTCTCCAACGCGCCCCCAAGCTCCGTAGTGCCTCCCTCGTCCTCTTCGTCGGCTCACGTGACTGGAAGAGCCCCGACGCGTCGTCCTCGACCTCATCTTCTTCCTCGGCCACAGGAGATCGCCGCCGGAATTCCGACGCCGTCAAGCCTTCCCCGAGGCCGCTCCAACGACCCCTGCAACCGCTGTGAGGCCACGATCCTTTTCCCCCCTAACTCATGCTTGTTTGCCTCCCCTAACCGCTCTAACCACCTCGCCGAGCGCTCCTCGCCGCCGGCCATGGCGCCGTCGCGGCCACAGTTGCTGCCGCCCGTGTTTGAGCACGTGTCTGTGCTCAGCGTGGTCCCAGGAGCCTAGCACAAGCATCCGTTCGTCCTCTCGTCAACCGTAGCTTCGTTTCCGTCGAGGTCCGAACCCCGGCCGCCGCCGCGAGCTCACTTCCGGTGAGCTCCGACCACCCCGTGACCTCCCACCTGCTCCATTCGGTGCGCGCAAGTGAGGGCCTTCTCCCTGTGCCCTTCTCTTGCCCAGCCGCCACCTGTAGCGCAGCCCCGGCGAACTTCCGCCGCCGATCTGGTCGTCGCCGGCCTAAGTCCGGCGATGATGACGTGGGCATCATTAGCGGCTAACCCCCCCCCCCCACACACACACTAACCAACCCCCTAGGCCACTGACTAATGGGCCCCACGCCCTAATTAACACAAATTACATCTTCTGCTTATTTTAACTAACCCTGGTGGGCCCACGCGTCAGTGTTGACTACGCTGACGTGGCCGTTGACTTGGTCCCACCTGTTAGTGAGCTAAGCAGCCCTGTGACACTGACGTGTGGCCCCCACACGTCAGGTTTGACCTGGACGGCGCCCGTTGACCTGCTGACGTCACTATGAGGTCATGCTGACGCAATAATTCCTTTCTAGAATTTGAATAAATCTTAAATGATTTATTATTTTCAGAAAAATGTCCAAAACTTCTAAAATTCATAGAAATTCAACCGTAACTCCAAATGAAATAAATTATATATGAAAAATGATCAGAAAAATCCAATCTATCCATCTGTACCATTTTCGTGCATGTTAGAACAACTTATAGCTGCTGTTTAGCACAAATCATATAACGGGCATTTGAATGATCACATATGAAGTTTGAATTTGAATCTTGGATTCAAACCAACTTCCTTTAACTTTGTTGCTAGCTGCATTAGCTCAAAACACCAGCATGTTGCCATGTCATAGCATGCATCATATTGTGCACTGCATTGATCGTGTTTCTTCTGTGTTTGCCGGTGTTGTTCCCCCTCGATAGACGCTGTACCGATGATGTGATCGTTGACACTGATGAAGAACTATACTATCTTCAGAAGTGCCAGGCAAGCAAAACCCCCTTGTTCATTCCGATACAATCCTACTCTCTCGCCCTGCTCTCTTTTACTGCATTAGGACAACAACGAGTCATTTGTTACTTGTTGCGGTAGCTGAACCCCTTTATCCTCTACATGACCTGTCATTGCCATAGTAAATAGATGAAACCCACTAGTATGAGTAGGAGTTGTTTGAGCCCTGTTGTGCCTACTCATTCATGTTTGTTTGTCATGCCTGCTATTGCTTAGAGTTGAGTCAGGTCTGATTCATCGGGTATGAATCAGAGGTGTGTGAACATGTCCTACTGTGTGTGAGCTAAGTGTGTGAACACGATTTGGTAAAGATAGCGGTGAGAGGCCATGTAGGAGTACATGGTGTGTTGTCTCATTGAAGCCGTCCTCAGGAACTGAGTTCTGTGTTTGTGATCCATGATTCAGCTACTACCATGCATTGGGCCCTGAAATATGACCCCGCTCGACTTCTTATTCACCCTAGTCCTCTTTCCAGGAGTTGCAAGTAGTTTCTGGTGTTTGTAGTATGCTGGAGGCCGTGGACAGCGCTGACCGTAGGGGTGGGCTGTGATGCGGTAGGCACGTGGCCGGGTATACCGGGCGCCCGTTTGGTGTCACAGGAACCCTCATTCACATCGTTTGGGGCTGTGAGCGAAACCCCGGCCGGATCTCCTCATGGATGGAACCCGAATAGGCGATAAACCTGGACTAGAGACTTGAGTGTTTAGGTAGGTCGTGGTCTACACCCACGTCGGCTTTCGCTTGAAGTCTGCCGAGCACATGTCGTGTGCAGACGCTAAGTGGTGGAAACATGTATGAAGAAGTACACCCCTGTAGGGTTAACATCATCTATTCGAATAGCCGTGTCCGCGGTAAAGGACTTCTGGGTTGCTTATATCAGTTCATAGACAAGTGAAAGTAGATACCCTAAAATACGCCAGATAAGCGTGAGTGCTATGGATGGCGTTCTCATAGGGAGACGGGAGCGGATCCATAGTGGTGTATTGATTGGTGAATATGTGGACTCGTGTGCGCCACCTCAAAAGAGTTACATTGCAGTCGTAGATCAGGATAGCCACCGAGTCAAAGCTGGCTTGCTGTAGTTAAACCCCCACCCTTCCCTTTGTTGATAATGATGCATATGTAGTTAGTTATGATGTAAGTCTTGCTGGGTACATTTGTACTCACGTTTGCCTATTTTATGTTTTTGCAGAGAGACTTCGGTCTCGCTAGTAGTTTCCGCGTGGACTTCGACGTTTAGCTTGTTACCTCAGCTACGATCTTGTGCCCTCGGCAGGATTTGGTAGACAGTCAGGCTTCTCAGCCTTTTTCATTTATAGATGTCTGTACCCAGACATGATAGCTTCCGCTTGTGCTTTGACTTGTATGCTCTGAATGTTGGGTCGTGAGACCCATGTTTGTAATATCTCGCTCCTCGGAGCCTAATGAATAATACTTGAGTCGTAGAGTCATGTTGTGATGCCATGTTGTATTTGCACATATCGAGCATATTGTGTGTATGTTATTGAAATGCTTGGTATATGTGGGATCTGACTATCTAGTTGTTTATCCTTAGTAGCCCCTCTTACCGGGAAATGTCTCCTAGTGTTTCCACCGAGCCATGGTAGCTTGCTACTGCTCCGGAACACTTAGGCTGGCCGGCATGTGTCCTTCTTCGTTCCTGTGTCTGTCCCTTCGGGGAAATGTCACGCGATGAATACCGGAGTCCTGTTAGCCCGCTACAGCCCGGTTCACCGGAGTCCTGCTAGCCCAGTGCTACAGCCTGGATTCACTCGCTGATGACCGACACGTTCGATGCTGGGTCACGGATGCCTGTCCCTGTAAGTTTGTGCCACTTTGGGTTTACGACTAGTCATGTCAGCCCGGGCTCCTTATCATATGGATGCTAGCGACATTATCATATAATGTGGCCAAAAGGCGCAAACGGTCCCGGGCAAAGGTAAGGCGACACCCGTGGGAATACCGTGCGTGAGGCCGCAAAGTGATATGAGGTGTTACAGGCTAGATCGATGTGGCATTGAGTCGGGGTCCTGACAGAGACCACCTTGTCGGACCCGGCAACCATTCCTCAAAGCAGCCCCCAGCGCAGCCCCCAACGTAAGTATATGGTTTACTTCTTGCTGTCAGGCGCTCATGGGTGCTCTTCCTTGCTAATATCTGATTGCTGGTTTGTGTAGGAGCAGAGCAGCCTAACCAGGAGGGCCCGGAGGCCGCTCCCGAAGTGCCATATGCTTCGACTACACTGCCAAGGGAGGATTCCCCAGCAAGGGAGCGTTCTCCGGCAAGGGAGAATTCTCCGGCAAGGGGCAGTTCTCCGGCAAGGAACATCGCCAGTGATCCTCCGGTGGTTGAGACCACGACTGCAGATCCTAGCACAGGTAACCCTTTTGCCTGAAAACTTCCCTTGGGTTCTTCTTCTTCTGATTTTCTTTTTGAGTGTTTGCTCGACTTTTCTCCCCTCTTCGGTCGTCAGATCCACCTGCCACGGAGCCGATGGAAACCGAGGCCGCCGGCGAGGAGAACGCGCGCGGCAACAACGACGACGCCGCCGCCACCGAGGAAGAGGCCGGTGTTGATGATCCCGCCGGCAAAGAGGCCGCCAAGGATTCCGCCGCAAAAGCTGGCGAGGAATCCGGCGATCGCACTGACGGTCCCGAGGCCGCAGGAGCGCCAGGCGCTGCACCGACCGCCGATCCCTCTGCCGCTGCCGCAGCGCCAGGCTCCGAAGAGCCCCAGCCCGGCGCCTATTTGAAGGCTGGTGATGGCGTCTTCATCAAGCTCCCCTGAGCGTCGAGCTCTAGGGCGCCGGTCGAAGGAGAAACTTTTGACGAAGAGGTGCTCGCCTCCGCTGGGCTGACGCTGGTCGACGCGCCAAGCAGTAGCAGCGACGAGCCTGAGAAGGAGCGGCTGCTGCGGAAGCTGCTGTCGCTCTACCGCACCCGACAAGCCAAGCTGGCGTCCCGAGAAGCACTTGTCGCGAGGGCGGGAGTGGATATTGAGAAGCGCGCTGAGGAGCTCCGGGGTCTCAAGCAGGAAACTCTTCGGTCCCTGGCGGAGGAGCGGGAGCAACTTCTCGAGGAGCGAAAAGCCTTCCTCCTCGAGAAGGCTGAAGTTGAAGAGAAGCAACGGCTTGTCGCCGAAGATCTATTTGCACAGGAAGGAGAGTTGGCGCAGCGCAAGGTCAACCTTGATAGCCACGAGGAGGAGCTTGCTGCGCGCGAGCAAGCAATTGGCGGGGCTCTCAAGGAAGCAAAGGATGCTGCCGCAGCTACCGAGGCCGCCAAGAAGGAGCTGGAGACAAAGGCAGCGCAGCTGGAGGCTGATCTCAGGGCGAGTGGCGAGGAGCTTGCCGTCCTCAAGCGTGAGCGCGAGAAGGACGCTGCCGCTCATGGTGAGCTTCAGGGTCTTCTCGCTGAGAGGAGCAAGGAGATCAGCGCCGCCAAGGATTCCAATGCATATCTCGAGTTGAAGCTGGTCACTTTGACTGAGACGCTGGACGGCGCCAGGGAGCGGGAGGTGGCCTTGTCGGAGAAGATCAAGGCCGACGAAGCGCTGCTGGCGAGTGCTGCTGCCTCCCAAAATGCTTTTAGGGAGACAGTGGAGCACTGGACCGAGGGTCTGGTGAATATTGCCGCCGCCATCGACGGGGAGCTGGCGCAGCTGGGGATGGAGGATCTCGGGTACTCCTCTGATGAGCACCTCCAACCCAGCGCCAAGCTCAGCTTGTTCTTCAAAGGCGTGGAGACGGCCCTCCAGTGAGTCCGGGAGAAGATCCCAAAGCAGCTGGCCGACGAGTCGCGCAGCATCTCCGCGGGGGTTCTTCAGAAGGTGCTGGTGAAGGTGGCCTTCCGCAACCCAGGCCTCAACCTCACCAACGTCCTCAAGTCCCTGCCTCCAGATGCTGACCTGGAAGCGCTCAAGGCCCTTGTCACACCCATTGTGGACAAGGTGAGCGAGATCAAGAGGGTTGAGGGCGATCGCGTAGATTAGGCCGCCCGTCTTTTCTTTTTCTTTGTCGCTGCTGGTCATGTCATGAGAACAATCTGTTAGAGCTGCGACAAGCTATCTTGTAATATAACTCTATTTTGGGTAGAGATTTATTATGTTATTCCCTTTACTTGATTCATTCCTTCGTATGTTTTTGCCGTACGCATTTAGGGAACTTGTCGGCGCAGGCACCTGAGCCGCGAGCGCTGAGTGCGGGACGTCAGCAGCCTGCTGGCGGTGCCGCTTCCGACAAGAAACCTTGTCACAACTAGTCGTAGCTCACTTAAGTTGTTGAGCGGACTCGAAACAAAGTAAGGGTGCAACTAGCTACGAGTTGGTTCCTCCGCGCACAGGTTTACCATACAAAGTACGGTCGTTCGAGGAAGCTAACTTAAAAATTTAAAACTGATTGCTCAAACTTTGGCAACTTAGCTTTTCTGTCGTTTGCTTTCCGGTAAGGCGAAACTTCCTTGAACGATGCCTGGCCCACACCATTATCTTCTCCTTTCCCCCCGGCAAACTTGTGTGCGGGGGAACCTTCCTTTCCTTTGAGAAAGAGAAACAAGAGAAAATAAAGATATGGAGCCTCACGGCTCGTTATTGCTTACCGGGGGTGGGTGCTGCACAAAGTGTCAGATAATGCACGCAAATGTAAAGTAGAGAGCATGAAATTGACAAGATGTATGGAGCACATGACCTTTACTTATGCACGGGATCTGCGCCCGGCTTTGTACAAAGGATTACATGCAACATCGGCAAGACTTGTACAAAAGGTGGTTGCCGGAACGGTTTTCAGCAACCGTGCCCTACGGGTAAAACTTACGAAGATGCTCGATGTTCCAGGAGTTGCTCACCGGAATGCCATCTTCGGTCTCAAGGCGGACAGCGCCAGGCCTAGTGACTCGTTTTACCCGGTAAGGGCCTTCCCACTTCGGCGTCAACTTGTTGGAATTCTTGGCGGACTGAACGCGCCGAAGAACAAGGTCGCCTTCCTCGAAGCTTCTGGCATTAACTTTGCGGCTATGGTAGCGGCGCAAAGCTTGCTGGTATCGAGCAGCTCATACAGCAGTCTGAAGATGGTCCTCCTCAAGAACAGCGCGTCATCTTGTCGCATCTGCTCTTGCTCGAGCTCATCATAAGCGAGCACTCGAGGTGACCCGTACACGAGTTCCGTGGGGAGAACTGCCTCTGCTCCATAGACTAGAGCGAAAGGTGTCTGGCCAGTGGCTCGATTTGGCGTCGTCCTGATCGACCAAAGAACCACCGGCAGCTCCTCAATCCAGTTCTTTCCGCACTTGCGCAACCTGTCGAAAGTTCTGGTCTTGAGCCCGCGCAGCACTTCAGCGTTTGCCCTCTCTGCTTGACCGTTGCTTCTCGGATGAGCAACAGAAGCGAAGCAGACCTTGGCGCCAAGATCTTGGACGTATTGCATGAAGGTGCGGCTAGTGAATTGTGTGCCGTTGTCAGTGATGATCCTGTTAGGGATCCCGAAGTGGCAAACAATCGACCTGAAGAACTTGACTGCTGACTGTGCTGTCACCTTCCTCACTAGTTCCACTTCCGGCCACTTTGTGAACTTGTCGATTGCAACGTACAAGTACTCAAAGCCCCCGACAGCTCGGGGAAAAGGGCCGAGGATGTCGAGCCCCCAGACCGAAAATGGCCAGGATAAAGGGATCGTCTAGAGAGCTTGAGCTGGCTGGTGTATCTGCTTGGAATGGAACTGGCACGCTTCACACTTGGTTACTTGTGTAGTTGCATCCTGGAGGGCTGTCGGCCAAAAGAAACCTTGCCGGAACGCTTTGCCGGCAAGTGCTCTTGCGCCAATGTGGTGACCACATATGCCTCCATGTATCTCTGCCAACAGCTTTTGTCCGTCTTCCCGGTGAATACACTTCAATTTCACGCTGTTGAGTCTTCTTCTGTACAGTGTGTTGTCAACAAACTGGTACATACTTGACTGCCGGGCTACTCTTTCTGCTTCTTCTTGCTCTTCGGGAAGTTCTCCTGTCTGAAGGAAATGGACAATCTGTTGTGCCCATGTTGGAGCGTGCGGCTCGACAACAAGGACTAAAGGCACATCTGCTGCTGCGGGAACATCCGCTTCTACGGCAAGAACTTGTGGCTCAGCCGGAGCTTGATGTTCCCCGGCAAGCTTGCCAGAGCAAAACTTGTCGGGAGCGTCTGCTTCAACGGAACAAACCCTAGGGCTCGCCGGAGCAGACTGCTCCTCAGCACCCTTGGTGTTGATTTTGATGACCTTCTTGGCGGCGGCTTCGGGGAGCTCTGCCGGAAAATAGTCACCAGAAATCAACTTCCTCTTCTTGCTCTGTCCAATTGATGGCGTTACGGATGGTTGAGTCAGCTTGAGCACAAAAATCCCTGGTTCCACAGGTAACTTAAGTGCAGCGCACTTTGACAGGCCATCATCAATGTCGTTCTGAGCTCTCGGGACATGCTCCATCTGTAGGCCGTCAAAGTGCTCTTCTAGCTTTCTCACTTCATCAACATAAGCTTCCATTAACGGACTCTAATAATTCTTGTTCACTTGGCGGACGACAAGCTGTGAGTCACCCCTGACAATGAGCTTCTTGATCCCAAGGTCTGCCTTGATCCTGAGACCGGCAAGCAACCCTTCATACTCTACGGTATTGTTTGTGGCTTGCTCCTTGGGGAAGTGCATCTGGACTACGTACTTGAGGTGCTCTCCGGTGGGTGCAACTAGTAGCACGCCCGCACCGGTGCCTTGTAGCAAGAAAGCACCGTCAAAGTACATTAGCCACTCTTTGCTTGCTTCCTTGACGGGGATGCTCGTCTCTGGAATTTCTTCATCTTGTGTTGGCGTTCATTCCGCTATGAATTCTGCCAATGCTCTGCTTTGGATAGTTGAAGTGCTCTCAAACTTGAGGCCAAAGATTGACAGTTCCAATGCCCACTCGACAATCCTGCCTGTTGCTTCTGGATTTTGCAGTATCCTCTTCAGCGGAAAGCGAGTGACGACTGTGATCTCATGTGCTTGGAAGTAATGGCGCAGCTTTCTCGAGGCCATGAGGAGGCCGAAAAGCAATTTCTGCACACCAGAGTACCTTGATCTAGCCCCCTGCAGAAGGGAACTGACAAAGTAAACTGGGCGCTGCACCATTCTCTTCTGTATCTTCTCATGCTCCGGCGCAGATCCATCCTTGTCGGGACCAGAGCTTGCCGGTGAAGTCCTCTGCTTGTCACTGGACGCATCTGCCGGGGTTGCTGGCTCATCATCCGCCTTCCTCTCCGCTACTAACGTAGCACTAACCACTTGATTGGTCGCCGCTATATACAGCAGCAACATCTCTTGTGGTTTAGGTGTGACAAGTGTTGGAGTGGAGGACAAGTATCTCTTTAAGTCCTGCAGCGCAGCCTCCGCTTCCAGAGTCCATTTCATTGGACCCGCCTTTTTCAATATTTTGAAAAATGGCAGGGCACGCTCAGCAGACCTAGAGATGAACCTGCTGAGAGCAGCTACGCAACCGGCAAGTCTTCGTACATCCTTGACGCGCTTCGGTGCTTCAATCTGCTCAATGGCCTTGATCTTGTTGGGATTGGCTTCAATTCCCCGCTGAGACACGAAGAACCCGAGAAGCTTGCCGGAGGGGACTACAAACACGCACTTCTCGGGGTTAAGCTTGAGGTTGATCTTGCGCAGACTTGCAAAGGTTTCGTCTAAATCTTGAATCAGAGTCGCCTTGTCCTTGCTCTTGACCACTATGTCAACCATGTAGGCTTCCTCATTTCTGTGCATTTGTGGCTCAAAAGCATCATGGACTACCCTTGCAAATGTTGAACCAGCATTCTTTAAACCGAAAGGCATCCATACGAAACAGTATGTGCCACATGGAGTGATGAATGCGGTCTTCTCCTCATCCTCTTCTGCCATGAAGATCTGATGGTATCCTAAGTATGCATCAAGAAATGATAGCAAGTCACATCCGGCTGTGGAGTCAACAATCTGGTCGATGCGCGGCAAGGGAAATGGGTCTTTGGGACAAGCTTTATTGACATCGGTAAAGTTGATACAAAGCCTCCATTTCCCGTTTGACTTACGCACGACTAAAGGATTGGCCAACCATGTAGGATGAAGCACTCCTCTGACAAGGCCTGCTGCTTCCAATTTCTTGATCTCTTCTGCAATGAATTCTTGGCGCTCCACTGCCTGTTTCCTGACTTTCTGCCTGACGGGCCGCGCATGAGGACAGACGGCAAGATGGTGCTCGATTACTTTCCTAGGAACACCGGGGATGTCAGACGGTTGCCATGCAAACACTCGACGTTCGCCCGCAGGAAAGCAACGAGCGCGCTTTCCTATTTAGGGTCGAGAGTGGCACTGATGGTGAAGGTACCACCAGTGCCGTCCTCCTTGGCGGACACCTTCTTGGTCTCTGGTGGAGCTGCCATTGTCTTCTTACACTTGTGGTGGAGCTCGCTGGTGCGTCCTCGACGGTAGCGCAACACTCCAAAGAGGTGCGCTTGCCGAAGTGGGCATCAGAGCTCTTGCCGGACTTGGTCTTCTTCTTCGCCCCGGGAGCTTCAATGGCAAGTGACTTGCGATCTGTTGCTACTGCTGCTTCCCGGTAGATCTTGTCGGCGCAAATAAGAGCATCCTTCTTGTCGCCAGGGACAGAGATGACACTTATCGGGCCTGGCATCTTCAGTACGTTGTATGCATAGTGAGAGGCTGCCATGAATTTGGCAAGCGCTGGACGACCGAGTATCCCATTGTAAGGCAATGGAAAATCAGCAACGTCAAAAGTGACCCTCTCAGTCCTGAAGTTTAACTCGCTGCCAAATGTTACCGGCAATGTGATCTTCCCCTTCGGCTTGCTCCTTCCCGGATTGATTCCTTGGAATGTGCCGGTCTCTTCGAGCTCGCTATCAGGGATTTGGAGTTTCTGGAGTACCGCGGAGGAGATCAAGTTCAAGCCGGCCCCGCCGTCAACTAGCATCTTAGTGACCTTGAGGTTGCGGATAGTTGGTGAAACCAACATCGGCAAGCACCCGACCGCAGTTATGTGATCAGGGTGGTCCTCAATATCAAAGATGATAGGCATGCTAGACCATTTCAGAGGCTTGCGTGACTCGATGGGTGGTTCTGCCGCATTAACTTCCCGCACCCACTGCTTGAGCTGGTGGTGTGAAGTATGTAGAGAAGCACCACCGTCAACGCACAGGACCTCTGTGGCTTTCTGGAACTCCTGCTCGTCGGTCTCGTCATCATCCATATCTTCATCGTCGTCGTCATCTTCATCCTTGTCGCGGCCGCGGGGAGGTCTGCCTCCTTGCCGCTGCTTGGCCTTGCCGCGGCGTCCTCCTCGGCCGGGATGTTTCTTGCCAGCTCCTCCAGCACCTTCCTGGGCTTTCTCCTTGTCGCGTCGCTTGTATTCAGCTTTTTGCTGCTCAACAAGCTGCTCGACCTTCTTGCAGCTCTGGAGGTCATGGCCCTTGGTACGGTGGATCTTGCAGTACTGCTTGTTGGTGTTGTCCTGCTTGTCGGCGATCGCCACAGCTGCGGCAACCTCCTTGCTGGAGCTACCAGCTTCGGCTTTTTTGCCGGACTTCTCAACAACTAGCACATCTTTGCCTTTCTTCTTCCTGTTGTTCCGCCGCCGGTTCTTCCTTGCCGGGGCAGTCTTTTCACTATCAGATCCTCCTGCTCCTGTATTCTCTCCGGGGAGTTTCCTCCCTTCCTCAGCACATGCACACTTGTTGGCCAGGGCATATAGCTCACTGACGTCTCTGATCTTGCACATCGCCATCTCCTCCCACATCCTGCGGTTTCGCACATTCTGATGGAACGCGCTAATTACCGCGGCAGGGTGGACGTCTGGGATGTTGTGTTGTACGCGGCTGAATCTCTGAATGTACTTGCGCAGGGGCTCTCCTTCCTTCTGGGCGAGCAGATGAAGGTCGCTCTCTTGGCCATGAGGCTTGTGGCCGCCCGTAAAGGCTCCGACAAACTGATGGCACAGGTCTGCCCAGGAGGATATGGAGTTGTCCGGCAAGTGCATGAGCCAGGATCTAACATTGGGCTTGAGCACCAGCGGGAAGTAGTTGCCAAGGATCTTGTCGTCCCGTCCCCCGGCAGCTTGCACCGCGATGGTGTAGATGCTGAGGAACTCCGACGGATGCGACTTGCCGTCGTACTTCTCTGGTACGCCTGGTTTGAAATTCTTCGTGCTGGGCCACTGGACTTGCCGCAGCTCACGAGTGAACGCAGGGCAACCTACCGCGTACGGCAAGTTGCCCGGTTCCCCTGGCGCATGCATGTCAAAGAGGGCCCAGCGCGCTTGTCGGATTGACGTCGCGCTTCTCTTCGGCGCTCGATGCGAGTACGAGCGTCTTCTTGCTGTCGTTCGTGAAGAACTTGGCGCTGATCGCGACGAGCTCGCGGATCCGATGATGCGGTGGAGTCACTGTCGAGGTGGATTCGGCGAGTCGGCGATCTTGGCCTTCAGGGTGGAGAGTGCATGGTGGTTGCACCCCCGCCAGTTTCGTCACCACCGGCTCGTGCCTGGCGGTCCTGCCGCGGCAGCGATGCACTCGGCTGCCGCGGAGTGTCGCCGTTGGCAAAGCCGATGAGACTCTGAATGGTGGCCCTCCATCTGTCGATCTTGTCTTCCGTTGGAGTGTAATCCAAGAGCAGTTGAGCTCGCGCCAAAGCTTCTGCTGGAGTGGTGGGAGGCAGTGGCGAACGGTGCGAGGAGCGGGATATGCTCGGACTTCTAACTATGTTAGAAGGAGCAGTATCCCATCCAGGCGACCGTGCCTCGCTCGTGCCAGCATGTTGGCGTGCATGCTTGTCTTGAGCACCCCGAGATCCACCATCTCGATCTTGGCTCAACAGACGTATGGTACTGCGAGTACCATGACGCCGTCGGTCCTGCGCCTCCTGAGATGGGCGCGGTACATGTACGGACGCCGAGGTCTGTGCAGCCTTGTCCTTGGACCTGGCAGCATCGTGAGCTTCCTCGTCGACGTCCATTCTTTCGCCGGCGTCTACTCCACCACCCGTTTGCTCCGGTGGTGGTGGAAGTGACGTGGACGGAGTAGCTGCCGCCGAAGTTTTCTTCTTCCGTGGCATGTCGATGAAGAAGATGAAGATCTAGCTCGTGTGCACACCGGATCAGGTTCACACAATCTCCACGCCCCCTACCTGGCGCGCCAAAGATGTCGGGGAAACTGATCCACGAACACCTATGGGGCCGGCGGACCGGGCCCCTTTCGGTTCGGCGGGGGGCGGAGATCGCACGAAGAACAGATCGAGGCGAAACACACGAGCAGTTTACCCAGCTTCGGAGCTCTCCGGAGAGATAATACTCCTACTGCTGCTTGTGTGATTGTATTGTGTTCTTGCTCAAGAGTGCTGAGTACTACAGTACACTCTAGCTGCTAACGAGACCGAGCGTGTGTGATTTTCTGAGTTCGAATCCCCTCTATGTTGCGCATGGGCCTCCTTTTATACGCACAAGGGGTCACCGACAGGTGGCAACATAGACAAGGGTAAAAATGGAAAAAGAGGGGTGGTTGGTACAGCTACCTGCATAGTACATCCTACCTAACCCTGACGGCAGGGGACAAGGGCATTAAATGCCCATCTGCGTCGCCCAAACAATGCAGAAAAGGACCGTCAGGGATGCCACCGCTCGCCACGATGGCAAACTTGTCAGCGTCGCATGCCACCGCACACCGCTGGCTGCACAGCCTCTCGCCACGCGCGCCTGTAAAGGCCCCAAGGCGACACGTTGGTGGATGTGCTGGAGCGTGGGTACAGAGTGGTTGCCTGCCACGGCAAGCGCCTTGCCGCGGCCGTTGCCTTGCCGCGCCCGGAAGCTTGTCGCCCACCGGGCCTCGCCGGGACGCACGATGCATTGCGGCAAGTTCCTTGCGACGCCTTGGTTGGCCTCCCCGGCAAGCTCCTCTTGCCGGGGCCTTGTCTCCTTGGCTTGAATACTTTGTTCTTGAATGGCTCCAAAGGAACCACGGAGGACCTTGGCGGTCGCCCGGCAAGCCTTGCCGCGGGGTGCTGCAACTGCCCGTGCACAAGTTCGGGATACTACGGTACCCCTATTCTAGTACACCGACAACATTGGGCTCTAACAGAACCCGAGCAATTGCACTGCAGGCTACGCGTTACTGAACCCGAGCAATCGATCGGTGGTTGTTAACTGAACCCGATGGAGCGATTCCTTCGCTACTGCTGCGAACTGAAGCCGATCGATTGGATGAACATTGAGCATTGCGGGGGAGGGGGGTTGGTTTGGATGAATAGTGAGCGGTGGCGTTGCCTCTGGATGAACAGGCCCTCGGGTGTGGAGGGCTGGATGAACAGTAGAGGGTGGAGGGGTGGCCATGCAGGGGTGGTTGAACAGGACCCCGTGGTGTGGAGGGCTGGATGAACAGTAGACGGTGGAGGGGTGGCCGTGGAGGGGTGGTTGAACAGGACCCCGTGTGTGTGGAGGGCTGGATGAACAGTAGACGGTGGAGGGGTGCCCATG
This sequence comes from Triticum aestivum, assembly GCF_018294505.1. Lineage (NCBI taxonomy): Eukaryota > Viridiplantae > Streptophyta > Magnoliopsida > Poales > Poaceae > Triticum > Triticum aestivum. The sequence continues at coordinate 257,760,443 of NC_057804.1, read as the reverse complement.
GAGGGGTGGTTGAATAGTAGCCGGTGGAGTAGCCCGCGGTGGAGGCTGGATGAACAGGAGCTTGTGGAGGAAGGAGCAGGTCGACGGTAGCCCGTGGAGGCTGGAGGAGGTCGACGGTGGAGATGAAAAGTATCCCGTGGAGTCCCGTTTTGCGGTACGCCACACCCCTCCCCCCCTGTTTTGACCGTAGTGCTCCAACACAAGTCCATTTCGTCTGTTTTGCGGTACACCACACCCCTCCCGATCAACAGGACCCCCATTTCAACCGTAGGAGGTCCGTTTCCTCCGTTTTGCGGTACGCCACACCCCTCCCGATCAACAGGACCCCAGTTTCGACCGTAGGAGGTCCGTTTCCTCCGTTTTGCGGTACGCCACACCCCTCCCGATCAACAGGACCCCATTCCGAACATAGGAGGTCCATTTCCTCCGTTGTGCGGTACACCAGGCCTCGTTTCCATCGCCTGTTCCGTCCAAGCCCTCCCGATGAACATGACCACACATTCCGTTCCGACCAAGACGGTTGGCTCCCACGTGTTCCGTTGCCTCCCCATGAACACGAGCATTCCGTTGCCTCCCAATGAACACGACGCATTACATTGCCTCCCCATGAACACGATGCATTCCGTTGCCTCCCCATGAACACGAGCCCTCGCCATACGTATGCGCGACTAGGCGTTCGAGACCCCGCCCGTATGTACACATATGTGGCCGTATTTTCTTTCTTGCACCCTGGCTGTTGTACGTACATGTACATGCTACGTGCGCGCCTCTACTACGACACGTGCGCGCCTCTACTACGACACATGGGCGCCTCTACATCGACCAGTATGTACGTACACGTTCGCGACCCGGATGACAATGCTACGTACGCTTCGACCAGGTGGGTCCCGACTCTCAGGCACTTCCTTGCCTGCGAAGATGTAGCTGGTGGGTCCCATCAGTCAGGGGGGTGAATCATTTTCTTTTGCCCGGACGCACTTCCTTGCGTGCGAAGGTGTAGCTGCTGGGTCCCAACAGTCAGGGGGGTGAATTGTTTTTTTGCCCGGATGCACTTCCTTGCGTGTAAAGGTGTAGCTGCTGGGTCCCAGCAGTCAGGGGGGCGAATCGTTTTTTTACCCAGATGCACTTGCTTGCTTACGAAGGTGTAGCTGGTGGGTCCCAGCAGTCGGGAGGCGAATCGTTTTTTTCTCCAGAGACACTTCCTTGCGTGCGAAGATGTAGCTGGTGGGTCCCAGCAGTCAGGGGGGCGAACCGGTTTTTTTTCGGACACACTTCCTTGCATGCGAAGATGTATCTCGTGGGTCCCAACAGTCAGGGGGTGAATCATTTTTTTTGTGAAATACGGTGGCCCGTCCGGTGGGTCCCCACTGTGAGGTGGAGGAATAATTATTTTGCGCATAATAAGGAGGCACTTCCTTGCGGCTGCCGTGGACCTAGCTATCAGCCTTTCCATGTACAGTCCACGTCCGATGGAAGTCATTCCTTGACCATGTTGACCACACCGCACCGAGAGCACCACGGCGGTGGACGACGCGGAGCCGGCGAAGACAAGGTAGTCGATGCACATGCAGAGAGGAGTACGAGGGTTCACTGGTTCGGCTACGCTTCCATTGCCGCAGAATAACAGGAGGTGTGGGTGAGTGGAGGGATGGCCTGGCCAGCGGTGGGAGTAGTAGGGGGCGGTGAGGCCTCCGCGGCAGCACAGCCAGCCACGGGAGCCAGGAGCAGGCGGCACAACCGGCGCTGCTTTGGGCGGCTGGAGCAAGAAGACCAGAGGTTGAAGAAGCACAACGGCCGTTGGATGGACATCGTACGATCACTGCAGCTAGAATCGTTTATATTGACTAAGTTGACAAAGCCCTTGGTACGTCAACTTAGTGGGCCCACAGGTCAGCTTCCAAAATGGTGCGCCCCAGATGTCAGGGGGATGAATCATTTTTTGGGCGGGTGAAGCTAGAATATCCGAGATTGAAGAAGAAGCACAGCTTCCGTTAGATGGACATCCAACGGCCACTGCTGCTAGAACCGTGTGTTGACTATAAGTTGACAAAGCCTTGCATACCCGTCAACTCTGTTTTTTTAGGGGACGCGTCATCTTAGTAAGGCCAGAAGTGTGTGGCGGAGAACTTATAGCCCATTTGAGATTTGTAAGAATGTGTAGCCCATTTTTGAATTCTAATGGAATTTACTACAGCCCATTTACAGTTTGTTAAAAGTACAGCCCATTTCAACCAACCGTACAAAACAGAATTCAATAAAATTTCCCACATTTTGATGAGATCCGAATATTTTTATCCCGAAATTTCTAGTCAGATTAAATACAATTTCAATATAAATTCATATTGCATAAAAATCCGATGAAACATTCCGCTCGCAACAATTAATGAAATTAAAATTTTCAATATTCCAAAAATAATATTTTATAAAGTAATCACTGTTTGGTGCATTTTTTTATAGTTACTACCCAGTTTTTATAATTACATCCCATTTATTATTTCTTAAAGCCCATTTTCTTGTTAAGCCTAATACATCCCTCCTAGGAAAGATTTGCAGCCCAGCGGGGCAGAGAATAACAACTTGACCTTGCATGGGTATTCCTAAAAAAAGTATAGTTGGGCTAGCCATTTTCAGGTTGAAAAAAATAATATCTGGGCTGGATATCTGTCCTGGGGTAGACGGGCCACAGCCCGCCCAGTTAATACCTGCAGCGATGTTTTCGTTGTTGTTCAGAGGAGAAAAATTAATATCTGGGGTAAACATCAAAAAACTCTGCAGTGCTCACACCTCAAAAACACAAATACTGCTCGATCTACTTGGTCCCAGCTGTCGGCCGCTTCTTGTGCAATTCTCTCATTTATTGACTACTCCCTCCTTTCCGGTTTATAATGCTCAATTCAAAAATCTCACCAATCAAGGTAGATGGCAAGTGGTGGAATACTTTTTCTAGTTTTGCAAAAGCACCTAATTAATGCTCTTGTTATCCTCAAAAAATTATGTTTATCAGTGCATTAATTGCAATGCATGCATGCATAAAGTACATGCATTGGTCAATTTTCTCTTAATACTTGCATGCAATGCTTTAATGCACCTTGGAATCTAAACATGTGATGGAAAACAACCAAATTGACCCTTATAAAATGGAAAAACTAAAATTTTGAGATAAGCCCTATAAACCGGAAAGGAGGGAGTACATAGGTTGACAATGGTGTGGGACCGTGATGTCAGAAAACAAGGAGGAAGCAAAATAAATTATAGTTATATATATAATAAGGAGGCACTTGCGTACGTGAGGCTATGGACCTGGTGGGTCCCCATTGTCATCCTATCCAAGTAAAGTGATCTCCTCGTCCGCGCGCGCTTTCCGCCTGAAATAGTCAGCGTCGGCCGCCCCGCTTCCCGGTGCAGGCGATTGCTCCGCCTTCAAATGACACAAGTGCCGTCCATACGTCCATCTGCCGCACACATTAATGATACGTGGTTGCCGAGGCGGCTACTCTGGCGCCATACGTCCGTCCATCCGCCCGCCCACCATTGCTATATAAACTGCTGCACCGGCCATAGCCGCGGTCATCTGCATCCGTTCCCTTTCTCCTGTCCACACCACTACTGCCCACCATGGCTTCCTCGCGCTCCAGCACTCTTCGGGACGGGCGGACGACAGACCACAAGGAGATAGCAGCCATTGCTACCGACCGGCTGGCCAGCAGGCATCCGGAGGACGACGACGTCCCAATGGAGAACATGGTAGTCGACCATCCGTCGCCAACCCCCTCCTCCGCGCCATCCTCGCCGGTGCATTGCACCATGACCATCGGCGAGGCCCGTTCCCAATATATGGACAGGGTGAGTCAGATGCGTGAGGAGCAGTTCCGGGAGGCGCAGGCCGACACCGCCTACAACCACCATCTCCTCCAGGAGCACCTGCAGGCGGAGCAGGAGGTGCTGCTCGACTCGTATCGCTCTGCCCGCAAGGGCCGCCTCGAGCGCTGGCCATACCGCATGCGGGTGGCGGAGGCTGCGGCCGCCTATAAAGAGGCTAGCAAAGAGGGCGATGAAGCGGGTGAGGCGCTGTTTGGCGAGACCGAGGACGAGGCAGAGGACAATGCCGGCTCCGACGAGTCCCCGCTCCGCTGGCGTCGACGACGCCCTGCTCCGCCGAAGCCCCGCGGCGCCAACAACAAGGCAGAGGACACCGCCGGCTCCGCCGAGGCCCCGCCTCGCCAACAAGGAGGCAAAGGACATCGTCGGCTCAGCCGAGGCCCCACCGTGCCGACAACATGGGGGGGGGGGGATTTCCACCGCTCCGCTGAGGCGCCGCCCGCCGGCAACAAGATAGAGGCATCGCCGGCTTCGCTGAGGCCCCGCCCCGCTGCCAATGAAGCCGCGCCACACAGAAAACGAGGAAGAGTATAACACGGTAGGTCGCGGCCGCTCGGGTCCAAGTAAGGCCACCATTGCTACCCTCCGGTTGAAGCCAAACTAGGAGGGTTGACCATTGACGGCCGGTTAGCTTCTTGGCGGCGATATGGAGTAGGAGAGCTGCGCTGGAGAAGAACATTGCTTCTACTTAACTGCTGGTGCAGTTGGCTGACTGACAGTGGGCCAAGTAGGCCACATGTCAGTTTTGCAACTACACCCGCAGGTAAGTCACTGAAGCTTCTGTTCGGCTCAGCGGGACACAGGTGGGTAGCTTCAGTTAATTAATTATACCTCCAGCGCACCCCTTTTTAGTGTTTTTTTTTCGAAAAGGAGGATGACCCCCGGCCTCTACATCTGGGAGATGCATGCGGCCACAAACACCCCTTTTTAGTTGAAGAATGTATGAAATGTAATGAAATCCGGCATGTTTATATGAAATCCGACCGTGTATGAATGAATTTATTTCTATTAGTTCGAATTCCTATATCACTGGCATTGGATGAACATGCAAAACAATATGTACTAGCATTATTCCCAGGGTGATCACCATGTTTGTAGCAGTTTCACATATACTCCCTCTGGTCCTTTCTAGTCTGCATACAAGTTTTGTCTGCAGTCAAAGTATCTCTACTTTGACCAATCTTATACAAAAAAGTATGCACTTTCACAATGTGCAAAGTAAAAAGGAATAGAAGGAGTACAAAGAGTTTGAGCAGATTTTTAGCGTTTCTGTACATTGCAATCAAACACACAAGCCTGGAAATTCATAGAGAACATTGAAAACAATCGATGATTATGCATCTCAGCGACTCACATGTCAGAGGCAATATTTACTTCACAACTAAAGAATAAAGAAAAAATTGATCGCCGCTGCTGACAGCAAAGGGCGTCCCATTCGAAAATATCAAACGCAAATCTTGCTAAAATCAATGAGCAAAATTTGACAAGGTTGTCCCATTCCAAAATATCAAATGCCTATGATTGTGGAATGGGCCGGGTTTGCCATCAGTTCGGACATTGACATGGCACCTCGTGCTAAATAAACCAGCTGTTCTTTTTGTGCAGTTCCGCCAAAATCAACCAAATTCGCGCATAGCTTGTATGATTTGGCCCTTATATGTTGCAACACCTTGAACTTATGGGCACCTCCTTTCTTGTGGTGGAAATGAATGATTTGATGTATTCATGAACATTGTGTGCAGTTCTCATTGAAATCAAGCTAAGCACCCCTGTTTGCACAAATACAAAAAAGTGATTAGTATAAAGAAAATTGTACTATGAAGTGACAGTTTCAACAGGCACATACATGGTCCATGTAGAGCACACTTTTAGAAAAATGGAACTCACCAGAAAGAATCCTAGAACAACATTGTACTCGCGCGTCACAGCAAAAAAAAATGGAGATTTGTCAGTCCTTCTGAGCTGAAGTTAGTTTGGTCTTGTGGGGAGTAATGTAACCATACTTCAATTGCTCCTTCTGATGAGAAGATAGACAGGGCTTCTTCATCCTGGCATAATCAGAACTAGTCACTTCACATACTCCATATTATTCTTCAAAGGAAGATGATCCCTGTTTGCTCGAAAAAAGGAAAGGAAATATTTAAAACAGCACAGATAAAGCACTTCTCAAGGACAATACCACTTTATCATGACAGTATCTAAACAGTAGCACAACACCAATAGAGATGACAAAGCTCAATCATATGGATGAAATCAGTGAGTGAGTACCAACATTTGTCAGGAGGCTGATTGTGTAGAGCATACAGATGAAGCACTTCTCAGGAACCATCTATTGCTATCTACGGGGGTGGCCATGCTTACTATATACTCCTCGATTAGTTTAATGTTTCCAACATCTTCTTGTGCAGTTCCACTAAAATATATGGTATCTTCAAAGAAGATCCCTGTTTGCACAAGTAGAGAAAATTACGTATGGCATCAAATCAGTGGCAAAACAATTTCTTGTTCCAGCCATAGCAATAAATTAAAATGCAAAACTATATCATTATTTGTGTCATCACAGTTCCAGTGCTTCGTTACAGCACTGGGAGTTGATTTTTGTTTTTCTTCCGCTTGTTCTTCCCCTTCATCACTTGGTTCAATAACAGACAAGCTTCGCCTTCAATGTAAGATTTGGCATGTCAATTAGGGAGCACAAGTATAGTACTAAATTTAATTTTCTGATGAATGTGGCAAAATACAGGCTAGCAGTTGTGAAATATCCTTATCTTACCTCAATGGGATATTACGATGCACATACAGATTGGACGTCTTGTCTCCATTTGTGCAGTTCACTAAAATCAAGCAACATTATCGTACAAGTAGCACAACATATGAAAGCACACTGCAGAATCATGTGAAAGAAGGCTAGTACTGACCTCTCATGATGCAGAATTCAAACAACTCACGAGAAGAAGATCTGAACCAAATTCGCCTTAACAGATAGGAAGTAAGATCTCCTCTTGTGCAGTTCCACTAAGATCAAGCAATGAAGCAACATTATCGGTGTGACATTTTGGTTGAACTGCACAAAACACTCTTAAAACAAAAGTGGTGTGTGCAGTGCAACAAAAGGTCACAATGGCAACAAGGTGAAGTAGATAACCATGTTTACACAGAGGTGCAAAGGAAGCAATTAGTGGTCAATAACGGTGGATGACACAGAAGTCAACAAAAAGAAGCATCTACCTTATCTAAATGGGAAAGAAAGCAAGACAGTAGCATTTCTCAAACGGTGGCATTGATTAATATTGACATAGAGATTATATTAACAATAAAATTCATTAAACATGCAATTTGCTTTTAACTATGGCATTGCATCAATTTTCCAGCGGCATTATTAGAGGGTGTTTGTTTACAGGGACATTTTGGTGTAGGGACTAAAAAACTCCGAGTCAGTAACATCTAAACCAAACAGGAGGGACTTTTCGGGACTAAAAGTGGGCATTTGGGACTAAAGAAAGAAGACCCCAAGGGAGTCTTTTTGGGACTTTTTCCAACAGTTGCCCCTGCCACACATCGCACCTTGTTTCTATTAGTTAATTACTAGGGGTAACATGGTCTTTTATCATGTCATTTGATAACCTCTAGTCCATGTTTAGTCCCTGGAACCAAACAGGTAGGGACTAGGGAGTTTTTAACCAAACAGGGCCATAGATTAACAACAGCTAATGAGTTGCACGGGACAGTGGACGCACCAGCACCATGTGCATCTACCGATGTACTGTTGTCATGCACAGTCTGTTCCAACAAAGAACAAACAACCAAGGAGCATATTTGTGTTGGTCCCAGTTTTGTTATCTTTAGACACTTTTCCCCATGTGAGCACAGCAAATCCAGTCCTGCTCAAACTCTACAGCCTTGTCCCTTCCTTTCCTTTTTGAACTAGTACTTTCGCCCCTTCCTTTCCTCTTTGAACCACATCATAGATTTATGCGATACAACTTTCCCAACTACTTTCCCCCATTCCTTTCCTCTTTGAACCACGTCCTAGATTCATGCTATACAACTTTCCCCCTTCATTTCCTCTTTGAACCACGTCCTAGATTCATGCTAGATACAACTTTTCCCACTACTTTCCCCCACTCCTTTCCTCTTTGAACCACATCCTAGATTCATGGTATACATGCAGCTAGAGCAATGCATGTGGAGTAAGTAAAATATACCTTAAGGTTCTTGGGGCGTCGTTCCGTGGGCGACGTGACGGCAACGAAGAAGAAGGGGTCGGAGGCCCTCCCGCTCCGCTGGGTGGAAAGTGAACAGCAGCACTGGTAGTGGATTCCCTCCCTCGCCGACGGCGACAGCGTTAAGCCTCCTTCGCTTCCCGGCGGACGGATCCTGCCGGCTCTTTGAGCAGAAGTGAGGGGAGAGAGAGGCCAACGAAGTCTTGTTTAGATCTGGAGAGGGCGAGAGAGTGTGAAGAGAGCAACTACAAGCGCTGAGGCTCCAGCGGGAGAGGGCGAGAGAGTGTGAAGAGAGCAAGTACAAGCGCTGAGGCTCCAGCGTGTATATATATACTGGAGGGAGTGTGTGAAGCATGGAAACCCTAGAAAACATTTTGACCAGTCAAAGAATCCTCCTGGCAAAAATTATGCTCAAGTGTAGTTATCAGACCCGAGACCTCAAGTTTGATGAGCGAACAGGCTAACCAGCTACACAACCCTCCCGTTATTTTCAACGAGAGGAAAATAACCTTTTATACATTCCTGCATTCGTGTGACAGGCATGCCGTGTTTTTGTGTGTGTGTATGTGTGTGTGGGAGTCATTAGGATTTCAATCATAATCGTGTCATGTGGCTTTGGTGGTAAGACTATCCACAGTGGTGCAGAAATAATGCAGCCTTAGTCACCTTACCTCTCTCCACGTAGTACGTTGGGTCCCACCAGTCAAAGGGTGAAACAAACAATTTAATAAGAAAAATTAAAAGTGCCAGCGGTGTATCTTACTACCTCACACATCTCGCTACTTCTCGGGAACACTGTCCAATTGATCCCTCTGTTCGATCACATACTATTTTAAGTGAATCCTTATTATAACATGCACACAATTTTTGGGCACTTGTATTCGATTTAAGTCAGTGTGCCACCGTATCTTGTATACTTACTACTCCCTCCGTCTAGGTGTAATAAGTCACGTTAGAAGGTGCAACGGGACCAAGGTGCGTGCGTGTGCGTGTGTGTGTTTAACAGCATGTGTGTGTTAGAGAGTGCGACAGATCGACCTACTCCTACAGAGATATGGTGTGTAGTGTACGATTTTAGCCGCGAGAGTCGGTGCATCCTCTCGTTTCCGGGCATGTCCAGTAGGGACATGCGGACAGCTGCCACGCCTGCTCCTGACCAGCCTGGCCCACCCAAAGCCCCTCCACCGCCCGTGCGCTCTTCCCGCCCGAAACGGCCAGCGCCGCTCCAAAGAATCGGTGCCGCATTCATGCCCGGGCAGAGCAGACGCGACCTCTCACTGGTGCAAGAGTGATGGTTGCTTCGTCTGTCCAACTTAATGCTGGGTCTATGTGATTTGACGGCTCATTAGTCTTTATTACTGAGGTGGTAGGACTGCTCAATGTCCCACGCTTTCGGCGAAAGGAGGTAGTAGATTACAATTTTCTCCATTCTTACAGCGGAGGTGTGCAAGAGCAGTGAAAACACGCAGGCTCAGTGATTACATGGCCCACCTCACACTATCACCGTGCGACACCTAACTCTTTACATAGTACTCCCTCCGTTCCTAAATATTACTAGATGAGTCCCCGCTCGTTGCTGCGGAATAGTGGTATATCTCTCTACGCAAAATTATCGATTTCATAGAACTAAAAAAAATCTATAACCGCATGACAAATGTGGTAGCCAAACTAAATAAACTCCCATCATCATTTAGATCATCCCACGTAAGGAAAAAAGATCAGCCAACTCCTACTGCATAATGGGATTATATTTTTCTTTTTGACATGTTAATGGGACTTAAAAGCTCACTTACATGCATGCTACCGGTGCATGCTTGCATGCAGACATGTTGATGTGATTTAAAACCCACTCACATGCATGTGCCACGGTATTTTTGCATGCTTGCATGTGGCTTAGTGCGGAGCCTCTCAACGTCTAGATCAGACGGCTATTATGACTGATTTACTTCATCTAACGGCTACGTCAATTTTGATGATGTGGCTCAAGGAGAGGATAGAGAATTCCTAGTAGTGGGGGCTAGCTATTACTAGTAGATAAGTCTTTGTAGATATTCCACTAGGTGAACTACATACGGAATAAAATGAATGAATCTACACGTAAAATGCATCTATATATATCCGCATGTGGTTAATGGTGAAATCTCTACAAAGACTAATATTTAGGAATGGAGGAAGTACTAGTATAGTACTAGTACGTACTGTAATTTATCAGCGAGATAAATTTGTACAATGCTACGAAGCTTCCAGCTCCTGTTACAACATTTCATCAAATACAAAGGAGACTAACATGCATGCTATTTCATCTCAATGATTGACAGATCATAGCAAATATGTACTCCCTCCGTTCCAAAACAAATGTCTCAACTTTGTGCAAACTTTAGTACAAAGTTGTACTACTACTAAAGTTGACACTTATTTTGGAACAGAGGCAGCTAAAGAAAAAAATGATCCATGCAGTCCCTAGCCCTTGAACCGTGAACCTTGACCAGGCTTCAATTTGCTGGCAACGTAGCTTCCTAACAAATGAAGTTTGCAACCTTTTGACCATCGGATCATTTTGTGCAGTTTCACCAAAATCGAGATGAGCATCCCTGTGGCAAAGAAATTGAAGAAGCGTGATTAGAATAAGATTACCAGGACTAGTTGATGAGACATAAACTCATCACAAATACAGTAGTACATAGAAGCCAATAGAGGTATCAGGTATATGCGGGGCAAAGAAGTAGAAAAATATCCACAGGGAGTGATGTGGGCAGCTGGAGCAGTGGTGCAAGACGGTTGTAAAGGGAGTTGTACCTGAGGGACGTAGCTCAACCTTGACGAGGCGGCGGGAGGAGGCAACTGCCCACGTCACGACAGTGAGCAAGGGACGAAGGCAACCTCACCGGATTTGTGAGAGAGAATGGCGGGGACCCCTGATCGGGACATGCCGACAGTGAGTTTTCACTGTCGGTGATGGCCACCGCATCTACACTAAGCATCCACCCCTTCCCCAAGCGGACGTGATCCGCCGGGATTTTAGAGATGTGGCCACAGTCATTTTGTGCGAGAGAGTGTGAAGAGAGCAACCCCAGCAAGCAACCATGTAGGCTGGCCCGTCCTGACTATGTATATAGCGGAGTGGTTTCCTTGTCTCTCGATATGAACCTATCATATTGCGTGCGTGCCACTGAAGAAAACAATTATTTATAAATGACGCAGCACCTACTACTCGTTCTCCTATAACCTTGCGCTTGGTATCTCCAAAATATTAACCTTGCGATTGGCTCTTCGCCTCTTCGGGGAGTCGAGCAATAACGGTAGTGCAGTATATATCGTTCTGGCTATATGAGACAGAATGAATTGCTGCACGTCCACCACGTGGGCGAGGGTCGAGGGGCGAGGGAGAGTGCTACTACATACGGAGCAAAATGAGTGAATGTACACTCTAAAATACGTCTATATACATCAGTGTTTGGAGTATGTACTAGTAGTTCATATTGAAATCTACTAAAGGTCATATATATTCCAAACAATATGATATAATCTCCATAACCAAGGTAGTAGGGACGAGGAGTAAATGGAGGGAGTAGTAAATTTTTCTCCTCGTCCTGCGAGCCACCACGCGCACGGGCGAGGGAGGAGCAAGCTTTACCTCAACCTGCGAGCCACCGCGCCCGTGGGTAGGGGAGATGGCGTACTAAGCAAGCTTCTCCTCGTTCTGTGAGTTGACGGGACACATCAAAAGTACTCCAGTGTATAGAGCCTTGCCTCTAAGGTAGGCCCCACATGGTTTGCCTCTTTTTTTAATTTAACATAACGCGTCAAGTAGCAATTTGTTTGTTCACACGTGGTAGACGATCCTCCCTCCACCAAGTGGACAACCAGTACACGTGCCAAATTACCACGTGGGCTGCCTTTTTCGTACAGAAATGAGCTCCACCGTGTACCCACGCGGGTGTGGTTGGGAAAGAGACGGGAGTACATGCACCGTGCATGCACCTCTTCTCTTCGTGCACGTCCCCCACCAACATGGGTGTGTGTGAGAGATACAAACCGTGTTCGTGAGTGTTTTTTGTTTTGTGGTGGGGGTGGGGTGGGGTGGGGGGTTGATTTCGTGAATTATTTGTGGGAATATGTGTCGATGACATCTCAAACAAAATTTTGCATGCAATGAGTGTGAAATGGAGGCCTATCCATATCATACATAGAGGGTCAGGCAATCCACGAGAAGAGAGGGAGGGGTCATAGCTATCGATAGAGTCGAAGAGAGGATCAATTACGGGTGGGTGCGAGATCGATGAAGAGAGCCATCGAAATTGTGTGTGTGTGTGTGCAGGTCAAAGATATAGGGCGACTGGCCTACCGGAATGTTAGAGGGCACATGTCAAGTTTGTGTGTGGCAGGGAGACATGACTAGAGCGCTTGAAGTATCGGTGTGTGTGGGGGGGAGGGGGTGGGGGGGAGGGGTAGGCAGAGGCCTAACTATAGAGGTAGAACGACTCGTATATGTCTTGAGAAGGAGAGACCCAGCTATGTCTTGAGGGAGATCGGTCGACATCCATACATAACTGAAGGATGGGAAATATGATGGAACAGAGAGAGAGAGGAGAGAGAGGGGGAGGAAGAGGGAGGGAGAGGGGTAGAGTGCTGGATGGGTGATGGAGTTGCTTCTCGGAGATGTTGGGAGAGGCCTACTAGACAAACTGAGGGTGGAACTGCAATGTTATCAATAAGAGTGGGGATGTGTTTCTATGTGTGCCTGTGCATGATAGATCTGTCGGGACGCATCCTTGGATGATGAAGGGGAACCATGTGTTTGGTAAGCAAACCTAACTAGATCGGTAGATCAATTGTTGTTTGTCGTAGGAAGGGAGAGACACAACTAATGAGGTAGATCGATCGATGTGTGGGTAAAACGAGTTATAAGGACCTAGCTGGCTATATGTATAGCGAGAGATCAGTCGGTGTACATCCATTTGTTAGAGGCAAATAAGCCCCAACGAGACGGATAGACAGAGAGAATGGAGCTAGAAGGTGGTGCGAGAGGCCCAACTACTATCTAGATAGGGGGAGGAGTGTGCAGTTGTGAGATCGATTAAAAGAGGGGTGAGAGTTTACACGTGTGTCTGACCATATGAGAGACACGAGGCTAGGACACATAAAGGAGGAGATTGAAGCTGTGTGTGTATGCTGTAGGAAGGCATCGCTGGAGAGGTTTATCGATCGGTGTGTGTCGGAAAGGAGTTGTGGAGACTCTGGGAGAACGACCTAAATAAAAAAATGAATGTGCCCGGTGGATAGAATGCCGAGGGAGGGGGAGGGCGAGGAGGGCGTGTGCATGCACGAGAGAAAGTTAGCGATAGCTACAAAGGTTCGAGGATTGTGTGGGTGTAAGAGACTAACAAAGATCATAATTTGATATGAAAGCGGATTCATATATTTGAATAGGAGATCATAGTGTTTTAAACATTGCATGCATGAATATAGAGGTGATACACATGTTGTGCACATGTTATACCATAATGTGATAATGCATGGCGTTTGCAACTCACAGCTAAATGCCGAACAATCTAAACCATACTATACATCAAACAATCTCACATTTTATTTGAATTTCTGATAATGTGCGACGATTGCAGCTTACAACTAAATATCGAGCAATCTAAACAATACTATATATCGAACATTCTCACATTTTATTTGAATTTGTGGTAATGTGTGGTGTTTGCAACTCACATCTAAATACTTGTAGGCGTAGGGGGCGGGGCACCATACATAATGTGATAAACACATTATACATATGAGACATGGTTTAGATTATGAAGATCTAGCTAGAGCTAGAAATGTAATGTGATTTGAAATCAAAATAAAGTGGATTCAAAAAATCTAGTTCGAGTTCATATATTACACGTAGTTCATATGTAACTCAATACTGATCATGTGGTGTGCTGTGAAGATAATACACAAAGGATGCTTTAACTTGACAATAATGATGATTGTAGATCTTATTAAAACAGAGAAACGAATTCAAATGCTTTGACTTCACAACAATCATTACTGTAGATCTTATTCAAATTTAGTTCATATTGAAGCGGTAGTATATACGTTTGGAATGCACTAAAACGTTCATTTGAGTAGTAGGTTGCATACATTATACACGTAGCGAAATATTTTAATTGAACATAACATGAATTCAAATTTTGAATGACATTTGTAGTGCGCATTGTTTTGGTACAGTACATGTTAGGCTTGTCCATAAATTTCAACCCACGCCTTGTTAGCCCGAAATATTTAAGATATATCTTTGTCTCGTTGTGCTCTGACAACTCCCTCCATCTCAACACGCGCCATGCTATTCCGAAATTACAACGCGCGCAAAAACTCCCACCTCCTGTGAAATCCCGACACGCGAAATGCCCATGGTACCCCTGAACCAAAAGAACCTCCTCAAATCGGTGGGGGGTACTTTCGTAACTTACCCCACATTTTGGACAAGCGCGTCTCTAAGCCATGGTTCCCCACTGCCATCCCATCCGCCCACCATTCGTACACCGAGGCCGTGAAAAACCGCGACGAAACCCCACACCTGCTCCGTCCACCACCGAGTCGAAGCCTCTTCCCCGACGAAGTCGTCCACAGCAACACCTCGACGTCCCTCATCGCCCGTAACGGATGAGGATCCATCGTCGATCTCATCGTCACGCCGGTTCAGCCACCCCGTCCTCCACCTCCAAGGAGCTGCCCCGATGTTCCCCTCGTCTTTCGCGCCACCTCCATTCCCACACCGCCGTCTTCACCTGCACCACCGGAAGAGCATCATCATCACCGTTTCCTCGGATGAAGCTGTGGCCTAATCGGCGCCACCAAAGAGGTTGTACACTAATCGCCGCATTTTCTTCTTGATTCGATCTCACGGTGCTGCTGGCGCTCGGTGCCGAGCCGACACGGTGCGGCTCCATCCACGGTGGTGTCGCCGGCCACTTCCTCCACGGTGTCGCTCCCTAGGCGGCGACGTCCACATCAGTAGGAGCTGCTGCTGCTTTAGCTCTCGCTCTCGCTGCTGCTCTGCGCTTGCTCTCGGTCCCCTGCCTGGTCTTCTCTTGCTATTGCTCTTGCTCACTCTGCTGCTCTCACTCTTGCTCTTGCTTGCGTTGCTGCTCCGATTTGGCTACACTTCAGTCGACTGAATCGACTTTTGGGTTAGTCGATTTCCAAGGGGTGGGCTCGCCAGGGTGAAGGAAGAACCAGCCGCAGCGGGGAGGGGGGCTCACCGGAGAGGTACCCCACTATCTATCTTAGGTTCAGGATGAGGGTGGTGGTCGTCGGCGGTGGCGGGGCGTTGGCGTGGTGGTGGCGTGGGGATCGTCGGAGAAAAAGCTCGGCATGGGGGGGCCTAGAGGGATGGTCGGGGCGGCGGCGAACCGGCGGTGGGTAGTGTTTTCGGGGCGGGCGGGGCGGCGCACCGCCGGTCGCGGGCGGCGGGGGGCTGTTGTTTGGCCGGTGGTGGCTGGCGGCTCAGGGGGGTGGAGGTTGAAGATGAACCGCAGGCCCTTGATTTCGTATCCAACGGCTGCAAAATCGACTGACAAGAGATGAAAAAGTCAGTCGACCGACGTGTAGCCTCACCTTGCTAGTGCGTTCATTTTTGACAGCAAAATTCAGTTTCGACTGCAAAATTCAGTTTCGACAGTTAAGTTCAGTTTCGACAGTTAAGTTCAGTTTCGACAATTAAGTTCAGATATGAGCGGCTGATGTATTTTACATCTAGCACTTTGTTGTTATGTATTTTACGTCATGTATTGGAGATGCTATTAGAATTCCACTCAGGTTAACATTGTTCGTTGTCTCTCTTGTCCTGCTTCAGCCTCGGCGTCGTACAACTCACCGGAGCTGCTCCAACGACGAAACCCTCCATCACAGCGGAGTAGTACCTCGGGTTGCATCTCCAGACGCCTAGGATCTTCTTCCCCTCCTCCGACAGCAAAGTCAGCCGAAGCATCCTCACCGGCCAACCCAATCACGCTGAGATCGACATGGCTTTGCCAAAGAGGTTGTACACTTGTTGCATCTATTTTTTACTCTACGTGTTATATATATTGTCCACTGAGCACACAGATTTGTTCCTTTAGTGTCTTCTTGAAAGAAAAAACGTAGGAATTTTATTTTTCACTTGTCCTCCTTTTCAAATACCTATTCATGAAGCACAAGACTAAGAGATAGTAGCATAATAGCATTGTAACCGTACATTTTCTTGTGGTTTGACTTAATCTCACCATGCTTCTTTGCATCCTGTGATCTTCCAATTGTTGTGAATCAAACACCCAGATTGGCAGAAATCCTGTGTCGTGGTATTCTCACGGGGGGGGTGCAAGACGACATATGCCACAAGGTGGCTTCATGTGAGGGCAAGACTGCTGCCGGAATATCCGGGGACGGGTATGCGAGTAGCACGCGCTAGTTTACCCAGGTTCGGGGCTCTGTGGAGAGATAATACCCCTACTCCTGCATGTCTGAGTATATATCTGGGGTGTACATCGGGCAGTACAAAGTGCTCCTGGAGCTGTATTGGACTAAGAGTAGTAGCAATGAGCTAGCTAGCTAGTGGCGTGATGGCCGTGGCCTCTGGCCGAATGAGTGTGTGCCTGAGAGTGGGTGGATGGATGGATGGATGTGTGCCTTATATAGGCATGGCTAGCTTAGCATGTAAGCTATGTGGTGGCATGGGGGCAAGGCATGGTGGGATGTCACACTTGTCCCCTGGGTCACTTCATAAATAGTGCCCAGGGACAAGTGTCACTGTACATGATGGCTTGGATGACATGTGAAAAGTTCTCGAGTACATCCGTCTCGTCAGTGTCTCGTCGATGTCGGGTCGGGCTGCAGCCGGCAGCCGGCTGGTTGGCGCAGTCGGCAGCCGACTGGTTGGCGCAGTCGGCAGCCGGCATCCGGCCGGGCAGGGCAGTTGGACGGGGAGCCGGCACGAGCGGCCGGCCAGTCGGACTGAGGGGCTTTGCTAGCCCCGATGTCTTGAATAATTGTCTTGCTGTCTTCGGGGCACCCGTCGCCAATAACTACGACAGTAGCCCCCAAGCCTCCGGGCAACTTGGCAAAGTTGGGCGGAGGTTTTTTGGCGAGTATTCATGGAAATGATCATAAAAAAGACAAAGTTAGTCCACTCAGATATATCAAATGATTGCTTTTAGCATTGCAAGTTTTATGCGGAGGGTGCCGACTCGGTTTCGCCCGAGCCCCCTTAATCTTTTTCGTGTTCCCTCCGCTTTTTGGCGTGTGCTCTCGCTCGCCGGACAGCCGCTCTGCGGTCTGTGGCTGAGAGTGGGCCGCGAAGTGGAGTGTAGAGTACTCAGACTCTGAGAGCGGATTTAACCGAGCAGATACTCATAACGCCAGAAGCATTTTTCTTCCCGGACGTTTTTTTGCGTGGGGTGACCTCCAGCTTTTGCTCTTGCTAGCCGGACAGCCGCTCTGCGGTCTGTGGCTGAGAGGTGGGCCTTTGGTACTGCACACACTACTAAGCCATCTGCGGGAAAAAACATCTCAGGCCAAGTGGCCAGCCCCCGGCCAACTCTGGCTGGCGCCGGGGCGAACAGTGGTGCAACTGCAATAAAAATGCGGAGATAGCCCCCGAGCATCGCTCGGGGTTATCCGTGCTTGCGTGATGCAAAAATATGCGATGAGGAGCTCACATTGATTTTCGTGTAGCTGAGGCGGAGTTTGCCGAAGACAGCCGGCGCGGCTCGGCGCTCGCGGAGTGCGCCGGCACATCCGCTGGGTGTAGCCTTCGAGCCCCCGGGTGCTCGAAGGGGGAGGGGGGTCCCGGCCGGTCAGGCTCGACCGGCCAGGCGGCGAGGCGCCCTGCAACGCCCTTCTTTTTCTCTTTTGCCAGCTGCTGGCAGCCGGACAAAAACTCTTCTCTTGTTTTTGCTTCTTGTAATCTTCTATGGGGGTGCGTCAGCGCACCCACTGGGTGTAGCCCACGAGATTCGGGGCCAACTGCTGAGTAGTCAGGCCGGATCTCTCGGCGACTACTTTATCTTCTTCTTCACGGGGGCGCACCAGCGCACCCGCTGGGTGTAGCCCTCGAGATTCGGGTCGACTGCTGAGCAGTCGGGCCGGATCTCCCGGCGACTTCTTTGTCTTCTTCTTCGTGGGGGCGCATCAGCGCACCTGCTGGGTGTAGCCCCCGAGATTCGGGTCAACTGCTGAGCAGTCGGGCCGGATCTCCCGCCGACTTCTTTGTCTTCTTCTTCGTGGGGGCGCGTTAGCGCACCCGCTGGGTGTAGCCCCTGAGATTCGGGCCGACTGCTGAGCAGTCGGGCCGGATCTCCCGGCGACTACTTTGTCTTCTTCTCTTTTTCTCGTCAGTCGGCTGTGTTCAGATGGACCGACTCGTCGGTCAGCCAGGCGGCGAACCGAGCGGATGAACCAGCAGGCCCAGTGGCAACGCGGGCTGTTGACCGGAGCAGTCGGCTAGACTGCAGTTTGCAAAGTTGGATCCTCCTTTTTTCAGTCAGCCGGCTGGGCACCCGGCGTGACTTTTCTCTTAGCCAGCATGGGCAGCCGGCCTCTTTTTTCCAGCCGAACTCAATTTTTTTCTTCTTCTGCCAGTCGACCGTGGGCACCCGGCCTTTTCTTCACCCGGCTCTGGGCAGCCGGATGCACACACAATTTTTCTTTTCTTTTTCAGTCCGACTCCACGCACGCTACTGGACCCTCTCCTCTCTTTTTTTCAGCACTCGGCCATTTCTTTCTCAGCCAGCCAGCAGGCACTCGGCCTCTTTTTTTTTGGACCGACTTCACGCCAGCAGCCGGACCTAGCCTCCTTTTCTTTTTTCTTTTTGACCAGCCGACTGGACACCTGGCCTTTGAGTTTTCTTCTCCTACTCTCATTAGGCTGAGCAGCCGGCTTGGGCACATTTTTTTTCTTGCCTTCCCTTTTCTCAGCCGGCGACAACTGTTGAGCAGTGGAAACTGGCCCGGTCACACACTAAGGCGGCAGGCGGCAGGGCCGGCCGTGCTGCGGCCGACGGAGCCGGCGTCGGCGGAGGAAACGGCGCGGCCGCTGGGTCACCGTGTTGATGGGAAGAGCCATGGCCGGGTGGCGGAAGTCGGCCAGGGCACGTGGAAGCCGGCCTGCGCGGGGCCGGGAGCCGGCGGCTGGGCGGCGGAGCCGGCCAGGGGAGGCGGCGCCGGGTGGAGGAGCGGAGGCAAGGCATCGGCGACCGGCGGCCGGGTACTACGAAGCCGGCCGGGGGGTCGAGCAGAGGACCAACACGTCGCGGGGCGAGGCGAGCCCGAGTAGCCGGCGACCCGGCGGCTGGGTGCTGCGGGAGTCGGCCGGGCGCAGCGGCGAGGTGTCCCGGCGAGGTGGAGTCGACGCCGGACAGGGAGGCCGGCTGGCGGGGCAAAGCTAGCACTAGGTGACCCGGCGGCCGGGTGCGGGAGCAGCGCATGCGGCGGGCCGACCGCAAGCTGAGTGGCGGAGGCGGCGCAGCAGCGCGGGAGGCCCGGCCCTGGGCAGAGGAGGCGGAGCCGCGCGGAGGGACGTGGAGCAGTCGGCCAGGCGGGGCAAAGGCCGACGCGGCTGGCGGGCGGCTCGGGGGGCGAGCGCACGGGCGGAGCGCGACAGGCCGCTGTGGCACGGAATCCGCAGGGTACGGGGCGACCCGGTGACGTCCCGAAGCCGGCTGGAGCGAGGGACCCAGCCGGCGCGGGATCAACGACTAGGCCAACGGGCGCGCGGGGCGTAGACGCGGAGCAGGCGGCCCCGAGACGCTGGGAGGCGCGGGGAGCCGGCGGCCGGAGCAGGCGATCACGCGCAACCGAGCCGGCACGGGGAGGCGGCCCGGCGGAGCGGGCGGAGCCGGTCCAGGGTGGCGGTGCGGGGCCAGCGCGGGGAGGCGGCCCGGTGCGATGTTGATGTGCAAGCACGTTGTCTCTGGCGAGGCACTGCGCGTGCGAGGTGGGAGGAAGGCGCGAGGGATCCGCCACAGTGCCGTGGACGAGAGCCGTAGGGGACTCGCCGGGGCGCGGGTGGAGCCGGCGCGGGGCGACCTTGTGGCCGAGCGCCAGAGCGGCATAGGCGGATGGGACCTCGCTGGGTTGCGAGCAGAGAAGCGAGAGCAGGCGCGAGGCCACTACAGGAGGCAGAGGCGGACGACTGTGATGTAGTGGCAGGGAATAGCAGCAGCGGCAGGGCTACAGCGGAGAGCAGCGGCAAGCAGTGCCGGTGACATGAGCCGCAGTAGCCACAGGGAACCGCAGAGGGCGGCTAGCCGGAGCGAAGCAGCGCAGTGGAACGGGCGCACGGCCGCGGACGAACCAGTCAGAGCATGTGTTGTGTACTGAGCAGGGTCTGGCGGTCTGGCCAGTGTCTGACCATTGTACATGCATTATCCAACTTGCATCTGGATAGTGTACGATGAGTGTATGGCTATTATCTGGGAAGAGTATGGCTAATGGTTTGACCATTGCAAGACTTGCATCTAGCTAGCTTGTATGAACGAAATGTGGAGGAGCGAAAGCGCATTCCGGCCAGAGCAAGGCGCAGCGCGGGGAGGAGCAGACACAAGCGGCTCATGGATGGCCACGGCCGACCGAAACGAGGCGGCGCGGCGCACACGCGGATAGACTGCCGGCGCTGCAACGGTGGTGAAGAAGAGGCCGAGGCCGACGACGAGGACGCGGCGCCCCTCATGGCCATTCCGGGGGCATGTCGATGTCGAGCGCCCGACCGCTATCGGAGGGATGGCGTGACACCGCGGTGGTGAAGATGAAGAGGGTCCCGCCCGGACTGCGAAACCAGCAGCAGCGCGGTAGCATAGTACCGCCCCACGGTGGGCACCAAATGCCGTGGTATTCTCACGGGGGGGTGCAAGACGACATATGCCACAAGGTGGCTTCATGTGAGGGCAAGACTGCTGCCGGAATATCCGGGGACGGGTATGCGAGTAGCATGCGCTAGTTTACCCAGGTTCGGGGCTCTGCGGAGAGATAATACCCCTACTTCTGCATGTCTGAGTATATATCTGGGGTGTACATCGGGCAGTACAAAGTGCTCCTGGAGCTGTATTGGACTAAGAGTAGTAGCAATGAGCTAGCTAGCTAGTGGCGTGATGGCCGTGGCCTCTCGCCGAATGAGTGTGTGCCTGAGAGTGGGTGGATGGATGGATGGATGTGTGCCTTATATAGGCATGGCTAGCTTAGCATGTAAGCTATGTGGTGGCATGGGAGCAAGGCATGGTGGAATGTCACACTTGTCCCCTGGGTCACTTCATAAATAGTGCCCATGGACAAGTGTCACTGTACATGATGGCTGGGGTGACACGTGAACAGTGCTCGAGTACATCCATCTCGTCGGTGTCTCGTCGATGTCGGGTCGGGCTGCAGTCGGCAGCCGGCTGGATGGCGCAGTTGGCAGCCGACTGGTTGGCGCAGTTGGCAGCCGGCAGTCGGCCGGGCAGGGCAGTCGGATGGGGAGCCGGAAGGAGCGGCGGGGCAGTCGGACTGAGGGGCTTTGCTAGCCCCGATGTCTTGAATAATTGTCTTGCCGTCTTCGGGGTACCCGTCGCCAATTACTCCGACATCCTGTGTTTTTAATTTCTCTGTTTTGCACGTGCATTCCTATCCTATTTCTGTCTATTTCCTATCCCTGCATTGTTGGAATGCTCCAATTCAAACGAGCCCTTACAGAATTACTTCTCTTATAGATAGTTGTCAAAGAAAACCTTGTGTGGTTTCTCCCGCTCCTGCTGCGCCGTCGTCCACCCCAGCTCAGCTGCTCCAACGACAGAAGGGTCCAGCACAACAGGGATCCTACCTCCAGACTGTCTTTCGCCGCCTCAGATCTTCTTCCCTGCCGCTGGCAGCCATGAAAACTTCATTACCATCATCAACCGAGCAAATGACCTCGAGGACTACACGGATCCGCAAGAGAGGTCGCATTCTTTCATTTCTGCTTACGTTATGCATCGATTAATATTACATGCTACCTTATCGTCCTGTTCACCGATTAGATTCTGAGTCAGCTCCAAATAATGGTCAAACTTGAGTCTTTAAATGGTTGTGGGGTACATATCAGGGCCGCTATCAATAGTATCTATCTACTATCTGGTTAATCTCCGGTGTCTACTATGAGTTTCATGTTGGGTGGGAAACGAACAGTAAAGAAGCCAATATCTGTATTTATTAACTGAAGCCATTATCTGCCTGCTATTATTGGTTTTGGGTCTATCCACAGGTTGCTACCATCACTCTGGATTTTTGCATGCACTCCTTACATAATCTCACTATGTTTTATTCCTATGCATGATAGTTATTGTAAACAATGGAACTGAACATGTAGAGCAAAAGAGACGAGCCTTGCATGGCAATATAATTTTATGCAGATGTCGCTCCATGGTAGGCGCAAAGGCAGCCCCCCTCCACGCATTTCGGATTGTAATCGAAAGGTAGATATTTGTCCTGAGGGGGATTCAGAAGGAGAAGATAACTCCTATTTACCCCCTCAGGTCTTCGCTCTAACTTGGCATGCTGATGTTGGTTATATCATGCATATGGTGTCTTGCATTGCTTACTTTATACATCAAATATGTCATCTGCTTAGTTTAGACATCCTTTGTGCGAATGCCATCTGTTTAGTTTATTCATCGTTTATGTGAATTATGCAACACCACCTTGTTTAGCTAGGCATCATATATGTGAATTTTGCAATGCCATCCTGCTTAGCCAGTCATCTTATATGTAAATTATATCAGGCCATCCATTTTTTGTTACATATTACATTCGTCAACAATGTTAGTACATTCAACTGCTCTTCGTGTGCATCAGCCATTTGACACGGTGATGGCAAATTCTGGAGTGAAAACAAGGTCTTCTGAGCAGACTATGCTATCTGACGAAGCACATATCTCGCTGGTTACGGATAGCTCCTCAGAGGAGGATTCAGAGACAGATGACTAGTCCTATCCTCCCCCTGAGGTGCATGCTCTAACTTGGCAAGGTTATGTTGCTCATTTCATGCGTATCGTGTCTCGCATTGCTATGTCATTTGATTAGTTTAGACATGCTTTGTGTGAATGCCACCTGTTTAGTGTCTAATTACCATATATGTGAATTATGCATTGCCATCTTGTTGCAAGACATTATATATGTGAATTATACAATGCTATCTTGTTGCAAAGGCATTATATATGTGAATTATGCAATGCCATGCTGTTTAGCCAATCATCATGTATGTGAATTATATCATGCTATCATTTTTGTGTATTACGTGTTCCATTTGTTGACAGCGTTTGTACATTCAACTACTCTTCCTGTGCATCAGCCATTTGAAGCGGTGATGGAAGTATCTGGAGTGAAAACAAGGTATTCAGAGCAGACAATGCTACCTGCTAAAGCAGACATCTTGTTGGCTATAGAGAGCTCCTCAGAGGAGGATTCAGAGACTGATGACCAGTCCTATTTCCCCCCTGAGGTCTATGCTCAAACTTGGTAGGGTTATATTACCCATGTCATGCATGTTGTCTTGCATTGGTTAGTTTTTACATCATATATAGATTGTCATCTGCTTACGTGCTTACTATATAAATCATATATTTGAATTATATCATGCCATCATGTTTACATAGTACATACACATCATCTATCTGAATTATGGCATGGCAACCCATTTAATAAAGACATAATATAGTTATATCATCTCATCCTGTTTAGTGTTTACAGTCATCATATTTAGAATTATGGCATTCTATCCATGAACGTATGTGAATTATGGCATGCCAACCTATTTAATAAACACATTATATAGTTATGTCATGTCATCCTATTTACATAGTCTCATATTTTGAACTATGTCATTCCATCTTTTTTAGTTAGCCATCATAATGTGAAATTGTATCATGCTATCCTATTTAGTTAGCCATCATATATATGAAATTGTGCCATGCTATCCTGTTTGGTTAGACAACATAAATATGAATTATTTCATGCCCTCTTTTATTCCCCACTATCCATGGCACATGTCTATCATACAATGTCTATACTTTCAATTACTTTTCTTGTTTATCAGCCATTTGAACTGGAGAGCGTGATGGCAGTATCTACGTGAGTAACAACACGGTCTTCAGAAAAGATAGTGCTACCAGTTGATGCAGATAGAACCACGGTTGTACTTGCCCAAGGACCAGATCCACCACACATAACCCAGACTCTCGCAGATTGTACCCCTACCCAGTTGGACAGAGAACCATCTACACCCCTTCTAACCCCAACCCCGGCAGATTGAATCCCAACTCAACGCTTAAAGGAGAAGAAGATTTGTTCTTAGGTCAGGTTCTGTAGCTATGGTTCATACTCCTTTGCTCTTGCATTACTGTATTTACTCATACCAACTATTTTCAAATTTGAAGGATGGAATTGAAACTCCAATGGCGCAACAGGTATGTTTTAAACCTGCTTCTTTAACTAGTTTGCTGTTGTAACCAGGTCTATGTTGATTTCAGTTTCAATTGAATAAACAGTTATGTTCTCATGTCATGCACATTACAAGTGTTGTTATTGCTCTATAGTTACCCACACTTATATTCTGTCTATTCTGCTTTGTCTTGAACAAATATTATTTGAACTGTGTCTCTATCTTGATTTGGCAAGAAAAACTAGAATGATATAGACCATAAAGTGACCATGGCACATAGATATATGTTTGTTTCATGCTGTTATCCTATCCACTTTACTACTGAACTCATTTACCAAAATGAGTTTCATATACAACATGGTAAACATGTGATGTGTCTGCTTGTTTCTCTTTTAGAATGCAGACAAAATATTGGAGAACAATACCGTGTTATCCAATGGTAAAGGAAGTAATGCAGATAAGGTTCAAGATAGTGAGACATCCCTGTTGGTCTCCAAGAAAGCTGATAAAAACTATCTTGATGATAGTGAGGGAACCCAAAAGTCCTGTCTTGATGTAGTGTTCGAGTTACTGGCCACTACTGTTGGCACAAGCTCTTCGAACTCGCTGCCTGAATCAGTTCGTCTTCTTGAGTCTCAACTTCAAGTTGAAAGACATCGATCAGATGTGCTACGACAGGAAGCTGAAGGACTGAGGAAGTCCCTGCAGAATTCAGATGCATATTTTCTGGTGCAACAACAAGCGCTGGAGGATTTAAGCGCCAAACAAGAGAAAGTTAATAAGCTTGCTAAGCATCTTGCCAGCATTATGGGTACCCAGGATATTGTTTCTTGAGATCTTCTGAAGTAGTTTCTGTTCTGGATTTGTTTTGCTGCGGCGTTTATTTGCACTGGTGGCCAACTTTGACAACCAGTGTATATATGCTGCTTTGTTCCCTATATTTTCATTGGTGGCAAACTTTGATGCCCAGTGGATGTAATATGTGTAACAGCCGTGATAGCCTAGCATAAGTTACTTGCTTATTTATTTCCTTGTTGTCATGTTTATTTGTTTGCTTGTAGTTGGTGCAGTTCTTTTCAAAACTAGGCCACAACAACCATGGGCTAATATTTACTGTAGTGACATTGGGCCTCCTACGGCCCGTAGAAATAGTGGGCCTTCTACGGGCCGTAGAAACAGTAGGCCTTCTACGTGCCGTAGAAACAATGCGCCTTCTACGGGCCGTAGAATCAATGGGCCTTCTACGAGCCGTAGAAACAATGGGCCTTCTATGGGCCGTACCATCAATGGGCCTTATACGGGCCGTATGACCATAACGGGCCATCGTTAATAGGCCGTATTTGATGAAAATATGAAAACGGCCCAACGTATTAACGGACCACAAACAGGCCGATGTAACCATAGGCTGAATTTTGCCCAAAAGCACAAAATGACACTAATAGGCCGTAAGTAAACGAATGTTGGAAATAGCCCAAGAATAAATGGGCTCTGAGAAGGCCGAAAGATAACATTTGCTGGAAACAGCCCAACTGAATAACGGGCCCTTAATGGGTATAAAGTGATATACTGTTCATTACGGGCCAGTTTCACCATGGGCCGTTAGTGGGTGTAAAGTGATACACTGTTCATTGCGGGCCAGTTTCACCACGGGATGTTAATAGGCCAAGAGTTACACAGGGCCTCATATGGGCCGAAAGACGTCATGGGCCATACATGGGCCAGAAGTGAAAACGGGATGGAATCATATTGGATGGCCCAGATGACGCTACTGGGCCTAATTCGGATAGGGCATAACAGGCCTTGCGTTAGCGGGCTATAAATGGGCTATATGCGAAGAGGCCATTAACATGCTTTCCATGGGCCGGGCCGCCACCTTTTGACCAAGTCAAACGGGCCGGCCTTTTCACAGGAATGGGCCTCTTTTGGGCCGTGCCACGTGTTGACGTATTATAGGAGCCTTCTGTCCAATGAGTGGATGACATCTGTCCCAACGGTGAGCCGACACGTGTCTCCTCCAGCCAATGATGATTTACACGTGGAAAATCCCGATTGGTTGGGGCTGTTAATGGGTTATCGGATCCAAAACCCGACCCGATAGCTTAATAGTGTTCCGTTACGGTGGATGCCACGTGTCGGTCACCCTTGACGAAAGCAGTTTTGTGACGCGCGATTTATCGACATGGAAGTGGACACTTCCATGATGATAATTTTGGTAATGTCATGGAACACTTCTACGACAGCACAGGTATGACTATCTTGATTCTGTCATAAATTTGTCATGGATGTACATGCATGACAAAAAACGCGACCTACTATGACAAACACGTATCATCATGGAAGTGTATTTTTTTTGTAGTGTCTCCACCCAACCAACAGTGAGACATGCATCTTCGGTAGCCTCCCGGTGCAACAGATAATTACCAAAATAAAAATGCCTACGGGTAGTCTCTGCATGCGAGCATGAAGCATCCATCGCTAGCCAAAAGAGCGGCCCCTTCCTCTTCTGCCTCCTACAACTGATGGGTTGCCCATATAAAACTAGAGTTCAGAATGGCCGCCTCTCTCCCTCGAGTCAGCTGAGCACATCAAACCCTTTCCCATATGTACAGTCCTGCGTGATGGTCGAGATCCCATCCCATCTCACTCCCCTCTGGTAGGATCGCCGACTTGGCTCCCCTCTGCAATTCACCAGGGTTCGCTCAGGGTATGTTCCCCCTCTCGGTGTGGTTCCTTAGTCCGTGGCTTGAAGGTCCTCCTAAGCTACCGATCCATATTCATAGTCCTCCTCTCGTGCTTCAAACGGGGCGGCGACAGCCACTACGATGGAGCAGGAGGTGCGGCAGTGGCGCTCAGGGAAGAACCTGCGGTTGCTACCTTTGGAGGACCTTTCACAGATGCTGGCGATGACAAGGCGACAAGCCATCACCTGGACATGGTCAAGTCTGTGACAAATCCACGTCCAAATTCCTCGGGGAGGTCGGCTTCGGACCCATCGACATGGTATCCATCGACGGCGGCCTTTGCCCCGGCCTTGCCAGCAACTGTCACCATGAAATAACTCGGATTCAACAACAATGACACCGAGTGGCACCACAAGTTGCTGTACGTCGCCATTGAGAGTCCAGTCACCAACCATCGATCGTTGGTTTTTCCATTAATTTTGTGATGATTGATTGATTTTTTTTGGTCGAACAGGCAGAGGCGATGTATCTGCGGATACTAAGCCACCCGCACATGCCGTAATGGTTGCCATTCTCCAGCCGACCTCCTGCATATTAGTAAGAACTCATGTTCCTTTGTATCGTCACGGGCTTGCGTCAAGGGTCACAAACTTCCTGAGTACATCGGCAGGCTCTGTACTCTGTTCTTGGGGATTTTCTATCTTCAGTATTTTGTTCTCATGAAGAAGGTCATACTAACTATATATAACCGATCGAATCAGCCCTCGCTTGCCTTCTGTTCCAGCCGTAACCCATTGACTGATCGAGCCAAAAATAATCGTACTGTAGTGGGTCCTACACTAGTTTTTCATCTTCCCCACTTAGATTTTCATTATGGCTTCGGATAAACACAAGTGCATATAGGAATCCAAGTAAACAGGAATGGCAATTATTAACAAGTTACAGACCTTTTCCCTTGGTATCCCTCCTACCTTGATCGGAAGCAGTTCTACACCACAATTAAATCCCTCTACTGAAACTGCTCTACAGGTCCATCGTTTTAGCTTCAGGTTCAATATGTATTTAAACTGAGCCACGAGAAGGAGGAGCCACCAAGGCTGGTGTATAGCGCCCCTGGCTACCAGGAAGTGGTTAGTTTTTCCCGTACACACCAATTTGACAACAATTTCCAACTGAATTTGTTTTTTGCAAGAATGTGTAACTGCAGGAGGCACGTTCATCTTACCCCAACTTACATGGCAAATTTTTAGGCTAGCCATTATTACAGACCCAGACAGAATAACTACGCTTTCGTGAACCTATACTTCTCTGCATGTTGTTTGAGGCAGGACATTGTTAGAGATCCATCAAAAAATAAATTACTACCATTTTTGTTCTACACATGTTCCCTATGAAATGGCTTTTCATTGTACGTCATTGGAATTTTTTTTATTTCCTAATTGTTTGATCATATGAATGCTTATGGCACATGTAGTTCTTTGTACACAAGCATGGGCTGCAGATATGGTTGATGGAAGTATGAGGTATGTTCTCCACATTTCCAAAGATAGAAAAGTTCTATATGGGCACAACTGAGTGATGTCCTTTTTATTTACAAGACATATACCGCTGAATGATGACTTATGGCTGTATGCCATTCGTATATTTGGTGCATTTACCTACGATTAGTAATGATATTATTTATTTCTAAATTAGTCTCAAATATTCCTTTGCAGGCGATGAATTATGATCCAAATGGGAGATTTGACAAAACCTCATATTTTCAACAGAAAGGTTTCTTCATCGGTTCTGAAAAGTACAATATGTAACACATGTTTTCTTAGTTGTGTTTTCAACCAACCAATGTATCATCAAATAGTCTCTATTCCAAAAGCTACCGTACTTTCCTGTGAAAAAATAACAATTGTACTTGATGGACAACAATGGGCTTAGGCTGATATCCTCCTATTCGTGTGTGTCAAATATCTTCAGAATTGTACAGTCACTCGCCATATTAATCTTTTGACCTCCAAAGAGGCTACGTTTGTGAGTATTTATTAGGTCTCCACTCATTGGTACATATTTTGCTAATTGATTCAGACAAAGTCCACTTTTGCTTGAGTTTATATTGTGAGAGGGTTATGAAGCCAAACATGTTGTTATTCTTAATCAATGGGGATTGAAAATCTACTCCCATAACTCAAAGGAAAAAAACAGTATAATAAGTCCTTCTTAGTAACTTTAGTGCAAATCATAGAATTCCTGTTGACACTCAAGCATTGGTCATACAATAGGATCAAATGTTGATATCTATACTCTAGCCATACATCCACAAGACATAGTCAACTACCGGTGGAGAAACCATTCTGTTTGATGTTACATTGTTCACCCTTGAATTTAAAGTGCTGATTTGCGGTTCTATTAAGTTTTCTATGCTACTTGTATTGTCCGCAAAGAGATCCCGCAGCAACGTGCGGGGTATCATCTATTTCTTGATATTCCCGAGGACAAGAGTATGTTGATCATCCTTGGTAGACCCTTTCTGAATATTGTAGGGGCTATTATTGATTGCAACAAATGCAATGTCACTTTTCACGTTAATGGTACTGAGCATATGGTACACTTTCCGAAGAAACAACCTCAAGTTCATAGTATCAATTCTATTGGAAAAATCGGAACTATTACTATTGGATGTTTTGAATTCCCTCTTACTACAGTCAAAAAGAAATATGATATTCTTATTTTTGGGGACATGCATATCCCCATTGAGGTAACCTAGTGTTATTCGAAAATTCTTCGGTTTCATGTCATTCAGAAGAAGTTTGTTAACAACACTTGATCAACTTTGTTAGTGGATTCCTTTTGATGAGCATGAGATGGATGAAGTTAGAAAGCATAACTTTTTTACCCTCCTTTTACTCTCTGTTATTTAGTTTAAATAAAGCACAAATAGTATTTTTTGTCTATTTTCAGAATTATCCATGCAATTAAAAATACCCCGAAAATAGAAGTTCTCCAAATGCCCTGAAAATTGAGTATGTTTTTTTATAGAATATTTGAGAATTTCTGGCACTTAAAACACACCAGGGGGACCCACTAGTTAGCGACGAGGGTGGAGGGCGCGCATTACCCCCTGGGTGCGCCCCCTGCCCCGTAGGCCCCATTCCCTCCACTTATTCCAGCACCCATCCACTTTGTCTTCCTCCAGAAAAAATCATGTCGTAGCTCCAACTCGTGTTCTTGCTCATTTTGCTGTCATTTTCGATCTCCTTGCTTAAAGCTCATTCACAAAACTGCCTTGGGGGATTTTTCTTTGGTATGTGACTCCTCCAATGGTCCAATTTGTTTTTGTTCTGGTGCTTTATTCATTGCAATTTTTTGCTGCTCAGGTGACCTGTTGTTGAGCTTGCATGTCAAATTTATATGGTCCAAGGTAGTTTTAATGCATGATATAGCATCTAGGCACTTGTGGGATTAGTTGCTAGCAACCTTTTTGAGTTTGGTTCACTTTTATTTTGAGTCACTAAAAATTTCGGAAATTTTTAGAGGAAGAAAATGTTGAAGAGATTGTTGAGAGGCTCCTCGAGCAGAGGTTCGAAGTAAAAGCAGAATGAAGAGAATGAAAAGCCCAAGTACAACCTTCCCCACACCGCGGAGGTTTGGCCGTGTGAATGGCCTTGTGATGCATTCTTGAGGGCCGCTGGAATTTATGAAGACTTTTATTATTTGGCTGACAATGCAGGCATCACCAAATACATCCAGGATTAGTGTGATCAATACCTCCTACCCACTAATATTTTCGTACAAAACTATCATTTCCAAGCTAGGAGATCACCACCTTCGGTAGATTTTGATCGATTTTGGGTTCCGCAAACCCTTGAGAGGTTCGAACACTGGGTTGCACGCGGAGATCTCAACCTACCCAGCCTGCTACTCGCGAAACCTTATAGCCTAGCGCGTCGAGCTCGAAGGGAAAGAAAGACACAACAGTTTACCCAGGTTTGGGACACCTTGCGGTGTAAAACCCTACTCCTACTTTGTGGTGGATTTTCCTCGAGGGGCTGAGGAAGAACTAGTACCATGGTTGAACAACCTGAGGAGGTGAGGTGTTCTTGATCTCGGGTGAGCTGGTGAGGGTGGAATGGATTCAATGGATCCGTCTCGGCCTCCTCTTCTATGGTGGTGGCTAGGTCCTATTTATAGTGGCCTTGGTCCTCTTCCTAAATGTTGGCGGGAAGGGATCCCACAATGGCCATATTTGAAGGGAGACAACAAGTACACCCTATCCTAACTAAAGTGGTCTTCGCCTGCAAAAGCCTCTCATCGTGACGCTGTGGTGGGCTCGGCGATGACCTCTGTCCTGCTGTCCTGGCGGTCTTGGTCTTGTTGCACCAGAATGGAAACCTTTGGCTGATTCGTCGTGACTCTACGCCTGCTGCTTGCCTCCTTTGCACCAAAGAGGAAACTGGTACACTGCCCCTGTTGGCGCCCGCCTGGCCTTGGTCATCATGGCTCACGTCAGCTGAGCCTCGTGAGGTGCACCTTGCATAGAAATCTCCGCTCCTCGGGAGTCACCCAGAGGAGGCCGATCCCCTTGGAGGTCTTGGTGTCATCCGCCTCGCAAGGCTTGGCCCCTCGCGAGGGTCTTGAGTTGTTGATGCTGAAGCTGGGCCGTAACAGGCCATCGATGGAGCCACGCAGTGGGCCGCATGCAGGCAAGTCGGGGTACCCTCATATCCAGAACATCGACAGTAGCCCCCGGGCCCAAGTAGCGCTCGAACTTGGCTTCTAGGCGAAGCCAAAGGGCAAGTGCGGAGCGCCGCGGGCCCTAACCGCCTGCAGCCTTGGACGACGCGTGGCAATTGATGGGACGTCGGCGTCTCAACTTCCCCATGCTGCCTCGGCAAACGTTCGACTTGACGAGTTGATGCTGCATGCAGAAGATCATCATTACGCGGAATCATGGAGGCCAGCGGTTGGCCTCCCTCTGACTTTAAATGAGGGGAGGGGCAGAGCCCCCCTCTCTCATCTTTTTCATTGTCTTCGCTGCTTGTCCCACCTTCTCCTCCACCTTGCTGCAGCATCCATGGCGCCGACGAGGAGATTCTCGGCCGCTGAGAAGGGAAAGGCTCCTAAGGAGGGACCATCTTTGCCACCACCCAAGAGGGGCCGCGGCCATCCCCGCAAGTACGCCGTGACCCTGGCGGTGGCCCCTAGGGGGCGCGGACGTGCTTCTTCAGAGGCCAGCGTCTCCCTTGGCTCTTGTGGCAGAGTTTCTTCTTGCAGCGGGGGCCATCAACAACGGGGCAGCCCCCGCAGCGAAGGGAGGCGTGTCTTGGTCGCTCGCCCTCCTCGGTCACGCTTCTCCTCAATTGATGTTCTCCCGGAGTTCATGGTGTGGTCGTAGAGGATCGCCGGCACCTCGTTCCGGCTTCTGCGCTTCTTCACCGGCGAGCTGCCGACCTCGGGGCTTGACGGCCTCTTGCTGCAGGCTAATGGCTGCTGCAGAAGGGCCTCGTGGATGGGGACTGAGGTCGCCGCCGCGGGCATCATGGTCCTGACCCGTGGCTGGCAGGTGTTTGCCTGTGCACGAGGCCTGAGCAGGAGGTGCACCCTCCAATTCAAGTACGATGGCTTGGTGACCCTCTTTGTGAGGGTGCTCAGGGAAGACGGCCGCTTCGCGGGTGCTGCCCAGAAGATGGCAGCGACGATGAGCTTGGTCTTGACGTCGGCCGTGCCGGCAGCAGCGATGAGTTTGGCCTTGAAGACATCCACTCATCCTCCCGCAGAGGTAGCTGATGACCCACAAGTGTAGGGGATCTATCGTAGTCCTTTCGATAAGTAACAGTGTCAAACCCAACGAGGAGCAGAAGGAAATGATAAGCGGTTTTCAGTAAGGTTTTCTCTGCAAGCACTGAAATTGTAGGTGATAGATAGTTTTGTGATAAGATAAATAGTAACGAGTAACAAGTAAATAAAGTGCAGCAACGCGGCCCAATCCTTTATGTAGCAAAGGATAAGCCCGAACAATTTCTAATAATGAGAAAGGAGCTCCCGAGGACACATTGGGAATTATCGTCAAGCTAGTTTTCATCACGTTCATATGATTCGCGTTCAGTACTTTGATAATTTGATATGTGGGTGGACCGGTACTTGGGTACTGCCCTAACTTTAAAAAGCATCCCACTTATGATTAACCACTATTGCAAGCATCCGCAACTACAAAATAAGTATTAAGGTAAACCTAACCACAACATTAAACATATGGATCCATATCAGCCCCTAACGAAGCAACCCATAAACTAGGGTTTAATCTTCTGTCACTCTAGCAACCCATCATCTACTTATTACTTCCCCATGCCTTCCTCTAGGCCCAAATAATGGTGAAGTGTCATGTAGCCGACGTTCACATAACACCACTAGAGGAAAAGGCAACATACATCTCATCAAAATATCGAACGAGTACCAAATTCACATGACTACTAATAGCAGGACTTCACCGATGTCCTCAGGAACAAACGTGACTACTCACAAAGCATATTCATGTTCATAATCAGAGGAGTAATAATATGCATAAAGGATCTGAACATATGATCTTTCACCAAGTAAACCAATTAGCATCAACTACAAGGAGTAATCAACACTACTAGCAACCCACAGGTACCAATTTGTTGTTTTGATACAAGATTGGATACAAGAGATGAACTAGGGTTTTGAGAGGAGATGGTGATGGTGAAGATGTTGATAGAGATTGACCCCCTCCCGATGAGAGGATCGTTGGTGATGATGTTGGTGATGATTTCCCCCTCCTGGAGGGAAGTGTCCCCGGCAGAACAGCTCTGCCAGAGCCCTACATTGATTCCGCCAAGGTTCCGCCTCGTGGTGGCGGAGTTTCGTCCCGTAAACTTGCCCACAATTTTTTCCAGGGTAAAAGTGATGATATAGCAGAAGATGGACACCGGAGGCCCACCAGGGGGCCCAGGAGATAGGAGGGCGCGCCCTATAGGGGGGCGGGCACCCCCTGTCTCTTGGACAGTGTGTGGCCCCCCTGGTGTATTTCTTTTGCTCAGAAATTCTTATTAATTCCAAAAATTTGTTTCGTGGAGTTTCAGGACTTTTGGAGCTGTGTAAAATAGGTTTCCAACGTTTTCTCCTTTTCCAGCTAGGATTCCAGCTGCCGGCATTCCCCCTCTTCATGGTAAACCTTGTAAAATAAGAGAGAATAGCCATTAGTATTAAGATATAATGTGTAATAACAGCCCATAATGCAATAAATATTGATATAAGAGCATGATGCAAAATGGACGTATCAACTCCCCCAAGCTTAGACCTCGCTTCTCCTCAAGCGGAAGCCGAAATCGAAAAATATGTCCAAATGTTTAGAGATAGAGGTGTTGATAAAAAAATAAAATACGGACATGAGGGCATCATGATCATTCTTATAACAGCAACATATATAGAACTTAACATATGATTTCTTATGCTTAAGTAAGAATCAATTCACAATGTCAAGTATGGTTCAAAAACTTCATTGGGTACTAACAAGCTATAATCTCAGTCATTGAAGCAATTGCAATTTATCGTAACATCAGAAAGAGTCAATAATAGAGCTTTTCAGCAAGCTCACATACTCAACTATCTCATAGTCTCCTACAATTGGTAACACTCACGCAGTACTTGTGGTTATAGAGTTTCAGCCGGACACGGAGAAAGATAGGGGCTTATTGTGTTTCCTCCCAATGTATTCACCTTTAGGTGATGTCAACAATAATAGCCCATGCTAACTTACATCCAATTGGATATATATATCATGATCTTTCAAACACGAGGAGCTTGCCAAAGGATAAAATGAAAAAGGGCAAGGTGAGGATCACCTTGACTCAAGCATAAAGTAAAAACATAAAGTAAAAGATAGGCCCTTCGCAGAGGGAAGCAGAGGTTGCCATGCGGGTTTAGAGTTGATGCACAAAATCTTAATGCAAAAGAACGTCACTTTATATTGCCCCTGGTATGTGGACCTTTATTATGCAGTCCGTCGCTTTTATTACTTCCGCAACAAGTTCATACAAAGCTTATTTTCTCTGCACTAATAAGTCATACATATTTAGATAGCAATTTTTATTGCTTGCAACATGACAACTTACTTGAAGGATCTTACTCAATCAATAGGTAGGAATGGTGGACTCTCATGGCAAAACTGGGTTTAAGGGTAATTAGAAGCACAAGTAGTATCTCTACTTGGTGCAAGGAATTTGGCTAGCATGAGGGGGAAAGGCAAGCTCAACATGTTTGTAAGGTCAATGACAATATACTTTAACTGAGATGTCAGAAAACATAAACCATTCTGTTGTCTTCCTTGTCCAACGTCAACTCTTTTAGCATGTCATACTTAATGAATGCTTCACAATCATAAAAGATGTCCAAGATAATATATTTATATGTGAACCCCTCTTTCCTTATCACTTCCTATTAATTGCAATGATGACCAAGGCTACGTTCATCAACTCTCAACAATTTTTATGCCTCATACTTTCTATGTGTGAAGTTATCACTACCCATAAGATCAGTATGAACTGTTTTATTCTTTCTACTTTCTCAAGAACATAGCAACATAGCGAAGCCCTTGACTCAACACTAATATTTATTATAGATAGCTCACGGACTCGATTACAATAAGATATCACAAAGCAAAACTCGAAGCTACTTAATATCAAAACTTCCATCTACTAGATCATGATACTACTAAAAGGATCGAACTAAATAAAGCGGTAAAGATAGGAGTGTGATGGTGATATGATACCGGGTCACCTCCCCCAAGCTTGGCAGTTGCCAAGGGGAGTGCCCATACCCATGTGCTTAGGTCCTCGGAGGTGATGGAGGGGTTGTTGCATTTTTCTTATCGAGCTTGCGTCTGAGGCTAAAATTTTCCTCCCTCAGATCCTCATGCTTGAGCTCAAGTTTCATTATCTTTTTGCATAATGCCGCCTTGCTGTCCTGCAAAAAACGTGGTGCGATAGATTGGACCTGAGGGAGGCTTGACTTATTGAACTCCACATGCATATCGCCAGGTTGAGGTAGTGGATCGTCCTCTTCATCGGAGCTTGTCTCCTCCTTCCCCTTTGGATCTTAATCTTCTTCTTCCTCCGTGGTCCATCCATAATGTTCCACATCCCCATATGCTTTTGGATTTGCGATATAGTCAACCATATAGCTTTCTCCCTCCGAATCTTGGGACGACATTTTGCTCCAAATCTGCAACAGGAACAACTTGAAACGAAAACAGGGGATATTTGCGTGATACGGTGGACAAAACCTTTGGGAGTATATATAATGAATTTTTACCGACCAAAATACGTAATGTGCAAGAAAACTGAGTCTAGGAGGCACACGAGGTGCCCACGAGACAGGGGGGCGTGCCCTACAGGGGGGGCGCCCTCCACTCTCGTGGGATCCTCGTGTCCCTTTCGGACTACTTCTTTCTTCCTAAAATTCATAAATATTCCAAAACTGATAAAAATTGCCATTGGAGTTGTTTTGGAGTCGGTTTACTTACCGTACCACATACATATACCTTTTTGGAGTCTAGAACGTTCTGGAAAGTGTCCCTTATGTATTCCTCAGGGGTTATGGTTTCAATAATATTAGTTTCAACATTGATAGGATTTCCTGAAATATAATGTTTAATTCTTTGACCGTTTACCACCCTCGGATTTGTGCCTTCGAAGTTGTTGATCTTTATAGCACCAGAACGATAAACCTCCTCGATAACGTATGGACCTTCCCATTTTGAGAGAAGTTTTCCTGCAAAAAATCTTAAACAAGGGTTGAATAATAAAAAATAATCTCCTACGTTAAACTCATGCTTTTGTATGCTCTTATCATGCCAGTGTTTGACTTTTGCTTTGAAAAGCTTGGCATTCTCATAGGCCTGGGTTCTCCATTCATCAAGTGAGCTAATATCAAACAACCTCTTCTCACTGGCGAGTTTGAAGTCATAATTGAGCTCTTTGATAGCCCAATATGCCTTATGTTCAAGTTCAAGAGGTAAATGACACGCTTTCCCATAAACCATCTTATATGGAGACATACCCATAGGATTTTTGTATGCAGTTCTTGTAACACCAACGATGCGGCTATATCTCCAACGTGTCGAAGCACGACTTAGAGGCATAACCACATTGTTGTTTTGTCCCAAGAAGGGTCATCTTCACACAATCCCATGTAATGAACAAGACTATGATAAAGAGTTGGCTTACAATCGCCACTTCACACAAGCACTTAAATAAATCATACATCATTCATAGTACATGCATAGTCCGACTACGGACGAAGCCAAAAGAAAAGATGATAATACAACTGCTAGATCCCCGATCGTCCCAACTGGGCTCCACTACTGATCAACATGAAACGAAACATAGCAACGACCAAGATCTTCGTTGAGCTCTCATCTGAGCTCGGTAGCATCACCTGCACTAGAATCATCGGCACCTGCAACTGTTGTGATAGTATCT
This sequence comes from Triticum aestivum, assembly GCF_018294505.1. NCBI lineage: Eukaryota > Viridiplantae > Streptophyta > Magnoliopsida > Poales > Poaceae > Triticum > Triticum aestivum. The sequence goes on along the minus strand of NC_057804.1, from coordinate 257,722,756 downwards.
GGTGAGTCACAAGGACTCAACAATCTCAAAACCCACGGGATCAAGACTATTTAAGCTTATGGGTAGGAAGTGGTAATGAAGTGGAGTTGCAGCAAGCATTAAGCAAATATGGTGGCTAACATACGCATGTAAGAGCGAGAAGAGAAGCAACGGAACGGTCGAGAAGCTAGAAGTGATCAAGAAGTGATCCTGAAACTACTTACGCACAATCATAACACAAAGACCGTGTTCACTTCCCGGACTCCGCCGAAAAGAGACCATCACGGCTACACACACGGTTGATGCATTTTAATTAAGTCAAGTGTCAAGTTCTCTAGAACCGGATATTAACAAATTCCCATCTGCCACATAACTGCGGGCATGGCTCTCAAAAGTTTAAACCCTGCAGGGTGTCCCAACTTAGCCCATCACAAGCTCTCACGGTCAACGAAGGATACTCCTTCTCCCAGGAAGACCCGATCAGTCCCGGAATCCCGGTTTACAAGACATTTCAACAATGGTAAAACAAGACCAGCAAAATCGCCCGATGTGCTGACAATCCCGATAGGAGCTGCACATATCTCGTTCTCTAGGCAACACCGGATTATACATCCTACGAGTAAAACCAGCCCTCAAGTTTCCCCGAGGTAGCCCCGCAGTCTACTTAGTTCGAACCAGCACTTAGAGAAGGACTGGCCCGGGGGGGCTAAAATAAAGATGATCCTTGAGTCTGCAGAACCCAAGGGAAAAAGTCTTAGGTGGCAAATGTTAAAACCAAGGTTTGGCCTTGCTAGAGGAGTTTTATTCAAAGCAAACTGTTAAGGGGGTCCCATAAATCACCCAACCGCGTAAGGAACGCAAAATCAAGGAACATAACACCGGTAAGACGGAAACTAGGGCGGCAAGAGTGGAACAAAACACCAGGCATAAGGCCGAGCCTTCCACCCTTTACCAAGTATATAGATGCATTAATTAAATAAGAGATATTGTGATATCCCAACATAATCCTGTCCATCATGGAGCAATCTTCAACTTCACCTGCAACTAACAACGCTATAAGAGGGGCTGAGCAAAGTGGTAATGTAGCCAAGCAACGGTTTGCTAGGAAGGGTGAAAAGGTTAGAGGCTGACATGGCAATATAGGAGGCATGGTAAACAAGTGATAGGCAGCGCAGCATAACGATATAACAAAGCAACTAGCAAGCAAAGATAGAAGAGATATCGAGGGTAATGGTCATCTTGCCTGAGATCCCGCAAGGAAGAAGAATGCATCCAAGAAGAAGACAAACAGATGTAGACGAACGGATCCTCACAATCGCAACGTAACCAGAACTATCAAGGAGAAGCGCAACCGGAAAGATGCAAACGACATGGTAAACACACAAGCATAATCATGGCATGATGCACAATCAAGTATGATGCATGTCCGGTTTAATGAGGCATGGCATGGCAAAGTGCAACAAACAATACTACAAGTTAGGTGGATCTCAATATGCAATGAGTTGCATATTGACAAAACACCACATGCAATTATTTAGTTTGATCTCGTTATAAGCTACTCAACAATATTAAATATTGTTAAACATGGCAAGAGGTGAGGCATAAGTAAACTAACTATTTAGTCAAGTTTAAGTGAGACCGGAAATAACAAACAACAATTCCGGAAAATCCTCATATGCATATTTTGGAATTGGTACTGTTCTGCCCTATACACAATTTTAGAGTTGTTAAACATGCAAAGTGATGCCACCATGTTAATCTATGCATTTTTTCACCCCAAATACATATAAAGTTTATTTAAAATGGAGCTATGGTTATTTAGTTATGAAATAAATCATTTTAACATGGCAATTACGCAAATTTAAACAAACAACATTTTAAACATTTTAAACATGGATGAAAGTGGCATATTGTGAAACTAGACAGAATCCTAAGCATTTTACATGTTTAAATCATTTTATTATGATGCATGGTTTGTTAGTTATTAAATGCATGAACTTGAGGGACTAATCCGTAAAACAACGTTCCTGTTGATAAATGATAAAATCACCACGAAAAAAACGACATGGGCCGAAACTACTGGCCAACAGCGGAAAAAAAACAGGAGGGCGCTGGAGGTGGCCTCACCATGGGCCATGGCCCAGTCGGTGGAGGAGGCAGACCGGGCGAACAGGCGGCTTCGCAGGGCGCAATGCGGCTGGGCCTTCGTGAGATGCGGCCCAGGCACAGTCGCGACGACTGGCGGGCGAGCGGCTCAGCGAGGAAGCGCGGTCAACGCGGGGTGGGGCGCTCGTTTGGTCGAACCGAACGAAGCAGAGGTGAGGTCGGGCCTGGCAGCGCGGGACTTGGTAGGATGACGGAGCCGCGCGACGAGGTACTCGGGCGTGCGGTTAACAGGGAGACCTGGAGTAGAGGAGCGCTGCTTCTCCTTGTAGCCACGAGCACACGCTTGATGCAGGACGGGGCTCGAAGGAGAGGAAGCAGGGTCAGTGGACTTGACCTGGCGATGGAGCACACGCGAGCGACGGGGACAGAGACTTGACGGCGGGATCAACGAGGAGGCATCGGAGATGGCCAGATCTGGGCCAGAGGCAGACGTTGGCGGCTTTCGCGAGCGGCGGCCGTTCCTGTAGCGGTGAAGTACAGAGAGATATGGAGATCGTGAGAGAGATCGAAGGGGAAGGAGAGAAAACAGTAGGGGGGAAGGGAGGAGAGGTGCATCCTGGTGGTGGTGGTTGTCGCTGGCCGGACGGATGAGAGGCCGGAAACATGACGCGATAGCGGCGAGCTCTCCCAATCCGCTCGGGGATCGAAGCAGGAGGAGGGGGCTCGTGCGGGAGCTGTGTGTTTGGGTTGCAGAACCTCTCAGGGCCGTCCGATCTAAGATTTGGCAGTCCAGATCGAGTGGAAGTGGCTGTGGTAGTTGGCTGGATCTGAAGGGAGGAGGGAGGAGGCTGTGGGATCGAGGGAGGGGGATCCCGAGAGGATTTTGTGGAGTGGAGGCGGGATGGGACATCTCCCTAGAAGTTAGGGTTTGCCCATATTTGCACTAGGGGTCTTTATATATGGAAAAGATGGGGTTTCTGGATCATCCGATTAGAATCGAACGGTCGAGATAAATGGCTTAGGGGAGTCCAACAACTAAACGCAGATATTTTATAGATGTTTGGGGATGATCCGGACTCATCGGTCACGACAGCCCGGTTCGGGTTTGGAGCAGTTTTCGGACACGCCAAGAGGAGGGTCAGTGGTTGTGCAGAGGGAGATAAGACCAATGTGTGCGAGGTGTGGTTGGTCTTGGAATGGACAACGATAACAACGGAGAGACATGGCAACTACGAATGGATGCAAGCTTTATGAAAACATGCAGATGCAATGCACATGATGCTATGAGATGAAATGCAAGACATGAACAAGATGCAAAACAAAAGACAAAAACCCAACCCGGAGAAAATAACATATCACATAGCTGGAAATGGCAAGAGTTGGAGTTACAACTATGGAAAGTTACATCCGGGGTGTTACTACACTCCACCACTACAAGAGGATCTCGTCCCGAGATCTAGGATGGCACCGGAGAGAAACGGAAGAGGAAGAGAAAAGGTAAAACTAAGTTGCTTATTTGACGAACGAGTGAAACCATGAACCTCAAGAGGTTGAAAAGTTGAAAGTAAGAACATAACAGAGTTAAACACAATTGAGAGCACTGCGGTTGAAAATAGAAACAAGGAACACCATGTGAACCTTGGAGGTTGCAAAGCTATGAATGACGAGCACAATGAACAAGAAGGAATTGAAACCACTCTGGTTGAAATGAGATAAGATTGAATAAGAATGATATAATTTTTGGCAGCACTCCGATTGTAAATGGAAGGAATTGAACATGAACTTGAGAAGATGGGATGATACTTGATTATATCAACAACACACTGCCTCCGGAACTATTGAAAGAATGGCACAAGGGGTAAGAAGGATTTCAGCCAGCACTCAGGTTGAAAAGAGAGGCAAAACTTGATAAGATGAAAGAACTTGAATGAGAACACAACACTCCGGTTAAATGGATAAGCAAGAAAATAACATGATCTTGACAAAACGAGATGATGGGTCAATGAGAGCAACCTCACAAAGCCTCCGGAAGAAAGAATAGAAGATGGATCATTGGAATAACAGAATGGAGAAGGAAATGCCAACTTCTGCCACAAATGAGCTTGGAAAGCACCCTTCCAAGAAGGTTAGAACGGAGTTGTTGGAAACCAACAACGAAACGAATAATCTTGTTGTGGGATTATGGAAAACATCTCAAAATTATGAGGTGACAACCGGCCACTAACGGAAGCAATTGCTTGCTTGAGATCAATGAAGAGATGAAAAGTGCTTTCGTTAAGAGGATAGGAGAAAACTTGGATCATTGATAAGCACCACAATAGCAAAATTCCTTAGGGAATGCTTTAGTGAAATATGACACAAGATAACTCCAACAAAGAGATTGATGGATTTAAAATACCTCAATCTTGACAATTTGAATCACCAAGGGAAATTGTCAAGAGTGACATAACACCACCTCAAAAGATAAGATAGAAAGAATTGCACTTCGGAATGCAAGATGAAGAATGCTTGAACGCCTCAAAACAAAACATGTGTTGAACACCATGTTTAATTTTGAGTAAAGCTTGGCCGGTCATAACTTCAAGAGAAATCTTGAAGAACAATTGGAGATTGAAAGGAATCCTTGAGGAACCATCATGTAGAGCCTCCATGAGGAACTCCGGTAATAAAAGGATGATACAAAGAAAGAGAAGTTGAAAACATAAGGTGAAGCCTTGCAATGATTTAGATGGAGCTACAGAATGAGTAAACTTTGAACTCCGAACAAGAAAGATGAATAACTTGGAACCGAGAATTGATATCATGAACGAACTCCAGAAGAAGGAATTAATCACTTGGATGAAACAAGAATAAGAATTATGTTATGCGTATCCTGCACCAATTTAAATTGATGACAAGCAACGGATTTGGCATGCCACTTATTTTTCTTGAAAAGATTGACGAGAGAAATAGCGCAACTTGGGAAGGTCTTCCACGAACCACCGGTGGGGTTTGGAAACAGCGAATGAATTGATATGATAACGGAGGAAGAGAAATCTTGAACGAACCACCGAAAGAATTGACAATGGAAGTAGCAAAGGCACAATTCACCGGGAAGAATTGGAAAACGAATGAAGATACATGAGGGGATTTAGATACAAGAGAACGAAGAGGCCATGAACTAATTAGAGGATATTTGAACAATTCACCGGTAAGATTTGGAGAACGGTAGGTACACGCTGAGAATGAAGAATTATGACATGATGGCCTTTGGAGGAAAGAAATGGAAACAACTCATGAAATGCTCCAGATGGGTGAAAAGAATTCCCACAATCGAAAACAATTATGGGAGGATGGCAACAAACTTGAACTATGCATCTTTGGAAGAACGGGTAAGGATTTAAGAGGAACTCTTCTTCGATCTTCAAAATCGGAGAATGACAAGGAGAAACACCACCCAATTGTTGAGGCACTCCGGAATGATTAAAAGAGGAAAGGTTGAACCAAAGATGAAAATAATTTGAAAGCGATCTTGGAGAAGGAATATGACTGATGAGAATTCATTCTTACGTCAAACTTGGAAAAGAATTTGAGAATAGCTCCAGAAAAATAAAAGAGTCAGGTAAGATCCCGGGAAAAGACCTGTGGGTTAGGGCCTGCTCAAAAGAAAACACCATTGAACAATTTTAAATAGAGGTTTCACCAGTTGAAGTAAATGGCTTGAATGAGAGAAAAACCTTGAAGTAACTCGAACGGATTAAGAATGGCAACACAAGTCTTGTGTGATATCTTCAGCACTCCAGAATAAATGAATAGGAATAAGTGAATGATTAAGAGGTGCATCGGCATGAGAAAGCATTAGAAACGAGGAAAGGAATATGATGAATATCGAAAGCTTGAATTGGATCCATCGGAGAAGAAAAAACAATGCAGGATGATGAACTTGAAACTGTTGAGCATCTTCATGGGAAATCACCGGATAAGAACATTGAAAGAAAAGAATGAAGAGACTTCCCACAAATAAAAGGATACATGATTAAGAAATCGGAGTCCTTGAAGAAAAAGGGTGGGAGGGCGGGAAAACAAAGGCAACTTGGGGATGGATGAAACAAACACCGGTGAGAAAACTTAGAGTTGATCTAGCGGATGTTGAAAATGATCCGATCCACTTGAAGAGAAGCACACCAGTTGGAAAAGAGTTGACATGACAACCTCAGTGATCAAGAAGGATTAGTACTCCCATAGAAATATGAGAACACAATTTAGAAAAGGTATGGAATCAACACTTGACATTGAAGCAACTCGAATACCACAAATAAAACAAACAAAGGATTTGGCTTGCAGAATAAGCCGGAACAAACATATGATAGAGATTTCGTCCGAAGTTTTCATGGTGGGGCCCACACGGGCTCGATCGTACAGCACCATCTTGTACAAGGCAGTGCACATGACATACGAAGCATCCCCGAAGCAGCATAGCCAAGGGTTCTTTAAGACACAACAAGACCACTGTAAAAACGACCGTGGATAGGCGGACCACTAGACGTCGAACCCCAATCGCATATCATGCATCTGTCGGAAAAAAACTAGAGCTACTTGAATTCCCACCTATAAAACTCCCGAAACTTTCTGGTTATCCAATCTGGTGTTGGGGATACAGTGGAAGCAATATATCTCACCCAAAACTAACAATCCCTACATCCAAGTTGTATCCATCCGTCAACACATAACCAAGAAACCTTCGGAAATCGTGTACCTCAACCTTCGAAAAGCATCCGTTATACAAGCTATGGCAATACTCCCGAACTCCCTAGTACTGGGTGGCGCCGAGGTTATCTCACCAACAACTTCATAAAAGAGATTTTCGATGTCGGCAAAACTCAGGTATTCCAGAACTGCAACGACAAAATTATGATGACAACACCTCGGAGCTCAACTCCCTGGGACACTGCCACAACCCCTAAATGTCAGGAGGCACCAAGAACAATGTTCTCATCATAAGAATATCGAAACGATCCCAAGATACCCGCGTGGTCCTAAAAAAAATTTAGTGAAATTTGAGGAGAGGAAAGACAAAACATCTATGTTAGGAGGCCTCACCAGAGCAACGAAGGGACTGAGGAGTAAAAAGAATCCTACTCTCCGATATATATAATCCTAAGACTCAAAACATTTTTGTTCTAGACTCAACAATGCCAGCGATTCGATCAAGCAGGGGGGCTCCTAAGTCGGGGATGGCTCTGATTACCAACTTGTAACACCCACGATGCGGCTATATCTCCCACGTGTCGAAGCACGACTTAGAGGCATAACCGCATTGTGGGTTTGTCGCAAGAAGGGTCATCTTCACACAATCCCATGTAATGAACAAGAATGGGATAAAGAGAGTTGGCTTACAATCGCCATTTCACACAATACATAAATAGATTCATACATCATCCAAAATACACTCATAGACCGACTACGGTCAAATCCAAATGAAAAGAAGATAACCCCAAATGCTAGATCCCCGATCGTCCCAACTGGGATCCACTACTGATCATCAGGAAACGAAACATAGTAACGACCAAGGTCCTCGTCGAACTCCCACTTGAGCTTGATTGCGCCACTTGCACTGGTATCCTCGGCACCTGCATCTGTTTTGGTAGAATCTGTGAGTCACGGGGACTCAGCAATCTCAAACCCGCGAGATCAAGACTATTTAAGCTCATGGGTAGGAAATGGGTAAGGTGGTGGAGCTGCAGCAACCACTAAGCATATATGGTGGCTAACATACGCAAGTGAGAGCGAGAAGAGAAGCAACGCATCGGTCGAGAAGCTAGCAGTGATCAAGAACTGATCCTGAAACTACTTACGTTCATACATAACCCAAACCGTGTTCACTTCCCGGACTCCGCCGAGAAGAGACCATCACGGCTATACACGCGGTTGATGCAATTTAATGAAGTCAAGTGTCAAGTTCTCTACAACCGGACATTAACAAATTCCCGTCTGCCACATAACCGCGGGCACGGCTTTCTAAAGATAATACCCTACAGGGGTGTCCCAACTTAGCCCATCACAAGCTCTCACGGTCAACGGAGGATATACCTTCTCCCAGGAAGACCCGATCAGTCTCGGAATCCCGGTTTACAAGACATTTCGACAATGGTAAAACAAGACCAGCAAAGCTGCCCGATCTGCCGACAAATCCCGATAGGAGCTGCACATATCTCGTTCTCAGGGCACACCGAATAAGTCAAGCTATGAGTAAAACCAGTCCTCAAGTTTCCCCGAGGTGGCCCCGCAGGCTGCTCGGTTCGGACCAACAATCGAAGGAGCACTGGCTGGGAAGGGCTAAAATAAAGATGACCCTCGGGCTCGCGAAAACCCAAGGGAAAAGGTATATGTGGCAAATGGTAAAACCAAGGTTGGGCCTTGCTGGAGGACTTTTATTCAAGGCAAACTGTCAAGGGGGTCCCATAAATCACCCACCCGCGTAAGGAACACAAAATCAAGGAACATAACACTGGTATGATGGAAACTAGGGCGGCAAGAGTGGAACAAGACACCAGGCATAAGGCCGAGCCTTCCAACCCTTACCAAGTATTTAGGTGCATTAATTAAACAAGAGATATTGTGATGTCCCAAAATATCCATGGTCCAACAAGGAACAAACATCATCTTCACCTGCAACTAGCAACGCTATAAGAGGGGCTCAGCAAAAGCGGTGACATAGCCAAACAACGGTTTGCTAGGAAAGGATGGTTACAGGCTTGACATGGCAATATGGGAGGCATGATAAACAAATGGTAGGTAGAGCAACCATAGCGATAGGGCGAGCAACTAGCAAAGCAAAGATAGAAGTGATATCGAGGGTATGGTCATCTTGCCTGCAAGGTTCTCAGAGTTGTCGAAAGCTTGATCCTCGTTAGCGTACTCAACAGGTTCCTCGTGCATGTACTCGTCTCCCGGATCTACCCAAAGCAAGAACACAAGCAATGGAACCACAATAAATCACGATGCAATGCACAAGCAACATGATGCAATACATGGCATGATATGCGAGATGTGATATGCAATGCATATGCGTGCTCCGGAAGGAAAATGATGAACAAGGTATCAACTTGGTAAACCAAGTATGCCGCTGGAAAGATGAGATGATTTCGGTTGAAATCGATATAAAGATCACCGGAATCGGATGCACGGTTTGCAAATGGCAAGCAAAACAAGGATGGCACAATTCTGCGATTAACAGCACGATGCTACATAGAATACGTCTAGAGACTATGCTACAACATCCCAACATATCAACAAAGCACATGGCAGTGAAGTACAAGAGATGCTTGACAAAAGATGAACACTGATCTACGGCTAATTCACAAATTAACAGGTTCAAACAAGCATGGCAAAAGTGCAATAGATATCAGCTTCATAGACTTTGTGCGAATACTGAACATGGCAGAAACAGCATCAGGAAGCAATGTTTAGGGCAAGCAAACATCATGCTACAGGAACATATCATAGAAACTAAAGGCGTGGAATGATACTACTAAATGCATAGAACAAAAATCCCTTACTGACCATGAGCCAAAAAGGATCAGAAGATATGATCGCGCCCATGTAAACATAGCAAGTTTCGTTAACAGATTCAGCAAACAGAGCATGACATTCACAGAATTATGAAGGCATCTTTGCGAGCTCGATTCACTCACCACAAGTCATTGCATGACAACATAAGCATAGAAACAGCAAGAAGACATGTTTATTAAACTAACCAAGGTAAGAACAAGTTCATAGTATGCAAGGATCAACTAGAACAACCTTGGCAAAATTGAATAACATGTAAACAATCTTCCAGGAAACATTTTCTAGCAAAAGTACGAGCAAGAAAATGACATGCTAGTATACACCATAATTGCAAATAGGGGCAGGGATGGATAGAGAATAACCATATGTTCAAAACATCCTTACTGAAGTATCTCAAAATATGCATGTATCTCTCTGTAGCATCAAGTTTACATGACATCAAAATAACAGCAGAACAGGGACTGAAATGAGCAACATCACGAAGCCTAGTTTGCATGCTTGTACTAGTTACCACATTGATCAAAAAAATACATGGTAGGCACCTCTGTAAAGATGGATTGGCATAGCACAAAATACATGTAGATCTCATGCCCATAAGATGCACACATGAAATGCAACAAAAATGACAAAACATCAAGTTCTGTTAACAGACAGCAGTAAACATATACAATTTTTGCAACGATGATTTGGGCATCAACATGAGCTCAAACTGACATTGCACAATGGAATAAAGTGAAGAGCATCTCATGATGAACATTTTGATATATTATATGCATGAAGCGGAGCTAAGGTCATGGAGTTATGATGCGATGAACAGAGCCACATTTTATGACAGGAAAAAAATACTTGGTGGGATTTTCACCTCCGAATCCCAGATCTAGGGTTTCGGGCGCGCGAACCGAGGATCGCCGGAGATGGGGCGGCTCGACGGCCGGAGAGGAAGGGGAGGCGCCGGTGGGACGGGGACGGGCGGATCCGGGCGGCGCCGGCCCGGATCTGATCGGAGCTGGAGCCGGCGGCCGGCGGCGACCAGGGTGGCGGCGGGCGGCCGGGGCGAAGGTGCGGGACGGCGGCGAACGGCGGCACGGAGGAGCGCGGGCGACGGGTGGAGGCGGAGGCGCGCTCGGGCGCGGGCGGCGGAGACGGGCCGCGGGGGCCTCACGCGGGCCTGGCGGGCAGGCGGCGGCGCGCGGTGGCCGGGGCCACGTGGCGGCTCCTGGCTGGCTCGGGTGCGGCGGCGGATGCGTCCGGTGCCGGGCGGACGTGTCAGGCGCCCGGAGGAAGGGGAAGACTAGGATTTCGCCCGCAAATTTAGGGGAGGGGCACATATTTATAGGTAGAGGAAGCTAGGAGATTCCAAATGGAGTGCGGTTTTCGCCCACACGACCGTGATCTGACGACGGAGAGCATGGAAGTGACTTAGATGGGTTATTGGGCTGTTTTGGAGGGGTGTTCGGCTGCAACCCGAAAGAGGCCTTTGCGGATACCCGGTTAACCGTTGGAGTATCAAACGACCTCTAAATGGCACGAAACTTGACAAGCGGTCTACAGGTGCTATACCAAGGCCGCTTGGAAAACCTCGGGCCATTCCAAGAAAGTTTAACACCCGCTCACGGAAAGAGACAAGAGGGGTGCGCCGGTGCATGTGGCAGTGTCGGATTGCAAAACGAACAACGGGGAAAATGCTCGAATGCATGAGACGAACACGTATGCAAATGAGATGCACATGATGACATGATATGAGATGCATGACATGAACAAAAATGCAAAACAAAAGACAAAAACCCAACCACGGAGGGAATATCATAACACATAGCCGAAAATGGCCAGAGTTGGAGTTACAAATAAGGAAAGTTACATCCGAGGTGTTACAACACTCCACCACTACGAGAGGATATCGTCCCGAGATCTAGGACTGAAAGAACTCCGGATATTCAGAACGGAGGTGATCCTCGCGCTCCCAGGTGGCTTCTCGGTCGGAATGGTGTGACCACTTCACTTTTAGGAATTTGATAGACTTGTTGCTAGTCTTGCGCTCGGTTTCTTCAAGAATAGCAATGGGGTGCTCATGATAAGAGAGATCTTGGAGGTCAATTTCTTCGAAGTTGATAGTGTGCTCAGGCATCTTGAAGCACTTGCGAAGCTATGACACGTGAAACACATCATGCACATTCGCAAAGTTGGACGGAAGCTCAAGTTGATAGGCAAGATCGCCTCTTTCGCCAATGATCTTGAAAGGACCCACGTATCTAGGGGCAAGCTTCCCTTTGATACCGAAGCGACAAGTGCCTTTCATTGGAGAGACGCGGAGGTAGACATGGTCTCCGATTTCAAAAGCCACATCACAGTGCTTGTCATCATAATAGCTCTTTTGGCGCGATTGCGCGGCCTTGAGATTCTCACGAATGACTTTGCACATTTCTTCAGCTTCTGTGATCAAGTCATTGCCAAGAAGTTGGCGTTCACCCATCTCGGACCAATAGAGAGGAGTACGACACTTTCTGCCATAAAGAATATCGAATGAGGCCTTGCCCGAACTTGCTTGGAAGCTGTTGTTGTAGGAGAACTCGGCATATGGAAGACAATCTTCCCACTTCATACCAAAAGAGATGACACAAGCCCTGAGCATATCTTCGAGGATTTGATTGACTCGCTTGACTTGGCCACTTGTTTGAGGATGGAAAGATGTGCTGAAGCGAATGTTGGTGCCCATTGCCTTCTGAAAGGAGTCCCAGAACTTAGAAGTGAAGATGCTTCGACGGTTTGAAGAAATAAATTGTGGAATACCATGCAAGGAGACAATCCTGGAGGTGTATAGCTCTGCCAACTGAGCTGATGTGATAGATTCTTTGATTGGAAGGAAATGAGCCACTTTAGTAAGCTTGTCAATGACAACGAAAATAGCATCATCCCACGCTTGGACTTTGGAAATCCAATCACGAAGTCCATCTCGATATGGTCAAACTTCCATTCCGGAATAGCAAGAGGTTGGAGGAGACCAGCTGGTCATTGGTGTTCTGCTTTCACCCTTCTGCAGACATCACATTCATTCACGAATTGAGCAATCTCTCGCTTCATTCGAGTCCACCAATACGACTGCTTGAGGTCATGGTACATCTTCGTACTTCTAGGATGAATGGATAGAAGGGAATTGTGTGCCTCGTTCATAATGACTTTTCTCAGATCGCCTTTAGGAATCACAATTCGGTCCTCGAAGAAAAGAGTATCTTTGTCATCAATGTGGAAGCACTTGTATTTGGAAATGCCCTTGTCGATACCACGTTTCATCTTTTTCACCATGGTATCCAGGAGTTGTGCCTCATGAATTTGATCTTCCAAAGTTGGAGTGACTATGAGGTTGGCAAGAAAGCCTTGAGGAACAACTTGAAGATTGAGTTTGCGGAAAACTTCACAAAGGTCTGGTTGGAATGGCTTGAGAATTAAGCTGTTGCAATAAGCCTTTCTGCTCAGAGCATCTGCAATCACATTCGCCTTGCCAGGAGTATATTCAATACTTGGATTGTACTCTTGAATCATTTCGACCCATCGAGTTTGCCTGAGTTTGAGATTGGGTTGAGTGAAGATATACTTGAGGCTCTTGTGATCGGTGAAAATGTCCACTTTCCTTCCCAACAAGAGATGTCTCCATGTTATCAAAGCATGGACAACTGCCGCCAACTCAAGATCGTGAGTGGGGTAGTTCTTTTCGTTGGGCTTCAACTGACGAGAGATATAGGCCACAACTTTCTTCTCTTGCATTAACATGGCACCGAGACCTTGAAGAGAAGCATCACAGAAAACTTCGAATGGCTTGGATTCGTCAGGAGGAGTCAAGACAGGAGCTGAGACAAGCTTCTCTTTGAGAGTGTTGAAAGCAACGTCGCACTCAGGTGACCAGACATACTTGACATGCTTCTGGAGGAGGTTGGAAAGAGGCTTTGCAATCTTAGAGAAATTCTCAACGAATCTTCGGCAATAGCTTGCAAGACCAAGAAAACTGCGGAGCTGCTTGACATTCTGAGGAGGTTCCCAATTCACAATTGCAGACACCTTCTCGGAATTAACAGTGATGCCTTTGGCGGAGATGATGTGACCAAGATAAAGAACTTCATCAAGCCAGAACTCACATTTGGAAAACTTCGCATAGAATTGATGCTCTCTGAGCTTGTCGAGCACCAATCGCAAATGTTTGGCATGATCCTTCTTATTCTTGGAGAAGACCAAAATATCATCGAGATACACCAGAACGAATTCATTGGTGTAGGGGTTGAAGTTGAAGTTCATCATTCGAGAGAATGTTGGAGGAGCATTGACAAGGCCGAAAGACATGACAGTATATTCATAAGAACCATAGCTTGTTCTGAATGTTGTCTTGGGAATATCTTGTTCACGAATGCGAATCTGATGATAACCCATACGGAGGTCAAGCTTGGAGAATACTTTAGCACCTTTGAGTTGCTCGAATAGCTCATTGATGTTGGGAAGTGCATACTTGTTCTTGATTGTCTTCTTATTCAATGGACGGTAATCAACGCATAGTCGGTCCGTGCCATCCTTCTTCTGGACAAAAATAATTCCACAACCCCATGGAGATGAACTCGGTTTGATCAAACCCAGACGCTCTTGTTCATCGAGCTGTTTCTTCAATTCCTTCAGCTCTTTAGATCCAAGCTTGTATGGACGCTTGCAAACGGGTTCAGTGCGAGGCTCAAGATCGATAACAAACTCGACTGGCCGGTGCGGAGGCATACCCAGAAGCTCTTCTGGAAAGACATCTTGGTACTCACAAACGACTGGAATCTGAGAGATAGCATCCAACTCGCCCTTCTCATTGAGAGAAAACAACTGGATGGTTTCATCACGAGCGGCATAGATGATAATATCCTCAGAAGAGTGTGTCAATTGAATCTCTCTAGTAGCACAATCAAGTTGAGCTTTGTGATGAGAAAGCCAGTCCATCCCGAGAATTAGATCAATATCCAAGTCACCAAGGACAATTGGTTTAGCCAGAAATTTATAGTCGCCCATCTTGATTGTGGTATCCGGAACCACCAAACTGGACCTCAACTGTTTACCCGGAGAAACGACATCGATGGGTTTACCCAAATGTGACGAAGTGAATTCATGCTTGGCAAAAAACGGTCTTGACATGAAACAATGTGATGCACCAGTGTCAAATAAGACTTTTGCAGGAATAGAGTTAACTGGAAGGTTACCCATGATAACATATGAAGAATCCTCTGCCTAAGTTGCATTCATCATGTTCACCTTTGCATGCTTTGGATTATGCTTGACCACTGCATTTCTTGAAGACCTCACAGGAGGAGCAGGCGGAAGGCACCTTTGGTTGAAGCACTTGTTCGCGTAGTGACCTTTCTGCTGGCACTTGTTGCAAGTCACCTCTAAGAGCGGACGATGATAAGGAGCATTTGACCTTGGAGCTTGAGAATTTGACTTGTTCTGATAGCTTGGGTTGGGTCGGTGGGAAGATCCACGACCACCTGAGTTCTTCTGCTGATACGGCTGACGAAACGGAGGGGGAGGAAGGTAGAACTTCTGCTGCTTAGCTGCCACTTATGAGGAAGAAGAAGACTGAACTGCATCCCTGATTCTCTTTTTAGAAGCCTCACACTTGAGCTGAGCACCTTCTTGCTTGAGGGCCATATTGTAGAATTGATCGAACTGAGTAGGCTCAACAAGAATGAGAGCTAACTGCAGATCCTCTCTAAGGCCACCTCTGAATTGATAGATCATACTCTTTTCATCAGGAACGTCTTGTTTAGCAAAGCGGGCAAGTTTCTGAAACTGCTTGTTGTATTCGTACATAGACATGCTGCCTTGCTTGAGATTGCGGAACTCCTCACGCTTGCTCTCAACAACACTGGTAGGAATGTGGTGAGCTTTAAAGTCCCGACAGAAGTCAGTCCAAGTAATCACTCTACCTCCTCTGGAATCTTTGTATTGCTGGAACCAATTAGCTGCTTGGTCCTTGAGCTGAAAAGAAGCGAACTTGACGTAGTCCTTAGGCCTGACATTGCTACATTCAAAATGCTTGGTGATATCCACGAGCCAATCATCGGCGTCTGTGGCCTCGGCACAGTAGCTGAAAGACTTCGGCTGATTTGCAAGGAACTGGTTGAGGGTAGGAAACTGAGGCTGATGATTGAACTGCCCTTGACCTTGATTCCTTTGGTTGCCTTGGCCTTGGTTGCACTCTTGCATGAGCTGAATCACCATCTGAGCGTTAGCGTTTGTGGCTGCCATCGAAGCTTCCCATGCCTTCGAAGGCGGAGGTGGAGGTGGAGGGTTCGCCTGACTCCCATCATTGTGTTCCAGATTCTGATGCGTTGGCGGAGCCATCCTGAAGAGGGTGACATCCGTTAGCATCTTGATAGACAGATAGACAAGCTGAATCAACGGATAGAAATTGCAACATATAGTCTTCACAATAAACATTCGAACAAGGATGAACAAATGAATTCCCAAAGTTAACATCACACGTCCATTAAGGTGAGAAGCCACTTGATAAGAGATTGATGAAAGGAAAAAAACCAAGGTACGAATGGAACAAATAAGTGGTAAGGATTACCCAATCGCAAACCAAATATCTGCGGGAAGAAATGCTAGAGCTACTTGAATCCCACCTATAAACTCCCGAAACTTTCTGGTTATGCAATCAGGTGTTGGGGATACAGGGGAAGCAATATATCTCACCCGAACTAACAATCCCTACATCCAGCTGTATCCATCCGTCAACACATAACCAACAAACCTTCGAAAATCGTGTACCTCAACCTTCGAAAAGCATCCGTTATACGAGTTATGGCAATACTCCCGAACTCCCCAGTACTGGGTGACGTCGAGGTTATCTCACCAACAACTGCATAAAAGAGATTTTCGATGTCGGCAAAACTCAGGTATTCCAGAACTGCAACGATAAAATTGTGACGACAACACCTCGGAGCTCAACTCCCCGGGACACTGCCACACCCCTAAATGTCAGGAGGCACCAAGAACAATGTTCTCGTCACAAGACTATCGGAACGATCCCAAGATACCCGCGTGATCCTAAATTTTTTTTAGTGAAATTTGAGGAGAGGAAAGTCAAAACATCTACGTCAGGAGACCTCACCAGAGCGACGAAGGGACTGAGGAGTAAAAAGAATCCTACTCTCCGATATATATAATCCTAAGACTCAAAACATTTTTTTTCTAGAATCACAACGCCAGCGATTCAATCAAGCAGGGGGCTCCTAAGTCGGGGATGGCTCCGATACCAACTTGTAACGCCCACGATGCGGCTATATCTCTCATGTGTCGAGGCACGACTTAGAGGCATAACCGCATTGTAGGTTTTGTCGCAAGAAGGGTCATCTTCACACAATCCCATGTAATGAACAAGAATGGGATAAAGAGAGTTGGCTTACAATCGCCACTTCACACAATACATAAATAGATTCATACATCATCCAAAATACACTCATAGACCGACTACAGTCAAATCCAAATGAAAAGGAGATAACCCCAAATGCTACATCCCCAAGCGTCCCAACTGGGCTCCACTACTGATCATCAGGAAACGAAACATAGTAACGACCAAGGTCCTCGTCAAACTCCCACTTGAGCTCGATTGCGCCACTTGCACTGGTATCCTCGGCACCTGCATCTGTTTTGGTAGAATCTGTGAGTCACGGGGACTCAGCAATCTCACACCCGCGAGATCAAGACTCTTTAAGCTCATGGGTAGGAAATGAGTAAGGTGGTGGAGCTGCAGCAAGCACTAAGCATATATGGTGGCTAACATACGCAAGTGAGAGCGAGAAGGGAAGCAACGCATCGGTCGAGAAGCTAGCAGTGATCAAGAAGTGATCCTGAAACTACTTACGTTCATACATAACCCAAACCGTGTTCACTTCCCGGACTCCGCCGAGAAGAGACCATCACGGCTATACACGCGCTTGATGCAATTTAATGAAGTCAAGTGTCAAGTTCTCTACAACCGGACATTAACAAATTCCCGTCTGCCACATAACCGCGGGCACGGCTTTCTAAAGATAATACCCTACAGGGGTGTCCCAACTTAGCCCATCACAAGCTCTCACAGTCAACGGAGGATATACCTTCTCCCAGGAAGACCCGATCAGTCTTGGAATCCTTGTTTACAAGACATTTCGACAATGGTAAACCAAGACCAGCAAAGCCGCCCGATGTGCCGACAAATCCCGATAGGAGCTGCACATATCTCGTTCTCAGGGCACACCGGATAAGTCAAGCTACGAGTAAACCCAGTCCTCAAGTTTCCCCGCGGTGGCCCCGCAGGCTGCTCGGTTCGGACCAACACTCGAAGGAGCACTGGCCCGGGGGGTGGGGGGGTGACCCTCGGGCTCGTGAAAACCCAAGGAAAAAGATATAGGTGGCAAATGGTAAAACCAAGGTTGGGCCTTGCTTGAGGAGTTTTATTCAAGGCGAACTGTCAAGGGGGTCCCATAAATCACCCAACCGCATAAGGAACGCAAAATCAAGGAACATAACACCGGTATAACGGAAACTAGGGCGGCAAGAGTGGAACAAGACACCAGGCATAAGGCCGAGCCTTCCACCCATTACCAAGTATATAGGTGACTTAATTACACAAGAGATATTGTGATATCCCAAAATATCCATGTTCCAACAAGGAACAAACTTCATCTTCACCTGCAACTAGCAACGATATAAGAGGAGGTGAGCAAAAGCGGTGACATAGCCAAACAACGGTTTGCTAGGAAAGGATGGTTAGAGGATTGACATGGCAATGTAGGAGCCATTATAAACAAATGGTAGGTAGAGCAACCATAGCGATAGAGCGAGCAACTTGCAAAGCAAAGATAGAAGTGATATCGAGGGTATGGTCATCTTGCCCGCAAGGTTCTCAGAGTTGTCGAAAGCTTGATCCTCGTTAGCATACTCAACAGGTTCCTCATGCACGTACTCATCTCCTGGAACTACCCAAAGCAAGAACACAAGCAATGGAACCACAATAAATCACGGTGCAATGCACAAGCAACATGCTGCAATACATGGCATGATATGCGAGATGTGATATGCAATGCATATGCGTGCTCCGGAAGGAAAATTATGAACAAGGCATCAACTTGGTAAACCAAGTATGCCGCTGGAAAGATGAGATGATTTCGGTTGAAATCGATATAAAGATCACCGGAATCGGATGCACGGTTTGCAAATGACAAGCAAAACAAGGATGGCACAATTCTACGATTAACAACACGATGCTACTTAGAATAAATCAAGAGACTATGCTACAACATCCCAACATATTAACAAAGCACATGGAAGTGAAGTACAAGAGATGCTTGACAAAAGATGAACACTGAGCTACGGCTAATTCACACATTAACAGGTTCAAACAAGCATGGCAAAAGTGCAAAAGATATCAGCTTCACAGACTTGAGGGCAAAAGCGAATACTGAACATGGCAGAAACAGCATCAGGAAGCAATGTTTAGGGCAAGCAAACATCATGCTACAAGAACATAACATAGAAACTTAAGGTGTGGCACGATAGTACTAAATGTATAGAACGAAAGTCGCTTACTGACCATGAGCCAAAAAGGATTAGAAGATATGATGGCACCCATGTAAACATAGAAAGTTTTGTTAACAGATTCAGCAAAGAGCATGGAATTAACATAATTATGAAGGCATCTTTGTGAGCTCGATTCACTCACCACAAGTCATTGCATGACAAGATAAGCATAGAAACAGTAAGAAGACATGTTTATTAAACTAAAAAGGCAAGAACAAGTTCATAGTATGCAAGGATCAACTACAACAACCTTGGCAAAATTGAATAACATGTAAACAATCTGCCAGGAAATATTTTATAGAAAAAGTAGAGCAAGAAAATGACATGCTATGCTACACCATAATTTCAAACAGGCGCATGGATGGATAGATAATAACCATATGTTCAAAACATCCTTACTGAAGTATCTCAAAATATGCATGTATCTCTCTTTAGCATCAAGTTTACATGGCATCAAAATAACAGCAGAACAGGGACTGAAATCAACAACATCACAAAGCCTAGTTTGCATGCTTGTACTAGTAACCACATAGATCACAAAAATACATGTAAAGATGGAATGGCATATCCCAAAACACATGTAGATCTCATGCCCATAAGGTGCACACATCAAATGCAACAAATGACAAAACATCAATTTCTGTTAATAGACAACAGTAAACATCATATAGCACTTTTGCAATGATAATTTGGGCATCAATATGAGCTCAAACAGACATGGAACAATGGAACAAAATGAAGAGCATCTCATGATGAACATTTTGATATTTTATACGCATGAAACGGAGCTACGGTAATGGAGTTATGATGCGATGAACAGAGCCACATTTTATGCAGGAAAAAAGACTTGGTGGGATTTTCACCTCCGAATCCCAGATCTAGGGTTTCGGTCGCGCGAACCGAGGATCGCCGGAGACGGGGCGGCGCGGCGGCCGGAGAGGACGGGGAAGGCATCGGCGGGACGGGGACGGTCGGATCTGGGCGGCACCGGCCCGGATCTGACCGGAGCTGGAGCCGGCGGCGGACGGCAGCGCGGAGGCGGGGCCGGCGGCAGCCGCGGTGACCAGGGCCGCGGCGGGCGGCCGGGGAGGCGGAGTCCGGCGGTGCAGCGGAGGTGCGGGACGGCGCGGACGGCAGTGCGGAGGAGTGCGGGCGACAGGTGGAGGCGAAGGCGCGCTCGGGCGCAGGCAGCGGATATGGGCCGCGGAGCCCTGCGCGGCCCGGCGGGCCGGCGGCGACGCGCGGTGGCCGGGGCCACGTGGAGGCTCCTTGCTGGCTCGGGTGCGGCGGCGGATGCGTTCGGCGTCGGGCGGACGTGTCCGGCGTGTGGAGGAGGGGGAAGACTAGGGTTTCGCCCGAAAATTTTGGGGAGGGGCACATATTTATAGGTAGAGGGAGCTCGGAGACTCCAAATGGAGTGTGGTTTTCGCCCACACGATCGTGATCCGACGACGGAGAGGATGGAAGTGACTTAGATGGGTTATTGGGTTGTTTTGGAGGGGTGTTGGGCTGCAACCCAAAATAGGCCTTTGCAGATACCCGGTTAACCGTTGGAGTATCAAACGACCTCCAAATGGCACGAAACTTGACAGGAGGTCTACCGGTGCTATACCAAGGCCGGTTGGCAAACCTCAGGACATTCCGAGAAAGTTTAACACCCGCTCAGGAAAAGAGACAAGAGGGGTGCGCCGGTGCATGTGGGAGTGTCGGATTGCAAAACGGACAACGGGGAAAATGCTCGGATGCATGAGACGAACACGTATGCAAATGAGATGCATGTGATGACATGATATGAAATGTATGACATGAAAAAAATGCAAAACGAAAGACAAAAACCCAACCACGGAGGGAATATCATAACACATAGCCGAAAATGGCCAGAGTTGGAGTTACAAATAAGGAAAGTTACATACGGGGTGTTACAATTATCCCGGTGCTCGTTCAAGTGTTCTTTAATCAGCTCATGATTTGTTTGTTCTTTTGCATCTAAATCCCCTCTAGCATATTGGTTCTTCTAATTCTTCCCGATGATTCATTCTCTTTCATCAGTCATTTTTGAATTCTTACGGTGGTTCGTTCAAGATTCTTTTTCTTTGATTATCATATTAATTCATTCGTTCTTTCCAAACCTACCAGTGGTTCATGAAGACTTTCTCAAGTTTTGTGCTATACCTCCCCTTAATCCTTTTCAACAAGAATAAGTAGTATGCAAATCCGGTTGTCATCAATTAAATTTGATGAGGATAAGCATAACGTAATTCTTATTCTTATTTCATCATCATCAAGTAATCCTTTCCTTTGAAGTTTGTTCTTGATGAATAATTTTGCGGTTCGAAGTGTTTTCATCTTTTCTTTTCCGGAGCTCAAAATTACTCAACCATTTCGTCGAAACCCCCATCTAAATCACCGCAAGGCTCATCTTATTCTTTCTTCCTTCATTCTATCTCATCATCCCTTTGTCACCGGAGTTCTTCATGGTGGTTCTTCATGATTTAATTCATTCTTCAAGAGTTCATCAAGATATTGTTGACGGAGTTCAAGTATCTTTTCTTCTCACGTCTCGAAGTGCAAATAATTCTCCGTTTTATTTTGAAGTGGAGTTTTGCATTTCTTCGTTCTTCTCACCTATTCAGACATTTGGTTGTGGTGTAATTTCACCTCAAGTTTTGACATGTTTTTGATAAGTCCACAACAAGCTTATTCTTTCATTGTTGATTTTCTCAACAACTCTGTTCAATCCTTCCTTCTAAGTTCTTTTCATTCCTCTATTGCAATTCTTCCAGAGGCATTGCGTTGCTTATGTCGTCAAGTGTCATCCCATCTTGTGAAGTTCATGTTCTATTTCTTCCTTTTTCAGCCGGAGTGCTGCCGAAATTCTTTTGTTCTATTCCTTTTCTATCTTGTTCTAACCCGAGTGGTTTCAGAGTCTATCCTATTCATTGAGTTTTTGATTCTTGTCATATTCACTATTCCTCTTTTCTACCCGAGTGCTCTCGACCTTGTTCATCTTCTCTCTTGCACTCTTGTTTCACCTCTTCCTCCTTCTCTTCCGTCTCGTTCCTAAGATCTTGGGACGAGATCTCTTGTTAGTGGGGGAGAGTTGTAACGCCCCGAGACCGACGCTTCAGTTGCCCTTACATTTTTTTAGTTGTTGTCATGTGATTTTTGTGTTTGTTGCATTATCATAATTGTTTTGCATATTGCATCCCTATATTTTTATGCCAGGATCGTGATATATCTTTTTGCTTCTTGCATCATGTTCATCTTTTATTATATTGCATTGTGCCATCCTTGTTTGTTTGCCATGGTCGTCTCACTTGATTTGTTCTATGCTTCATGATGTGATATTGCCTTTGTCATTTTTGTTGCATTTGCATCATGATCATCTTTGTAGTGTGTATATTTGTTGTGTGCTTGTTATATTTGTGAAATCCTCTTCATCTTCTTCTCCACCCACGAACCATTGCATGATCACCTTCTTCCCTTCCTTCTTCTCCATTTATTTGGGGTATTTATTTTCCCTTCCTCCATTAATGTTCATTCTTTTCCTATAAATCCCGCTCCTTGCCTACGTGCTCTCTGCTAATTTTCGGCTCATATAAATATGATTTGGTTGGGTTAAAAAATGGCTCAAGTTTGAATTCAATTCAAACTTGAATTATTTTTCTTCCTCTAAAAATTGCCAAACCAATTTATTCAAATTGTGCATATTCTCAAGACTCCAGGGATATTTTCTTTTCTGAAATATTCCACCGCTAGGACCTCTTTCTTTTCTCCTAAATTCTGGTTGAAGAAATAAGGAAAAGAAAGAATTTCATATTAGGAGGAGAGAGCCCAGTTCCCTCTGTTCCTCCCGGCAGCCCAGCCCACCTGCACTCACCTTTCAGCCCAGCCAAGCCCACCAGCACCTCCTGTGTTCATCGTCTTCTCCCCGTGCTGTACGGCAGGACATCCAGAGCATCCACGTTGGCAGTCTGGTTGATTTGACAGCCGGAGCTGCTCACTTCCTCCTATATAATCCTGCCCCAACCCTAGGGTTTCCTCCTCGCTCCATTTTTTCCTCTTCTGCCTCCTCCCGCCGCCGAGGTAAGCTCCCCTCGCCCCTACTATCGCGAACGCCCTGACCAGCCGAGCTGAGCTCGAGCCCGGCGTAGCCAGCATCTCCCGGTCATCGTCTTCCTCCGCAGCAAGTCACACGACTCCGGCAACGTCTCCCCGCGACTCCCCGAGCCCGGATCGCCAAGTTCGTCGACGTCATCTTTGTCACCTTCCTCTGCTTCATGGACCCGAGCGGCTCCGTCGATCATCGCGTCCTCCCGCCGTCTCCGGTCACCCGCGACCGTGTTCAACTCCAGCAACACCCCCTCGGTGAGCAGTGCTCCTCCCAGCCTCCCCCCGGTTCAATTCTGTCGCCGTAGTCGTCTTCCCGAGCCCGCCTA
Organism: Triticum aestivum; assembly: GCF_018294505.1. Lineage (NCBI taxonomy): Eukaryota > Viridiplantae > Streptophyta > Magnoliopsida > Poales > Poaceae > Triticum > Triticum aestivum. The sequence continues at coordinate 257,699,102 of NC_057804.1, read as the reverse complement.
TTCCATATCTGCCATGGACGGCCTCGAGTTCGTGCTTGTGTTCATGTCGTTGCTCTCGTTGATTCACACACTCCACCCTCCGCGGCGCAGCACCGCAGCTCGCCCACAAGCCTCCCCATACCCACCTAGCGCATGCCGCCGTCTCTCGCCATGGCTGCACCCGAGTCGAGCGCGAGCTCGTGCTCGAGTCTTTGCATGCACACGGCCGCCCCTTGCTGCACCCACACATGCGCACATCCCACCACGGCCATCGCAAGCCTTTTCCGCACCCCCGCCGGCGCTTCGTAGCCGTAGTAGTCGTCGCTGCTTGTTCCTATCGCCGATGAGAAGCAGTCGTCCACCATGTAGAAGAAAGCCCCGTCCTTATGCAGTTCATCTAACTCTGAATCCCTTTTTGAACACCAGAATTGCAGCAGCGCAGTGGTTAGCGCTGCTCGGTCATAAACAGGGGATGTGGGGTTCAAATCCCAGGTAGTACACTTATTCTTTGTTTGTTTTTGAACTATTGTTCTTTCCCGGCCACACGACAGCTGCCGATCCCCTCTGTAGCACAAACACACAGCTAGCCCAGTGGCTAGCGCGCCCACTATTCATTCGAGGGGTCTGGGGTTCGACTCCCAGGCGCCCCAATTTTGCTCTGTTTTTCCTTTACTGTTGCACGCACACACCCATAGCTGGTTGGGCCCGATTCCAGTTATGGGCCGCTGCAATATGTTGCTTCTGGACCGCGTATGTGTTTTTTTCCTGCTGTGTGGTTTTAGCATTTTCCAGTGCATGCATATTTACAGTAATGCCATCATTTTGAATTGTGCATAGCTAAATATGCATGCATCCAAACTAAACAAACTATATATGTAAAATGCTTAGAATTTTATCTAGTTTCACAATATCCAACTTCCATCCATGTTAAAATATTTAAAATTGCTGTTTGCATTAATTTGCATAAATGACATGTTAAAATGGTTTATTTCATAACTAAATAACTGTAGCTCGGAATTAAATGTTCTTTATATGTAAATGGGGTAGAAAAATGCATAGATTAACTTGCTGCATTTTATTTTGATGTTTAACAACACTATAATTGTGTATAGGGCAGAACAGTACCAAATTCGAAATATGCATATGAGGATTTTCCGGAATTTTTGTTTGTTGTTCCGGCCTCATTTAAACTTGCCTAGATAGGTAGTTTTATTATGCTTAACCTCTTGCCATGTTAATCAACATTTACTATTGTCCGGTACATAAACAAGAGTGAACTAAATTAATGAATGTGGTGTTTCGTCAATATGCAACTCGTTGCATAGTGAGCTCCACTTAATTTATAGTATTGTTTGTGCACTTTGCCATATCATGCCTCATTAAATCGGACATGCATCATACTTGTTTGTGCATCATGCCATGTTTATGCTTGTGCATTTACCATGTTGTTTGTTTCTTTCCGGTGTTGCTTCTTAGTTCCGGTAACGTTGCGATTCTGAGGATTCGTTCGACTACTCCCGTTCATCTTCTTCATGGACTCGTTCTTCTTCCTAGCGGGATTTCAGGCAAGATGACCGTTACTCTGGATCTCACTACTATCATTGCTATGCTAGTTGCTTCGTTCTATTGCTTTGCCACGCCACCTATCTCTTGTTGTTCAAGCCTCCCAAATTTCCATGTCAGCCTCTAACCTTTTTCACCCTTCCTAGCAAACCCTTGCTTGGCTATGTTACCGCTTTGCTCAACCCCTCTTATAGCATTGTTAGTTGTAGGTGAAGTTGAAGATTGCTCCATGATGGACAGGATTATGTTGGGATATCACAATATCTCTTATTTAATTAATGCATCTATATACTTGGTAAAGGGTGGAAGGCTCGGCCTTATGCCTGGTGTTTTGTTCCACTCTTACCGCCCTAGTTTCCGTCATACCGGTGTTATGTTCCTTGGTTTTGCGTTCCTTACGCGGTTGGGTGATTTATGGGACCCCCTTGACAGTTCGCTTTGAATAAAACTCCTCCAGCAAGGCCCAACCTTGGTTTTACCATTTTCCTACCTAAGCCTTTTTCCCTTGGGTTTCCGGAGCCCGAGGGTCATCTTTATCCCCCCCCCCCCGGGCCAGTGCTCCTTCGAGTGTTGGTCCGAATAGAGCAACCTACGGGGTCACCTCAGGGAAACTCGAGGGCTGGTTTTACTCGTAGCTTGACTTATCTGGTGTGCCCTGAGAACGAGGTACATGCGACTCCTATCGGGATTTGTCGGCATATCGGGCGGCTTTGCTGGTCTTGTTTTACCATTGTCGAAATGTCTTGTAAACCGGGATTCCGAGACTGATCGGGTCTTCCTGGGAGAAGGAATATCCTTTGTTGACCGTGAGAGCTTGTGATGGGCTAAGTTGGGACACCCTTGTAGGGTATAAACTTTCAGAGTCGTGCCCGCGGTTACGGGCAGATGGGAATTGGTTAACGTCCGGTTGTAGATCACTTGACTCCAGATTCGAATTAAAACACATCAACCGCGTGTGTAGCCGTGATGGTCTCTTTTCGGCGGAGTCCGGGAAGTGAACACGGTTTTTGGTTATGTTTGACGTAAGTAGGAGTTCAGGATCACTTCTTGATCATTGCTAGCTTCACGACCGTTCCGTTTGCTCTCTTCTCGCTCTTATTTGCGTATGTTAGCCACCATACTTGCTTAGTCGCTGCTGCAACCTCACCACTTTACCCCTTCCTTACCCATTAAGCTTTGCTTATCTTGATACCCATGGTAATGGGATCTCCGAGTCCTCGTGGCTCACAGATTACTACAACAGCAGTTGCAGGTACAGGTCATGCGATGATCATGACGCGAGAGCGATGTTTGCTTGTTTGGAGTTCTACTTTTGCTTCTTCTTCGATCAGGGGATAGGTTCCAAGTCGGCAGCCTGGGCTAGCAGGGTGGATGTCGTTTGAGCTTTTGTTTGTGTTTCATCTATAGTCGGATGTTGCTCTTATGAATGATGATGTTGTATTCGTGTGGCATTGTATGCCTCTTGTATGTATACCCAACTATTATATAATGGTACGATGTAATGATATACACCTTGCAAAAGCGTCTCCAATATGCGCTTCTATCCTTGGTGGGACCTTCGAGTTCCTTTAGGATAGGGTCGCATATTGGGCGTGATAAGTTGGTATCAGATGCGGCTATATCTCTCACGTGTTCCTATGAAAATGCTGAACAGTTTCAAGTTCATCATCCTTCATTGTTGTTTCTTCTCCGGTGGATCCAATTCAAGCTTTCAGTGTTGATCATATTCCTTTCCTTGTTGCAAATGCTTTCTCTTGCCGATGCACCTCTTAATCATTCACTTCTTCCTATTCATTTGTTCTAGTGTGCTGAAGATATCTCACAAGACTTGTGTTGCCATTCTTAATCCGTTCAAGTTATTTTGAGGCCCTTATCTCATTCAAGCCATTTAATTCAACCGGTGCAATATCTCTTTAAATCATTTCAACGGTGTTTCTCTTCAGTGGGCCCTAACCGATAGGTCTTTTTCCAAGATCTTACCTGACTCTTGTAACTTATCCGGAGCGACTCTCAAATTCTTTTCCAAGTTCAATTTCAAATCATTTTCATTGTTGGCTCAACCTCTTCGCTTTTCATTCTTCCGGAGTATCTCAACAATTCATGGTGGTGTTTCTCGTCGTCATTCTCGGATTTTGAAGACCGAAGAAGAGTTCCTCTTAAATCCTTACCCGTTCTCCCAAAGATGCGTAGTTCAAGTTCGATGCCATCCTCTCATAATTGTTTTCGATTTTGGGAGTTCTTTTCACCCATCCGAAGCATTTCATGAGTTGTTTCCATTTCTTTCATCCGAAGGCCATCATGTCATAATTCTTCATTCTCAGCGTGTAGCTATCGTTCTCCAAATCTTACCGGTGAATCGTTCAAATATCCTCTAATAAGTTCATGATCTCTTCGTTCTCATGTATCTAAATCCCCTCAAGTATCTTCATTCGTTTTCCAATTCTTCCCGGTGAATTGTGCCTTTGCTACTCATTTTCAATTCTCACGGTGGTTCGTTTGAGATTCATCTTCCTTTGTTTCAGTATCATTTCATTCGTTCTTTCCAATCCTCTCGGTGATTCGTCGAAGACTTCTTCAAGTTGGCGCTATATCTCTCTTCAATCCTTTCTACGAGAATAAGTAGTATGCCAAATCCATTGCTTGTCAGCAATTTAATTGGTGGAGGATAAGCATAACATAATTCTTATTCTCATTTCATTGTGGTCAAGTTGATTAATTCTTTTCTTCGGAGATTGTTCATGATGAAGTAATTCTCGGTTCTAGTGTTTCATCTTTTCTTTTCTGGAGTTCCAAGTTTTTCGCATTATCTTGTCGCGAAGCTCCAACTAAATCATTGCAAGGCTTCACCTTGTATTTTCAACTTCTCTTCCTTTCTATCACCCTTTTATTACTAGAGTTCTTCATGGAGGATCTACATGGTGGTTCGTCAAGGATTCTTTTCATTCTTCAATTGTTCTTCAAGAATTCTCTGGAAGCTATGATCTGCCAAGTTATACTCAAAAATAAACATGGTGCTCAACACAAGTTTTGTTTTGAGGAGTTCAAGTATTCTTCTTCTTGCATTTTCAAAGTGCAATTCTTTCTACCTTAGCTTTTGAGGTGGTGTTATATCATTCTTGGCAATTTCCATTCAGGTTCCGCGATTCACATGTTGTCAAGAATGAGGTATTTTAAATCCATCAATCTCTTCTTTGGAGTTATCTTGGTATAGATTTCACCTAAAGCCTTCCCTAAGGAATGTTGCTATTTGTGGTGCTTATCAATGATCCGAGTTTTCTCCTATCCTCTCGGCGAAAAAAGTTTTCATCTCTTGTTTGATCTCAAACAAGCAATTGTTTTTTGTTAATGGCAGAATTTCACCTCAAGTGTTGAGATGTTTCCATAAGCCCACTACAAGCTTATTCTTTTCGTTGTTGGTTTTCCAACAACTCCGTTATAACCTTCTTGGAAGGGTGCTTTCCAAGCTCATTTGTGGCAGAAGATTGCATTTTCTCCTCCATATGTTATTCCAATGATCTATCTTCTATGCTTTCTTCCGGAGGCTTTGTATGTTGCTCTTTTCACTCATCATCTCGAATTGTGAGCATCATGTTTTTTTTCGTGCATATCCATTTAACCGGAGTGTTGTGTCATCTCTTCAAGCTCTTTTCATCTTATCAAGTCTTGCATCTCTTTTCAACCGGAGTGCTGTCCAAATTTGTTCTTCCTTGTTCCTTGTTTATCTCGTTTCAACCAGTGGTTTCAGTTCCTTCTTGTCCATTATACTCGTCGTTCATAGCTTTGCAACCTCCAAGGTTCACATGGTGTTCCTTGTTTCTATTTTCTACCGCAGTGCTCTCAATTGTGTTCAATTCCGTTGTTTTGTTTCTTTCAGTTTGTTCAACCTCTCAAGGTTCTTTGGTTTCACTCATTGGTCGAAGAAGCAACTTATTTTTATCTCTTCTCTTCCTCTTCCGTTTCTCTCCGGTGCCATCCTAGATCCCGGGATGAGATCCTCTTGTAGTGGTGGAGTGTTGTAACACCCCGGATGCAACTTTCCATATTCGTAACTCCAACTCTTGCCTTTTCCGGAGATGCGATATGATATTTCCTTCGTGGTTGGGTTTTGTCTTTTGTTTTGCATTTTTTTCATGTCATGTATCTCATCTTCTAGCATCATGCGCATTGCATCTGCATGTTTTCAAAAACTTGCATTCGCTCGTAGTTGCCACTTCTTCCTTGCCCCTGTTGACCACTCTCAGATCAACCGGACCGCTCTCTTCTCTCTCTTTTCTGAGCCCACAAAAACACCTTGTCTCCATGGACTTTTGTCAAACCCCTCGCATGCGCGTCCGAAAACTTCTCCCGGACCCAACCCGAGCTGTTGTTACCGATGGGTCCGGATCAACCCCAAACATCCCTAAAATATCTTTTTTATTTGTTTGGACTCCCAAAGCATTTTATTCTCGACCATCCGATTTTAATCGGATGATCCAAGCTCCCCTCCTTTTTCATATATATAGTCCGCCCATAGTCTATTTTGGACAACCCTAAAAATTCTCCCCTTGTCCCCAGCCGCCGCCCGCCTCCACCGCGTCCTCGCTCCGCCGCCCGGTCACCCGCGTGCCCCGTGCCGCCCCTCGCCGGACTTCACCCGCCGCCGCATCTCCGCCCGCCGGCGCACCACCGCCATCACGCCCGATCGCCGCTCGTCGCCGGCGCACCTGCCCGCCGCAAACGCCGCCCGACGCCAACGCCCTCCGCCCGCACCTCCTCGCCGCCCCCTCGTCGCGTCAAGCTCCGGATCCGGCGAGCTCAAGTCCGGCCACCGCATCCTCCAACTCCGGCGAGAGCTCCGGCTGCCTCGGTTTCCATGCGCCCGGATCTTCATTGGATCCGAAACCCTAAGGTTTACCCCCTGAAATTTCCCTGACCCCAGATCTGTAACATTTTCATGCCCTGTTCAACATGCCATATCTCCTAGAAGACTGCTCTATTTTGCATGCATGATATATCAAAATGTTCATTGTGAGGTGCTCTTCATTTCATTCCATTGTGACATGCTTGTTTGAGTTCATCTTGATGCCTAAATCATCGTCGCAAGAGTGCTATATGATGTTAACTGTTGTCTATTAACAGAACTTGGTGATTTGTCTTTTTCATTGCATTTTGTGTGTGCATCCTATGAGCTTGATGTCTACATGAGTTTTGAGCTACATCATGCCATCTTTACAGTGGAGTAATCCATGTATTTTTGTGAGTCTTTTAGTGAGTGCATCGAGATCGTGAAGTAGGGTACTTGCTGTTATTGTTTTGCTAGTCTGAATCTGCTATATCATGATGCTATGTAAACCTGCTGCTACAAGTCATTCGATGCATAATCTGGAGATGTTAACTAAGGATGTTTTGTTATAAATGCCACGATGTATCCATCCATGCCCCTGGTTGCATTTATAGACTGCTGTAGCTTGTTGTAATCATGCTCTCAAATTGCTAAATAATGTTGCTATCAGCCTGTTAACATTAAGTACAGTTTTTGCCATGAGCTTTGCTAGTCATCCATGCACCCTATGACCATGCTATTGCCATTCTTAGCTTCATAATTATGTCGTATTACTGTTGGTTGACTTCACATGCCATGTATTGCTCTTTGGTGAGTTGTACAAGCTCACCAACATGTCTACTTATCGATGTTCCTGCCATGTTTGAATCTGTCATATCACTTGCCATGTTTGCATGGATGCTACCATCTTTTCTGTTGATCGTTGGAATAAGTTCAATAAGGGAGTTTTGTTATTTATCTTTAGTACTAGCATGCCATGCCTTTTTGTGCCATGTTAAGTTCCCGTCGAATGTTGTTTGATAGCTCTAAACATTGCAACCTGATGTTATTTCTGCTAAGTCTGAAACTGTTATTATTTGCAATCTTGCCATGTCCTTTTGAGGATGTTCTAGTGATTTATGGAGATAGCTTAGTGTTCATGTTTTGTAATGATTTACCTGTAAATCATGCTCATGCCTTTTGTTCTTATTTTTGGGTGCTGTAGCATATTGTTTTGATGCTTGCTAGATGCCTAGTTGTTGTTTTGGACAGCTTGTCCTTTAAACTTGTATAGAGTGTATGTGTTGAACCGTTGCTCCGTTTTGAGTGTGCTCTATATGAAACTTGCTTGATTTTGCATGTAGTTTCATATTATCATGTTGCATCCTTGTTTTGAGGTGTTTTCTTGATGTTTGTATGCATTTTGCATCAATGCCATGTTGAACTTGTTTTGCTCATATCTTCTAGGCCGTAGCTCCGAATTAAATGAACCTTATATGTAACTTGACTAGGATCTCGTGTAGATCATCTTGGTGCATATTAACTTGCTGTTTAACAACTTAAAAATAAGGTTTATTCAGTTCTGGAACAATTTCCAAATTTGCATATGAGGACTTACCGGAATAGTTATATGTTGTTTCCGACCTCATTCAAAGTTGCCTTGATGTGTTGCTCTTGTTTGCATCATCTCTTGCCATGAGTAGCTTCATGTAGCATTTGTCATGCATCATACTTGAGTGTGCATCATGTCATGTATATGTGTGGTGTGTTTACCATGTTGTGTGCTTCTTCTCGATAGTTCCCGTTTCGTTGTGATAGTGAGGATTCGTTCGTCTACGCTTGGTTCGGCTTCATCTGTTCGTCTTCTTCATGGACTTGTTCTTCTTCCTAGCGGGATTTCAGGCAAGATGACCGTCACCTTGGATCTCACTACTATCATTGCTATGCTAGTTGCTTCGTTCTATCGCTTTGCTGCGCTACCTAACACTTGTTCTTCAAGCCTCCCAATTTGCCATGTCAACCTCTAAACTTTTTCACCCTTCCTAGCAAACCGTTGTTTGGCTATGTCACTTTGCTCAGCCCCTCGTATAGCATTGTTAGTTGCAGGTGAAGTTGATGATTGCCCCATGATGGACAGGATTATGTTGGGATATCACAATATCTCTTATTTAATTAATGCATCTATATACTTGGAAAAGGGTGGAAGACTCGGCCTTATGCCTAGTGTTTTGTTCCACTCTTTCGGCCCTAGTTTCTATCATACCAGTGTTATGTTCCTTGATTTTGCGTTCCTTACGCGGTTGGGTGATTTATGGGACCCCCTTGATAGGTCGCTCTGAATAAAACTCCTCCAGCAAGGCCCAACCTTGGTTTTACCATTTGCCTCACCACCACCTACTTTTCCCTTGGGAGTCGCTCTCTCGAGGGTCATCTTTATTTTAGCCCCCCCGGGCCAGTGCTCCTTCGAGTGTTGGTCTGAACCGAGCAACCTGCAGGGCCACCTCGGGGAAACTTGAGGACTGGTTTTACTCGTAGATTGACTTATCCGGTGTTTCCCTGAGAAGGAGATATGTGCAGCTCCTATCGGGATTGTCAGCACATCCGGCGGCTTTGCTGGTCTTGTTTTACCATTGTTGAAATGTCTTGTAAACCGGGATTCCGAGACTGATCGGGTCTTCCTGGGAGAAGGTATATCCTTCGGCGGTTATGCTTCTAAATCGTTGCCTCTGATACCAACTTGTAAGACCCACAATGCGGCTATATCTCCCACGTGTCGAAGCACGACCTAGAGGCATAACCGCATTGTGGTTTTGTCACAAGAAGGGTCATCTTCACACAATCCCATGTAATGAACAAGACTGGGATAAAGAGTTGGCTTACAATCGCCACTTCACACAAGCACTTAAATAAATCATACATCATTCAGAGTCCACACATAGTCCAACTACGGACGAAGGCAAAAGAAAAGAAGATATCCCAACTGCTAAATCCCCGATCGTCCCAACTGGGCTCCATACTGATCAACATGAAACAAAACATAGCAACAACCAAGATCTTCGTTGAGCTCTCATCTGAGCTCGGTAGCATCACCTGCACTGGAATCATCGGCACCTGCAACTGTTGTGATAGTATCTGGTGAGTCACGAGGACTCAGTAATCTCAAAGCCCGCGGGATCAAGTCTATTTTAGCTTATGGGTAGGAAGTGGTAATGAAGTGGAGTTGCAGCAAGCACTAAGCAAATATGGTGGCTAACATACGCAAGTAAGAGCGAGAAGAGAAGCAACGGAACAGTCGAGAAGCTAGAAGTGATCTAGAAGTGATCCTGAAACTGCTTACGCACAATCATAACACCAAGACCGTGTTCACCTCCCGGACTCCGCCGAGAAGAGACCATCACGGCTACACACGCGGTTGATGCATTTTAATTAAGTCAAGTGTTAAGTTCTCTACAACCGGATATTAACAAATTCCCATCTGCCACATAGCCGCGGGCACGGCTCTCGAAAGTTTATACCCTGCAGGGGTGTGCCAACTTAGCCCATCACAAGCTCTCACGGTCAATGAAGGATAATACTTCTCCCAGGAAGACACGATCAGTCTCGGAATCCTGGTTTACAAGACATTTCGACAATGGTAAAACAAGACCAGTAAAGCCGCCCGTTGTGCCGACAAATCCCGAAAGGAGCTGCACATATCTCGTTCTCAGGGCACACCGGATGAACACTACGTACAACTAAAACTAACCCTCAAGTTTCCCCGAGGTGGCGGTGCAAGTGGCTCTAGTTCGGACCAACACTTGGAGGAGCACTAGCCCGGGGGGGTAAAATAAAGATGACCCTTGAGTCTGTAGAACCCAAGGGAAAAAGGCTTAGGTGGCAAATGTTAAAACCAATGTTGGGCCTTGTTGGAGGAGTTTTATTCAAAGCAAACTGTCAAGGGGGTCCCATAAATCACCCAACCGCGTAAGGAACGCAAAATGAAGGAACATAAGACCCGTATGACGGAAACTAGGGCGGCAAGAGTGGAACAAAACACCAGGCATAAGGCCGAGCCTTCCACCCTTTACCAAGTATATACATGCATTAATTAAATAAGAGATATTGTGATATCCCAACATAATCATGTCCATCATGGCGCAATCTTTGACTTCACCTGCAACTAACAACACTATAAGAGGGGCTGAGCAAAGCGGTAACATAGCCAAGCAACGGTTTGCTAGGAAGGGTGAAAAGGTTAGAGGCTGACATGGCAATATGGGAGGCATGGTAAACAAGTGATAGGCAGCGCAGCATAGTGATAGAACGAAGCAACTAGCAAGCAAAGATAGAAGTGATATTTAGGGTAATGGTCATCTTGCCTGAGATCCCGCAAGGAAGAAGAACGAGTCCAAGAAGAAGACAAACTAATGTAGACGAACGGATCCTCACAATCGCAACTTAACCGGAACTATCAAGGAGAAGCGCAACCGGAAAGAAGCAAACGACATGGTAAACACACAAGCATAATCATGGCATGATGCACAATCAAGTATTATGCATGTTCGGTTTAATGAGGCATGGCATGGAAAAGTGCAACAAACAATACTACAAGTTAGGTGGAGCTCAATATGCAATGTGTTGCATACTGACAAAACACCACATGCAATTATTTAGTTTGAACTCGTTATAAGCTACTCAACAATATTAAATGTTGTTAAACATGGCAAGAGGTGAGGCATAAGTAAACTAACTATTTAGTCAAGTTTAAATGAGACCGGAAATAACAAACAACAATTCCAGAAAATCCTCATATGCATATTTTGGAATTGGTACTGTTCTGCCCTATACACAATTTTAGAGTTGTTAAACATGCAAAGTGATGCTACCATGTTAATCTATGCATTTTTTCACCCCAAATACATATAAAGTTTATTTAAAATGGAGCTACGGTTGTTTAGTTATGAAATAAATCATTTTAACATGGCAATTATGCAAATTTAAACAAATAGCATTTTAAACATTTTTAACATGGATGAAAGTGGCATATTGTGAAACTAGACAGAATCCTAAGCATTTTACATGTTTAAATCATTTTATTATGATGCATGGTTTGTTAGTTATTAAATGCATGAACTTGAGGGACTAATCTATAAAACAACGTTCCTGTGGATAAATGATAAAATCACCACGGGAAAAAACGACATAGGCTGAAACTACTGGCCAACAGCGGAAAAAAACAGGAGGGCATTGGAGGTGGCCTCACCATGGGCCTTGGCCCGGTCGGTGGAGGAGGCAGGCCGGGCGAACAGGCGGCTTGGCAGGGCGCGATGCAGTTGGGCCTTCGCAAGATGCGGCCCAGGCGCAGTCGCTGCGACTAGCGGGCGAGCGGGCCAGCGAGGAAGCGCGGTCAACACGGGGCGGGGCGCTCGTTTGCTTGAACCGGACGGAGCAGAGGCGAGGTCGGGCATGGCGGCGCGGGACTTGGCAGGACGACGGAGCCGCGCGACGAGGTCCTCGGGCGTGCGGTCAATAGGGAGACCTGGAGCAGAGGAGCGCTGCTTCTCCTTGTAGCCACGAGCACATGCTCGATGCGGGACGGGGCTCAAAGAAGAGGAAGCAGGGCCAGTGGACTTGACCCGGCGATGGAGCACACGCGAGCGACGGTGACGGAGACTTGACGACGGGATGGACGAGGAGGCATCGGAGATGGCCGGATCTGGGCCAAAGACAGACGTTGGCGGCTTCCACGAGCGGCGGCCGTTCCTGCAGCGGTGAAGTACAGAGAGAGATGGAGATCGGGAGAGAGATCGAAGGGGAAGGAGAGAAAACAGTAGGGGGGAGGAAGGAGAGGTGCATCCTGGTGGTGGTGGTTGTCCCCGACTGGACGGATGAGAGGCCAGAAACGTGACGCAACAGCGGCGAGCTCTCCCGATCCGCTCGGGGATCGAAGCAGGAGGAGGGGGCTCATGCGGGAGCTGTGTGTTTGGGTTGCAGAACCTCTCAGGGCCGTCCGGTCTAAGATCTGGCGGTCCAGATCGAGTGGAAGTGGCTGTGGTGGTTGGCTGGATCTGAAGGGAGGAGGGAGGAGGCTGTGGGATCGAGGGAGGTGGATCCCGGGAGGATTTTGTGGAGTGGCGGCGGGATGGGACATCTCCCTAGAAGTTAGGGTTAGCCCATATTTTGACTAGGGGTCTTTATATAGGGAAAAGATGGGGTTTTTGGATCATCCGATTAGAATGGAACGGTCGAGATAAATGGCTTAGGGGAGTCCAACAACTAAACACAGATATTTTATAGATGTTTGGGGATGATCCGGACTCATCGGTCACGATAGCCCGGTTCGGGTTTGGAGCAGTTTTTGGACACGCCAAGAGGAGGGTCGGTGGTTGTGCACAGGGAGATAAGACCAATGTGTGCAAGGTGTGGTTGGTCTTGGAATGGACAAGATAACAACGGAGAGAAATGGCAACTATGAATGGATGCAAGCTTTATGAAAACATGCAGATGCAATGCGCATGATGCTATGAGATGAAATGCAAGACATGAACAAAATGCAAAACAAAAGATAAAAACCCAACCACGGAGAAAATAACATATCACATAGCCGGAAATGGCAAGAGTTGGAGTTACAATTATGGAAAGTTACATCCGGGGTGTTACAGTTCTATAGGCCCATAATGCATCATCAAGTTTTTTGGACCAATTCTTTCTAGATCTATTCACAGTCTTTTGCAAAATTAATTTGAGCTCTCTATTGCTCAACTCTACTTGACCACTAGACTGCGGATGATAAGGAGATGCGATTCTATGATTGACATCATACTTAGCAAGCATCTTACGGAAAGCACCATGAATAAAATGTGAACCACCATCAGTCATAAGATATCTAGGGACTCCAAACCTCGGAAAAATAACTTCTTTAAGCATTTTAATAGAAGTGTTAAGATCAGCACTACTAGTTGGAGTAGCTTCTACCCACTTAGTAATGTAATCAACAACAACTAAAATATGTGTATAACCATTAGAGGCAGGAAAAGGTCCCATATAATCAAAGCCCCAAACATCAAACGGTTCAATAACAAGAGAATAATTCATAGGCATTTCTTGACCTCTACTAATGATACCTATTCTTTGACATTCATCACAAGATAAGACAAACTTACGAGAATCTTTAAAGAGAGTAGGCCAATAAAAACCAGATTTTAGTACCTTGTGTGCAGTTCTATCTCCAGCGTGGTGTCCTCCATAAGATTCGGAGTGACACTTACGTAGAATCTATTCCTGTTCATGCTCAGGCACACAACGTCTAATAACACCATCTACTCCTTCTTTATAAAGGTGTGGATCATCCCGGAAGTAATGTCTTTAATCATAAAAGAACTTTTCCTTTTTCTGGTATGTGAAACTAGGCGGTATAAATTTAGCAACAATGTAATTAGCATAGTCAGCATACCAAGGAGCAATACGAGAAGCATTGACGACCGCTAATTGTTCATCAGGAAAACTATCATTAATAGGCAGTGGGTCAGCAAGAACATTCTCTAACCTAGACAAGTTGTCTGCAATGGTGTTCTCATCTCCCTTTCTATCAATAATATGCAAGTCAAATTCTTGGAGCAAGAGAACCCATCTAATGAGTCTAGGCTTAGCATCTTTCTTTTCCATAAGATATTTAATAGCAGCATGATCAGTGTGAATAGTAACTTTGGAATCAACAATATATGTTCTAAACTTATCACATGCAAACACAACTGCTAAGAACTCTTTTTCAGTAGTAGCATAATTTCTCTGGGCAGTATCAAGAGTCTTACTAGCATACTGGATAACATTCAATTTCTTATCGACTCTTCGCCCTAAAACAGCACCTACAGCATAATCACTAGCATCGCACATAATTTCAAAAGGTAAATTCCAATTAGGCGGCTGAACAATAGGTGCAGTTATCAAAGTTTCTTAAGTACTTCAAATGCTTCTACACAATCATCATCAAAGACAAAAGGAATATCTTTTTGCAATAAATTAGTTAGATGCCTAGAGATTTTAGAAAAGTCCTTAATGAACTTCCTATAAAAACCGGCATGACCAAGGAAACTTCTTATACCCTTTATGTCCTTGGGACATGGCATCTTTTCAATAGCATGAACTTTGGCTTTCTCAATTTCAATACCTCTCTCGAAGATCTTGTGCCCCAACACAATGCCTTCATTAACCACAAAGTGACACTTTTCCCAATTCAAGACGAGACTAGTGTCTTCGCATCTCTGCAAAACTCGATCAAGGTTGATCAAACAATCATCAAAAGAGTATCCATAAACGGAGAAATCATCCATGAATACCTCACAAATCTTTTCACAAAAATCAGAGAATATAGCCATCATGCATCTTTGAAAGGTAGCAGGTGCATTACATAAACCAAAAGGCATACGTCTATAAGCAAAAGTACCAAAATAGATTGATCCTTTGCTGACACAGGTATCTGAGAGAAACCAGAATAACCATCCAGAAAGCAAAAATGTGTGTGTTTGGATTGTGTTTCTAGCATTTGGTCAATAAAAGGTAAAGGGTAATGATCTTTCTTAGTAGCTTTATTTAACTTGCAGAAATCAATTACCATCCTATAACCTGTAATAATTCTTTGCGGTATCAATTCATCTTTATCATTAGGAACGATGGTAATACCTCCCTTTTTAGGGACACAATGAACATGGCTTACCCATTCACTATCAGCAACGGGATAAATACTACCTGCCTCAAGGAGCTTTAGTATCTCCTTTCTTACCACTTCCTTCATCTTGGGATTTAGTCGTCTTTGAGGATCTCTAACTGGTTTGGCATCGTCCTCCAATGTAATTTTGTGTTGGCATAACGTGGGACTAACGCCCTTAAGATCATCCAGGGTATATCCAATAGCTGCTCGGTGCTTCTTCAGAGTTTTCAATAATCTTTCTTCTTTTTTCTCCGAAAGGTTAGCACTAATAATAACAGGATATATTTCGTTTTCATCAAGATAAGCATACTTAAGATTATCAGGTAATGGTTTGAGTTCAAACACGGGATCACCCTTGGGTGGAGGGGGATCCCCAAGAATTTCAACGGGAAGGTTATGTTTCAGCACAGGTTCCTAATTAAGGAACAATTCATCTATTTCATCCCTTTCCTTCATAAACAAATTGTTTTCATGGTCTAGCAAATATTGTTCTAACGGATTAGTTGGAGGAACAACAATGGAAGCAAGACCAATAATTTCATCCTTACTAGGTGGTTCCCTTTCACGAGGTTGTCTACTAAACTTAGCGAAATTAAACTCATGAGACATACCATCTATGCCAACAGTGACAATATTCTTTTCACAATTAATCTTAGAAGTAGTAGTATTCAAGAAGGGTGTACCAAAAATCATCTTGTGGGGAACCAAGAACAAGAAAATCAGCAGGGTATTTAACCTTCCCACACAAAACTTCGACATCTCTAACAATCTGAATAGGTTTAATGGTATCCCTATTAGCAAGCTTAATAGTAACATCAATGTCTTCTAATTCAACGGGTGCAATGTAGTGCATAATTTCTTTATATAGATCGTAAGGTATCGCACTAGCACTAGCACCCATATAACATAAGCCATGATAACAATGATCTCCTATTTTAACAGAAATAACAGGTATGCCTACAACAGATCTACGTGTCTTAGTATCAGGTCTAGCAATATTAGCAGTCTCACCCAAGAAAGAAATAACATGCCCATCTAAGTCCCCATCCAAGAGATCTTTAACCATAGCAATACTAGGTTCAACATTAATTTGCTCAGGAGGTGTGTAAGTCCTAGTATTACTCTTACGAACAACAGTCAAATTTTAGCATGATCCTTTATCCTAACAGGAAAATGAGGTTTTTCAACATAAGCATTAGGAACAATTGGATCACTATAGGTAATAGTCTTTTCTTCGACTGTAATAGGTGCAACTACTTTCTCTTCAATAGGAGGATTGTATATAAACCACTTCTCCTTAGGGAGGTCAACGTGAGTAGCAAAAGATTCATAGAAAGTAGCTACTATCTCAAAGTCAAGTCCATATTTAGAGCTAAATCCACGGAAAGCATTGGTATCCATAAAAGATTTAACACAATCGAACTTAGGTGTCATACCTGACTCCTTACCATCGTCGGAACAGCAATCTTCAGAGTTGCGTTTAATTCTATCCAATAAGTCCCATTTGAAATCAATAGTCTTCAGCATATAAGAACCAGCACAGGAAGTATCGAGAAGGTTGTGATTATCAAGAGAAAGCCGAGCATAAAAATTCTGAATAATCATTTCCCGAGAGAGCTCCTTATTGGGGCATGAATAAAACATTGACTTAAGCATCCCCCAAACTTGAGCGATGCTTTCTCCTTCGCGAGGCCATAAATTATATATGTAATTATGATCACGATGAACAAGATGCATAGGATAGAACTTCTGGTGAAATTCCAACTTCAATCGCTTATAATTCCAAGATCTCGTATCATCACATAGCCTATACCATGTCAATGAATCTCCCTTCAAAGATAAAGGGAAGACCTTCTTTTTGACAACATCATCGGGAATACTTGCAAGCTTAAATAATCCACAAACTTCATCCACAAAGATAAGGTGTAAATCGGGATACAATGTTCCATCTCCTGCAATTGGATTAGCTAGCAGTTTCTCTATCATACCCGAAGGAATCTCAAAGTAAATATTTTCATAAAGTTCAGTAGGTTGAGGAGCAACTCTTTGCTCTTCTGGTTGGGGTTAAGATACCCCAAACAAGCCCCCTCAAAGGATTACTTTCCATAGTGACAAGTAACAGAAAATTTCAGCACACTATATAAATGTTTCCTTACCAAGTTCCACTCACCAAAAGCGCTACACTCCCCGGCAACTGTGCCAGAAAAGAGTCTTGATGACCCATGAGTGTAGGGGATCTATTGTTGTCCTTTCGAATAAGTAAGAGTGTCGAACCTAACGAGGAGCACAAAGAAATGATAAGCAGTTTTCAGTAAGGTTTTCTCTGCAAGCACTGAAATTGTAGGTGATAAATAGTTTTGTGATAAGATAAATAGTAACAAGTAACAAGTAAATAAAGTAAATAAAGTGCAGCAAGGTGGCCCAATCCTTTATGTAGCGAAGGATAAGCCTGGATAATTTCTAGTAATGAGAAAGGAGCTCCCGAGGACACATTGGGAATTATCATCAAGCTAGTTTTCATCACGTTCATATGATTCGCGTTCAGTACTTTGATAATTTGATATGTGGGTGGACCGGTACTTGGATACTGCCCTAACTTGGACAAGCATCCCACTTATGATTAACCCCTATTGCAAGCATCCGGAACTACAAAAGAAGTATTAGGGTTAACCTAACCACAACATTAAAAATATGGATCTATATCAGCCCCTAATGAAGCAAAGCATAAACTAGGGTTTAAGCTTCTGTCAGTCTAGCAACCCATCATCTACTTATTACTTCCCCATGCCTTCCTCTAGGCCCAAATAATGGTGATGTGTCATGTAGTCGACGTTCACATAACACCACTAGAGGAAAAAACAACATACATCTCATCAAAATATCGAACGAATACCAAATTCACATGACTACTAATAGCAAGACTTTATCAATGTCCTCAGGAACAAACGTAACTATCACAAAGCATATTCATGTTCATAATCAGAGGAGTAATAATATGCATAAAGGATCTGAACATATGATCTTCCACCAAGTAAACCAATTAGCATCAACTACAAGGAGTAATCAACACTACTAGCAACCCACAGGTACCAATTTGTGGTTTTGATACAAGATTGGATACAAGAGATGAACTAGGGTTTTGAGAGGAGATGGTGTTGGTAAAGATGTTGGTGGAGATTGACCCCCTCCCGATGAGAGGAGCGTTGGTGATGATGTTGGTGATGATTTCCCCCTCCTAGAGGGAAGTATCCCTGGCAGAACAGCTCTGCCAGAGCCCTAGATTGATTCCGCCAAGGTTCCGCCTCGTGGCGGTGGAGTTTCGTCCCGTAAGCTTGCCCACGATTTTTCCAGGGTAAAAGTGATGATATAGCAGAAGATGGACGCCGGAGGCCCGCCAGGGGGCCCAGGAGATAGGAGGGTGCGCCCTATATGGGGGGGGGGCTGTCTCCTGGACAGGGTGTGGGCCCCCTGGCGTATTTCTTTTGCTCAGAAATTCTTGTTAATTCCAAAAAGTTGTTTCGTGGAGTTTCAAGACTTTTGGAGCTGTGCAGAATAGGTTTCCAACGTTTGCTCCTTTTCCAGCTAGGATTCCAGTTGCCGGCATTCCCCCTCTTCATGGTAAACCTTGTAAAATAAGAGAGAACTAGCGGATGCACCCGCGCGTTTGTGCGGCTAAACTTTGGTCAATTTCTTTTATCAAAATTAAATTTGTATTTGTATTGAAGTCCTCCATATGATTATTTTAGCTTCTCACGGTTATTTTAGTTTTGGTTATCTCCATCTATTTTTTAGGTTCCTCGGCTTTTTGTTCCCTTTCTCGCCTATCCATTAAATGGTCCTAATCCATGAGAGCAAAAACAAATTGGTGTCAAAGTTGTAATAATTCAAATAACATATATCTACGTATTTTTGCTTACAATATACTGGTTATACAGTTTTGACATGCCATGCCTATATTTTTGTTTTCATATTTGTAATGTTTCAAATTTCAATTAGGTTTATATATTTGAAATTCCATATTGTTTTATATAACACACATTCGTTACATATCTTTCCTTCCTCTGACTGAAAGCTTTTCATCCATTGCACGTAGTTGTCCAACAATTCTTTTACTCACTTATTTGTCCTCTACATGATTTAAATCCATCTATTCAGAATCTTTACCGAGAGCTGTGTGTATATAGACGGCAAGATTCGTACACATATTTAAATGAAGGTCATAATATTATATGACATTGCACTGACCTTCGATATGGAATTGTTTTTGGCTTCAACACCACTATAGCTAATCTTTCTACATTCCGTCGGTTATATGTATTTCGAACACCCTTCAGTTTCCAGTTTGGATTATTAGTACACTTTACATTTCTTACTTTTAGTATGATGTGTATGTTTGAGCTATTTAGGGTCACTTATGTCTTGGATTTTTATTTTACGTGTGATCGGATCTGCGTATTAGATGACGAATAAGTAGTTCAATCCTGTGTTAGAAAAAAGTAATCGAACCCTCATTTTTCTGAGGGAAAATTGGGTTCATATTATCATATAGCTTATACAGTATTAAAAAAAATCTAAACTCAATTACGCATAGCCCACGTATGGAGCATGCACAGGCCCAATTTTTTTGTGTAGTTTCATCGGAGTCAAGGTCACCACACTATATAATTTTTCTCATTTGTCTAAAAAATATATATTTTTTCTCATTGCCTCAAAAAAAATTCTAAAAAGATCACACTGGATATTTTTTTTCAAAGTTATTATAAGCATAGCTCGTATTTCTCTCAAGAAAAAAAAAGTAAAACAGCTTGTAGGGCGTACAGGTTCAGAACCTATCCAAGGTCTCGTTCGATACCCACATGAGCCATTTCTTCCGATTTGCCGCCGGCGACGGAAAGTATGACTGCGCTGACCATTAACAAATCAGACCCCAGGCTATCCTCGATCTACTTGTCGCTTATTTTCTTCGAATTTCTCTTTCTAAGGGTGGTTGCGCAGGTGGGTGGGTGACTGCGTGTACGGTGTCTCAGAAGGGTGTGAATCTGCACCAACCTCGTTGAGTCCGGCGGAGCGGCGGGGAGGGCCATGGCGCACATGGCGCGCTGCTGAACCTAGTCATGGTCGGCGGCTAGCGGCTGTGGCGGAGATGCTAGAAGTTGGTGGCGCCGAGGAGGCGGTAAGGAAGCACCGGTTCGCGGATTTTCTGGACGAAATCATGCGATTCGGTCTAAGTTTGTTGTTGGCAAGGCAACGATCTCAGCGCAGCGAATGCCACAAAAAAATTGTTGTTCGGAGGGAGGATGCTGAAGTATGGCGGGATGGACAGAGGGTGGCCTGGCTATGGTCCATGGGAGGTATGTGGTTAAAGGAGGCAAGATGCATCTAAGGAGATTGTTGGATAATCAAATAGCAGCAAGATGTTAGCGGCTTCTAGGGATGGTGTGGGCGTGTGGCTCCTACAAATTGTAAGCACCAGCTAATGATACGCATTCCTCCCTTATGGTTGCTCCATATCACTATGGAGTGTTGTCTGTTTTTAGTTGTTTCTACAATGTGTTAATAAGAAAACTTTCTTTTATCTCCATGCCTGTAATACCCGAGACCCTCAGCAGATGAAAACATGTGGTTCGCTTGCTTAATATATACTCCCTTCGCCCCAAAATAAGTGACTTGGCTTTGTACTAACTTTGTACTAAAGTTAGTAAAAAGTTGAGTCACTTATTTTGGGACGGAGGGAGTACAATGTATGCCTTGGCCTTTTCTCTAAAATAGAAGGATTCCACTTATTAATTGAAATTTGTTCTTTGTGTTCATCGACATAAAGAGATTGATTTATTTACACGTCTTGTCAGTGATGTGTATGATATTGAAGATTTTATCATGGTTTTCTTAAACTGAACAGGCAGTATGAGTTCTAGAAGTTTTGTTACCAAGAACAATAAATTGACAAAAGTAATAGTACCTGATTTTGATAGTCTTTCATTTGTTTCTAAGTCTAAACGTGAGAACTTTGTTTTTGGTCAGAATGGCGGTGCCGACAAAGCTAGTGGTATGTACAACAGTAGAGAGGCCCTTGATTTGCTTATATGTGGTTCAGCTATTAAGTTACTGAAGCAAAGGTACTTTCCTGTCTATTGTGAGTATGGTTTCTTCAAATTGTGAAGTGAATCCTAATATGTCAAAACTCTAGTCCTGTAGTATGTGCTGGTCTCGCACATATTTGGTTAAAATAGCATGTACATCAGGGAAACTACGCAAAGAAAGTTCTCATCTGTTTTCGGGTAAGAACATTGCTAACATTCACACTTATATTAATCTAATAGGTATCCTTCTTATCCTTGTATATGTCAAGTACTGTTACTTATCCTGGTCGATGCAAATAAATTGTCGTATTATTTATTTCATAAGCTCACCTTGATGATTCAGGCGAGAAGAAGTTTAGCGGCTTCCTCGGACGTTGAATTGCGTGCCATGTGAAGCAGTTGGGCGTCAAGCTACACGTCGTGGGGTAATTTTTGCTAGATGATAATTGAATAATACTCCATCCTTTTCAAAATAGATGACTTAACTTTGTATTAATTTTATTTTATAATTAATACAAAGTTGAGTCATCTATTTAGAAACGAAGGGAGTAGTAATGACCAAACTTGATGATTCCCCTTGATGATTCCGGTGAGAAGAAGTTCAGTGTGGCTTCGATGGGACGTCAAGTTGCATGCCAAGTGAAGCAATTAGGCGTGGCTTCGTTGGACGTCAAGCTGCACGTCGCGTGATAATTTTTTCTAGCTGATAATGGCGGGGCGTCGAGTTTCATTGTTCCAACAGACTTCATTTTTTCTTGTGTCATGTTCGAGTTGCACTCGCTGACTCCTACTTCATGGACGTGTGCTTGTGTGCGTGGCAGGATTTGTATATAGCGGTTTTTGTGGTCAGCGTGTAGAGTTCTGACCGTGTCCGTCTTATTTTCATATTGTCCAGTTTGGAACTGTGGGCAGTGCGGTTACGTATGTCCGTCCTTTTTCTTTTTACGTATGTTCGAAGTACATGATACATCAGTCTGGCGCCTCGTCTCCAGGTGAGAGGGAGTGATCCTCGCATATTCCGTGGTTAGGGACGTTGGTCCACTTTGCCATGAAATCTGCGAGGGTCGCGCCCTTGATGACCCTGGTGCTGAACTCGAGCTGGAACACCTAAATCTCGATGTTCCATTTCGCGACCCGCCTGGTGGCGTTAGGGCTCTGGGGTACCCTCTTCAGTGGGTAGGCTGAAACGACCATGATGGGGTGGCCCAGGAAGTAGTGGCGCAACTTTCGGGAGGTGACGAGGAGTGCGAGCAAGAGCTTTTGGGGCATAGGGTAGCGCACTTGCGCCTCCCATAACACCGTGCCGACGAAGTAGACTGGATGCTCAACGAGGGAGGAGGTGTTGGTGAGGTCTTGTGTTTCTTGAGGACGCTGACTTTCGGGGGTCCCATCACTTGCCACGCCAGCTGCGGCCTCGTGAGCCTGAGCCTCAAGAGCCCGTTTGGCTGAGGGGTCTGTTTGAGCCTCAGGAGGGATATTGACTATCGGGTCAGCTGGAGCCTTAGGGGCGCCATCCTGAGGCTTCTGCGACTTGCTTGGTGGTGTGGCGCCCTTGGTTGAGCGATCTTCCCTCGGCGGCACCAGTGCGACACCGGTGGAGTGAGGGGCGGCGGCCATGTAGAGCACCAAGGGCTCGAGAGGGCGTGGCGCCACCATCACCGGCGGGCTGGTTAAGTATCTCTTGAGGTCTTGGAAGGCCGCGTCAGCTTCATGGGTCCATTCAAACAGCCCCTGCCTCTTCATCAGCTTGAAGAATGGGAGGGTGTGTTCCCCCAACTTGGAGATGAAGCGCCCCAGCGAGGTCACGCAGCCCGCTAGCTTCTGCATCTCCTTGAGTGTCTGCGTAGGGCTCATGTTTTCTATGGCCTTGACTTTCTCCGGGTTGGCCTCGATTCCTCTGTGCGACACCTGGAAACCCAGCAGCTTGCCAGAGGGGACCCTGAACACACATCCGCAGGTCTACCTTGCGCAGGCTAGCAAACGTTTCTTTCAGATCTTCGATCAGGGTCTTCGCCTCCCGAGACTTCACCACTATGTCATCGACGTAAGCCTCGGCGTTCCTCCCGAGCTGCCGGCCCAGAGCAATGTGCATCAGCCACTAGAAGGTAGCCCCAGCATTATGCAGTCCGAAAGGCATGTAGGTGTAGCAGTACACCCCACAGCGGGTCAGGAACGCCTTCTTCTCTACATGTTGCAAAGCCATCTATCGGTGTACTAAAGTAGGGGCGCTCCTTTGTACCCCTTATTTGTGCACCGGCAGTCACAGCCGCGCCCATGACCACACTTAATCAAAGCAATGCCAACACAGAGGTATGAAGAGCAACAAGGTTAGGTGGTTTCCCCCGACAAGACCCTTGCCGGGGCAGCCCCCATAGCCCCAGCAAGGCCCTTGCCGGGGCAGCCTACCTGACGCCAGCAGGGCGCGCCGCCCCTGGGCCCCAGTTTCTCCAGCTTCACCAACCACATTGAGATATGGGCTCGGGGGGCGCCTCCATGGTGGCATGCAGATCTTTGTGAAGACATGGAACACTTCGAATCAGCAGAGTAAAAGATGACGAACCTCATCGAGACCCTCACCGAGAAAACCCACAAGACCCCCGGCAAGACCCTTGCGGGGGACGACCGCAACGCCGCGTTAAGACCCTTGCCGGGGACATCCGCGAGGCCACAGCCAGGCCCGCACCCGCCAAGCTTCCATGCAGCTGCCTGCCCACCAGCTGGGCAGGCACCTGCATGTTAGCACAAGGCTTCTTGGCCAACTTAGCGCATGCCTACGTCGTGGCATGCAAATCTTCGTGAAAGACCTACCACCGCCCCACCTCAGCAGCCTGCCAGCCTACATGGCGCC
This sequence comes from Triticum aestivum, assembly GCF_018294505.1. Classification (NCBI taxonomy): domain Eukaryota; kingdom Viridiplantae; phylum Streptophyta; class Magnoliopsida; order Poales; family Poaceae; genus Triticum; species Triticum aestivum. Next base: position 257,675,145 of record NC_057804.1, on the reverse strand, counting down.
AATGCCAAGCTGGCCCAGGCGCGTGTCGAGGCATGGTGAAGCGGCGGTAAAGTGAAGGGGACACGTCAGCAGCGCATTAAATGCACTTTTTCCCGTAATGGCAAGGGATAGGCTTAATCACAGTACCCCAATGCCAGCTCCTGTGGGCCACTGTGGCAATCCCCTTGCCTATAAAAGGAGGCCCGAGGCATCTAGGAGAAGGATTCAGACTATTGGAAATGTTGCGCCCATTGTAGCTAGTTCAAGAACCTCAAGAACACAAATACACACATCCAAGCAGGACTAGGGTATTACGCATCTCTACGGCCCGAACCTGGGTAAACAACACGCGTGCTTGTAATCACTGCTAATCCTGCTCTCCTCACCACCGAGCGCCCCGCAACCGTAGCAGGGAATCTTGTGATCCCATTTGTGTCATTTCCCACTAACATCTTTGGCGCGCCAGGTAGGGGGCGCAGTAGTGAGCATCTGGTTTTGCAGCCATTGGCACAACTCTTCATCACCATGGCTTCCAAGAAGAAGACGACCACGGCGATCGTTTGGTCCAGGACTAGATTACCTGTACCGGTGCGGACCAGTAGTGGGCCAGTCATGAAGAGAACCCGTGGCGCAGCCCGCAAACATCCACATCACCCTGGCAGTCCGGGCCTGGTGAGCGGCGTCGTTCGTGCACCAGGCGACGAGCTACACATCGTGAACTCCAGAGACAGAGTTGGGCCCCCCGCAGGCGGCGCGGGGCCCTCCAGGGGCGTCGTTGTGCTGCCAGACGGCGGCGTGGCAACCTCCAAGACACCACACACCGGCGCTCACGGCGTGCTCTTCTCAGGTCGTGCGCGATGAGCAGCGCCGCCTCGCTGGTTACCCTGGGCGCCGCCCTGGGAAGAGTCCCGTGCACCAATCACTTGACGAGGAGGGCCAGCATGCGTGCTGAGATGTTGGCGGAGGTGGCAGACGGCTGCAGGGCCGTGATGGGGCTCCTTCTAACGTAGTTAGAAGTCGAAGCGCATCACGGTCCACGCAGCTTTCGCCGCCGCCCACACCAGCAGAAGCCCTAGCACGCGCGCAGTTGCTCCTCGACTTTCCTCCTGCTGCGGAGAAGCTCGACAAATGGAGGGCCACCGTTCGGAGCCTCGTCGGCATCGCCAACAAAGATGAGTTGCGATCGGCGGGGCCCGTAGGCCGTCGCTCCGCTGAGCCACCGCAAGCGAGCAATGGACGGGCCGGAGGCAATGCGGCCATGGTGCACTCCCCTCCTCCACACCAGCAACCGCGGTTGTCGACCCGTCGCGACGACGCTCGTGATGACATCTCCATAGCATCGTCCGACCCATGAACCCACCGCAACCAACGACAAGTTCTTCGGGAGCGAGCTCAAGAAGACGCTCGAACCACCATCAAGTGCTGATGGGATGCGCGCCACGAATGGGACAGGCGGGTAGGGCCCACTATGGACCACCCAGCGCTGGGAGGCTACGGCGGCCTACCCTACGAGGTGGGCTGTCTGGCCTCCCCCCGTGAGCTGCGGCAGTTCCAGTGGCCCTCCCACCGCACATTCAAGCCCGACGTTGGCGAGAATTACAACGGCAAGACTCACCCGTCGGAGTTCCTTAGCATCTACACCGTCGCGATGCAAGCTGCCGGGGCTGACGACGATAAGGTGCTTGCCAATTACCTCCCGTTGGCACACAAGCCCAATGTTATGTCATGGTTGATGCACTTGTCGGTGGACTCCATTTCTTCTTGGGCGGATCTGTGTCATGTGTTTGTTGGCTCCTTTACTGGAGGCCACCAAGCTCATGGCCAGGCAAGCGACTTGCATATCATCCCCTGGAAGGAAGGAGAAAACTTGCGAGAGTACATCCAAAGTTTCAGGCGAGTGCAATACAACATTCCTGACGTTCATCCTACCGCCGTGACCAGTCTATTCCATCAGAATGTGCGCAACCGCAAGATGCATGGGGAGCTGGCGATGAACAAGGTCAAGGATGTGGCCGAGCTTTATGTTCTGGCCGATCGGTGCGCTCGAGCTGAAGAGGGGAGGAAGTACCCCGGCGAAGACGCCGGTGCGGAAACTGACTCCACGGATGACACCGCCACCCGGGCAAAGAAGGGCCGGCGCCATAACAAGAAGCGCAAGGGCAAGACCGTGCTTGCCGTCGAGGGGTCCGACGACACCGGCGCCACCAAGAATGCCAAGGCGAGCGACCCCAGCAAGGAGGTTGCCAGGTGTGTCGCTTGCCGGGCCTTGGTGGCTGCCGACAAGCCAGGGGGCTCCGACAAGCTGTATTGCAAGATCCACCGCACCAAGGGCCACGACCTCCAGAACTGCCACCAAGTTGAGATGCTTGCCGAGAAACAGAAAGCCGTGTATGAGAGGCGGGACAAGGAGAAGGGCCAAGAGGGTGCTGAGGGATCCGGCAAGAGACGTGGCGGCCAAGGAGGCCGCAGCGGCAAAGATAATCAGCAGGAGGGGCCCACCTGAGGCCGTGACAAGAAGCGGGAAGACGATGATCATGATGAGGACGATGAGTCTGGCGACCACGAGTTCCAGAAAGCTATAGAGGCCATGTGCATCGATGGTGGCGCCTCGCTGCATACATCCCACCGCCAGCTCAAGCAGTGGGCGCATGAGATCACATCGGTGGAGCCGTTGCTCGACGCATGGAAGCAGCTGAAGTGGTCCAGCATGCCTATCATCTTTGACGTCGAGGACCACCCTGACCGCACTACTGCGGTCGGGTGCTTATTGTTGTTGGTATCACCAACAGTCCACAACCTCAAGGTGACGAAGATGCTAGTTGACGGCGGGGCCGGTCAAAACTTGATCTCGCCTATTGTGATCAAGAGGCTGCAGATTCATGATGGACACCTCGAGGAAACATGCACGTTCCAAGGGGTCAATCCGGGGAGGAGCCAGCCGAAGGGAAAGGTCACATTACCTGTGATGTTCGAAGGAGAGTTAAACTACATGACGGAGAGGATTGACTTTGATGTAGCCGAGATCCCCTTGCCCTACAACGGGATCCTCGGCCGCCCGGCACTAGCCAAATTCATGGCGGCTTCTCACTACACTTACGACACGCTGAAGATGCCCAGGCCGATGAACATCATCACCGTCCCCTCCGACAAGAAAGACGCATTGATATGTGCTGACCAACTCTATTGGGAAGCAGTTGCAGCAGCTGCCGCCAAGGCACCTGCTCCTGCCGGCGGAGCCTCGGGAGGAAAGAAGACCGGTGAGACTCCTCGCACCCACTCCGGCAAGCGCACCTCCTCGGGCAGTTGCGCTCCCGTTGAGGACGTGCTAGAGAACTCCACCGGAAAGAGCAAGAAGTACAGAGCTGCACCACCAGAGACCAAGAAGGTATCCGTCAAGGAGGACGGCACGGAAGGGGCTTTTACTATAAGCTCCACCATTGACGGCAAATAGCAAAGCGAGCTCGTCACTTTCCTGCGGGCGAATGTTGATGTGTTTGCATGGAAAGCATCCGACATCCCCGACGATCCCAAGGAAGTGATTGAGCACCATCTTGCTGTCTGCCCTCATGCACGGCCCGTCAAGCAGAAGGTCAGGAAGCAAGCTCTGGAGAGGCAGGACTTCATCATGGAGGAGATCAAAAAACTAGAGGCAACATGCCTGGTAAGGGGGGGTGCTCCATCTGACGTGGTTGGCCAACCCGGTAGTGGTGCGCAAGGCAAGCGGTAAGTGGAGACTGTGTATTGATTACATAGACATCAATAAAGCTTCTCCAGAGGATCCTATCGGATTTTGGGTTCCGGCAGACCCTCAAGGGTCGAACTCTGGGGTGTATGTGGAGATCACACCTCCTGCCTACCCACGTCTCGTCGGCTCGCAAGGATCTAAACTACACGAAGAACAACACTAGGGACACGCGATTTATACTGGTTCAAGCTACCATTATGGTGTAATACCCTACTCCAGTTTGTGGCATGGTGGATTGCCCAGGGGGCCAATGATGAATAATACAAGGAAGAACAACCTCGCGAGGGGCTGTTCTTGGCTGGTGCGATGAACTGCTTGGGTGAGTTCAGTCGCCTCTCTCTCTCTAGTCTACCCAAAATCTCCTCTCCCTACTCTGTGGTGACTAGCTCTATTTATAGAGGGAGGCCCTGGGCCTCTTCCCAAATATTGAGCGGGAAGGGCGCCAACAATTGGCCATTTTGAAGGGGAACATCTAGTACACTTATCCTGACTAAAGTCGGTCCTCGCCTGCCAAAGACCCTGACGGTGACGTCGGCTTGGGCTCCACGATGACCTCCATCCTACCGTCCTACTAGTCTTGGTCTTGCTACACCGAAATGGTTGCCTTCGCTTGATACTCCTGCCTGCGCTTGCCCCCTTTGCACCAAAGAGGAAACAAGGACTCTGCGCAGGCCGGCGCCCGCCTGGTGCCCGCCTGGCCTCGGTCGTCATGGCTTGCATCATGGGCATCTCGTGAGGTACCCCGCCGTGACCTCTCCGCCTCCTTGCGAGCCAGCCTGACGAGGTTGTGCCCGAGGAAGCCTCCTATCGTCCGCCCCGCGAGGCTTGGCCCCTCGCGAGGGTCTTGAGTATGTGTTGATGAAGATGGGATGTACTGGGCCACTTCCTGAGCCATGCCACAAGCCGCAGGCAGGCAAGTTTGGGTAGCCCCTTTCCCAGAACGCCGACAGTAGCTCCCGAGCCCAAGACGCGCCTGGACTTGGCTTAGCAGAGAAACAAAGGGGAAAGTGCGAAGCGCCGCGGGCCCCATCAGCCTGCGGCCTTGGGCGCCGCATGGCGGTTGATTGGACGTGGGCATCCCTGCTTCCCCATGACACCTCGGCAACTACACGAATTGACGAGTCCCTGCATGCAAAACGGGTCATGATTACCTGTGATTGTGGAGGCCGGCGGTTGGCCTCCCCCGGCTATACGTATGGAACGGCGTGAGCCCTTCCAGTCCACCCCTTCTTGCTACTCCCCTACTCCTTCTTGGCCGCTCGCCATCCCCATGGCCCCGCCGAAGAGGTTCTCGACCACGGAGAAAGGAAAGGCTCGCCAGGAAGGGCCCAGCTCACCTCCGGCAAGCGTGGCCGGGGCCGCCCTCGCAAGCACCCTATAGCCCCCACTGCGGCCTCCCGTGTCCGTGGAAACAGCCCTCTGCGCGGCTGTGGGCGTTCGGCTGCCAACGAGAGGTACACTGGGGCTGCACGACCCCCAAGGCCGCGCTCTCACTCGGCGGAGGTGCTGCCGGAATTCGTCATGTGGTCGGCGGACCCGACCGGCACCTAGCCCCAGCTACCCCGCTTCTTTATAGGTGAACTTCTGGCTGGTGCCCCGGGCAGCCTTTGGCTTCAGGCAGATGGTTGCTGCAGCAGGGCCTCCTGGGCTACTCTGGAGGTCTCCACCGCCGGGGAGGCGTCCCTGACCCGCGGCTGGCAAACGTTTGCCCGCGCGTGCCGCCTGAGCCGACGATGCACTCTACACTTTAAGTTCGACGGAGATGCCACCCTCTACGTGAGGGTGTTCGGTGAAGACGGCCGCCGCGCCGATGCTGCCCCGGAGATGATGACAGCGGCCACGCGCCCAGCCCAAGCATTGGTCGGGATGAAGGTGGCGGGAGGTGCACGGGCAGCGGTGCCCGAGGCCCGCCAAGCTCTGGTGACTCCCCCTCGGATGACATCTCCTCCAGTGGCGGTCGCGACCAGCCCTATCGTCGTCGCTCTCGCTTGGGAGAGGGCAGCGGGTCAGCCCGACACCGCGCTTCGGTGAAGCGGGAGGCGGAATCCATCTAAGCTCCGTAGGCAGTACGAGCCTTTGCCGAGAGTTGGCGCCGGGTGAGTCGTGCCCCCTTTTGCTTTCCTTTCTCTCCTACGCAAAAAGAATGTAGTCTAATGCCCCACGGGGCGTGTTGAACTGTTGTTGTTTAATTGGTGCACTGTTTCTACTGTTTCTGTGCAATGTTTTCGTTCTACGTGTTTATGTGTGGAAATCACTTATCTTGGGGGGAAGCTCGTTGCGGTCCTTGCCTCCCGAGGCTAGGGCCTCGTCGTGCGCCTTGTGTCCTGCAGGGTTTAGTCAGTAGGGGTAGTCTCTAGCCTTTGTAGCAAGGACAACCAACCCAAGTCCCATGATCGTGTCACGATGCCCGTGGGGCATGGAATGGGAGGGGTGCTCCTGCAGCGGACACGGATAGGGAAGTTCCAAACCACCGGGGCAGAAAAACACTCGCGAGGGTGCCCATGTTCCTCCCTCGTGAGACTTCGCGCGAGAGAAAACGAAACAAACGTGCGAAATGGATGAAGGGTCACGAGCTCGAAACGGTAATAGCCTTAGAAAAACTTCAAAAAAAAACAAACAAGCCAACTACGGAAAGCAAATGAAAGAAGCCGCGTCCGGCACCTAGTCTAGTCTTCGACGTCTTCTCACCAACGCGGAGCTAAGTGCTGCCACTGGGCGTGTGCAGGAGCCCCCGAGGCCCGAGGGCGGCTCTCCGGAGACTCCGGGGCATGTACAACCCCACTCATTATTACGTGAGAGTGTCACGGGCGGCGAGCTTCACAGGCGTTTGCCTTTTTCACAGGCACCGGGCCTTTTCCCAAATGCAGCAACTTCAAAGGCATTCGCCTTCTTCACATGCACCGGGCCTTTTCCAAAATGCGGCTACTTCACAGGCATTCGCCTTCTTCACAAGCACCGGGCCTTTCCAAAATGCGGCTACTTCACATGCATTCGCCTTCTTCACAGGCACCAGGCCTTTTCCAAAACGCGGCTACTTCACAGGCATTCGCTTTCTTCACAGGCACCGAGCCTTTTTCAAGGGTAAAATCTTCGGAGATGTTGGATGTTCCACGCGTTCTGGATGGGCACCCCCTCCTGGGTCTCCAAGCGTGCGGAGCCGGGCCTCGAAACATGAACAACCTTAAACGGGACCTCCCACATGGGAGAGAGCTTATGCAGTCCCTCCGTGGAGAGAACCCATCTGAGCACGAGATCCCCTACCTCAAGAGTCCTGGGGCAGATGTTGCGACAGTGGTATCGCCGCAGTGCTTGTTGGTACCTTGCTGCTCGCAGTGCGGCTTCTCGGCGATGCTCGTCCCCCAGCACGAGATCTGTCCCCCGCATGGCGTCCTGCTGCGCTTCGTGGAACGCTAGGACCCGTGCGGAACGACGTCCGACCTCGTGAGGGAGAACGGCTTCAGCTCCACAAACTAGAAAGAACAGGGTCTCGCCAGTCGGCTTGGTCGCGGTCGTGCGTATAGACCACAACACAGACTGGAGCTCGTCGTACCAGGCCCTGCCGCAGGCCTCCAGCTTCTTCTTGAAGGTCCTAGTTTTGAGGCCCCTCAGGACCTCTGCGTTGGCTCGCTCGGCCTGACCGTTGCTCCGCGGGTGCGCTACCGAAGCATAGCATATCTGTGTTCCAAGGTTAGCACAATATGTTTTGAAGAGGTTACTGGTGAACTGCGAACCATTGTCGGTGATGATGCTGTTCGGCACCCCAAATCGGCTCACGAGGCCCTTGATGAACTTGACCGCAGAGCCTATGGGGATGGTGCAGACAGCTTCCACCTCAGCCCACTTGGTGAACTTGTCCACGATGATGTAGAGATAGCGGTAGCCTCCTGGCGCCCGAGGGAACGGACCTAGGATATCCACTCCCCAGACCGCGAATGGCCATGAGAGGGGTATAGTCTGCAGACCTCCCGCCAGCTGATGGATCTGCTTGGCATGGAACAGACAGGCCTCGCAAGCTTTCACCAGTTCCACAGCGTCATTGAGTGCCGTGGGCCAATAGAACCCGCTCTGGAACGCCTTGCCAACGAGAGTCCGTGACGACGAGTGATGCCCACAATCTCCACTATGTATGTCTTCCAGTAGCTCCTTCCCTTGCTCCCTGGAAATGCAACGTAAGGACACATCATTCGGTCGTCTTTGGTAGAGCTGTCCATCCTTGAGGTAGTATGTCGTGGCCTGCGGTGCCACATGCTCCACTTCCTCCTCCTTTTTCGGCAAGGTGCCTCGTGTCAGGTAGCTCATGAGCTCTGTGATCCAGCACCCTTCCTGAGGCTCCAGCGCCAGGAGCAGGCGCGCTCCTGAGGTCGGGCCGCAGACCGGGGCTCCCGAGGCAGGTGGCTGGGGAAGCTCTTCCCGAGGCTGCGCCATGCTTGATAGTGATGGCGTCAACGAGGGCTTGAAGAGCCGCTCCTCGAAGATGCTAGGCTCCTGAGGTAGCCGCCTGGATGCCCTTTTGGCGATGTCATCAGCCTCTTGATTGGCACCGCGAGGCAGATGCTACAACTCTAGCCCCTAGAACTGCTTCTCCATCCTGCGGACCTCGGCGAGGTAGGCTTCCATGTGCTCGTCCTTCGGCTCGTATACTTTTTTGGAGAAGTTGACAAGGAGCTGCGAATCACCCTTGATGGTGAGGAGCTTCAACCCCAGGGCGACTGCGGCTTTCAGGCCTGCTATCAGGCCTTCGTATTCTGCTGTGTTGTTGGAGACCTTTTCTCCATGCTGGAAACAGAGTTGCACGGCGTAGTAGAGCTTGTCTTGAGTGGGAGATATGAGCACCGCACCAGCCCCCGCACCGTGTCGGGAGAACGCCCTGTCGAAGTACATGACCCAACCGTCTGGTGCCACGCTTCCCGGGGAGAGTGATCGATCCTCGCCAGCCTCAAGGCCTGGCGCTTCTGCCCATTCCGCCACGAAGTCCGCAAGCGCGACCCCCTTGATGACTCTGGTTGTGCTGAATTCTATCTGAAACGCTTGTAGCTCGATGCTCCACTCAGCGACTCTTCCACCTGAGTTGGGGCTCCTGAGCACCCCGTCCAAGGGGTATGCTGAGACGACCTTGATGGGATGGCCTTGGAAATAGTGCCACAGCTTGCGCGAGGCTACCAATAGCGCGAAGAGGAGTTTCTGAGGCATGGGGTACCGCGCCCTCGCGTCCCGCAACACCGTGCTGACGAAGTACACAGGGTGCTCAACGAGGTGGGGAGTGCTGGCGCTGCTAGTGCCCTCCGGAGGCTGGGGCGCCTCCGGAGACAATGGAGCCCCCAGCGGCTGGTCGCTTGGAGGAGGGGCCTCTTCTGTTCTGGGTGTGCTTCCCTATAGCGGCTGGTCCTTCTCAGCTGCAGTCGCGGTCTCTGTGAGGCCCTCTTGGTCCTGCTTTGCTTTGACACGGACGGCTGCCGCGGCCTTGGTCCAACGCTCCTCCCTAACCGCCACCAGGGCTGCGCTGGCAGAGTAGGGGGTGGCCGCAAGGTAGAGCACCAGGGGATCTTGAGGACGCGGAGCCACCATCACCAGAGGGCTGGTTAAGTACCTTTTGAGATCCTGGAATGCCTTGTCGGCCTCTTCAGTCCATTCAAAGGGGCCCTTCTTCTTCATCAGCTTGAAGAAGGGCAGTGCTCGTTCCCCCAGCTTGAGATGAAACGTCCTAGTGCGGTCACGCGCCCGATGAGCATCTGCATCTCTCTGAGGGTATTCGGCGGCCTCATGTCCTCGACTGCTTTTACCTTTTATGGGTTGGCCTCGATGCCCCGGTGGGACACGAGGAAGCCCAGGAGCTTGCCCGAGGGGACTCCAAACACACACTTCTCTGGGTTGAGCCGCAGGTCCACTTCGTTAAGGCTCGCGAAGGTTTCCTCCAAGTCCTGTATCAGGGTTTTTTCCTCCCGAGACTTCACCACAATGTCATCAACGTAAGCCCCAGCATTCCTCCCGAGCTGCCGAGCCAAGGCGATGTGCATCAGCCGCTGAAAGGTCGCACCTGCATTGCGCAGCCCGAATGGCATGCATGTATAGCAGTACAATCCACACGGGCTCAAGAAAGCCATCTTTTCTACATCTCCTACTACTATCTCGATCTGGTGATAGCTGGAGAAGGCATCACCTTCAGAGACTTGTTGATGTTGAGCTTGGCGGTGAGGCGTTGCACTTGGTGCTCGATCGTGGAACGTGTTTCTTCATGCATATTCTTGAGGCAGGCGGCTCTTGCACTTGCGTCCATGTTGGCCCGTTCTTGAAGCGGTAGAGAAAGTATATCCAATGGCGACAAAGGGTTGAGACCGTAGATGACCTCGAAGGGGGACTTGCCAGTTGTATAGTGTCTTGCGCGGTTGTAGGCGTACTCGGCGATGGGTAGGCACTCCTCCCACTCCTTGATGTTCTTCTTGATCAACACACGTAGGAGAGTTGCAAGCGTCCAGTTGGTGACTTCCCTTTGGCCATCGGTTTGAGGATGATATGCCGTGGAGAATAGTAGCTTGATCCCGATCTTGGCGCATAGCGTCTTCCAAAAGTAGCTTAAGAACTTGATGTCTCGATCCAACACAATTGTCTTTGGTACACCGTGCAACCGCAAGATTTCCCTACAAAAAAGATTGGCAACATGTGAAGCGTAGTCTATCTTATTGCATGGGATAAAATGAGCCATTTTAGAGAATCGGTTCACAACAACAAAAACGGAGTCCTTGCCATTTTGAGTCCTAGGTAATCCAAGCACAAAATCCATGCTAATGTCTTCCCAAGGTTGATGTGGAATAGTTAAAGGCATATGTAAACCATGGGATTGAGAGTGTGACTTAGCTTTGGAACATGTAGAGCACCGGTTGGTGAAGCGGGCGACATCGCGAAACATCTTGGGCCAATAATAGTTCTTGGAGAGCGTGGCGAAAGTCTAGTCGCGTCGAAAGTGTCCCATGAGTCCGCCTCCATGATCCTCTTGCAAAAGGAGCAAACGAAGAGAAGACTCGGGGATGCATAGTTTGTTAGCTCTCATAAGATAACCATCCTTGATGTAATAATGTTCCCAAGATGTATGCGTCAAACATTTAGCATAATGGGTAGCAAAAGATGGATCATTAGCGTACAAGTCTTTTATGTGCTCAAAGCCAATAACATTCAACTCAAGTTTAGTGACAAGCATGCATATGCGTGAAAGTTCACCCGCAACTACATTTTCCTTACTCTTAATGTACTTGATCACATAGGGGAAAGATTCAATAAATTCACTCCATTTGGCATGACACTTGTTCAACTTAATTTGACCTTTTAGGTACTTAAGCGTTTCATGATCGGTATGTATGACAAACTCATCAGGTCTAAGATAATGTTCCCAAACATGTAGTACACGCACTAAAGAATACAATTCTCTGTCATATATGGGATAGTTAAGTTGAGCACCGGAGAGTTTTTCACTAAAGTAGGCAATTGCTCGTTGTTCTTGCATCAAAACTCCGCCAATTCCGGCACCACTAGCATCACAATGAACCTCAAAATTTTTCTCAAAGTTGGGCAAAGCAAGAATCGGTGCATGAGTAAACAAAGACTTGAGCTCATCAAAAGCGGTTGATTGCAAAGGTCCCCAAACAAAAGGAGCATTCTTCTTACTCAAAGCGTGCAAAGGAGCGGCAATAGTGCTAAAGTTTTTCACAAAGCGATGATAAAAACCCGCAAGACCAAGAAAACTACGCACTTGTTGCAAATTGGTGGGTTGGGGCCAAGTTTTAATTGCTTCAATTTTAGACTCATCAACATGGACACCCTTGGAAGAGACAACAAAACCCAAGAAAACTAGCTTGTCAACACCAAACATGCACTTTTTCATGTTGGCATAAAGACGTTCCTTGCGAAGGGTTTGCAAAACGGCCCTAACATGATTAATATGCTCTTTCATGGTTTTGCTAAACATGAGAATGTCATCAAAGTAAACCACAACAAAGACTCCAATGTAAGGTCGAAGCACAAAATGCATAAGACGCACGAAAGTACCGGGAGCCTCCGATAAACCCATAGGCATAACTAACCACTCATATAAGATAAATTTGGTTTTGAAAGCAGTTTTCCATTCATCACCCTCTTGTATGCCGATTTGATAATAGCAACTTTTAAGATCAATTTTTGAGAAAAAGTTGGCTCCGCTAAGTTCATCAAGCATATCATCTAAGCGAGGAATGGGATGCCTATAGCAAACGGTAATAGCATTTATAGGTCTACAATCTAAACAAAGCGGAAACTTCCATCTGGCTTAGGCACAAGTATAACAGGAACGGCACAAGGGCTTAAACTTTCACGCACCTGACCGTTGTTGATGAGTTGTTGTACTTGCCTTTGAATCTCCTTAGTTTCTTCTAGGTTGACACGGTATGGAGCTTTGTTTGGAAGTGGCGCTCCGGGGATGAGGTCGATTCGATGCTCAATGCCTCGAAGAGGAGGGAGACCTGGAGGTAGCTCATCTGGGAAAACATCTTAAAATTCCTGCAAAAGAGATTGAAACACTAAAGGTAGCTCGTGAGAGGTGTTAGTTTTTGGTTCTCCATGATTGCACACAAGAACAAAGTGCATCACACTCGATCGGTTCTCACACGCTTCTCTCATCTCACTTTTTGTGGCAAATAGTATGAGGTTTTTCTCTCTAGGAGAAGAGGCGCTCAAGTTTGGCTTGTGGCTCTCACTCAGTTTTGGGTGGATCACTTTCTCACTCTTCTCTTCATGATGGGTGGGTTGCTTGTCGGCTATCACTTGACTAGGAGACATAGGTCGTATACTCCTTCCCTTTCATCTTGAAGCTATAGTGATTGGTACGCCCATTGTGGATGACACCACGGTCGAATTGCCATGGTCGACCAAGAAGGAGGTGGCAAATGGTCATTGGGACCACATCACATTCTAAAGTGTCCTCGTATGCACCAATTTCGAAGGAGTATTGGACCGTATGCTCAACTGGGATAGTGCCGGAGTCACTTAGCCATTGAACCTTGTAAGGGTGCGGATGCTTCCTCTTGAGCAATTGAAGCTTGGAGCATAGTTCTTCACTTGCCAAATTGTGGCAACTACCTCCATCGATGATGACCTTGATGGAGCACCCATTGATGCCGGCCTTGGTGTGGAAGATGTGGCACCGTTGGTCTTTGTCTTGGTGGTGTTGGAGCGTCAAGACCTTGGAGACCACGAGAGAGGGACTTGAATCGTTGTCACGAAAGTCTTGATCATCTTCATCTTCGTTCATGCGCCGGTGCATGGCCACCTGATCAATGGCTTCCATTTCTTCTTCACTCACCGAGTCATGTGTGCCGTCATTTTTGAAGATCATTGTTCGCTTGTTGGTGCATTGGAAGGACTTGTGTCCTCGGCCGCCACATGTGAAGCACTTGAGTGAACTTGTCTTGACGGGATCATCGGGAGGCGCCGAAGATGAAGGAGTCTTGGATTTGTAGGTGCTTGACAGAGGACGAGTCGAGGAAGGTGCCACTTGCTTGGAACTTGAATTGTCGCCGGTACTTGGTGATGCTCGAGTTGATGTAGGAGGTGCCGAAGTCATGGGAGCTTGAGAATAGGAGCCATAGGTCTTGGACGAGTACTTGGCATATTTGAAGTCATCTTGCACTTGTCGCTCGGCGTTGGTCGCTTGATGAACTAGCTCAAGAAGGTTGGAGTATGGTTGGAAGTCGGCGATCCGCTTGATTGGGTGGTTGAGGCCGTTCAAGAAGCGTGCCGTTGTTTGCTCGTCATCTTCCTTGGCATTGGCTCGTATCATGGCAATCTCCATTTCTTGGTAGTATTCTTCCACTGTCTTTGTGCCTTGCTTGAAGAGTTGCAACTTCTTGAAAAGATCTCGAGTGTAGTGAGTAGGCACAAAGCAGGCTCTCATGACTTCCATCATTGCTTCCCAAGTTGTGATTGGTGGTTCACCTCTTGTATGTCGTCGTTCGATCACTTGTTCCCACCAAATGAGAATGTAGTCTTGGAACTTGAGGGAGGCCATGGTGATCTTCTTTTCTTCATCGTAGTTGTGGAGGCGAAAAATCTTGTACACCTTCGAAGCCCAAGAGAGGTATTCTTCGAGATCATTGCTTCTAGAGAACTTTGGCATGGTGAACTTGATTTTGCCGTAGCGGAGTTCTTCATCTTGATAGCGGTTGTGATATCGCTCTTGCCTTGGAAAGTCCTCAAATGCTCATTCGTCGTGATGTCGCTCATGTCGTGGAGGAGGGTCTTGAAGCACTTGTTCCACTTGGTGTCGCTCTTGTCTTGGAGGAGGGCGAGGAATGTGCGCTTGATTGCGCCTTTCTTGTTGCTCTTTGCGTCGGGCTACTTCTTCTTGTATCTCGCGACGAAGAGCTTCTTCTTATTCTCGCACTTGGCGGTTGCGGTCTTCAACGGCTCTAGTGGCCTCGCGTAGAGCTTGTTGTGCTTCAAGTGCTTGAGCTTCATGTTCAAGGGCTTGTGCTTCATGACGCTCTTGTGCTTGTCAAAATGCATCACCGTCTTGAGGGACTTGACGTGGTACTTGTGGAGGTATTTGCTCTTGCTCCGTTGATCCTTGAGGGGCTTGGTGTCGCATCTGTTCACGTGCTTGAACTTGTTCTTGTAAGCCATTGCCATGGAATGGATTTTCTTGAGCTTGGTGATCTTGAGGATGATCACGTCGAGGAAGGCGAGCTCGTGGCGGACTTGCATCATAAGAGGAGTAGTCCGAAGATTGCCGACTTGTACGGTGACTTGAGTGGCGCCATCTTGAAGAAGCGGATGAGGAAGACGGGCGTCGCACGATCATGTTGCGGAGCTCTTCCATTTGTGTGTTGAATTTGTCATCGATGTTTTGACGAAGGTCAGAGGCGAGTTGCTCCAAGCGTTCACCCAATGCGATGTTTTCTTGATGAAGCGCTCGTTGCGCGATGAAGAAGTGGTTCTTGGAGACGAAGCCGGAATCATCACCTTGCTCCTCGAAAAGTGGGTTCGACGACGAGTTTGGCCTATCCATCATAACCAAGTGGGGTGAGTAGGAATATAAGAGAATAATACCAAAGTTACCTTCTCCGAGGATTGAGTATGTAACAAGAGTCACTCAATGTAATGCCACAATAGGAGATTTGGAACCGGGTTTGTTTCTCACACCTAGAAGTAAGAGGCATATGGAGTAGCTCGGTTAGGATGGTGGCAAAAATTTCAAGCAAATGTTAGTCAAGATATCGATAAGGTTGAGTAGGTTCACAAAAATGCAAGTAAAGCAAATAGATCAAACCCAAAGGTATCACTAGGTACACACGCACGGAAGATGGATGGGATCCGCACAACCAAGGAGTGAGCTCAAAATGTGCAACCACAGAAAATGCTCTTGTTGTGCGAATGCTCGAGAGACACTAGCTCGATTGCTCAAATGGGCAAGATACGCTTGTGCACCTACCTATGAGAGAACCGTGCCATCTTCAATCCCAACTATGGTATATATGCGATGACCAAGATGATATAACTATGCAAATGGCTCAGCTCTATTGCTTACAAGCTCTTTGTAGCTCCTCTTTTGCTTAAATGCTTTTCTTCTCTCTTTTTTTTCTCTCTATGCTTGATGCTCGAGCCGAGTATGATATGAGACAAGTATATATGATATGCACGGGAGAGACTTATGGCACAAGGATGATAACACAATCACTACGGTGCACAATAGCGTGGCCCGACAATTCTCAACTTGCTAGTCTCAATGGGTAAGCAACACAAAGTGGCCCGGGCTATCAAGGCAAAAAGCAAGGTAAGAAGTAAGTGTCGTCGAGCTTACCATCCTTTCTCACGGTTAGAGGTGAAGATGTCTCCGAGTCGATGATGGTGATGATGATGTCACACGCTGCTAAGTAGCTGAAACACCTTAGGAAACGGAAATGGCAACACAAAATCAAAAGTGCAGAAGGTGGGTGTTTTTGTGATGATTTTTTGGATGGGGCTAATGGTGGTGGTAGTGGGATGAGTGGATGGGGGATGTCAAGAGTTTCTAAACAAGCTAAAGAACACGAAAAACGGACTTGGGAGGTGGAAGTTATGGCCAAAATGGTGTTGGTAGTGGGCTGATTTGGGGGGTGCAGGCACCTGGGGGTGTGACGTGCGGGTGCCCGGGGGTGGCTGGGTGAAATGGCCCGGGGGTGCGGGTGCCCGGGGGTTCAATGTGCGGGCACCCAGGGGTCTTCGGGATGGGCGGAAAATTTGGGGGAAATGCAAAATTCCATGAATTTCGTGGTGGAAGGGTGGGGATTGTTGGGGAGGGGCTAGATCCACTTGACAAACATCAAATCCATGGACCAAAACAACCAAATCTCACAAGATCCAACAGATTGCAAGAAAAATTTTTGGGGCTATTTTTGTGGGGATTTTCGAATTTGGACGAAAAACAACAAAATCAAGCTAGCAAATGGGGGGATGCGACTCCAAGATGTGAATAAACCTTGCTCATGATACCAAGATGTTGTAGGGTCAAGCCCTAGGTGGGATATTTTCACACTTGGAGGGGGAAAAGGAGGAAAAACACTCAAGAATACCAAGAACAAAACTCTCAAACAAACCCAAATATCACATCCATTAGAGTAGCATACATGAGATCCACAAGATTACTTGAACAATTCAAGGAGAATAGCACTAGGTAAGTTCTTCCCACTAGGTGAGGTCTTGATGTTGATCTTCTCCAAGAGGAGGCCTTGACAATCCAAAGGATTCTTCCCTTGGTGGGGGCTTGATCTCCAAAGAGGAGGGGATACAAGGAGCAAAGCTCACAATGTTTAATCTAATACTTTGCTAACCTTCCAAAAGAGCTAGGGGATGGATATATAAAGCCTAGGGACGAAACATGGGGGAAAAGGGACACAAAGGACCAAAAAGTCCCTAAAACGCGTGGCCACGGAGGAGGAGTCCGGGCATCCGGGGTGGAACCGGCCGGGCACCCGGACCGGTCAGGGGATCCGGAGGGAGGCGGACCGGGCAGCCGGGGAGCCAAGGCCCGGGCACCCGGGGTGGCCACCAGCGGCTGGGTGGAGCAGGCCGGGCACCCGGGGTTGAGGGCCCAGGCACCCGGTGGTGGTGTTGGCGCGGCCCAGGTTCGGCCGGGCACCCAGGGCCAGTTGGCCGGGCACCCTGGATGGGCTGGCTGAGGCCCGGAGGAGGGGACCGGGCACCCGGGGCCTTGGGACCGGGCACCCGGGGCCGGCTGGCGCATCTCCCAGGCCGAGGCCGGGCACCCGTGGTGTCCAGGGGCTGTGGCCCTTGCTTCTTCTCCTTCTTCTCTTCTTTCCCTTGCTTCGTGGTTGCTTGAATCTCTGTCCTCTCCTTCTCACTATCATCTTCTTGGTACCTAAGCATGAACACTGTTTCCGTTTGAGGTAGAATCCAATCCTCACACGAATCAAAATGAGAGTTGAATAGGAAAGAGTTCACCTCATTCTCGATGGCGCATGCACGTGCTCTTGTCATTGGTACACTTGGTGCTTGCGATGGTGATGGAGTGTTGGTGCGAGTGGTCGAGGGATGCTCAGCATCATCTTCCCCCCTTTGGAGAGATCCGTCCACGGATCGTGCTCTTCATCACCATGGTACTTGGCCAAGTTTTTGACGTTGAAGATGTCGCTAATGTTGTACTATCGCGTGGGATGTCGACCTTGTAGGCATTGTCGTTGTAGCATGCGATCACCTTGAATGGTCCGTCGGCTCTTGGGAGTAGCTTGTACTTGCGTTCCTTGGGTGAAGGTCTTCCACCCTCGGCGAGGATACATGACATGAGGGGCGGGGAACTCGACGTCGGCCCATGTACCGTTGTTCCCACAGCCCCTCATATGCAGCCGCAGCGCCTGCGACGGGTCCAGCTCCATCTCCCATGCAAATGGGGTTGGGAGACGAAGACGATGGCGCGCCGGCTGGCGCAGCCTGATGAATAATTTGTAGGGGTTGTCCCCGACGTGGCCCTCCACCGGGGGAGGGGCCGCTGGTGGAGGCGAGGCCGATCTGCCGCTCTGTCCTCCTCTTCCCCGAGCGCCGCGACGGCCTCGACCTCGCCCCTCCCCCTTCCTTTAACGGCTTGATCCACCGCCACACGCTCTTGGGGAGGAGCGACGCATTGTCGAGCAGAGACCCTCGCAGCCACGGATGAAGCATCACCGCGCCCTCTCGCCATGGTAGAAGGGAGGAAGGAGCAGGGATGGGGAGAGGCGGATGACGAAGGACTGAGAGGCGCCGTTCCTCCCGCTCCCCTCCTTATAAAGAGATGGGGGCGGGGCTTGGCCGCCCCTCTTGGCCAATACGGCTCATTAAAGGAGACAGCGAGCGAGGCCGTCGACCGCCCTCCCCGCCCAATTGAAAGCATGGGAATCTTCGCATGCGCGCACGTCTTCTCATATCCCGCACGCCTGCCATTCACTCTGCGTCGTGCATGCGGCGTACGTGGCGCGAGAGACAGCGTAACGGGACACGTGGAGCAACGGTTCCCAGGTAAGGACAGTAAATGAGCGGCGGCCCATCGGTCTCGAAGGGACACGCAAGCCGCCTCTTTACTATTCACCACAAGATGACGCAAGCGTGCTTTGATCACCCACGCGCGCAACCCCCACGTCACGCATTGAACGCGGGTCGTGAGGAAGCACAGCGGACGGAAAGCTACTGCGGTAAAAAAACGCCGCGCCTGCCCACGCACCGTTCTGGGCCTGGCCCAACAACATGTCGCGCTTATGTGTGGCCCAGGCCCGGGGGCTCCTGTCGGTGTACTAAAGTAGGGGCGCTCCTTTTTACCCATTATTTGTGCACGGGAAGTCAGAGCCGCGCCCACGACCACACTCAAGAAGGGCGGAGACACAAATTCAAAGCAACAGCAAGACAGAGGCATGAAGAACAATAAGGTGAGGTGGTTTCCCCCGGCAAAACCCTTGCCGGGCAGCTCCCACAACCCCGACAAGGCCCTTGCTGGGGAAGCCTACGGGACGTCAGCAGGGCGCGCCGCCCCTGGGCCCCAGTTTCTCCAGCGTCACCAACCACGTGGAGACATGGGCTCGGGGGGCGCCTCCATGGTGGCATGCAGATCTTTGTGAAGACAAGAAACACTTTGAATCAGAAGAGTAAAAGACGATGAACCTCGGCGAGACCCTCACCGAGGAAACCCACAAGACCCCCGGCAAGACCCGTGCCGCGGACGACAGCAACGCCATGGCAAGACCCTTGCCAGAGCCCCGACAATGCCCTTGCCAGGGAAATCCGCGAGGACACAGCCAGGCCCGCACCCGCCAAGCTTCTGCCACAGCTCCCATGCAGCTGCCAGCCCACCAGCTGGGCAGGCACCTGCGTGTCAGCACAAGGCTTCTCGGCCAACACAGCGCATGCCTATGTGGTGGCATGCAAATCTTCGTGAAATCCCTACCACCACGCTACCTCAGCAGCCTGCCAGCCTACATGGCGCCACCGCCTCGCTGGCCCATGCGTGTGTCGAGGCAGGCGAAGCGGCAGTAAAGTGAAGGGGACACATCAGGGGCGCATTAAATTCACTTTGTCCTGTAATGGCAAGGGATAGGCTTAATCACAGTACCCCGATGCCACCTCCTGTGTGCCACTGTGGCGATCCCCTTGCCTTTAAAAGGAGGCCTGAGGCATCCAGGAGAAGGATTCAGGCTTTTGGACAAGTTGCGCCCATTGTAGCTAGTTCAAGAACCTCAAGAACACAAATACACACATCGAAGGACTAGGGTATTACGCATCTCTGTGGCCCGAACCTGGGTAAACGACCCGCGTGCTTGTACTGACTGCTGATCCTGCTCTCCTCACCACCCAGTGCCCCGCAACCGTAGCAGGGATTCTTGTGATCCGATAGGTGTCGTTTCCCACCGACACCATCTTTATCTGGTGGTAGCCCAGAAAGTCATCCAAAAAAGCACAGCAGGTCGCACTCGGCGGTGGAGTCAATGATCTAGTCGATGCACGGAAGCGGGAAGGGGTCCTGAGGGCAAGCCTTGTTGAGGTTGGTGAAGTTGATGCACATGGGCTCCTTCCCCCTTTCTTGGGGATGATGACTCGATTTCCCAACCACTCCGGGTGTCACACCTCCCAGATGACACCAGCATCCTGCAGCTTGCGGGTTTCTTGGATGCTGAATGCCTGCTTCTCAATGGACTTTTGTCGGGCCTTCTGCTTCACTGGGCGTACGTTTGGGGACACCCTCAGGTGGTGCTCGATTATTCTCCTTGGGATCCCAACTAGGTCCTTGTGCTCCGATGCGAACAATTCCTTGTTGGTGTGCAAGAAGCTAACCAACACTCTCTCTTGGGCCGGGGGGAGGCCAGCTCCTATGGTGAAGGTGGCGCCTGAGGCAAATAGAGCTCTTGCACATAGGAGCTGGCCTCCCCCCGGTTCCGTTTGCGCCAAGAGGGTTCCGTTACTAACATGGCAGAGGCAAATAGAGCTCTTGCACATTTTCGTTAATCCATGAACAGAATCTATGTATGTAGACACATGGATCCGTACATCTCGATCGGAAAAGAATCAATAGAAGGAGAATCGGACGATATCTTTCTCGAAACAAACAAAAAGGAAAAGAAAGAGAAAACAGAAATCATGATCAACTAAGCCCTCTCGAGGGCTTGCTTAAGAATAAGAAAGAAGAATCTTATGAAAATAGACATAATTTAGATGGATATACTAAGTCTCGCTTGGGCTGCTTTAATGGTAGTCTTTACATTTTCTCTTTCATTAGTAGTATGGGGAAGGAGTGGACTCTAGGGATACTACTAATTGATTAAGTAATCAAATTGTTGTATCAATTCTTTTCTTTAACATTTTGCATTAATCATTTTGTCAAACGTTATTCTTTAATCTTTTTCTTTAGTTTTGTTTCACTCCTGTAGCTCCGCCGTCAATGAGGGTCTTGGTGACCGCCACATTGCAGATGGTGGGGTGCAGAGCATCGGGAGAGCGCGTGCTCCCGCTGCGGTAGCAGGGCGATATTCTGGGCTGAATGTGAGCTCGGCCTTGGGCGCCGTCCAGCCCAGGGGATCCCCCGACTACACCTGGGTGGCGCTTACTTGGCGGTAGAACTGCTCGATGTGGCGGTCGGAGGGTGGCACCTACGAGCCACCCAAGAGAGTTGCAACGGCGGGATGCGCCGGCGCCGCGACGTGTGCAATGAAGAGGCCGCACAGCTCCTCCCAGGAGTCCAGGGAAGACTCCAGCAAGTTGAGCAGCCAGGCGCGCGGCGCGCCTGTGAGGGCCATGGGGAGCCTGTTGGCCATCACCTTCTCGTCTCCACCGGCTTCCCAAACTGCTTCCTCATACGCCTGGTGGAAGCCAGCCGGATTCGCCGCACCGTCGTAATGGGGAGGCATCTCCGGCCTAAACTTGGGTGGCCACTCCACCTGTCGCAAGGTGGGGGTGAAATTGCGGAGGCCCATGGCTCCCCCAAAAGTGCACGACAGCCCAGTCAGTGGAGGACTACCTGCCATCAAGGCCAGTTGCGGGATGTGGCAGATGAAGCGGCGAATCTCCAACGCACCCCTACCTGGCAGGCCAAATGTCAGATTTCGGGTTCCGCAAACCCTTGAGAGGTTCGAACTCTGGGGTGTGTGTGGATATCTCAACCTACCCAGCCTTCTACTCGCAAAACCTCATAGCCTAGCACGTCGAGCTCGAAGGGAAAGAAAGACAAAACAGTTTACCCAGGTTCGGGCCACCTTGCGGTGTAAAACCCTACTCCTGCTTTGTGGTGGATTTGCCACGAAGGGGTGAGGAAGAACTAGTATAGTGGTTGAACAACCTCAAGAAGTGAGGTGTTCTTGAGCTCGGGTGAGCTGGTGAGGGTGGAATGGATTCGATGGATCCGGATCGGCCTCCTCTTCTATGGTGGTGGATAGGTCCTATTTATAGTGGCCTTGGTCCTCTTCCCAAATGTTGGTGGGAAGGGATCCCACAACGACCAGATTTGAAGGGAGACAACAAGTACACCCTATCCTGAATAAAGTGGTCTTCACTTGCAAAAGCCTCTAGTCGTGACGCTGCGGTGGGCTTGGCGATGACCTCCGTCCTGCCGTCCTGGCGGTCTTAGTCTTGTTGCACCAGAATGGAAACCTTTGGATGATTCCTTGAGACTCTGCGCCTTCTACTTGCCTCCTTTGCAATGAAGAGGAAACTGGTACACTGCGCCCGCTGGCGCCCGCCTAGTCTTGGTCTTCATGGCTCACGTCAGCTGAGCCTCGTGACATGCACCTTGCACAAAAATCTCCGCTCCTCAGGAGTCAGCCTGAGGAGGCCGATCCCCTTAGAGGTCTTCATGTCATCTGCCTCGCGAGGGTCTTGAGTTGTTGATGATGAAGCTGGGCCGTACCAGGCCGTCGATGGACACACGCAGTGGGCCACATGCAGGCAAGTCAGGGTACCCCGTATCTAGAACATCATTAGATTTTTATTTATATGATGGGTTTAAGGAGATATCACTCTATGATTCTTGTGTGGTTTGCAAGTTTCCCTTTGAGGGTAGCGTCGAGAAACCACATCCTAGTGATGTGGCATAATTTATTGATAAATTTACTGTAGGGAAAATAGAAAAGAGTCAGATGCAAGAACTACTAGTATACATTTTCCTGTTCTACATTATTATGCAATATTTGCTAGTAGATGTTAATTGGTCGAGGGAACAGTGGGGCCTCAGTGCTCCTGACCTTGTCATTTTGCACCATGCTTTACTTTGCAATAGAACTTTCAGTTTAGGCGCTATGGTTGCTAAACGGTTGAGTCTAAACCATACAAAGGGCCCCATTTTTGGAGGTATCTTTGCTTCACATCTTGCTAAATATTTTGAGATACCTATTAGGCATTATGAGAAAGAGGAAAAGGTGTTGCCCACTATTTTCTTAGGCTATAAAAGTATGGTAGCACATGATTTTATTGGTGATGATAAGGAGAAGAGATTTATTTACAACTTGGTATTTAGTAAAACTACTTGACAGATTATTACCATGCCTGCACCTTCTTTGTTTAACATACATTGAGGCACATACCTCATCCTCCCTGATGCCATTTAAGAATACTGGGAGTGGACACGGTTCCCAGAGCCTGAGCCAGAGCCATCTCCTGATCCATATTAGGAGTCTATTTATCAGTGGGATCCGCAAGAGCTCGCTAACCAGTGGCACCCCGAGGATCCTCCTCAGTACACCGGAGAGGACCACTTTTATCCATGGGCTTAGACCAACTTAGGCCAAAATCCTAATCTTGGGGGATTGCATATTTCTCACCGACATTACATTCATGTTCACACACTCATTCTAGTTATCAGTGTTCATATTTTTTTCATTGTACTATCCATGCTAGTTTATTTTCTTTTCTTGCTTTCTTCTTGTGTGTTTGAAAAACTTTGACAAAAACTAAAAAGAAATTAGTTGTATCTTTTAGCTAGTTTACTTTCCATGCTTGTAGTAATTGTAAGTAAATAAGAAAACCCAAAAAGATTTCTCGTTCTTCTTTTGCTTGTTGGGAGCTTTCTCGTGTAAATAGTTTTTCTCGTTCTTGTTTAATTCCTTCAGAAAACATAAGCTCCAAAAATATTTCAGTGTGTTTCTTTGAAATTCTTTTCTTTTATTTGGGGGTTGAGAGGAGAAGACCACGATGAAAATGATGAGTGGCTCTCATATGCATTATTGTTGATCTAACAAAGAGCCCATATTACCTTGTCTTCTCTTTTGAATAAATGTTCCAGACTCCAGCTTAGGCTAATGCACGTGCACTATTATTATTATTCACACCGTTCGGTCATGCAAGTGAAAGGCAGTAATGACAATATATGATAAAATGATTGAGATGAGGAAAAGCTGGTATTATCTCGACCTATCTTGTTTTTGTAAATATGATTAGTTCATCGTTCCTCATTCAGCTTATTATGAATGAAACATGTTTGCAATGACAATTAGAGATTATAGTTACTCATGACATGCTTAATTAGCTGAGAGTTTATAATGGTTTACGTTGCATGCCGACATGCTATTAAAATGGTTATGATGTAGTATGATAGGATGGTATCCTCCTTTGAATGATTCGAGTGGCTTGACATGGCACTTGTTCATGCATGTAGTTGAATCCACAATATTTATGTTCATGGTGATTTATATCCTACTCATGCTTGCACTCAGTGTTGGTTAATCTTAATGCATGTTTATGACTGTGTCGCTCTCTAGTTGTTCGCTTCCCAGTCTCTTTCTAGCCTTCACCTGTACTAAGCGGGAATACTACTTGTGCATCCACTTCTACAAACCCCAAAGTTGTTCCATATGAGTCCACCATACCTACCTATATGCGGTATTTACCTGCCGTTCCATGTAAATTTGCATGTGCCAAACACTGAACCTTCAAATGAAATTATGTTTTATATGCTCGAATAGCTCATGTATCAACTAGGGTTGTTTATATCTTCCGTGCTAGGTGGGTTATTCTCACGATGAGTGGACTCCTCTCATCATTCACAAGAAAATGGCCGGTAATAGGGATGCCCAGTCCCATGCTCAAATCAAATCAAAATAATTGTAAACAGAACTCCTCCAGGATTGTTGTTAGATGGACAGTACCCGTTGTTTCGGACCAGCCATGGAATGTGATTGTTAGTGGTGGTGGAGTATAAACTTTGCCATTCTATTTGGGAACCGCCTACAATGTATGTAGGATGGAAGATATCGAGATCTCTTGGTTGTTATGTTGACAATGAAAGTATGCCACTCAAAATATTATTTATCTCTATTTCAAAACTTGAGCTCTGCGCATTTGCAAATCTCTGCTTCCCACTGCGAAGGGCCTATCTATTACTTTTATATTGACTCATCATACTCTTATAAAAAGCACCAATTGGAGAGCACCACCATCATTTGTATGCATTGTTATTAATTAATATCTGTCGGCGTTCTGGGAATGGGGGTCCCCAGATTTGCCTGCCTGCGGCCTGCGGCGTGGCTCAAGCGGAGGCCCAGTGCAGCCCAGCTTCATCAGCTCAAGCCCAAGACCCTCGCGAGGGGCCAAGCCTCACAGGGCGGATGACATGAAGCTTCCTCAGGAGCAGCCTCATTAGGCGGGCTCGCGAGGAGGCAGAGAGATCAAGGCAGGGTACCTCGCGAGGTGCCCGTGACGCAAGCCATGACGATCGAGACCAGGCGGGCGCTAGGAGGGCGTCGGCCTGCGCAGTGTCCTTGTTTCCCCTTTGGTACAAAGGGGGCAAGTACAGGCCAAGGCATCAGGCAAAGGTTATCGTTTCGGTGCAACAAGACCAAAACCAGCGGGACGAAAGGATGGAGGTCACCATGGAGCCCAGGACGGCGTCACCGTCAGAGTCTTTGGCAGTCGAAGACCAACTTTAGTCAGGATAAGTGTACTAGATGTTCCCCTTCAAAATGCCCAATTGTTGGCGCCCTTCCCGCTCATTATTTGGGAAGAGGCCCTGGGCCTCCCTCTATAAATAGAGCTAGCCACCACAGAGAGAGAGAGGAAGAGATTTTGGGTAGACCAGAGAGAGAGGCGACTGAACTCACCCAAGCAGTTCATCGCACAAGCTCAAGAACAGCTCTCGCGAGGCTGTTCTTCCTCTGTATTGTTCATCAGCCCCTGAGGCAATCCACCACACCACACACTGGAGTAGGGTATTACACCACAATGGTGGCCTGAACCAGTATAAACCTCATGTCCCTTGTGTGTTCTTCTTTCTAACCAAGATTCCTTGCGAGGCTTCAAGACATGAGTTGGTAGGGGAAAGATCTTCATGCGCACCCCAGAGTTCGAACCTCAAGGGTCTGCCGGAACCCGAAATCCGACATTTGGCGCGCCAGGTAGGGGGTGCACCGAAGCTCTTCCTTCCGTCGACCCGCTCTCGATTAACACCGTGCTTCGCCCTCATGGCGGACAACGCGCCGCCCGCTTCGGCTGTTGATGCCACCACTCGCGCCTGGGGGCTCCGAGCCTTGGCCCCCGCCTTGCGGCAGGTGCAGTGGCCGCACAAGTTCAAGCCAGAGATGCCGCCGCGCTACAACGGCGCGACGGATCCACTGGCTTTCCTGCTGGCATACGAGGAGGCCGTCCTCAAGGCCGGGTGCGATGATAGGATCATGGCTAACTGGTTTCCCATGGCCCTCACCGGCGTTCCGCACATGTGGCTGCTCCACCTACCAACGGCTTTTGTGTCCTCCTAGGAGGAGCTGCGCGACCTCTTCCTCGCCTACTACGTTGCGCCGGTACCCCCGACCTTCGCATCTCTCCTGGGCGGCTCACAGGCACCACCTTCGAGCCGCCACGTCAAGCTGTTCCTCCACCAGATCGGCGCCTCCTTCAAGCGCCGAGAAGCCCCCCCGGGCTGGGTGGCACCCAAGGCTGATCTGATCTTCAGCTTGGATGATCACCCCTCCAACCCTGCCTGTTCGGGCGCGCTCCCAATGCTATGCACCCCCACCATATGCCAAGTGGCCATCACCAGGACCCTCATCGATGGTGGTGCCGACCTCAACGTGCTCTCGGTGGAGGCCTTCAGCCTCCTCCACGTGCCGCTAGAGTGGCTTCAGCCCAGCAGGCCCTTCTCGGGCGTCGGAGGCGGTTCCACCGGCTCCTTGGGACATATCCACCTCCCGGTGACCTTCGGCACTCACGACAACTTCCGCATGGAGCTGATCGACTTCGACATCGCCCCCATTGGCCTCCCATACAACGCCATCCTCATCTACCCAGCCTTGTCCCAGTTCATGGCAGCAACTCACCTGGCGTACAACCTCATGAAGATGCTCGGGAGCAGTGGCGTCCTTACCGTGTCCGGAGACACAAGGGATGCACTGCAGGCGCTCAAGCTTGCTTTCAAGACGGCAGCGGTGGCGCAACCCGCTAGCACAGACGCTCTCGAGCCCAAGGGGCCTACGCCGGCTAAGAAGAAGCAGCTATTCACCCAAGACAAGGCGGAGACCAAGCAGGTGCCGGTCGACGAGGATGGATCCACTAGCGCCACCTTCACCATAGGCGCCAACCTCGAACCCGAGCAGGAGGAGGCCTTGGTGAAGTTCCTGCACGCGAACAAGAAGGTGTTCACATGGGAACCTGATCAGCTAGCAGGGGTCCCAAGGGATTTGATTGAACATCATCTCAACGTGTGCCCCAACGTGCGCCCCATGAAGCAGAATGCAAGGCGGCAGTCCACGGAAAAGCAGGCCTTCATCGTCCAAGAAACCCACAAGTTAGAGGCAGCGGGCATCATTCGCGAGGTCCGCTATCCTGAATGGCTGGCCAACCCTGTTGTTGTGCAAAAAAAGGGAGGGAAGGAACGCATGTGCATCGACTTCACCAACCTCAACATGGCCTGCCTGCAAGATCTATTCCAGCTCCCTCGCATCGACCAGATCGTCGACTCTACCACCGAGTGTGACCTATTATGCTTCCTAGATGGCTTCTTAGGCTATCACCAGATCAAGATGGCGGTAGAAGACGTGGAGAAAATGGCCTTCCTGACCCCGTGCGGAGTGTACTGCTATACCTGCATGCCATTTGGGTTGCGCAACATAGGCGCGACCTTTCAGCGGCTGATGCACATCGCCTTCGGTCGGCAGCTCGGGAGGAACGCTGAAGCTTACGTAGATGACATTGTGGTGAAGTCTCAGGAGGCAAAAACCCTGATACAGGACATGGAAGAAACCTTCGCGAGCCTCAATGAAGTGGACATGCGGCTCAACCCGGAGAAGTGCGTGTTTGGAGTCCCCTCGGGCAAGCTCCATGGCTTCCTCGTGTCCCACAGGGGCATCAAGGCCAACCCAGAGAAGGTCAAGGCAGTCGAAGACATGAGCTTGCCGAAGACCCTTAGAGAAATGCAGAAGCTCACTGGGCGTGTAACCGCGCTAGGACGTTTCATCTCCAAGCTGGGGGAGCGAGCACTGCCCATCTTCAAGCAGATGAAGAAGAAGGGCCCCTTCGAATGGACTGAAGAGGCCGACAAGGCATTCCAAGATCTCAAGAGGTACCTTACCAGCCCTCCGGTGATGGTAGCTCCGCGCCCTCGGGAGCCCCTCGTGCTCTACCTTGCAGCCACCCCCTACTCTGCCAGCGCAGCCCTGGTGGCGGTTAGAGAGGAGCGCCGGACCAAGGCCACAGCCGCCGCCCCGGCCGAAGCAGAGCAAAGCCAAGAAAGCCTCACGAAGACCACGACCGCAGCCGAAAAGGATCAACCATAGTAGGGAAGCGCATCCGGAGAGAAGGAGGCCTCTCCAAGCATTCAAGAGTTGGGGGCTCCGTCGTCTCAGGAGACGCCTCAACCTCCGGAGGACGCGAGTTGCGCCAGCACCCTCAACCTCGTCGAGCACCCTGTGTACTTCATCAGCATGGTGCTATGGGACGCAAGGGCGTGGTACCCCATGCCCCCAAAACTCCTCCTCGCGCTGTTGGTGGCTTCACTCAAGCTACGACACTACTTCCAAGGCCATCCCATCAAGGTCATCTCAGCATACCCCTTGGAAAGGGTACTCAGGAGCCCCAACTCAGCTGGAAGAGTCGCTGAATGGAACATCGAACTGCAAGTGTTTCAGCTGGAATTCAGCACGACCAGAGTCATCAAGGGAGCCACACTTGCAGATTTCGTGGCAGAATGGGCAGAGGCACCGGGCCTCAAGGCAGGCGAGGACTGGTCGCTTTCCTCGAGAAGTGAGGCACCGGACGGCTGGGTCATGTACTTCGACGGGGCATTCTCCCAACATGGCGCGGGGGCTGGCGCAGTGCTCATATCTCCTACTCAGGACAAGCTCTACTACGCCGTGCAACTCTGCTTCCAGCATGGAGAAAAGGCCTGCAACAACATAGCAGAATACGAAGGTCTGATAGCAGGCTTGAAAGCTGCAGTCGCCTTGGGAGTAAAGCACCTCATCATCAAGGGTGATTCGCAACTCCTCGTCAACTTCTCCAACAAAGTATACGAGCTGAAGGACGAGCACATGGAAGCCTATCTCGCGGAGGTTCGCAGGATGGAGAAACAGTTCTGGGGGCTGGAGTTGCAGCATGTGCCTCGCGGCACCAATCAAGAGGCTGATGACATCGCCAGGAGGGTGTCCATGCGGTTGCCTCGGGAGCCTGGCGTCTTGGAGGAGCGACTCTTCAAACCCTCGGCGGCACCATCACTATCAAGCACGGCGCAACCTAGGGAGGAGCTCCCTCAGCCGCCTGCCTCGGGAGCCCTGACCTGTGGCCCGGCCTCAGGGGCATGCTTCCTCCTAGCGCTGGAACCTCAGGAAGGATGTTGGACCATAGAGTTCAAGGACTACTTGATGCAAGGGACCCTGCGGGAGAAGGAGGAGGACGCGGAGCGTGTGCCGCGGCAGGCCAAGGCCTACTGCATTAAGGACGGAGAGCTCTATCGGAAGCGACCAAACGACGTGTCCTTACATTGCATTTCCAGGGAGCAAGGGAAGGAGCTGTTGGCAGGCATACACGGTGGAGAATGTGGGCACCACTCATCATCACGAACCCTTGCTAGCAAGGTGTTCCGCAGCGGGTTCTACTGGCCCATAGCACTCAACGATGCTACCGAGCTGGTGAAGGCTTGTGAATCCTGCCAATTCCACGCCAAGCAGATCCATCAGCTGGCTCAGGGCCTGCAGACCATACCCCTCTCATGGCCGTTCGTGTTTTGGGGGCTGGACATTCTGGGCCCGGTCCCTCGGGCGCCATGGGGCTATCGCTACCTCTACGTTGTCGTGGACAAGTTCACCAAGTGGGCTGAGGTGGAAGCTATCCGCACCATCCCAACGGGCTCCGCAGTCAAGTTCATTAGGGGCCTCGTGAGCCGATTCAGGGTGCCTAACCGCATCATCACCGACAACGGTTCGCAAATCACCACCAATCTCTTCAAAACGTATTGTGCTAACCTTGGAACGCAGATATGCTACGCTTCGGTAGCACACCCACGGAGCAACGGCCAGGCTGAGCGAGCCAACATGGAGGTCCTGAGGGGCTTCAAAACCAGGACCTTCAAGAAGAAGCTGGAGGCCTGCGGCAGGGGCTGGTACGACGAGCTCCAGTATGTGTTGTGGTCTATCCGCACGACCGCGACCAAGTCGACTGGCAAAACCCCGTTCTTCCTCGTCTACGGAGCTGAGGCCGTCCTCCCTCACGAGGTCAGGCGTCGTTTCGCGTGGGTCCTGCCATTCGATGAGGCACAGCAGGATGCCATGCGGGGGACGGATCTCGTGCTGGGGGAGGAACGCCGTCAAGAGGCCGTGCTTCGGGCGGCAAGGTATCAACAGGTACTGCGACAATACCACTGCTGCAACATGCGCCCCAGAACTCTTGAGGTAGGGGACCTCGTGCTCAGACGGGTCCTCTCCAGGGAGGGGCTGCACAAGCTCTCTCCCATGTGGGAGGGCCCATTCAAGTTTGTTCATGTTTCCAGGCCCGGCTCCGCGCGCTTGGAGACCCAAGAGGGGGTGCCCATCCCGAACGCATGGAACATTCAACATCCCCGGAGGTTCTACCCCTGAGCGAGGCCCAGTGCCTATGGAAAAGACACGGAGCCTGTGAAGAAGGCCAATGCCTGTGAAGCTTGCCACTTTAGGGAAAAGGCCCGGTGCCTGTGAAGAAGGCTAATGACTGTGAAGCTCGCTCCCCCCCTCTCTCAAGAAAAGGCCCGGTGCCTGTGAATCAGGCCAATTCCTATGAAGTTTGCCGCCTGTGACACTCTGACGTGATAATGAGTGGGGCTGTACACGCCCCGGAATCTCCGGAGTGCCGTCCCTGGGCCTCTGGGGCTCCCGCCCATGCCTAGTGGCAGCACTTAGCTCCGCGCTGGTGAGAAGACGTCGAAGACTAGATTAGGTGCCAGACGCGGCTTTTCATTTGCTTTCTGCAGTCGACCAGTTCTTCTTTGTTTGAAGCTTTAGTTGGAGTTGCTTTCAGTGTTGTGCGGCGCCCAGCCCGTGTTTTCTGTCTTTGCCCTTCGCTTGAACTTGCTTTCCTTTCGCGACCCTCACGACGGGGGCCGTGCGGGCACCCTCGCGAGTGTCGCCTGGTTTTATTTCGTGAGGTTCCTCAGCCTAGGTTCGCAGCGGATCCTCCTAGTCAATGCCTCACGGGCATCACGACACTAATGCCGGGCCCGAGCTGGTCACCCCCGCGGCCGGGGGTTGAAACCTAACCCTCCAGCAAGTTTCTTCTTACAGGCCTCGAAGACCCATGACAAGGCCTTCGGCCGAAGCCTCCCGAGGCTGGCGCCGCAACGAGTTCCCCCCCTACAGAGCTAAGTTGTTCCTACGCATAAGCGTGTAGCACCATAGCACGGCACGAAGATAGAAGGAACAACGTGATAATTAAAAGCAATAGTCTAGCACGCCCCCGCGGGGCTCCATACTTCTCTCTCTATGCAGATGAAGCAAAATAGGCACGGCCCGACCGTCTACCGCACAAGGAGGAAGATCTGTGTCATCTTCCGGGGCTCAGGGGGACTCCTCCTCATGCTTCACCTGGGCGTGGCGGTGGGATGATCCACCTCCCCCCTCGAAGCGAGCACGATGGCTCGATGGCTGGTCGCAGCCGCCACTGGAGGAGCTGCCGTCGGAAGGAGAGTCACCAAAGCTTGAAGAGCTGCGGGCGCTGCCGGCGCACGCCCGACCTCGTCTTTGCTGCTGCCATCGCCAAGGATGAGCGGACGACCGTCGTCATCACCTTCGGGGCAGCACCGAGCGCGACGGCCATCTCCTCCGAACACCCTCACAAAGATGGTGGCGTCGCCGTCGAACTTGAAATGGAGAGTGCATCGCTGGCCAAGACCACGCTTGCGGGCAAACGTCTGCCAGCCGCGAGTCAACGCCGCATCCCCGGCAACGGAAACCTCAACCGCCACCCAAGAGGCCCTGCTGCAGCAGCCATCCGCCTCGAGCCAGAGCCCGCTCGTGGCACCAGCTGGCAGCTCGCCAGCGAAGAAGCGAGGGAGCTGGAGCCAAGTACTGGCCGGATCCTCCGACCAGACGACGAACTCCGGCAGCACCTCTGCAGAATGGAATTGAGGGCGGGGAGGCCGCGCGGCCACGGCGCATCTCCCCCCACCGATCAAGCGACCTCCACCGAGGCCTCAGGTAGTCTTCCCGGGAGTCACAGGATGCTTGCGGGGGCGCCGCCGGCCGCGCTTGGCTGGAGGAGAGTCAGGCCCCTCCCGGCGGGCCCTCCCTTTTTCCGCGGTCGAAAACCTCTTCATGGGCGCCATGGGGCGCGACGAGTCAAGGGGGAGAGGTGAAGAAGAAGAGGCGGAGCAGGGAGAGATGGACTGGAAGGTCTCGCGTTGTTCTGTACTTATAGCCGGAGGAGGCCAACTGTCGGCCACCATGTTCGCAGGTAATCATGACTCATTTTTTCATGCAAGGACTTGTCAAGTCATGCGGTTGCCGAGGCATCATGGGGAAGCAGAGACGCCCACGTCCAATCAATCGCCATGCGGCGCCCATGTCCGCAGGCTATTGGGGCCCGCGGCGCTTCGCACTTGCCCCTTCTCTCCTCTACTAAGGCAAGTCCAGGCATGCCCTGGGCCCAGGGGCTACTGTCGGTGTTCTGGGAACGGGGGTCCCCAGACTTGCCTGCCTGCGTCCTGTGGCGTGGCTCTAGCGGAGGCCCAGTGCAGCCCAGCTTCATCAGATCAATCCCAAGACCCTCGCAAGGGGCCAAGTATCGCGGGGTGGACGGCAGGAAGCTTCCTCAGGAGCAGCCTCATCAAGCGGGCTCGCGAGGAGGCGTAGAGATCAAGGGAGGGTACCTCCTGAGGTGCCCATGATGCAAGCCATGATGATCGAGACCAATCTGGTGCCAGGAGGGCACCAGCCTATGCAGTGTCCTTGTTTCCCCTTTGGTGCAAAGGGGGCAAGCACATGCCAAGGCCTCAGGCAAAGGTTACCGTTTTGATGCAATAAGACCAAGACCAGCGGGACGGCAGGATGGAGGTCACCAAGGAGCCCAGGACGGCTTCACTGTCAGAGTCTTTGGCAGTCGAAGATCAACTTTAGTCAGGATAAGTGTACTAGATGTTCCCCTTCAAAATGGCCGATTGTTGGCGCCCTTCCCGCTCATTATTTGGGAAGAGTCTCAGGGCCTCCCTCTATAAATAGAGCTAGCCACCACAGAGAGAGAGAGGAAGAGATTTTGGGTAGACTAGAGAGAGAGAGAGGTGACTGAACTCACCCAAGCAGTTCATCGCATCAGCTCAAGAACACCTCTCATGAGGTTGTTCTTCCTCTGTATTGTTCATCAGCCCCTGAGGCAATCCACCACACCACACACTTGAGTAGGGTATTACACCACAATGGTGGCCTGAACCAGTATAAACCTCGTGTCCCTTGTGTGTTCTTCTTTCTAGCCTAGATTCCTTGCGAGGCTTCGAGACGTGAGTTGGTAGGGGAAAGATCTTCATGCGC
Organism: Triticum aestivum; assembly: GCF_018294505.1. NCBI lineage: Eukaryota > Viridiplantae > Streptophyta > Magnoliopsida > Poales > Poaceae > Triticum > Triticum aestivum. Next base: position 257,641,983 of record NC_057804.1, on the reverse strand, counting down.
ACCCCAGAGTTCGAACCTCAAGGGTCTGCCGGAACCTGAAACCCGACAATATCGAGTATGACTGTGACTAGATCTCTTTTGCCATGAATTACATTGTCTAGTCAGTCCTTGGTCTTCAGGGGTGCTCTGCATTTATGTTTTGTGCTCTCAGAAAGAGCTAGCGAGATACCATCTTATTATATCATATCATGATTGATTTAAGAAAGTGTTATCATCCGAGATTTATTACTATTACTTGCCAGTTGATTATGCCATTAATATGAGTAAATGTGAGACCTAAATGTTATGGTGAATATGGTTAGTTCATGATCTTTGCTGAAAACTTGTATGTTGGCTTTATATATTTGCAACAACAAGATCAAATATAATTTGTCAAAGTTTTTCTTTATCACTCTCAGTTTTTCAACTGAATTGCTTGAGGACAAGGAAAGGTTTAAGCTTCGGGGAGTTGATACGTCTCCAACGTATCTACTTTCCAAACTCTTTTGCCCTTGTTTTGGACTCTAATTTGCATGATTTGAATGGAATTAACCTGGACTGACGTTGTTTTTAGCAGAATTGCCATGGTGTTATTTTTGTGCAGAAATAGAAGTTCTTGGAATGACCTGAAACTTCACGGAGACATGTTTTGGAATTAATAAAAAATATTGGCGAAAGAATCAGCAGAAGGGGGCCCACACCGAATCCACGAAGGTGGGGGGCGCGCCCTACCCCCTGGGCACGACCCCTGCCTCGTGGGACCCCTAGACCTCCACCGACCTCAACACCAACTCCATATATTCATGTTCGGGCAAAAAAACAGAGAGAAGGATTCATCGCGTTTTACATTTCGGAGCCACCGACAATCCCATTTCTTCCTTGGGGGGACTGATCTGGAGTCCGTTTGGGCCCCCAGAGAGGGGAATCTGTCACCATCGTCATCATCAACCATCCTTCATCACCAATTTCATGATGCTCACCGCCGTGCGTGCCTAATCCCATTGTAGGCTTGCTGGACCTTGATGGGTTGGATGAGATTTACCATGTAATCGAGTTAGTTTTGCTAGGGTTTGATCACTAGTATCCATTATGTTCTAAGATTGATGTTGCTATGACTTTTCCATGATTAATGCTTGTTACTAGGGCCCGAGTGCCATGTTTCAGATCTTAACCTATAATGTTTTCGTGAATATATGAGTGTTCTTGATCCTATCTTGCAAGTTATAGTCACCTACTATGGGTTATGATCAGGCAACCCCTAAGTGACACTAATCAGGACCACTCCCAGTGATGACTGTAGTTTGAGGAGTTCATGTATTCACTAAGTGCTAATGCTTTGGTCCGGTTCTCTATTAAAATGAGGCCTTAATATACCTTAGTTTCCATTAGGACCCCGCTGCCACAGTAGGATAGGACAAAAGATGTCATGCAAGTTCTTTTCCATAAGCACATATGACTATATTCGGGATACATGCCTTCATTATATTGATGAACTGGAGCTAGTTCTGTGTCACCCTATGTTATAACTGTTGCATGATGAATGCCATCTGACATAATTATCCATCATTAATCCGTTGCCTACGAGCTTGTTTCATATTGATCTTTGCTAAGTTACTTGTCCATTGCCACAGTAACGATTACTACAAAACTACTACTGTTACTTTTGCCACCATTGCCGTTACTTCCATACTACTTTGCTACTAAATACTTTGCTGCGGATATTAAGTCTTTCAGGTGTGGTTGAATTGACAACTTAGCAGCTAATACTTGAGAATATTCTTTGGCTCCCCTTGTGTCGAATCAATAAATTTGGGTTGAATATTCTACCCTCGAAAATTGTTGCGATCCCCTATCCTTGTGGGTTATCATTATGCACAAATATGTTCAAAGTGAAATGTGTCTGATGACACTTTGTCGGATATCGGGTTTCGGCAAAACCCTTAAGGTTCAAATTCTGGGGTGCACACGAAGATCTTCTTCCTACCGAAACGCACACAGAACCTCGCCGCGATTCTAAGCTAACACGATGAACAACACAAGAGACACAAGGTTTATACTTGTTCGGGCCATCGTTGTGGTGTAATACCCTAATCCAGTGTGTGGTGTGGTGGATTGCCTCTTGGGCTGATGATGAACAGTACAGAGGAAGAACAGCCTTGCGAGAGGTGTTCTTGTGGTGGTGTGCTTGGAGAGGAGTTGATCCGTCTCTGTTGTCTCTAGATGAGACCTTGCTTCTACTATGGTAGCTAGCCCTATTTATAGAGGCCCTGGTCCTCTTCCCAAATATTGAGCGGGAAGGGAGCCAACAACGGCCATTTCGAAAGGGGACAACTAGTACAAGCTATCCTCACTAAAGGTGGTCTTCGACTGCCAAACGCATTGGTGATGACGCCGTCTTGGGCTCCAGGGTGACCTCCGTCCTGCCGTCCTTCTGGGCTTGGTCTCGTTGCACTGATATGGAAACCTTTGGTTGATGCCTCGGTACTCCGCACCTGCGCTTGCCCCCTTTGCACCAAATAGGAAACGAGGACACTGCCCAGGCTGGCGCCCGCCTGGTCTTGATCATCATGGCTTGCGTCATGAGCACCTCACGAGGTACCCCTCGCCTTGACCTTTCCGCCTCCTCGCGAGCCTGCATGGTGAGGCTGCCCCTGAGGAGGCCTTGTGTCATCCTCCTCGCGGGGCTTGGTCCCTCGTGAGGGTCTTGAACTTGCATTGATGAAGACAGGCCATACTGGGCCACTGTTGAGCCACGCTGCAGTCCGCAGGCAGGCAAGTCTGGGGACCCCCGTTCCCAGAACACCGACTGTAGCCCCTGGGCCCAGGGCGTGCTCAGACTTGGCTTAGCAGCGAAGCCAAAGGGCAAGTGCGGAGCACTGCGGGCTCCAAGAGCCCGCAGCCTTGGTCGCCGCGTGGCGGTTGATTGGACGTGGCCGTCTCCACTTCCCCACGCTGCCTCGGCAATTGCCCGATTTGACGAGTCCCTGCTGCATGCAAAAAGAGTCATCATTACTTGTGATTATGGAGGCCGACGGTTGGCCTCCCTTGGGCTATAAGTATGGAGAGGCGAGAGCCCCCGTTGTCCATCTCTTCTTGCTCCGCCTGCTTCTTCCGCCTTGCTCCACCTCTATTCTCGACACCAATGGCATTGGTCCACAGGTTCTCGGTCGCGGAGAAAGGAGAGGCCCCCGGGAGAGGCCTGACCCGCTCCCGCTGAAGAAACGGTCGGTCCCGTGCCACCGCGATGAGGTTGCGAGGCCAGAGATGACGAGGCCTTGGTTCGAGCGGCCACCTCCTGGGTTCTTGCTACCACTATATGCCCGGGATGGGGGCCCTGGAGATAAGGATGATGAGCGAGGCCACCCGCGCCGCAGGTGAGGTCGACGAGCCATGGCGGCGCGCGCCGTCGCTCCTAGAGACCACGTCGCGGACTCCTCTTGCGAGCTCGTGCTCCATGCAGCGATGCCTCCAAGCACCTGGATCCGCTTCCCTCCATTCTTCGCGTTCGAGATGCCGCCGAGGGGCCTCTCGAGCTTTGGCTGCAGCATGCAGACTGCGGTGCTCCGGCGACCGGAGTGGAGGTTGAAGTCGTCGCTCCGGGCAAGGTCTTCATGACCCGAGGCTGGGGCGAGATCGCCCGGGTCTGCCAAACAGGGGGTGCCCTTGTGATTCATTTTGAATATGATGGCACCTCCTTGATGCTCTTCAAGGTCTTCGACGGAGAAGGCCACCGGCTAGAGTGCTGCCCCAAGGGTGGCAGCCGGGACATCGTCGTGGCAGGGGCTAGGCCTGCCACCCGCTTCCCCAATGGCTCCACTGGCAGCAGCGGCGATGCTTTGGAGTCCAGCGACTCTCCCGAGCTCTTCGTGACTCCGGAGACAAGCGACAATAGCTACGTGCCCCCGAGCTCACGCCGTGCCCGGAGCAAGGCGGCTGCATCATATTGCTGGCGCAGCTGATCTGGATGGGGTTGGCGCCGGCCTCCCGTGGCCCACTGTTGATGATGGCGTCGGCCATGGAGGCGCGTGTAGTTACGGCTCCTTAGCATTCGCGTCTTTTGTTCCATGCGAGGAATCAAGAAAACACCCCACGGGGGCATGTAAAGGGTCCGCGATCTATTTTGTTGGTATTATCCTTATTATGAAGCGGTGCAAATGCTTGTCCTATCCCGGCTGGGTTCCCCCTTTCTAACCTCGTGACGACTTGGTGCTTAACGCTGACAGGTCCCGGTCCCCAGGTAGGCTTCAACCGTCTCTAGTATGCCAAGTCGCAATGCCACGGTCAAGGCTAGGAGGTGAGCGACCCGAGGTCCAGTAAGAGCCCCTGAGGAGCGATGCTTAGGAGGTCCCCTTTAGCGCACAAGCAGCCGTCGAAAGTTGAGAGAAGGCAGCGTCACCGTCATAGGGCCTCATTAAGTGGAGATTCTGTGTCGCATCGATTAGCTATTCCAGGTGCGAAACATATCTCGAAAACATGGAGTCGTTTCTTCGCGTTGCGCTGGACTTGTACGTCGGCAGCTGGGATGTAGCTGGGTTAGGCCTCCATGAGCTTCCCCTCTCTTCCCCACACTCTCCTTGGTGCTCTACGTCCTCATGTCCCGGTCCTCGAGCGAGCTCAGCGCCGCTGGTATGCCAGGCCGTGATGCCATGGACAAGGCCAGGGGGTGAGGGTTGGAGCCCCCCTTTTAACGTGCAAGCGCATCGCGAGGGAAAGAAAGAGAGAGGTCATGGTGCCACCCGCTATAGACCTCAGGAGGTTCTTGCAAACCAACACGAGAAGAGTAGGGGTTTCGATTATGACTGCCGACCGGCCATTGGTTGCTTTGAGAGAGTGGTGAGGGCACTGAGGGCCTGGTGAGGTGACGCTTGCGGGGCTTCCACAGGCCAGAGCTTGACCACTCAGATTTGTCAAGGTTGCAAGGACGGACCCATGCGCAAGCGCCATGCCAGAGCGAGAGGCCCCAAAGGTAGGTGTCTATCGAGCAGGCGATAATCACAGGAAGGTTAGGCATGAAAGGCAGATTAGCTTAGATAAACACGGAAGGGATACATGGCACTGGGTCAGGCCCGAGCGGCTTGGGGATGATGCAGCCCGAGGGGCGCCCCCAGCAAGGTAAACTAAAGACATAAGCAAAAGGGATACATGCCACAGGGACAGAGCCGTGCAGCCTGGGAATGATGCAGCCCTGAGGGCGCTCCCAGCTGAAATGAACTCGAAAGATGTCACCTGATACCATTGTAGAGGGGGTGTTGGAGTAGCTGAAGTCGCATGGTGAAGAGGTCGGTCCTCACGAGCCGCCGGAGCCCTGAGCCTCGAAAGGCTCTGGGGGTCCGGGTGGTTCCTCGAGGACCATCTCCATCTCCGCTAGGAACGCATGATGCCTGGCCTCCTGAGCCACTAGAATCCTCCGCGAGTGGCGCTCGTGAGTAGAAGCCGCATTCGGCAGGCCGAAAGGCATGAGAACGTAGTTGTGCGGCGGACCCTCGCAACATACCACACGCGAGGGCCAGAGGCGCTCCTGAGACGCGGCTCGGTTGAGCCCTGGGAAATTGATGCAGACGCACGGCCTGCCATCCTCGCCTGGATGGGGAGCTATGCCAGGAAGATGGCGATCGTCGCGCATGGCTCTCGGTTCTTGAAGCTCCTGTGTGGTCTTGGTGATGAACTCCTGAGGGTTGGGCTTTCCATACCCCATGCCTTACTGAGGGAAACATGATGCGAAGCACACCTCCAAGTGGTGCCCAAGCGCCTCCCTCGTGATCTTGGCAAAGTCTGAGGCCCTCCAGAAGAGAGCCCCCAAGCCCTGCCCGAGGAGGGCGCTGGGCGCGCCTTCCTATGTGATGGAAGGAGGCGCCCCTTGCACGGGCGCAGATCCTGATGCGATACCTCCTAAGATGCCAACCTCTTGAGGCCTTGAGCTGGGCAATGTCTTCTTCTTCTTGGGGACTGCCTCAGGAGGGTTTTCACCCTTGCTGCCCGGGTCCTCGATTGATGCAGCTTGGAAGGCGCGCTCGAGGGAGCACACCACATCTTTCTCTTCCCAGGGTACTGTGATGATTCCGCCGCTTCCTGGCATCTTGAGGACATTGTAGCCATGGTGGGTCACCGCCATGAACTTGGCCAGGGCCGGATACCCGAGGATTGCATTGTATGGCAGTCAAATGTGGGCGACGTCAAAGTCGATGAGTTCGGTGTGGTAGTTGTTGTGCTGCCTGAAAGTGACAGGGAGGCGGACCTGCCCTATCGGGGTGGTGGAGCCGTCAGTAACTCATGAGAAAGGATTGGTAGGCTGAAGTTGATCATATGGCACTTGAAGGTTGTTGAACATCTCGACGGACAGAATGTTGAGCCCTGCGCCGCCATCGACGAGGTTCCTGGTAACTTGCACGTTGCTGATGACTGGGGAACAAAGCATTCGGAGGACACCAGCTGTAGCCGCACACTTGAGTTGATCTGCTGAGCTGAAAGTAATGGCGCACTTGGACCACCTAAGAGGGCGCGTAGCCTCGAGCTTGGGGAGGACTGCATTCACCTCGCGAGCAAACTGCTTGAAGATGCACTGAGAAGCTGGGGCCTAGGCACCGCCCAAGATGCAAGCGATAGCACGTGGCTCCTGGAAGCCCCAACCCCCACGACCTGGTGGTGGTCATCATTCCTTCTTGGCGGTGGCGGCAGAGGAGGAAGGCATGCCTTGCCCTGCGGGCGGTCCTCGCGAGGTTGATCCCTCTAGGCTCCCTCATGAGGCTGGTCCTGCCAGTGATCGTCACGAGGTCGGTCGCGCCACTCCTGGAGAGGGCCTCAGTCGTCCCATCGTCCTCCACCTCTTCCTCCTCCTCGGCCGTAGCCCCGGTCATTGCGCTCGGGGCGTCGACCGATGCGTCCTTCTCGAACAGCTCTAAGCTCCTAGCATTCGTTGGTGTTGTGGGTGTAGAGGTTGTGGTAGGCGCAGAATCGGCTACCCTTGGACGACTCCGGGTGGTCCCTGCCGTGCTTCGTGTCTGGTTCTACTACGAGCACGGCTGCTCCTTTGCGCTTCACGTCCTTGGCCTTGGCCTTCTTCTCTTCTGGGTCAGCAGCTGGAAGCTCGAGGAAGGAGAGGCGTCCTTCCTCAACTCTTGCGCACTTGGGTCTCCAAGTTGAACAACTCTAGAGGTGTGCACAGATCCTCATGGATGGTGAGCTCCTCCTTTGACGTCGCGGACGCCATCAGAAAATGCTGAGATGATGGCCTCGTCCGTCACCTTGGGGATCCTGAGGTGGGCGCTGTTGAAGCGTTGGATGTATTTCTAAAGGGTCTCTCCCGGCTGCTGCTTGATGTAGCACAGGTCACCCGCGGCCGGGGGGTGGTCGTGAGTGCCCTGGAAGTTGGCGATGAAACGGCTACGCATCTCGTCCCAAGAGGAGATCGAGCCGGGAGGCAGGTTCAGGAGCCAGGTGCGGGCACCATCCTTGAGCGCCATGGGAAACTAGTTCGCCATGACCTTTTCATCTCTGTTGGCCGCCTCGATGCCCAGCTCGTAGAGCTGCAGGAACTCTGCGGGGTCGGCCGTACTGTCATAGCGGGGAGGCAGGTCCGGCTTGAACTTGCCGAGCCAGGCGACGCTACGCAGCTCGGCGGTGAAGGCACGATAGCCTGCGGTGGCCACCGGAGCCTTTTGTAGACGCGGGGCTTGCTCTTGATGGTTCCCGTGTGCCGCCGCCAGGCGCAGCGTGGGGTCTTGGCGTGCTGGTGCAGGGATGCGGTCTTGCCGTGTTGGTGCAGGGAGCACATGAGCGCCTTCTTGAGGCTGAGGAATTTCTTGGCATCTTCTTTCCTGCCGCGCGGGCGCTGGACGCGGTCGGTCATGTCCAGGGGCCGCGCACCTTGGAGCCAGGGCGCCTTCTTGGGGAGGAGGTGGCGGAGGCGCTCCCTGAGCCACGTCGCCATGCATGATGGGGGGCGAGGCAGCGTGAGAGACGACACACGAGAGCCCCCCGCGGTGCTGACGAGCTTAGTGATGCGAGCAAGCCACTCCTCGTAGAGGTCGTCGATGGGGCGGTAGTGTAGGAGCTCACGCCAGGAGCAACATGGCCTGCGCATCCATGGGGGCGCGACGAGCGTGAGAAGATGAACCAGTTGGGGTCAGCGACGGGGTGGCGGTGCAGCCTTCCCGCCGCACCGAGGGGTGCAGAGAAGATGCTTACTGCTCGTTCCCCGCCGGGCCGGTGGCAGCGTTGGCGGCAGGCGACAGAGAATCACGAGGAGGCCCACCGACGGGGGCCGCCTGGGCGACGCGGGCGGCGAGAGCAGCCCGGCGCTCAGCGTGAGCTCGGCGAGCGTCTGCCATGGATGCGACAAAGCGATGGGACGCAGATCGGTGGAAAAAGATTTCGATGCACCCCTACCTGGCGCGCCAAATGTCGGATATCGGGTTCCGGCAAAACCCATAAGGTTCGAACTCTGGTGTTCGCACGAAGATCTTGTACCTACCGAAACGCGCCCAGAACCTCGCCGCGATTCTAAGCTAACACGATGAACAACACAAAAGACACAAGGTTTATACTGGTTCGGGCCACCATTGTGGTGTAATACCCTAATCCAGTGTGTGGTGTGATGGATTACCTCTTGGGCTGATGATGAACATTACAGAGGAAGAACAGCCTCACGAGAGGTGCTCTTGTGGTGGTGGGCTTGGAGAGGAGTCGATCTGTCTCTATTGGCTCTAGATGAGATCTTGCTTATACTGTGGTAGCTAGCCCTATTTATAGAGGCACTGGTCCTCTTCCCAAATATTGAGCGGGAAGGGAGCCAACAACGGCCATTTCGAAAGGGGACAGCTAGTACAAGCTATCCTGACTAAAGGTGGTCATCGACTGCCAAAGACACTAGCGATGACGCTGTCTTAGGATCCACGGTGACCTCCGTCCTGCCGTCCTGCTGGTCTTGGTCTCGTTGCACTGATATGGAAAGCTTTGGTTGATGCCTCGGTACTATGCGCATGCGCCTACCCCTTTTGCACCAAAGAGGAAACGAGGAAACTGCGTAGGCTGGCGCCCGCCTGGCGCCCACCTGGTCTTGATCGTCATGGCTTGCGTCATGAGCACCTCGTGAGGTACCCCTCACCTTGATTTCTCTGCCTCCTCGCGAGCCTGCCTGGTGAGGCCGCCCCTGAGGGGGCCTTGTCTCGTCCACCCCACGGGGCTTGTCCCCTCGCGAGGGTCATGAACTTGGTTGATGAAGACGGGCCGTACTAGGCCACTGCTGAGCCACAGTGCAGGCCACAGGTAGAAATGTCTGGGGACCCCCGTTCCTAGAATGCCGACACACTTGGCGCCAAGTTTTGCTCCACCTTTCGAATTTTTTTGCCTACCGCCGTGATATCTAACTCTTCGCCCCCTCCCCACCCCCTTTTCTGCCTGACCACAAGACACATTTTTGTTGTTTCCTCCTTCTTTCCTTCCTAAGAAATAGCGGCTTCCTTGCTTGCTTCATCGTTCCCCCATCTCGCATCCGACCGCCGAAGATGCCAAAATCTTCTTCAATGACCTCTCCAGCAGTTCCTCTAACGAAGATGACTCTTTCACCAGCCAGGTATACTTGTCTCCCTCTCTCGCTCTGTCGGGCCCGTGGGACTAGGGGTACACAGGCCCGTCTTCCTGCGTCCCAGTGCATGGTGCGAGTCCAGGCCCAGTTGCTGGTCGTCGCCAGGCTTCCTGAGCAAGACCCTTGCGAGGCCCCTGCCTTGCAAGGCAAACGTCAGTAGGCACCGCCAGGAGCCTTGCGAGGACTCCTCGCGAGGTAACTTCCCGAGGCTGCCTCTTGAGGCCCCTCTTAGAGGTGCATGAAACAAGGGCATGTTGGAAGCATCGCATGGCCCCGAGTCTTCACGTGGGTAATGCGTGCGGCAACGTACGATGACAGAGGTCGTGCTAGCAGGCGCTGATGTGAAGGCTTTCCTTTTTTGTGCTAGGGGAGCAAAGCCTCCCACTAGTTCCCAAAGCAATCCCCAAAGGTTATCGATTCAGTGCAAGAGGATCAAGACTACAGATGCGTTAGGACGAAGGTCATCACTGAGCCCACCGGCTCGTCATGAATGGTGGCTTTGCAGGCAAAAAATACTTTTGTCAAGATAGACTGCGCCCATGTCCCACTTCAAACGAACCGTTGTGGCAACCCTTCCGGCCAAGTGTTTTCGGGGGAAGAGGACCAAGGCAAGTATAAAAGAGGGCAGGTTGTCATGAGAAAGAGAGATCCACTCTTGAGTCCTCACACCATTGTATTCTCATTCTCCCTTGCGAGAGCAACCCATCCACAAGCAGGAGTTGGGTGTTACACAACTAGGTGGCCCAAACTTGGGTAACTGTCGTGTCCATTGTTCTTACTCTCTAGCCCGAGGCCACCGGAGCGACATCGTGAGGTTGTGAGGCCTCGAGATAGAGCTGAGTGGTAGCAGCGAGCACACCCCGGAGTTCAAACCTCTTGTGTCCCCGGAGCCTCAATTCCGACATTTGGCGTGCCAGGTAGGGGTGCATTGTTGTTCTTCCGCTCCGATCCAATTCATCGGCTCCATGGTCGACACTCGCCACCAGCACACCGAGCGCCCTGCGCTCGCCCTCGCTAGTGGGGTTCCATTAGGTGGCATGGCCTTCCGCTCCTTCACCCGCGAGCTCCGTCGGGTGACCAACGACTGTTAGGAGCTCAGGACCATCTGTGATGGGCACCTCACTCATCGCCCCGAGTGCAAAGATCGAGGCTACGGTCGCGGAGGAGGCCGAGGTGGAGGATGTTGGGACGGCCGCGACCATCGTCAGGAGTGGCACGACCAGCCTCGGGAGGACCACTGCCAGGGCCAGCCTCGTGAAGGCGCCTGGAGGGATTAGACTTGTGAGGACTATCCTCAGGGCAATGTTGGCCTTCGCTGCCGCCACCACCAAGAAGGAATGAAGACCACCACTAGGAAGAGGGGGTTAGGGGCTTCAAGGAGCCTTGTGCCATCACTTTCATCCTAGGCGGCTACCAAGCCCCCGCCTCCCGCCGCATCTTCAAGAAGTTTGTGTGTGAGGTGAACGCAAACCTCCCCAAGCTCGAGGCAATGCGCCTGCTCAGGTGGTCCAAATATGCCATCATCTTCGACTCCTCCGACCAGCTCAAGTGTACGGATGGCTCTGTGCTGGATGCCGGCAAAGCGGGAGCGCCGCCTCAGGGAATCAACGCTGACTTGTCCCTCTTCAGGACCCCCTACTTCAGCTTATTCAGAGGGGTCCCCCCGGATCACGTGGTGACCACGGTGGAGCGCAGCGACTCCCTGACTGGGTGCTCGCTAGCGTTATCGTCAGAGAAGGAACGGAGGAGCTCGCTTTGCTGTGGGGGAGAAGTCTCTCCCACCCCCTCCAAGGTGGCCTCCGAGGAGGGATCGCCGGAGGACACCTGCACCGGGGAGCCCATAGGCGTGGAAGGCTCCACCGGAACGAGCCCCCGCTCGTTGAAGACGGGCATGGCAGTTGCTATCTCCTCCCCGTCAGCATGATGGTACAGCGGTAGATAGGTGTCCGGGAGCCACCCTGGTCCTTCCCGAGCAAGGTCTGCATGACTTTGCTCAGCTGCTCACCGGACAAGTTGTCTGGGCGCAACCGGAGGTCCTCTTCCATGCCCTCGAATCTCCACAGGGGGCGTGAGTGCGCCTAGAGCGATGCCAGGCGCTTGTCAGGAACTCCTTGACAATCATGTCCCCCGTCAGCTTCTCCGCCTTTGGGTCCTCCACCTTCAGGTTGGCCATCATCCTCTCCAGCAGTTGCTCCACTTGGGTGTTGGTGGGCTTCTCGTGAGCCCATCCATCCCGGGGTGTCGGCAGCCTTGTCGGCAGCTCCAACCGAGCATGGAAGCGCTTGGCGTCCATGAAGATCCACTTGTTCCGGAAGTCCTCCCCCTTCTTCCCAGCCTGAGAGATCACGTTGTTGCTGTTGGCCGCGATGAAGCTAGCGCTCCTAGAGCACTGGTCGCTGCTTGTCCGGAGGTAGAAGAAGTGGCGGAACAATGCGACGGAGGGCATCGCCCCCACAAATGCCTCGCAGTAGAAGGTGAAGATTGACAGGAGGAGGATGGAGTTGGGGTAAAGATGGATGGCATGGAGCTCGTAATGGCGAAGGATGGCATAGAAGAAACTGGAGAAAGGAGGGACCAGCCTAGAAAAAACACTATGCAAAAAGAAGGGGTAGAAGGTGTCGCCCAAGGATTCCGGCCTGGAGGAGCCGACCCGGAGCGTCGTCTCTCCCCCCTCATTGCTGCTGCCAGCCATCAACTGGATCACGTTGGCGAGCTACTTCTCCTTGGCGTTGGTGGACGCGCTCAGGGCTGGCTCGAACCAAGGATCCGAGCGCGCTGTCGGAGCCAAAGACTTCGCCTTGTTGGTGGCCATTGGGCGCGAGCTTGGGTAAGAGGTCCGACAGAGCTGGTGGTTTTCTGTGCGGAGGGAGAAGGGGATTTGGAGCAAGACAAAGGGAAGGCAATGAAGGCTTAGCGGCAGGCGCCAGCCTTTTTGTCAGCCGGTAACAGGTTCCAAGGCCGCGTGAGGAAACAGAGACACCCACGTCCCATCAATCGCCACGCGTCGACCAAGGCCGCAGGCGGTTAGGGCCCACGGCGCTCCGCACTTTCCCTTTGGCTTCGCCTCGAAGCCAATTCCGTGCGCGCCTTGGGCCCGGGGGCTACTGTCAGTGTTCTGGGAATAGGGGTACCCAGACTTGCCTGCTTGTGGCTCAAGGCATGGCTCCATCAACGGCATGGTATGGACCAACTTCGACATCGACAACTCAAAACCCTCGCAAGTGGCCAAGCCTCGGGAGGCGGACGACACCAAGACCTCCAAAGGAGCAACCTCCTCAGGATGGCTCCCGAGGAGCGGAGATTTCCATGCAAGCCTCACCTCATGAGGTTCAGGTGACGTGAGCCATGATGTCATAGGCCAGGCGGGCGACAGCGGGAGCAGTGTACCAGTTTCCTCATTGTTGCTAGGGAGCCAAGCGCAGGCGCGGAGTCCCGAGGATTCAACCAAAGGTTCCTATTCCCGTGCAACAAGACCAAGACCGCCAGGAAGGCAGGACGGAGGTCATTACCGAGCCAAGCAGCGTCACAACCAGTGGCTTTTGTAGGTGAAGACTACTTTTGTCAGGATAAGATGTACTAGTTATCTCCCTTCAAATTTGGCCGTTGTGGGATCCCTTCCCGCCTTTATTTTGGAAGAGGACAAAGGCAACTATAAATAGGACCTAGCTACCACCATAGTGGGGGAGGATCGAGTCGATCGGATCCAGTCCACCCTCACCAGCTCACTTGATCTGAAGAACACACCTCCAGAGGTAGTTCTCCAGTTTACTAGTTCATCCTCAGCCCCTCAAGGCCAATCCACCACAAGGCAGGAGAAGGGTTTTACGCCTCATGGTGGCCCGAACCTGGGTAAACTGATGTGTCCCCTTTCCCTTGAGTTTGACAAGCTAGACTGCAAGATTTCCGAGTAGGCAAACTGGGAAGGTTGAGTTCTTCGCATGAACCCCAGAGTTCAAACCTCTTAAGGTTTGTGGATCCCGAAATCCAACAGCGCGACAGCTTGCCGGGCTACATCCTTTGCGTGACACCTAGCAGTACATTTAATGCACTATGTCCTGAATCTCAAAGTTACGTATGATAGCACTGTTGGGTATCTACTCAGAAGATAATGACTAATTTGCCATGGTGGTAACCTCTTAGCCTATAAAAGGAGGGCCATAGCGACCTAAAATAGGATTCAAACACTTGTACACGCTTACGCACGTGGCTGCCCTCTCGAGGCGACATTGTCGGTCTTGAGCACTACGTGTCCACCACGGTCCTCCCATCAATCCACCAAAGGAGGAGTAGGGTTTTATGCTTCCAAGCGGCCCGAACCTGGGTAAAAACCACAAGTGTCACCCCCGCCATGCTGTCCCACGGCCTCCGCTCTTTGCGCAATGCGCCCTTCCGCCTTGCCGAACCACAAGGGGCCGATGGCACAATAGGTTATCATGTTCCTCCATGACAACATTCAATTCAGGTTGAGTTACAAGCATGCATTTGCGGGAAAGACCGTCTACCACGGCATTTTTCTTACCTTTTATGTACTTGATCACATAAGGAAAAGACTCATTGAACTCACTCCATTTGGCACGTCGCTTATTCCATTTTTTTGACCTTTAAGGTATTTGGGCATCTCATGATCCGTATGGATGACAAATTCACGAGGAAGAAGATAATGCTCCCACACGTGCAAGACTCTCACTAAAGCATATAAATCTTTGTCATAAATGAGGTAGTTAAGTTGCGCTATGGAAAGTTTCCTGATAAAGCAAGCAATTGCGTGCTTCTCTTGCATCAACACACCTCCTATCCCACTACCACTAGCATCACAATGTATTTCGAAGCTTCTACCAAAGTTGGGTAACTCAAGCAATGGAGCATGTGTAAGTAAATTCATAAGCTAGTGAAATGTTGTATCCTGGGATGGTCCTCAAACAAATGGAGCGTTCTTTTTACTAAAGGCATGCAATGGTGCTAAAGTCGTTCATGAATCTATGATAGAATCTGGTTAAGCCAAGGAAGATACGCACTTGTTTCAAGTTGGTTGGTTGTGGCCAAGTCCAAACGTAGATTTCTCCATATTAGCATAAAGGCGCTCGTTTCTAAGAGTTTGCAAAACGACTCTAAGATGGGTGACATGATCTTCTAGAGATTTGCTAAACAAAAGCATATCATCAAAGTAGACGACAACAAATATGCCATTGTATCTGCGAAGAACATAATGCATCACATGCATAAAAGTGGCGTGTGCTTCGGATAAGCCCATAGGAATGATCAACCACTCATAAAAGCCAAACTTGGTTTGAAAGCGGTTTTCCATTCATCACCTTCTTGCATCCATATTTGGTAATAGCCACTTCTAATATCAATTCTTGAGAAAATGGTGGCTCCGCTGAGCTGATCTAGCATTTTGTTAAGGTGTGGAATGGGATGCCTATAGCGAATGATTGTATTTATGGGATGGCAATCGGAACACATGCAGAAACTACCATCTCTCTTAGTCACAAGAATAACCGAAATGGCACAAGGACTTAAGGTTTCACGTACATGCCCATTGTCAATGAGGTGTTGACTTGCCTTTGTATTTCCTTGGTTTCTTTGGGGTTGATGTGTTGTGCTGCCTTGTTTAGTAACAGTGCGCCAGGGATGAGTTCGATTCGGTGTTCGATGCCTCATGATGTAGGTAGTCCCGAAGGTAGCTCATCGGGGAAGACGTCCTTGAATTCTTGCAATAGATTAAACAACACTTGAGAGGTGTTAGTCCTTTCGGCTTCATCTTTGCACACTAAAACATAGTGCATAACACTAGATGAGTTCTCACACACATCTCTCTTTTGGTAGCGAATAGCACTAAGTTTTTCTTGTCGCTCATCATGGAGGCACTCAATTTGGGCTTGTGGCACTCACTTCTTTTTGGTGGCTCACTCTCTCACTATTATCTCCACAATGGGTGGTTGCTTACTTGTTGGCGATCACTTGACTTGGTGACATAGGTCGTATCATGCACTCCTTTCCCTTCATCTCGAAGCTATAGTGATTGGTGCTCCCATTGTGGATGACGCCGCGATCAAATTGCCAAGGTCATCCAAGTATGAGATGGCAAACAGACATGGGAACCACATCAGACTCAAAAATGTATTTGTATGTGCCACCTATGGGACCATCGGCCCCTTGTGGTTCCGCAACGGGGAAGAGCACATTGCGCAAAGAGCGGAAGGTTAAGAGGTAGCACAACAATGATCACACGGGCAATTTTACCAAGGTTCGGGCCGCCACGAGGCGTAAAAACCTACTCCTACTTTGGTGGATTAACGAGAGGACCGTGGTGATGATGCCGCGCTCTAGCCCAATAGGGTTGCCTCGGGGCGAGAGTTGCTGTGCGTGTATGAGTGTATAAGGGTCCGAATCCTTTCTAAGGTTGCCATGGCCTCCTTTTATAGATCAAGGGTTCCCCACAATGGCACATCATTCATTGTGTACTGATTAGACAGCAAACAGAGCTATAATACCTAACTTTGCAGACAAAGCAGAGCACATTAAATGTGCTGCTTAGTGTCAAATCATGACATGCCCGGCAGGGCTTGCCGGGCCGTTCGGCCACCTTATCTTCTGTCTGCTTGACATGTTTCTAGACGGGTGTCGTTTGGAGGTGATTCCCTTCAGAAGTGGCTACCATGTGTCAAATAACAACCAATTAGTAACTTGGGGACTTGACACTACACCCATCGATGATTAGCGTTGCTGTGAGGGGGAGCGGTCAAACCTTGGCGGGGCAGTCTTGAGGTTTGTCCTTGGGGTAACTTCGACCTCGCCAGGCTCGCCTGCCCGGCAAGGGAGGTTTTTCCCTAGCAGTGTCTTGCTCCTTTGGCTTGACTTTGGTCTTCTCAATCTGCCCTTTGATTTCTCAAAGGGCTATCTCTTCGGCTTGGCCTGGTCTTGGAAGTTGTAACCTTGCTCTTGTGCCTATGTACAGTCTAGGCAACATACCTAGGGTTTGTTGTACCGAGAGGAGCCCCGGGCCTGCCCTGAATGCACAGCTGAACGTCGTCGAGGTAGGCCCTTCCAAGTACACAGGCGAGGATGTTGCGATAGTTTATCTTTTTGAGGTCTTCTTTGCTTCTTCATTAATCTGAGCTTAGACCAGTTTCCGGTTTTCCCACGCATCGTGCAAGATGTTACAGAAGGAATCTGGGCATGGTCCGTGGGTTGCCAACTTCCCACGATCACGGAGCGATAGCTGCCATTCCACTAGCTTCCCCGCCCCTGGTACTTCCGCCACGTGTATTGCATGCATTGCATAGGGTTGGTGGCGGATGCGGAGGGCACGGGAATGAGCGTCATGGCAGAAAACCAGGCGTCATGGATTGGTGCTCATGGTCGGCTTTGATTCCCCGAGTCATTGATGGCACGGGGGAGCTGGATTGGAGGAGTGGGGCGGATGCTTCCAAGGTGAGGAGCCAGCCCCCACCCCGTTCCTCTATAAAAGGGGGCAGCAGCGGTGCGTTTGTTCACGCGTCTCACTCCTCCTGAGGGAGTCCTGGACTAGGGGGTGTCCGGATAGCCGAACTATCATCATCGGCCGGACTCCAAGACTATGAAGATACAAGATTGAAGACTTCGTCCCGTGTCCGGATGGGACTTTCCTTGGCGTGGAAGGCAAGCTTGGCAATACGGATATGTAGATCTCCTACCATTGTAACCGACTCTGTGTAACCCTAGCCCTCTTCGGTGTCTATATAAACCGGATGGCTTTAGTCCATGGGACGAACAACAATCATACCATAGGCTAGCTTCTAGGGTTTAGCCTCCTTGATCTCGTGGTAGATCTACTCTTGTAATACCCACATCATCAATATCAATCAAGCAGGACATAGGGTTTTACCTCCATCAAGAGGGCCCAAACCTAGGTAAAACATCATGTCCCTTGTCTCCTGTTACCATCCGCCTAGACGCACAATTCGGGACCCCCTACCCGAGATCCGCCGGTTTTGACACCGACACCTCCCCTTCCATGAGCATCCCTCGTCCACGATGGCAAGAGGGCGAGGGTGCGGTGGCGCCCCTGTGGTGGCAACGAGGGCCCCTGTTCGACAGTGCCTCCCGCCTCCTATTAAAAATTCGGGGGTAGAGTCCGCCGCGATAGGAGGCGGGAGAGGGCGAGGTCATGGTCGTTGTGGTGCCCGGGGTCGAGGAGGATGGGGTGGTGCTATGATTGCGCCCTTTCCGGCTGCCCCTCCCCTGATGGAAGGCCACATCGGAGACCAACCTCTAGAGTTCATCATCAGATTGTACAAACCTTCGTGCGGCTGCCTCCATCTCCACACCCCATTTGCAAGGGTGATGGAGCTCGAATAGCCACGCGCACTAAAGCTGCACATGAGGGGCTGCTGCAATAGCATGCGGGTGGATGTAGACTTCCCTGCCCCTCAAGTTATGCTATTCCGACACGGCTGGAAGACTTTTGCTTGCACCCACAGCTTTTCGGAAGGGCACATCCTCCATTTTAAATTAATGGATGCCGAGATGCTCTCCGTCTAGGTATTCGGGTGTTCATGTGCTCACTCATGGTGCTGCGCGGAGAGCTCGGCCAACGATGAAAGCTCCTCCTTGAGCGACAACGACGAGGAGGGCCATGATGGTGATGACAAGGGCAGCGGCGGTGAGAACGACAAGTCAGACTCGGGCTGAATGTCAGCCACACCATCACCATCACGCAGCAGCACCATCATTTGCACACGTGCCTCCTTCTCGGCAAGCCGATTTGTTGGGGAGTTGGTTGCAATGGTGGGGATAGTTCCCCTGGCTCCTCCAGCAACCTTCCAGCTTATCCCAGGCAGGCTTGCTCGCAGGCTGTAGCTTTGCTCGCCTTGCCGTGTCTTGCTGGCCCTGGTAGCGGTGGTTAGGGGGACCATTCAACTGACCTCTTCACCATCACCTTCGCCCGCGCCTTCCTGGCCATGTCGCGCTTCCTTTCGTGGGGCCAAACAGGGTCAGGATGGGCTTCTACATAGGAACCCCTTTTGCCCTCTTCACCTCCCACTGCAGTGCCTAGTAGGAGAGGCACAAGAAAGTTATTACAGGGCACTTATCTTTTTTCAATCTAAAATATGTAGGCATCGGCCAAACATTAGTCTAAATTATGTAAACTTCTTTACCCGTGTTTGTGTTTTTTAAGATCTCTACTTGCTTATGAGCCTATTAATGGAAAAGACAAGCTTTGTCGGGCACTTGTACATGTATTATATCCAAGCAGAGGTAAAATGCCTCTATACTTTCAAGTAAACAACTTATTCCCGGCAAGCTATCCTAACGGTACTCTTAAGTTGTTGTCGCGGGGCTAAGCTTGCCGGGCTCAATATCCCAAAGATAGACCAGCCCCCCAACAAACATTTTCTGTCAAAGGCCACTATGACCAGCCTGATCGAAGCAATGTTTGAGTCAAAGGATGGGAGCACCTATGCTTCGAAGGCGGCGAGGTTTTCATATGCACAAGTTTCCCTTTACAGAAAACGTATGGATAAGAGATAAAACTTATCTGTTTGGCTTGCCAGGGATCGCTATGTAGACTTGTCTCCTCTTCCTTTCTTTGGGACAAAATCCACAGCAAGGACCCTGCAACTTAGTGCATATGAAAATGGTGCTAGATGCGATCTTATCTACATGAACATGCAATGCTCATGATATGCCTATGCATGCATGCAATTTGTCGGGCCCCCCCAGCACTTCGTTTATTTCTCTGTTGCTCAGGGTCTGTGCCTGGCTTTGTACAAGGGGTTACAGGGAACATCAACAAGGCATGTACAAAAGGGTGGCTGCCAGGTAGGGCCCGATAGCTACGCCTTACAGGTAGAACTTACGGAGATGCTCAATGTTCCATGAGTTTTGCAACTAAATGCCATCTCCGGTCTCCAGACGGACTGCGCCAGGTCTGGTGACTCATACTACCCGGTAAGGGCCTTCACACTTTGGTGTCAACTTGTTTGTACCCTTGGCGGACTGAATGCGCCTAAGGACAAGGTCACCTTCCTCAAAGCTCTAGGCATGAACCTGCAGCTGTGGTAGCGACACAGCGCAGGGCTTGCTGGTAGCATGCGGCATGCGTAGCAGCCCGGGGACGGTTCTCCTCAAGTAGCACAGTGTTGTCACACCAGTGCTGTTCTTGTGCTACTTCGTCATAGGCAAGCACTTGAGGTGACCTGTATATTAGCTCTATTGGGATAACTGCTTCTGCACCATAGACTAGGGAGAAGAGAGTCTGCCCGGTAGCTCGATTTGGTGTCATACGCAGACACCAAAGAACCACCGACAGCTCATCGATCCATCACCTGCGAACTTCTATAGCTTAGCGAATGTTCTTGGCTTGAGGCCTCGCAGCACTTCAGTGTTTGCCCTCTCAGCTTGCCCGTTGCTCCTTGGATGGGCAATAGAGGCAAATGAGATCATTCTTCCAAGGGCATGAACGTATTGCATGAAGGCGCGACTCATGAATTGGGTACCATTATCGGTGATTACTCCGGTAGGTACCCCGAAGAGGCACACCAATCCTTTCAAGAACTTGATAGTTGATTGTGCGGTCACCTTCCTCACGGGCTCCACCTCTGGCCACTTTGTGAACTTGTCGATAGTGACGAACAAGAACTCAAACCTCCCGGTAGCACGAGGGAAGGGGCCCAAGATATCGAGCCCCTAGACAAACAAGGGCCATGACAAAGGGGTCGTTTGGAGAGCTTGCGCAGGTGGATGGATGTTCTTGGAGTGGAACTGGCAGACTTCACATGGAGTGACTATCTCAGTTGCATCTTCGAGGGCCGTGGGCCAGTAGAATCCTTACAAGAAGGCTTTTCCAACGAGGTCCCTCGGTCCAATGTGTGAGCCGCACATACCCTTGTGTATCTCGGCCAACAGTTCCTTTCCTTCTTCCTAAAAAATGAACGTCAATTTCACACCGTTGGGCCTTCTCCTCCAAAGTGGGTCATCAATGAACTGACACATACTAGCCCTCCAGGCTACTCTTTCAACTTCTTCTTGCTCTTCGGCAAGTTTTCCTGTTTGGAGGAAATGGACTATGTGTTGCGCACAAGTTGGAGCTAGGGGCCTGGCAATAAGGACCAGCGGCACCTCCTCATTCGAGGGAGCGCACCCCGCGACCGCAGGGACCGGTGGTCTGGTGGGAGGGTGCATCTCACCGATTGAAGGGGAGATGTTCCTGCCAAGCTCTCTGCCTGGGGACTGATACGTCTCCAACATATCGATAATTTATGAAGTATTCATGCCATGTTTATTATTGTTTTATATGATTGTGGTATGATTTTATTAGAACTAACCTGGATTGACGCTATTTTCAGCAGAACTACCGTGGTGTTATTTTTGTGCAGAAATAAAAGTTCTCGGAATGCAATGAAAATCAACAGAGATTTTTTCTGGAAAATATAAAAAATACTAGAACAAAGAGTTACCGGAGGGGAGCCCCGTGGGCCCCACGAGGGTGGAGGGCGCGCCCACCCCCCTGGGGCGAGCCCCCTGTCTCGTGGACTCCCTGTGGGGCCCCCTAACTTGTTCCCGATGCTAACTTCTCCTATAAAACCCCAGACCTCCAGAACATAACCTAGAGCGGGAGTTCCGCCGCCGCAAGCCTCTGTAGCCACCAAAAAACAAATCGGGACCATGTTCTGGCACCCTGCTGGAGGGGGGATCCATCACCAGTGGCCATCTTCATCACCCCGTCTCTCTCCATGAAGAGCAGGGAGTAGTTCACCCTCGTGGCTGAGGGTATGTACCAGTAGCTATGTGTTTGATCTCTCTCTCTCGTGTTCTTGATTCGGCACGATCTTGATGTATCGCGAGCTTTGCTATTATAGTTGGATCTTATGATGTTTCTCCCCCTCTACTCTCTTGTAATGGATTGAATTTTGCCTTTGAAGTTATCTTATCGGAGTGAGTCTTTAAGGATTTCAGAACACTTGATGTATGTCTTGCATGTGCTTATCTATAGTGAGAATGGGATATTCATGTGATCTACTTGATGTACGTTTTGGTGATCAACTTGCGGGTTCAGTGACCTTGTGAACTTATGCATAGGCGTTGGCATACGTTTTCATCTTGACTCTTTGGTAGAAACTTCGGGGCACTCTTTGAAGTACTTTGTGTTGGTTGAATAGATGAATCTGAGATTGTGTGATGCATATCGTATAATCATGCCCACGGATACTTG
Source organism: Triticum aestivum (assembly GCF_018294505.1). Taxonomy (NCBI): domain Eukaryota; kingdom Viridiplantae; phylum Streptophyta; class Magnoliopsida; order Poales; family Poaceae; genus Triticum; species Triticum aestivum. The sequence goes on along the minus strand of NC_057804.1, from coordinate 257,620,225 downwards.
AGGTGACATTGGAGTATCTAGGTGACATTAGGGTTTTGGTTGATTTGTGTCTTAAGGTGTTATTCGAGTACGAACTCTATTATGGATCGAACGGAAAGAATAGCTTTATGTTATTTTACTACGGACTATTGAATAGATCGATCAGAAAGGATAACTTTGAGGTGGTTTCGTACCCTACAATAATCTCTTCATTTGTTCTCCGCTATGAGTGACTTTGGAGTGACTCTTTGTTGCATGTTGAGGGATAGTAATATGATCCAGTTATTTTATTATTGTTGAGAGAAGTATGAACCCTAGGCCTTGTTTCCTACCATTGCAATACCATTTACGCTCACTTTTATAATTAGTTACCTTGCTGTTTTTATATTTTTCAGATTACAAAAACCTATATCTACCATCCATATTGCACTTGTATGACCATCTCTTCGCCGAACTAGTGCACCTATACAATTTACCGTTGTATTGGGTGTGTTGGGGACACAAGAGACTCTTTGTTATTCGGTTGCAGGGTTGCTTGAGAGAGACCATCTTCATCCTACGCCTCCCACGGATTAATAAACCTTAGGTAATCCACTTGAGGGAAATTTTCTACTGTCCTACAGACCTCTGCACTTGGAGGCCCAACAACGTCTACAAGAAGAAGGTTGTGTAGTAGACATCAAGCTCTTTTCTGGCGCCGTTGCCGGGGAGGTGAGTGCTTGAAGGTATATCTTTAGATCTTGCAATCGAATCTTTTTGTTTCTTGTTTTATCACTAGTTTAATCTATAAAAGAAAACTACAAAAATTGGAATTGAGGGTGCCTCATATGCTTCATCTTTTTAATGTCTTTCGTAAAAATAAGGATTCTTATAATTGTGCTCTATTGCTAGAGGAAGAATGCAATAAAATGTTTGGCACTAAATCTTTGAATGATGAGCATGACCACAAGGTTGTTAGTATTAACACTTTGAATATCCATAGTACTAATGATGATTGCACTTATAAGCATGTCAACTTTTGTGGAGTACATAGAGTTTGCAAGTACACACCAAATAGGGAAGATAAATTTTGCAAGAGGCATAATTATTTAGAAACTAAATGGTTGCAAGAAAGACTAGATGTTTGTGCTGAACATTTTAAATTTCTTTGCCATCCCTGTGAACTTTGCAGTGAATATGATGATTTAAATATCCAATGCAAATTGTTTCATGATCGAGTCGTGTCCAAAAATTGTGATGACTTGATTTCCCTTGCACATCATAATGAACTTAGTTTTCTTTTGAGTTATGAAGAAATGAAACGTATAACTAAGGATATGCCAGAATTTTTCCTTGATAAAGTTCTTGAATTTGATCTAGAAGAGTTTTTTTATGTATTGTGCGGTGAATTGCATTGAAAATCCTTATATTGCCAATTACATAAAGAAAAGAAAACAAAAAGAAAATGAAGAGAATACTAATGAAAGGGAAGAGACTTCCCAATATACTCCTATTATATCATATGATGAATCAGGTAACGATGTGGATCCTTCTATTCAACCAATCTCATTAATAAGGAGCTCCAAAAAGAGGATTAAACCCACACGTAATGTGAAGAAGAAAAAGAAAAGACGGAGAAGCAAAGGTAAAAAGGTATCGCTCCCAAATGATGTTGCTCCTATTACTCATTGTGATGATGATAATTGCTATACTATTGGTGTTATCCATACTATTAATGATGACAGTGGTTATGCTTATGATATGAAAAGGCCCAAGCTTGTGGATGCTATGTTTTATGACAATGACATGTTTGAGAATTTATTTGCTGCAATTAATGTTTGTCCCAAGCTTGGGGATACTATGTTTGATGGAGATGATATTTTTAGTCCCCCAAGTCTTGATGTGCAAATTTACTATGATGATAGCATGCCTCCTATTTATAATGATTGCAATATTTATGAAAGTGGGTTTGGAAGAGTGTTAACTTTAGGAAGTAGTGATCCCACTATTTTAGAGGGTGTTGAATCTTATTATAATGATAAAGGTGGATTCGGAGAGGTGGTGACTTTATTTAGCAATGATTCCACTATCTTGGAAGAGTTTTCAATTGATTATTATGAGAATAAGGTTGCTACTTATGATGATTATTGTGATGACACTTATGCTATAAAAAGTAGTGACGATTATATTTATAAAAGTTGTCATGATTATGATTACACTTTTTCTAAACATTACTCTTTTAATGTGGAAACAATTTATAGTATTCGAGTTTCTTATGATACTCCAACTATTCCCAATGAGAAGAATTGTGCTTATGTGGAGAGTAATAAAATTATGTGGCACCACGATCCGCATGGAGTAGGGGGCCTTCGCACGTCAGCCCAGGATAACACCTGACGCACGACAGGTCCATGATACAGCATTCCAGGTACAAGAATATTCATCAAATACATGTGTATATGATTACATGAGTGATGAATATAATCTTCTGGCATAGCCCTAAGGCTATTTACATGACAGTGGAAGTCTATTTAGATGGCGGCGGATGTCTTGGCAGCATATCACTCTGGCTGGGCTCCACAACTCACAGGACTGGCAAGATTACGGCCTAGCACGACGGAACAACAAACAATTCGGGCACGACCTACAAAACTGGCATGACACACCAGGTCTGTACATTGAATGTACTTGCAAGACAACCAAATACGTAACATCCAAACAAGCAGAAGACAAAGCAGGAACCAAGCGTATGCAACCACCTATCTCATATCAATTACTAAACATGGCATGATATAGATCAACTGAGCATGAACAACATCATAGCATATACTAATATGGCAATAACATGGCATATCAAAGCATGCTTCTAACATGTCAATAGCAAAACATAGCATATCATCTCAATCATATCAATCAAAGCGTGGCCTGGCATCATGAAACTATGCTGAAATTAAGCTAACAATCATATCCAATGCAGACATAACATGCTACCTTCATGCAATCATCTCATGTTCTCCCATGGTGATTTCAATGCAAATAAAAACTTACTACTCATGCAATGCAACCAAATTTGTGCACCGAGTCCCTCGGACTCTCTTACCAACGGTGATCGCTCTTGGATCACCAACATACCACACTCGTGGTCTTGACTAGAGATATCTCGTGATCCTTCCGGTGATCACATCCACAACCAATATTTGGTCTTAAATGGTGATCCTTCCGGCGATCACAACCATGACCAACACTTGGTCTCCAATACTCACCGAGACCTCGTCTCGTGATCATATCCAAACATCGCCGTGACTTCTCATGACTATATCATAGTCCAAGTCAGCACATTCTTATTACCACATTAATCAGCGTAATTATTTCAGGTTTATCCTCCATTTCGACCAAGACCAAATAGTGTGACCTACTACGAACTGTGTTGCTATCAATAGACTTTATAAACACTCTGCAGAGGTAGCGCACTGTACCCACACCACGGAACCCATGGCCTCGTCATCCCATTCAGGTGGACCAATGGCATTCCGACAAAACCGACCTACTGTCATGACACTCTCCCGGCCACTACGACTCACTGCCCACTGGGCTAGTCCTGGGTGGCCCCATGTCTACCAAAGACACAACAACCACTGTCGTGGCCAAAACATAAACGATCCCACATGGGGACCCGGTACCATAAACTCAACAACGGGCACACAAGGCTTATGTCCGCCAACCTGATCAAGGTAGCGCGCTCCTATAACCTTCCCTAGTTGGAGGCACAGACCAGAGGCACGAGAATAGATCGCATTAAGGCCGTCCCATACCGACAAATGTGGCTGCACTAAAAAAGTTCGATTTGGTGGCACTATGACTCGATCCCATCGATGACGGAGGAAGTTTGATATTATTAAGTCATTTTATTACCTTCTCCATCAGCATGAACATGAATTCAACAATGAGCATCCATCATACAAATGCTTTAATAAAATACCAAATTTCTCAAGTGAACAACTATAGCATAAAGACCATGACAGTACCAAGTACTAGCATACCAACATTGCATTACAATCATCATAGCATTTTATAACAATGACATGAAAATAATGTAGAGTAGTGACATGGCATTATCGATGACAACATTCTAACTAGCATGGCAAAAGATATCATGAAACACAAGCATACATGGTAAGCATAACGGAATAACTGTAGATGAAAACGAGAAGAAATAGCTACAACTACACACACACACACACAAGGTGCAAGCAAAGTAAACATGCAGGTTCGGGACTCATGACAAGAAGTTGGCTTGCCTGGGGGTCGACAAGTACTCTGGAAAGAAGTGCGAAACGATCGCGGAAAAAATTTCTGGAAAAAGTTCTCTCTCGAAGGGGGCTGTTTACGGACAAGGGCAAAATGTTCATTTTCACTGTGTGAAAATATTATGAAAATGGTACCAATGGAAAGCTCTCGACAAACAGAGAACGTGAGCGTTGGAATCACCACAATGGGAGTTACGAGCGCAAAGTTGCGGTCGTTCACTCTTTAGGCAGAAAAGCACCTAAAGCAGTGAACGTTCACAAAATAAGCACTTCAGCCGGCGGGGCTGGGCTAAAGGCGTATTTCCAGAAATACGCTTTCAATCGGGGAAAGCGGCTTCGCGGCGGGCGCCGCCACTTATCTGACGTGTTGTTGGACCAGCCAAAGTTGCAGAGGCGGGGTCCGGTGCCAGGGTCGCTGCCAAGTGGAGTCAGGGCAAGACGCGGGGCCCGCCTGGCCAGGTCAATGCCTCCTCCTGGTCGCTCCCTTCTTCTCCTCGACACGCGCCCACGGAGAAGAGGAAGGCCGCGCTTCGGCGACGAGCCCCGGCGACACGGGCCACCTCCGGCGAGGCTCCGGCCACCGACGTGCTCCCCGAGGAGTCGCGCATCTATTTCCCCACTCCATGGACTCCAAAAATGAGGGGAGCGACGGCGACCTCGAGCATGGCGGACGACGGAGAAGGGCTTCAGTCGCCAACGAGGCAGTGATTCCAGCGGGGAAAAGGAGGGGCTGAGGCTACAGGGAGGCTCGCTGAACCTCGGGGGACGCACTGGTGGTGGAGGAACGGCGAGGGGAGCGAGGCAGCACCGGAATCGAGCAGCGCCAGAGGCGGCCGCCATGGTGATGGGAAGAGGATGGGGAGCTCCTGGAGCTCAGTTGATTGGCTAGGGAGGTCGCTAGGAGGAAGCGGGAGCTGCTGGACTGCTCGGAGTCTCGGGGGAAGGCCTTTAAATAGGCGGGCGAGGAGATGCTGAGCCTGTCACCGCCGAACGAGTCCGGCCAGGGCTTGGTGCGTGCAAGGCTGACGGAGAGGGATGGGAAGGCGACGAGGGGGATGCACCTGAGCTGCAGAGGCTAACGGAGCAACGCACTACCAAGGAGGCTTAGAGAGGAAGAAGACAGAGGTGGAAGGCGACAGTGCACACGGGCGCTCACTGCTCGATTGTTGGCACGGCTCGCCGCAGAAGAAAATGGAGGGGGAGCGAGGTCCAGGTGAACGGCGACAATGATGTGGAGCTACTGGACATGCGGGGATGAGCCAAATCCAGCTGGAGCAACGATGCCGAGGCCAACAGTGGCTAGACCACCACTTTGGCTGGCTGCCCTCGTGGTCACCACGGACAAGGCGCGCTCTGGGGTTTTACTGATGCTAGCTCATGTCTACCGCGTAGTCCTTCCAAGGTAGAGTATTACTACGGTAAAGATTTGGGCAGAGACAAATTGAGCTGAGTGAACCAAGCTCCACAAGTTTGTTGTTGCAAACTTGGCAACATCCTAGAGGTAAAACCAGAGAGGGTGAAAGGTAAATTTGATGTGTGGTAGGCTTAGGGTAACAAGGACTATGGTCCCGGGGGTTTTGAGGTCATTAGGACAAATATTTAGCATAGTTGCTTAACAACTACTAAAATATGTCCAGAAATCAAATGACGATGAAGCATTCACTAGGGGTATTGGATTGAGCTATAACTTGGCAAATCCTCATGATTTGGTCATAAGTAGATGTTGTGAAAAGATCACACCAAATGGACTTACCAAATTGGTACTTGCTTCACAAGCATCACTTTTGACCAGAAACTTGGGAAAACTCTAGAAAAATATTGGCTAAATTAAATTAGCCAAACTCTTGGGTAGGTGGGTTATATGGATAGGAGAAGGCTTGGATATATTTTCAGCCATAATGGAGCAAGATAAAATATACTTGCGTCACAAACTGAAAATTTGGACATAAAACAAGAGTTGCTCCTATGCTCACATAGTTCAATGAAATGAGCAGAATTTGTGTGACGGATGATGATTTGGGATACTTGAGAATATGGCAAAGTTTCATCCCATTTGGAAACCCTATGAAGGTACATCCTTCACAAAGTGACAATCTGGTCAGAAACTTTGAAAAATTGCACAGGGAGCTAGGATGATTGGATTGAGCTCATCTTGCGAATCCATGGGTTATTTATCAATATTAATCACCCTACCAATGTGCAGCTCGAAAGGAATTAGTAATAAGGCACTTCCTTTGCAAAATTTTAGAGAAGGCGGAATCTTGCATTGGATCATGTGCCCAATTTTTGATCGGTGGAACATGAGAAGATGATGGAACTAGTGATTATATAGCAAGGACAAGCTCCACAAATTATGTGGGAATTTTCTATGCTATAAAAATAGTAGTTCCTTTAGAAAATGGCAGAATTGGAATATTGGCATTAAATAGGAAAAGGCAATTTTCCTTATTTAATTATGGCCAATATAATTGCCAGAGCTTGGATTAGGCATAATTATCAACTCCACAAATTCACATGAATGTAGGAGATGGCTAGATATGCCTTTTGATTTTATTCCTCAGAAAGGCAAGAAAAGGATTAAATCATAATTCAAAAAGATTGCATGGGAATTGGCACTATTTTTGCATATCCAAGGTTGAAAAGGATAGGAGGGTCTCTAGGAACAGATGGGATGATCAACAGATCAAGGAAAATGCAAGCCCCTTTGAAATCACAAAGGGCATATTCAAATCTCCAAAATTTGGAATTAGGGTTTGAGAGGGTTTAAGATGATGCAAGTGAGGTCTTGCCCACTGAAAAAGGCATGAGAAAGTTTTGAAAGGTTGGAAATGAGAAGAAAGCTCAGAGTCATCAACAAAACTCAGGAGAAAGATTTTTGAAAAATGAGTGCCAGGAAGGAATAACAACACAAAAATTGATAACCCAATTTTGGGGCTGTTACAAATTATATGCTTGTGCATCATGATAGTGCTTTATGTGACAGTTATATTGTTGAATTAATTCATGATGCTACTGAAAATTATTATGAGGGAGGAACATATGCTTGTAGGAATTGCAATAATATCAAGTTTCCTCTCTATGTGCTTAAAGTTTTGAAGTTATGCTTGTTTTGCCTTCCTATGCTAGTTGATTATTGTTCACATAAGTTGTTTGCTCACAAAATCCCTATGCATAGTAAGTGGCTTAGACTTAAATGTGCTATTCATATTCTTCATGATGCTCTCTTTATGTTTCAATTCTTATCTTTTATGTGAGCATCATTGAAATCATCATGCCTAACTAGGGGCGTTAAACGTAAGCGCTTGTTGGGAGGCAACCCAATTTTATTTTTGTCCTTTGTTTTTTCTACTGTTTAGTAATAAATAATTCATCTAGCCTCTGTTTAGATGAGGTTTTATGTTTTAATTAGTGTTTGTGCCAAGTAGAACCTTTGGGAAGACTTGGGTGAAGTCTATGCAATCTTGCTTTGAAAAACAGAAACTCTTGCGCTCACGAGATTAGCTGCCATGTTTTACTGGAGAGTAATTTTGGGTTGATTCTTTTTGAAGATGATTAAGAGACAAATTCCTCAGGTCCAAATATTTGTTTAATAATTTTTGGAGTTCCTGAAGTATACGTTTGATACACATTACTACAGACTGTTCTGTTTTTGATAGATTCTGTTTTCTATGTGTTGTTTGCTTATTTTGATGAATCTATGAGTAGTATCGGAGGGTATGAACCATAGAGAAGTTGCAATACAGTAGATATTACACCAATATGTATTTAGAATGAGTTCACAACAGTACCTATGTGCTTATTTATTTTCTTATACTAACGGAGCTTACGAGTTTTCTATTAAGTTTTGTGTTGTGAAGTTTTCAAGTTTTGGGTAAAGATTCGATGAACTATGCAATAAGGAGTGGAAAGAGCCTAAGCTTGGGGATGCCCAAGGCACCCCAAGGTAAAATTCAAGGACAACCAAAAGCCTAATCTTGGGGATGCCCCGAATGGCATCCCCTCTTTCGTCTTCGTTCATCGGTAACTTTACTTGGAGCTACATTTTTATTCACCACATGATATGTGTTTTTCTTGGAGTGACATTTTCTTTTGTTATGATTTGCTTACTATTTGAATAAAGTACTGAAGATCTGAAATACTTAAATGAGAGAGATTCCTCACATAGCTAAATAATTATTTGACTACTCATTGATCTTCACTTATATCTTTTTAGAGTAGTTTGTCATTTACTCATTTGCTTCACTTATATCCTATGAGTAAATGGTTGAATGAGTTGAATATCATAAATCTGAAATTATATATGTTTCATATGCTTATCCCATGGGGAGTATGACTTCATAAGAAGTAGAGGTGGTAAATTTATTGAAGGTTAGCAAACATTGTATTGGTCACTTGAACAATTCATGAAAGAATATTAAAGGAAGAGAGATTTCACATATAAATATACTATCTTGGACATCTTCTTTGATTGTTAGCCCCATTAATTATTTTCAAACCTGAGCAAATTAGTTGAAGTTTGACAAGGAAGACAACATAATGAGTTATGCTTGGGTATATTTGTATAGAAGTTATATTGTTATGAATCCTCTAACATGTGGTGCTTGCTATTTAGAATCCTTTGCTAGCCAAAATATCTGTACTAAGCGGGAATACTGCTTGTGCATAAAAAATCCTTGAACCAAGTTTCTTCCATGAGTGCCCACCATATCTACCTATATGCAGTATTTACCTGCCGTTCCAAGTAAATTTGCATGTGCCAAACTCTAAACCTTCAAATAATAATCTGTTTTGTATGCCCGAATCGCTCATGTAGCGACTATGGGCTGTTAGTATATTCCATGCTAGTTGGGTTATTCTCACGATGAGTGGACTCCACTCACCATTCACGAGAAAATGGCTGGTAACTATGATGCCTAGTCCTATGATCAAAAGATCAAAAACAAAATCGCAAATAATTTCAAAAAAAGCTCCCCAGGATTGTTGATAGTTGGACGGCACCCGTTCTTTCGGACAAGCCGTGGAGTGTGATTGTTGGTGGAGGTGGAGTAAAATCTTTACCTTTCTGTTTGGGAACCGCCTATAATGTATCTAGTATGGAAGATATTGGGAACTCTTGGTCGTTATCTTGACAATGAAAGCATACCTCTCAAAATTATTTTCATCTCTGTTTTAAAGCTTCGAGCTCTGGCACCTCTGCAAATCCCTGCTTCCCTCTACGAAGGGCCTATCTTTTACTTTTATGCAAGATTCAGTAGTATTCCTTCCCATTCCAACCTACTTTTTAGTTGGCAAGCATCATGTGATAGGGAAAGATCTAAGCATATATGGCCATTCAAATATATTTGATCATGAATTATTATTGTTGACAATTATCTATATGATAAACAAGATGGGAGGCGAAACATTAAGCCCCTATCTTTCTCTGTGTTCGATGGATGCTATTTGTTCTAAAAATATGCTTTGAGTGGTAGCAATCAGGGAAGACTATATGATAGTTGAGAATGTGGGATTTGCTAAATCAAAGCTCTTACATAGACCCTTCCTGAAAATAAGATGAATTGCAATTGTTTGATGACTGAGAACATAGCTTGTTAGTTTTCAAGAAAGTTTATGGTCTATGCTTTAACATGTGAATAGCTTGTTACTTAATCATGAGAAGCTTTATGATATGATCTATTGTTATGATATATAATGATGCTAGAAAAAGTGATTTGAATTATCATTCATCAAACTTAAGAACTTGCTAGCATTCACACTTCATAAATTATTTCTTTTATCATTTACCTACTCGAGGACGAGCAGGAATTTAGCTTGGGGATGCTGATATGTCTCCAACGTATCGATAATTTATGAAGTATTCATGCCATGTTTATTATTGTTTTATATGATTTTGGTATGATTTGATTAGAACTAACCCGGACTGATGCTGTTTTCAGCAGAACTACCATGGTGTTCGTTTTGTGGAGAAATAAAAGTTCTCTGAAAGCGCTGAAAATCAACAGAGATTTTTTCTAGAAAATATAAAAAATACTGGAACGAAGAGTTACCGGAGGGGAGCCCCACGGGCCCCATGAGGGTGGAGGGCGCGCCCACCCCCTTGGGGCGCGCCCCTGCCTCGTGGACTCCCTGTGGGGCCCCCTAACTTGTTCCCAATGCTAACTTCTCCTATAAATCCCCAAACCTCCAGGACATAACCTAGATCGGTAGTTCCGCTGCCGGAAGCCTCTGTAGCCACCAAAAACCAATTGGGACGCCGGAGGGGGGATCCATCGCCGATGGCCATCTTCATCATCCCGACGCTCTCCATGATGAGGAGGGAGTAGTTCACCCTCAGGGCTGAGGGTATGTACCAGTAGTTATGTGTTTGATCTCTCTCTCGTGTTCTTGATTCGGCACGATCTTGATGTATCGCGAGCTTTGCTATTATAGTTGGATCTTATGATGTTTCTCCCCCTCTACTCTCTTGTAATGGATTGAGTTTTCCCTTTGAAGTTATCTTATCGAATTGAGTCTTTAAGGATTTGAGAACACTTGATGTATGTCTTGCATGTCCTTACCTGTGGTGACAATGGGATATTCATGTGATCTACTTGATGTACGTTTCGCTGATCAACTTGCGGGTTCAGTGACCTTGTGAACTTATGCATAGGGGTTGACACTCGTTTTCGTCTTAACTCTTCGGTAGAAACTTTGGGGCACTCTTTGAAGTACTTTGTGTTGGTTGAATAGATGAATCTGATATTGTGTGATACATAGTGTATCATCATGCCCACGGATACTTGAGGTGACATTGGAGTATCTAGGTGACATTAGGGTTTTGGTTGATTTGTGTCTTAACGTGTTATTCTAGTACGAACTCTATGATAGATCAAACGGAAAGAATAACTTCGTGTTACTTTACTACGGACTCTTGAATAGATCGATCAGAAAGGATAACTTTGAGGTGGTTTCGTACCCTACCATAATCTCTTTGTTTGTTCTCCGCTATTAGTGACTTTGGAGTGACTCTTTGTTGCATGTTGAAGGACAGTTATATGATCCAGTTATGTTATTATTGTTGAGAGAGCTTGCAATAGTGAAAGTATGAACCCTAGGCCTTGTTTCCTACCATTGCAGTACCGTTTATGCTCACTTTTATCATTAGTTACCTTGCTATTTTTATATTTTTCAGATTACAAAAACCTATATCTACCATCCATATTGCGCTTGTATCACCATCTCTTCGGCGAACTAGTGCACCTATAGAATTTACCATAGTATTGGGTGTGTTGGGGACACAAGAGACTCTTTGTTATTTGGTTGTAGGGTTGTTTGAGAGAGACCATCTTCATCCTACGCCTCCCGCGGATTGATAAAACCTTAGGTCATCCACTTGAGGGAAATTTGCTACTGTCCTACAAACCTCTACACTTGGAGGCCCAACAACGTCTACAAGAAGAAGGTTGTGTAGTAGACATCAGGGACTCGGAAGGTTCTGCCGAGAGGCTTGCTGGAGTCCAGTTTGCTCATCTTTCTGGCCAATGTTGCTGGGGATACAGAAGGCTGAGTCAGATGGAGAACAAAAGTCCCTAGTTCCAAAGGCAGTTTTTGCACAGTGCACTTTGACAGATGATCAGCAATGTTGTTTTCCACATGGGGCACGTGCTTTGTTTGCAATCCGCCAAAGTGCTCCTCCAATTTTCCCACTTCCTTTATGTATGCCTCCATCAATGGGCTTTGGTAGTCCTTGTTTAGTTGTGTCACCACAAGTTGTGAATCTCAGCGGATGATCAACTTCTTGATTCCCAGTTCTGTTGCAATCCTGAGCCCGGCAAGGAGCCCTTCATTATCTGTAGTATTCTTCGTAGCCTTCTCCCGATGAAAATGCATCTGGATGACGTGCTAAAGATGCTCCCTAGTGGGAGCAACAAGAAGCACAACAGCCCCTGCACCTTGTAGGGAGAAGACACCATCATAATACATAGTCCATTCTTGGGGCGCTTCCTTGTCGGGGATGACTGTCTGCAACACTTCTTCATTAGGGGTTGGTGTCCATTTTGCGATAAACTCTGCCAGAGCTCTACTTTGAATAGTTGATATGCTCTCAAACTTCAAACCAAAGCTGGATAACTCCAAGGTCCATTCCACCATTCTGCCGGTGGCCTCGGTGTTTCTGAGTATGTGTTGCAACGGGAAGTGGGTGACAACCATGACCTCATGGCCTTGGAAGTAGTGGCACTGTTTCCTTGAGGCCATGAGGAGGCTAGAAATCTACTTTTGCATGCTAGAGTACCTTGACCTAGCCCCCTGCAGTAGGGACCTGACGAACTACAGTAGGCGTTGCACCACCTTCTTCCTTGCCGTGACCTTGGAACTGTCTCCGCTGCCTTGCTCTCCTATGTCCTAAACTTCATCTGACCTTGCTGGGATAGTTTCACTTTCCTCCCCAGACGGAACAGTGGCTATGGTTGCCGTTTCATCCACTTCCCACTGCGCCACAAACGCTGCACTAACCACTTGATTGGTTGTTGCTAAGTATAGCAGCAACGACTCTTGTGGTTTGGGAGCTACCAAAGTGGGCACAAAGGAAAGATAGGTCTTCAAATCTTGTAGTTCAGCGTCAGCCTCTGGGTCCACTCCACGGGTCCTGCCTTCTTCAAGATTTCGAAGAATGGTAGGGCACACTCGGCAGACTTGAAAATTAACCTTCTTAGTGCGGCAACACATCCAATCAAACGCCTCATGTCCTTAATCACCTTGGGTGCTTGAATCTGCTCAATAGCATTGATCTTGTCAGGGTTGGCTTCTATCCCCTCGATGGGACATGAAAAAGCCAAGTAGCTTGCCAGAAGGAACACCGAACACACACTTCTTTGGATTCAGCTTCAAGATGATCCTGAATGAGAGTCATTATGTCCTTGGTTTTGACCACTATATCATGCATGTAAGCTTTAATATTTATATTTAACTGGGACTCAAAGCCAATCTATACTACTCTTGCAAAAGTGGATCCGTCACTCTTCAACCCGAAGGGCATCCGTACAAAACAGTACGTGCCACATGGGGTTATGAACGTGGTCTTCTCTTCATCTTCCTTGGACATGAAGATCGGGTGGTACCCGGAGTAGTCATCCAGAAAGGAAAGAAGGTCACACCCGGAAGTGGAATCCACAATATGATCGATGCGCGTCAAGGGGAACGGGTCCTTCGGGCATGCCTTATTTAGATCTGTGAAATCTATGCAAAGCCTCCATTTCCCATTTGCCTTGCACACCACCACTGGATTTGCTAACCACATTGGATGCAACACCCCTCTAACCAAACCAGATGCTTCAAGTTTCTTGATCCCTTCGGCAATATACTGCTGCTGCTCGAAAGCTTGCTTCCAGACCTTCTGCTTGACGGGCCACGCATGTGGGTAGATAGGAAGGTGGTGCTTGATTACCTCCCTGGGAACACGGGGGATGTCGGATGGTTTCCATGCAAACATATCGACATTCGCCCACATGAAGGCAACGACCGCGCTTTCCTATTTGTCGTTGATGGTGGCACTGATAGTAAAGGTACCATCAGCGCCAGCCAGCCCTGTTGGGACCTTCTTCACAGCAGGTGCGGCAGCTTTGGATCTCTTGCTATTGGAACTCTCCGGTAAGTCATCAGCAGGCGCAACACACTCCGAAGAGGTGCGCTCCCTGGATTCCTCACTGGAGGTCTTGTTAGCTTTGTTCTTTCTCTTTCTTTCCTTGGCGGGAGCAGTAGCTTCCGCAACTTCTGTAGTGATTGCTCCCCGATACATGTTGTCTAGTGCAGATGACTGCATCCTTCTGGTCTGATGGAATGGCATGATGCCTACCGGCCCTGGCATCTTCAGAGTGTTGTAGGTATAGTGGGATGCTACCATGAATTTGGCCAGGGCTGAGTTCCCTAAGATTCCATTGTACAGCAGGGGGAGGTCAACCACATCAAATACAATCTTCTTAGTCTGGTAGTTTAACTCCCCCCCGAACGTTACCGGTAGTGTGATCTTTCCCTTAGCATGACTCATGTGGGGGTTGATCCCTTGAAACGTACCAGTAACTTTGAGTTATTGCTACCTCTTGAGCATGCGTTGGTTTTCCCTTGAGAGGAAAGGATGATGCGGCAAAGTAGCGTAAGTATTTCCCTCAGTTTTTGAGAATGAAGTTATCAATCCAGTAGGAGGTTACACGCAAGTCACCTTGTACCTGCACAAACAAATAAGAACCTTGCAACCAATGCGATAAATGGGTTTGTCAATCCCTTCAAGGCCACTTGCAAAAGTGAGATCTGATAGAGATAATAAGATAAATATTTTTGGTATTTTTGTTGTATAGATTGAAAAGTAAAGCTTGCAAAATAGTAAACGAGATGCAATGTAAATAAAAGAGATATAATATCATGGAAAAGAGACCCGGGGGCCATAGGTTTCACTAGTGGCTTCCCTCAAGATAGCATAGTTATGAGAATATCTAGGCATGATCATGTATATAGGCATCACGTCCATGACAAGTAGATCGAAACGATTCTGTATCTACTACTATTACTCCACACATAGACCACTATCCAACATGCATCTAGAGTATTAAGTTCATAAGAACAGAGTAACGCATTAAGCAAGATGACATAATGTAGAGGGATAAACTCAAGCAATATGATATAAACCCCATCTATTTATCCTCGATGGCAACAATACAATACGTGCCTTGCTACCCCTGCTATCACTGGGAAAGGACACTGCAAGATTGAACACAAAGCTAAGCACTACTCCCATTGGAAGAAAGATCAATCTAGTAGGCCAAACAAAACTGATAATTCGAAGAGACTTGCAAAGTTATCAAATCATACATAGAAGAATTGAGCGAAGAATCAAATATTGTTCATAGATAATCTCGATCGTAAACCCACAATTCATTGGATCTCGACAAACACACCGCAAAAAGTATTACATCGAATAGATCTCCAAGAAGATCGAGGAGAACTTTGTATTGAGAATAAAAGAGAGAGAAGAAGCCATCTAGCTAATAACTATGGACCCAAAGGTCTGTGGTAAACTACTCACACATCATCATAGAGGTTATGGTGTTGATGTAGAGCCCTCCATGATCGATTCCCCCTCCGGTGGAGCACCGGAAAAGGCCCCAAGATGGGATCTCACAGGTACTGAAGGTTGCGGTGGTGGAAATAGGTTTCGTGGTGCTCCTGGATGTTTTCGGGGTATATGAGTATATATAGGCGAAAGAAGTAGGTCGGTGGAGCCACAAGGGGCCCACGTGGGTGGAGGCGCGCCTACCCCCCTAGGCATACCCTCGTACCTCGTGGACGCCTTGTTGCTTCCTTGACGTCCACTCCAAGTCTCTTGGATTGCGTTTGTTCGAAAAATGATTCTCCTGAAGGTTTCATTCCGTTTGGACTCCGTTTGATATTCCTTTTCTGCGAAACACTGAAATAGGCAAAAAAACACCATTTTGTACTGGGCCTCCGGTTAATAGGTTAGTCCCAAAAAATAATATAAAAGTGCATAATAAAGCCCATTAAACATCCAAAACAGATAATATAATAGCATGGAACAATCAAAAATTATAGATACGTTGGAGACGTATCAAGCATCCCCAAGCTTAATTCCTGCTCATCCTCGAGTAGGTAAATGATAAAAACAGAATTTTTTATGTGGAATGCTACCTAACATAATTTTCAATGTAATTCTCTTTATTGTGACATGAATGTTCAGATTCAAGATAAAAGTTCAATATTGACATAAAAATAGTAATACTTCAAGCATGATAACCAAGCAGTTTATGTCTTATCAAAATAACATAGACAAAGAAAGCTTATCCCTACAAAATCATATAGTTTGGCCATGCTTCATTTTCGTCACACAAAATGCTCCCATCATGCACAACCCCGGTTTGAGCCAAGCATTTGGTTCATACTTTTTAACGCGCTTCAGCCTTTTCAACCCTCATGCAATACATGAGCGTAAGCAATGGACATAGCACTATGGGTGGAGTAGAGTATGATGATAGGGATTATGTGAGAAAACAAAAAGGATAAAGTCTCACATTGATGCGGCTAATCAATGGGCTATGGAGATGCCCATCAATTGATGTCAATACGAGGAGTAGGGATTGCCATGCAATGGATGCACTAGAGCTATAAATTTATGAAAGCTAATAAAAAAGAAACTAAGTGGGTGTGCATCCAACTTGCCTACTCACCAAGACCTAGGGCATTTTGAGGAAGCCCATCATTGGAATATACAAGCCAAGTTCTATAATGAAAAATTCCCACTAGTATATGAAAGTGATAAAATAAGAAACTCTCTATCATGAAGATCATCGTGCTATTTTGAAGCACAAGTGTGGAAAAGGATAGTAACATTGTCCCTTCTCTCTTTCTCTCTCATTTTTTTATTTGGGCTTATTTGGCCTCCTTTTTCTCTCTTTTTTTTATTTTGTCCGGAGTCTCATCCCGACATGTGGGGGAATCATAGTATCCATCATCCTTTCCTCACATGGGACAATGCTCTAATAATGGAAATCATCACACTTCTATTCATTTACAACTCAAGAATTACAACTCAATACTTAGGACAAAATATGACTCTATGTGAATGCCTCCGGCGGTGTACCAGGATATGCAATGAATCAAGAGCGACATGTATGAAAGAATTATAAAGGTTGCTTTGTGACAAATACGATGTCAACTACATGATCATGCAAGGCAATATGACAATGATGGAGTGTGTCATAATAAACAGAACGGTGGAAAGTTGCATGGCAATATATCTTAGAGTGGCTATGGAAATGACATAATAGGTAGGTATGGTGGCTGTTTTGAGGAAGATATAAGGAGGTTTATGTGTGATAGAGCGTATCGTATCACGGGCTATGGATGCACCAGTGAAGTTTGCACCAACTCTCAAGGTCAGAAAGGGCAATGCACGGTACCATAGAGGCTAGCAAATTGCGGAAGGATAAGAGTGCGTATAATCCATGGACTCACATTAGTCATAAAGAATTCATATGCTTATTGCAAAAGTTTATTAGCCCTCGAAGCAAAGTACTACTATGCATGCTCCTAGGGGAAGGGTTGGTAGGAGTTAACCATCGCATGATCCTGACCTCCACTCATAAGGAAGGCAATCAAAGAACACCCCATGCTTCAAATTTGTCACACAACATTCAGCATACGTGCATTCTGCGGGACTTTCCAATTTTAACACAAGTATTTCTCAATTTCACAATTACCCAACTATCATGACTCTAACATTACCACCTTTATATCTCAAAACAATTATCAAGTATCAAATTTATCATAGTGTTTAATGCACTCCATATGGAAGTTTTTATTTTACCCAACTTGGATGCCCATCATATTAGGACTAATTTTATAACCAAAGAAAATTACCATGATGTTCTAAAAGACTCTCAAAATAATATAAGTGAAACATGAGATATCAATAATTTCTACAAAATAAAACCACCACCGTGCTCTAAAAAGGTATAAGTGAAGCACTAGAGCAAAATTGTCTAGCTCAAAAGATATAAGTGAAGCACATAGAGTATTATAATAAATTCCGATTCATGTGTGTCTCTCAAAAAGGTGTGTACAGAAAGGATGATTGTGATAAACTAAAAAGAAAATACTCAAATCATACAAGACGCTCCAAGCAAAACACATATCATGTGGTGAATAAAAATATAGCCTCAAGTAAAGTTACCGATAGACGAAGACGAAAGAGGGGATGCCTTCCGGGGCATCCCCAAGCTTAGGATTTTGGTTGTACTTTAATTCTACCTTGGGGTGCCTTGGGCATTCCCAATATTAGGTTCTTGCTACTCCTTATTTCAAAATCCATCAAATCTTTACCCAAAACTTGAAAACTTCACAACACAAAACTCAATAGAAAATCTCATGAGCTCCGTTAGTGCAAGAAAACAAACCACCACTTTAAGGTACTGTAATGAACTCATTCCTTATTTATATTGGTGTTAAACCTACTGTACTCCAACTTGTCCATGGATCATACCCCCCGATACTAGCCATCGATTCATCAAAATAAGCAAACAACACACGAAAAACAGAATCTGTCAAAAACAGAACATCTGTAACTCTCGAATACTTATGGAACCTCAAAAAGTTTACCAAGTTAGGAAGTCCTAGGTAATTTGTTTATTAATCTTCTTAAAAATAATCAACAAAAAATCTCGTTTCTGTAATTTATGAAAACTAATCTCGTGCATGCAAAAGTTTCTGTTTTTCAGCAAGATCAAATTAACTATCACCGTAGGTTATCCTAAAGGTTTTACTTGGCACAAACACTAATTAAAACACAAAACCACATATAACTAGAGGATAGATGAATTAGTTATTACTAAATAGGAACAAAAAGTAACGAACAAAAAAAATTGGGTTGCCTCCCCACAAGCGCTATCGTTTACCGCCACTAGCTAGGCATAAAAACAAGAATAGATCTAGGTATTACCATCTTTGGTATTCCAGTCATAGGTGGCTCTCATAATAGATTCATAAGGTAATTTAATTTTCTTCCTAGGAAATTGCTCCATGCCTTTCCTTAATTGAAATTGGAATCTAATATTTCCTTCTTTCATAACAATAATTGCATCAATCATTGTAAGGAATGGTCTACCAAGAATAATAGGACATGAAGGATTACAATCTATATCAAGGACAATGAAATCTACGGGCGCATAATTCGTATTTGCAACAATAAGAACATCATTAATCCTTCCTATAGGTTTCTTAATGGTGGAATCCGCAAGATGCAAATTTAAGGAACAATCATCAAATTCATGGAAACCTAGCATATCACACAAAGTTTTAGGAATTGTGGAAACACTAGCACCCAAATCACATAAAGCATAGCATTCATCATTTTTAATCTTAATTTTAATAGTAGGTTCCCACTCTTCATAAAGTTTTCTAGGGATAGAAACTTCTAATTCAAGTTTTTCTTCACAAGATTGCATTAAGGAATCAACGATATGTTGGGTAAATGATTTATTTTTGACTATAAGCATGAGTAGAATTTAGCACGGATTGCAACAAGGAAATACAATCTATCAAAGAGAAATTATCATAATTAAATTCCTTGAAATCCAAAATAGTGGGTTCATTGCTATGAAAAGTTTTGACCTCTTCAATCCCACTTTTACCAATTTTTGCATCAAGATCTAAAAACTCGGAATCATTGGGACTCCTTTTAGATAAAGTTGACTCATCTCCAGTCCCATATTTATCAAGATTCATATTGGAAAAAAAGATTTAATAGGATGCACATCAATCACTTTCAGATCATCATCCTTATTATCAAGAAAACTAGAAGAACATGCTTTACAAAGCAATCATTTTTAGCACGCATCCTAGGGATTCTTTCTTTGCACTCATCAATGGAAATTCTCATGGCTTTGAGAGACTCATTGATATCATGCTTAGGTGGAATAGATCTTAGTTTCAAAGAATCAACTTCAAGAGAAATTCTATCCACGTTCCTAGCCAAGTCATCATCTTAGGCAATTTTTCTTCAAGCAAATCATTGAAATTCTTTTGCGAGATCATAAATTCTTTAACACTAGTCTCAAAATCAGAGGGCATATTATTGGAATTTCTATAAGAATTGTTTTAGGAATTACCATAATTATTAGAGGAATTACTAGGGAACGACCTAGAATTAAAGTTTCCTCTATACGCCTTGTTACCAAAATTGTTCCTACCAACAAAATTCACATGCATAGATTCATTATTATTCTCAATCAAAGTGGATAAGGCCATATCATTAGGATCAGAAGAAACACTCTTATTAGCAAACAATTTCATAAGTTCATCCATCTTTCCAATCAAAGCATTAATCTCTTCAATTGCATGAACCTTTTACTACTAGATCTTTCAGTGTGCCATTAAGAATAATTAACCATAATATTATCTAGGAGTTTAGTAGCTTCTCCTAAAGTGATTTCCATAAAAGTGCCTCCCGCAGCCGAATCTAAAAGATTTCTAGAAGCAAAATTCAATCCGGCATAAAACTTTTGTATAATCATCCATAAATTCAGACCATGTGTAGGGCGATTACGTATCATTAGTTTCATCCTCTCCCAAACTTGTTCAACATGCTCATGATCAAGTTGCTTAAAATTCATAATATCGTTTCTAAGAGATATGATCATAGAGGGAGGAAAATAGAGATAAAAGCATCTTTGCACTTATTCCATGAATCAATACTATTTTTAGGCAAAGAAGAGAACCAAGTTTTAGCACGATCTCTAAGAGAAAACGAAAATAACTTCAATTTAACAATATCATTATCCACATCTCTCTTCTTTTGCATATCGCACAAGTCAATAAAGTTGTTTAGATGTGTAGCGGCATCTTCACTAAGAAGGCCAGAGAATTGATCTTTTATGACAAGATTCAATAAAGCAGCATTAATTTCACAAGATTCAGCATCGGTAATATGAGCAATCGGAGTGCTAAGAAAATCATTGTTGTTGGTATTGGAAAAATCACACAATTTAGTATTGTCTTGAGCCATAGCGACAAACAATCCAACACACAAGCACAAAAGAAGCAAGCAAAAAGATACGAACAGAAAAAGGGGGGATAAAACGGCAAGGGTGAAGTGGGGGAGAGGAAAACGAGAGGCAAATGGCAAATAATGTAATGCGAGGCATAAGAGTTTGTGATGGGTAGTTGGTATGTCTTGACTTGTGCATAGATCTTTCTGGCAACGATGCCAGAAATTGGCGTGTTGTCGAGAGATCAAATCTTGACTTCACTTGGCGTAAGCCTCCCCGGCAACGACTCCATAAATCCTTCTTGCTACCTGTTGAGCATGCGTTGGTTTTCCCTTGAAGAGGAAAGTGTGATGCAGCAAAGTAGCATAAGTAATTCCCTCAGTTTTTGAGAACCAAGGTATCAATCCAGTAGGAGGTTACACACAAGTAGCCTTGTACCTGCACAAAAAAATAAGAACCTTGCAACCAACGTGTAAAGGGTTGTCAATCCCTTCACGGCCACTTGCAAAAGTAAGATCTGATAGAGATAATAAGATAATTTTTTTGGTATTTTTGTTGTTTAGATTGAAAAGTAAAGATTGCAGAATAATAAACGAGATGAAATGTAAATAAAAGAGATATAATACGATGGAAAAGAGACCCGAGGCCATAGGTTTCCCTAGTGGCTTCTGTCAAGATAGCATATCTTATGGTGGGTGAACAAATTACTGTCGAGCAATTGATAGAAAAGCGCATAGTTATGAGAATATATAAGCATGATCATGTATATAGGCATCACGTCCGTGACAAGTAGATCGAAATGATTCTGCATCTACTACTATTACTCCACACATCGACCGCTATCCAGCATGCATCTAGAGTATTAAGTTCATAAGAACAGAGTAACGCATTAAGCAAGATGACATGATGTAGAGGGATAAACTCAAGCAATATGATATAAACCCCATCTTTTCATCCTCGATGGCAACAATACAATATGTGCCTTGCTGCCCTTGCTGTCACTGGGAAAGGACACCGCAAGATTGAACCCAAAGCTAAGCACTTCTCCCATTGCAAGAAAGATCAATCTAGTAGGCCAAACCAAACCGATAATTCGAAGAGACTTGCAAAGATATCAAATCATACAGATAAGAATTCAGATAAGAATCAAAGAATGTTCATAGATAATCTTTATCATAAAGCCACAATTCATCAGATCTCGACAAACACATCGCAAAAAGTATTACATCGAATAGACCTCCAAGAAGATTGAGGAGAACTTCGTATTGAGAATCAAAGAGAGAAGAAGAAGCCATCTAGCCAATAACTATGGACCCGAAGGTCTGTGGTAAACTACTCACACATCTTCGGAGAGGCTATGGTGTTGATGTAGAAGCCCTCCGTGATCGATTCCCCCTCCAGCGGAGCGCCAGAAAAGGCCCCAAGATGGGATCTCATGGGTATAGAAGGTTGCGGAGGAATGGCGGCTGCGCCGCCTGTGCTGGCCACGTCTCCGGTGGCCTCCACGTTCCCATGGGCCCAAGTCCCCCAAATGGTACCGACGTCTGCATGAGAAGGGGCCTTTGAGGTGCCTGGGTGAGCCGTCACACTAGGCTTTTTCTTGGGCGCCATGGATGGTGGAGCCGTCGATGAAGAAAATGATGATGATGATGACGCGCTGCATACACTTTCAGGTTTGCACATGTGCTTCCCCCTACCTGGCACGCCAATGATGTCGTGGGAAACCACATCCACTTATGGGACCATCGGCCCCTTGTTGTTCTCCAATGGGGAAGAGCACATTGCACAAAGAGAGGAAGGTGCAGAGGCAACATGACAGCGATCAGACGAGCAATTTTACCCTGGTTCGGGCCGCCGCGAGCCGTAAAACCCTACTCTAGCTTTGGTGGATTGATGAGAGGACCATGGTGGAGACACAGCGCTCTAGCCCGGCAGGGTTGCCTCAGGGCGAGAGCTGCTATGCCCGCATGAGTGTACAAGGGTATGAATCCTTCCTAAGGTTGCCATGGCCCTCCTTTTATAGATCAAGGGGTCACCACAATGGCAAATCAGTTTTTGTATACTGATTAGATAGCAAACATTGCTATCATACCTAACTCTACAGACAGAACATAGCGCATTAAATGCTCCGCTTAGTGTTACATCGTGGCTTGCCCGGCAAGGCTTGCTAGGCTGTTTGGCGACATTCTTGTCTGTCTGCTTGACATGCTTCTAGACGGGTGTCATTTGAAGGTGATTCCCTTCGGAAGTGGATGCGATGTGCCAAATAATAGCCACCTAGTCACTTGGGGGCTTAACACCGCTCCAATCAATGACTTCCATTGTTGTGAGGTCGAGCGGTGGAGCCTTGGCGGGGTAGGCTGCCCTTGGAGTCCCCGGCAAGCTTGCTGGGGCAGTCTTCAGGTTTTTCCTTGGGGTAACTTCGACCTCGCCAGGCTTGCCTTCCTGGCAAGGGAGGTTTTTCCTTAGCGTTGTCTTTCTCCTTTGGCTTGACTTGGTCTTCTCGATCTTCCCCTTGATTTCTCAAAGGGCTATCTCTTCGGCTTGGTCTTGCCTTGGAAGTTGTAACCTTGCTCTTGTACTTGTGTATAGTTCGGGCCACACACCTGGGGTTTGTTGTATCGACAGACCTTGTAGGGACGAGGATGCTTCATCTTGACCAATTTTAGCTTTGAACATAGCTCTTCACTTGCCAAATTGTGGCAACTTCCTCTGTTGATGATGAACTTCATGGAATTTCCATTGATGCCCTCTTTGGTGTGCAAGATGTGGCAACGTTGGTCTTCATCTTGTTGGTGTTGAAGTGCTAAGACCATGGAGACAACGAGAGCGGGGCTCAAATTATTGTCACAAAAGATTTGGTCATCTTCATCTTCATTCATGCTCCGGTGCACGGACACGTGCTCAAGGGCTTCCATTTCTTCCTCACTCATTGAGTCATAGGTGTTGTCGTCGTTGACGATCATGGTGCAGCGAGTTGGGCACCCAAGTGTCTTGTGGCTTCGGCCTTGACATGTGAAGCATTTGATGGAACTTGTCTTGATGATCTCATTCAGTGGAGTTGTTGATGATGAAGCTCTTGGCCTAAAGTTGCTTCTAGTAGGAGGCTGACTTGAAGATGTCGGAGTTTTCTTGTAACTCTAGTTGTCGCCATTTCTTTGTGTATGTTTTTTCGAGGTAGAAGGCGTCGTAGTCATTGCAGCTTGAGTGTATGAACGGTAGGTCTTTGAAGAGTACTTGGCATACTTGTAATCATCTTGCACTTGTTGCTCCGCCTTGGTATCTTGTTACACTAGCTCGAGGAGGTTCAAATACGATAGGATGATTGATTCCATTCAAGAATTGTGCCATAGTTTGCTCTTCATCTTCCGCGACATTGGTTCGAATCATGGCAATCTGCATTTCCTTGTAATACTCTTCAGCAGAATTGGTGCCTTGATTGAGGAGTTGCAATTTATTGAAGAGGTTGCAGCTATAGTACATGGGTACAAAGCATCCTCGCATCACATCCTTCATTTGGTTCCATGTTGTGATGGGTGGGTCATCTTTTGCTTCTCTCCTCTCAACGACTTGCTCCCCCCCCCCAAATCAGGACATAGTCTTGGTACTCAAGTGATGCCATGGTGATCTTCTTTTCTTCTTCATAGTTGTGTAAGTGAAAGATCTTGTCGAATTTCTTCTTCATAGTCTTGGAACTCAAGTGATGCCCATGAAAAGTAGTCTTCGGGATCATTGCTTCCGGAGAACTTAGGCTTGGTGAACTTGACCTTGCTGTAGTGTTGCTCTTCAATGTGTGCCGGTCAATTGTGATGGATCTCTTGCCGTGGTTGAGGGTCTTCAACCGCTTGGTCCTCATGTTTCGGTCGGTTAGCTTGGTGTGGAGGGTTTGGAATTTTGGCGTGATTCCTCATCTCTTGGCTCTCCTCGAGTCTTGTGGCTTCTTATTATCGCTCTCGTTGAAGGGCCTCTTCTTGTAGATGCACTTGGCTTTTGCGCTCATTGACGACTTTTGTTGATTCATGTATAGCATGTTGGGCATCAAGGGCTTGTTCGTCATGGCGTTGTTGTTCTTGTCGAAGGGCATCAACATCTTGATGTTCTTGTTGATCTTGGCATATTGGAGCTTGCTCTTGGACCGTAGGACCAGTAGCTTGGTGACGTAGTCATTCAGTTTCCCAGAGGCGGTCTTGAAAACCATTTCCATGAAATGGGTTTTGTGGAGCTTGATGATCTTCATGGTCTTGGCGATGATGCAGACGAGCTTGTGGAAGACTTGCATCCGTAGAAGATTCCAAAGAATATCATCTTGAATGGCGCCGTCTTGATGAGGACAAAGTTGTAGAAGAGCAATTGACTGTCATGGATGGTATGTGTTCCCTAAGAGATTCCATTGATGTGTCAAAGTAGTCTCTTGTATGTTGCTTGGATTGTCGCAAGTCGGTGGTGAGCTGGTCGAGGCGGCCGCCCAATGCTTCATTCTCTTGATGCAAAGTTCTTTGTGCGCCGAATAGGTGATTCTTGGTGACATAGTTGTTCGGGTCCTCTTCTTGCTCGATGAAGAGTGGATTCGAAGAATTACTTGGCATATCCATCATCTCAAGAAAAATGTGAGTGTATGAAAGGAAAGAACTAGACCAAATGTACCTTACCCGACATTGAAGATGGATCAATGATGACCCAAAATGTAGTAAGGAAATAGAACAATTGGTACTCCATTCTCACACCTACAAAACTAAGGCCTTTGGAGTAGCTTGGTGAGGATGGTGGCACAAAATTTATGCGATTGTTAGCAAGAGTCAATAATGTAGGAAAAGATTCACAGATTTGCAAGTGAAAAAAGTAGCTAGACCAATAGAAAATAAGTGGAACACAAAAACACACGCACAGATTGATAAATGGTGTCGTGCAACCAAGCAATGAGGACAAAATGTGGAATCCACGGAAAATGCTCTTGTTGCACAACACTAGAGAGACGCTAGCACAATTGATAAAGGCGGATACGATACTTGTGCACAACCTACAAAGCAAAAATGCAATGACTTCTATCCCAAGCACACTATATGTATGATGTTCTGGTGACTTATCTTACGATGATCCAAGATGATCTTGTATAGTAATTTGTGTGCAATATGGTACGATGCTAGGGCAGTACTTAAAAGATCTTTGCTTATCTTTTTCTTTTGCTTAAAAGCTTTCTCTCTTTTGATATATTACTTTGGCCACTTAGGCAAAATGCACAAACCAAGCTAGCAATTATGTATATGCGGGAGAAACTTGTGACACAAGAGATGATATGATGATACCAAGAAGTGGATACCAAGATGATATGGTATGTATGCAATGGAAGGAGCTGTCGAGTATCTCTAAAGTCCACAAGCAACATTGCCGACAGTACTCAATGTCTAGTCTCAATAGGCAAGTGACACAAAGTGGGCTAGGTGTTAACCAGGCAATGGCAAGGGAGAATATACAATGCTGTAGTTGAAGATACCATCCTTGCTTATGGTTGGGTGTCAAATTGTGTGCTCAAGGTCAATGACGACGATGAGTGGCGGTGATGTAATTGTCGAACCATCCTTAAGTAGCCGAAACACGTTAAGAAACGAAAACTACAACTCAGGTTCTCAAAGAACAAAGCTTCCCAAAATTGTCGGAGGTGGTAGCGGGCAAGCGATGGTGGTTGTGGAAAGCGGTGTCGGCTGCGAAAAGTGGTCAAAGTTAGCTAAAGTTAGGCGGAAAAGAAGTGATGGAGGAGGTGCTGCTATGGGACGCCGGATGTCCGGGGGGCACGGGCCGGATGTCCGGGCTCCAAATTACTAGACGAACTTGAAGAACTAGGTGGGGAAACAAAAAATTCGGGGTAAAATTCGTGGAATTTTGTGGATGCAATTGAGGGAAAAGTTGAGGGATGCTAGATCTATGAGTAACACATCAAATCCACGGATCAAATCCAATAAAACATTATCACACCAAGAAATCACAAAAAATTGGGAGGGCTATTTTGTGGGGATTTCGATATTGGGACAAAACACAGCAAATTTAGGCTAGAAAACAAAGGGGGAGACTCCAAAATTGTGATCAACCATGGCTCATGATACCAAGATGATGTAGGGTCGAACCCTAGGGGCCGATGTTTCATGATTTCAAAGGGGATTTCTGAAGAACATGATGAACACACAAGAGAAAAACTGAGAGAAACACTCAAATCAATGAGATCCAATCACACATGTGCTAGATCCACATACACAAAGAGGTCACAAAGATCCAAGGTCAACAAAGAACGATACAAATGGTAGCTAGTTCTTCCCAATCAATGAGGATATGGGGTATTGAATCCACGAGGGGGATCTTCCCTAGACGGGGTCTTGAATCCACTTGGGGGTTTTCTCCTCGGAGGCCTTGGTCTTCAATGGAATAGGGGTGCAAGTGGATGAGCAAAGCTCTATCTCCAAAATGAGCTATCACAATGCTAACCCTAAAACTTAGGTGGTGGAGGAGTATATATAGTCTAGGGGCAAAAGGTTACATGGGCTTCGGCCTGTTACTATGCGCAGACATAGGGAGCCGGATGTCCGGGGCCTGACTTTGGGTGGCTTGGTTGCGTTCTGTGATGGACGGGCCAGATTTCTGGGAGGGTACCGGATGTCCGGGGCCAGGACGGATGTCCGGACCTTGTAGCCTAGGCTGCTGGCCTATGGATAGGATGCACTCTCCAAGGGCCGCATGTCCGGATCTTGGGGCCGGATGTCCGTGTCTTGGGGCCGGATGTCTGGGACTTGGGGCCGGATGTCCGGGTCTTGGTGCCGGTTGTCCGAGTCCTGGATACTCCTCCAGTTCCTTCCATTGGTCCTCTACATCCGTGCACTTGGGTACTTGTCCGTCTTAACAAGGATCTCCGAGAGGTTCATCTTGATGCCTGATCACACATAGCATTCTGTACTTAGGTAGTATCCATGTCTCACGTGGATCATATGGAATATCACTATGGAGAGATGTCACCTCGGTTTTGATAGCTCTAGCACGTGCTTGTGTCATCGGCCCACTTTGCACTTGGTGAGACGTTGGTTGGTCCATGGGGATGACCATAGGATGCTCTACATCATCATTGCTTGCCAAATTGTGGCAACTTCGTCCATCAGTGATGACCTTCATGGAGTGTCCATTGATGCCCACATTGGCGTGGAAGATGTGGGAACGTTGGTCTTCTTCTTGTTGGTGTTGAAGCGTCTAAAGCTTGGAGACAACAAGAGCGGGGATCGCATCATTGTGACAAAAGACTTGGTTATATTTGCCTTCATTCATTCACCCGTGCATAGCCACGTGCTCCAGTGCTTCCATTTCTTCCTCACTCACGGAGTCATAGGTGTCGTCGTCCTTGGCGATCATGGTGCACCAAGTGGGGCACTCAAATGTCTTATGGCCTCGGCCTTGACATGTGAAGCATTGGATGGAACTCAACTTGGTGGTCTCATCCGTTGGAGTAGTTGATGATGAAGCTCTTCGCTTCAAGATGCTTGTAGTAGTAGGACGACTTGAAGGTGTCGAAGTTTTCTAGTAACATGACTTGTCGCCATTGCTCGGTGAAGCTTTCATCGAGGTAGAAGGTGTCGTAGTCGTTGAAGCTAGATTGTATGAATCGTAGGTGTCATGGGAAACTACGACCACCTATGAGGCCATGAGCCCCTTTTGGTTCGGCAGGTGGAATGGGCAGGTTGCACAAAGAGCGGAGAACATCGTGCAACACAGCAGATATCCCACGGGCAGTTTTTACCGAGGTTCAGGTCACCGCGAGGCATAAAACACTACTCCTGCTTTTTTGATTGATGGTAGACGGTGGTGGAGAACGCAGTGCTCTTTCCCAACAGGGTTGCCTCAGTGCAAGAGCAGCTACATCCATATGTGTATACAGGTGTTTGAATCCTGTCTACGGTTGCCATGGGACTCCTTTCATAGATCAAGGGGTCACCCCAGTGGCAAATCAGTCATTATTCACTGATTAGATAGCGAACGGTTCGATCATACTTAACTCTACAGGCAGGACAGAGCGCATTAAATGAACCGTTTAGCATCACATCATGGAATGCCCGGCAAGCCTTGTCGGGTTGTTCTATCACCTTCTTGCCTGTGTGATTGACACGTTGCTCGATGGGTGTCGTTTAGAGGTGTTTCCCGTAGGAAGTGGCTGACATGTGGTAGAAAACAACCACTTAGTCACTTGAGCGCTTGACACCGCACTGATAGAAGACTTGTGTCGCTGTGAGGTGTAGCGGTGGAGCCTTGGTGGGGTGGGTTGCCTTCGTTGTGCCCGGCAGGCCTGCCGGGATAGTCTTGATGCTTACACTTGGGGTCACCTTCACCTCACCAGGCTCACCTGCCTGTCAAGGGAGGTTTTCCCTTAATGTTATCTTGCTTCCTTTGGCTTGACTTAGTCCTCTTGTTCTGCACTCTGATTTCTCAAAGAACTGATCCCTTGTTCTTGGCCTTGTCTTGGTCGTTGCAATCTTGATCTGTTAGGCCTCTGTATGGTCTGGGCAACAGACCCAGGGTGTGTTGCACCGATAGAAGCCCTCTAGCCTGGTCCGAATGTGCTTCTGGGTGTTGTCGGGGTAGGCCATAAGTAGCACACAGGAGAGAGAGGAGTAACTACTTGTCTTTTGATATCTTCTTTGCTTCTTCATTAACGTGTGCCCAGGTCAGTTTCTAGTTCTCTCGCATGTCGTGTAACGCCAATTGCAGCGAAGGGGATAATGTGCCACAATCTGCAGAGCATCCTTGTCCCATGTTCATGGGGCGATAATCGCCACCCCACCATCCTCCCAGCTCCAAGTGTTTCAGCCATGTGTGTCGCATGCATTGAGCAAGGTTGGTGGCAGATGTGGAGGGTGTGCAGACGAGCGCCATGGCAGAAAGCCGAGCATCGAGGATTGGCGTAGGGGGTCGGCCCTGATCTTCGAGCCGTTAATGGCAAGGGGGGGCCAGAGTGGTTGAATGGGGTGACTGCCTCTGTGGAAAAATCAAACCCCTCTGCCCCACCCTCCTATAAAAGGGGACACGGGGCGAGGCATTTTTACAGAGAGGCCCCCAGAGCGACACGTTGGTGGGTGCGGCTTAGCGTGGACGCAGAGTGGCCGCCTGCCGCGGCAAGCACCTTGCCGCTGTCGTTATCTTCGCTGGGACCAGAAGCTCGTCGCTCACCGGGCCTTGGTGTACCTTGTTTAGTCTTCTCGGCAAGCTCCTCTTGCCGGGGCCTTGCTGCCTTGCCGGAGCGCGTAGCGCGTCGCGGCAAGTTCCTTGGAGCGCCTCGGTTGGCCTTCCCGGCAAGCTCCTCTTGCCGGGGTCTTGTCTCCTTAGCCTCAATACTTTGTTCTTGGATGGCTCCAAGGGAACCTTGGGGGATCTTGGCGTTCGCCCGGCAAGCCTTTTCCGTGGGGTGCTGCAACTGCCCGTGCACAAGTTCGGGGTACTAGGGTACCCCTATTCTAGTACACCGACAAACAAGGAAGATAAGGGAAACTCTAGTTGACATATGAGCTATTCGAGCATGCAAAACAGAATGTTTATTTGAAGGTTTAGAGTTTGGCACATACATATTTACTTGGAACGGCAGGTAAATACCGCATATAGGAAGGTATAGTGGACTCATATGGAATAACTTTGGGGTTTAAGGAGTTTGGATGCACAAGTAGTATTCCCGCTTAGTACAGGTGAAGGCTAGCAAAAGACTGGGAAGCGACCAACTTAGAGAGCGACAACAGTCGTAAACATGCATTAAAATTAATTTACACCGAATACAAGCATGAGTAGGATATAATCCACCATGAACATAAATATCATGAAGGCTATGTTGATTTGATTCAACTACATGCGTGAACATGTGCCAAGTCGAGTCACTCAATTCATTTAAAGGAGGATACCATCCCATCATACCACATTATAATCATTCTAATAGCATGTTGGCATGCAAGGTAAACCATTATAACTCATATCTAATCAAGCATGGCACAAGCAACTATAATCTCTAAATGTCATTGCAAATATGTTTACTTCATAATAGCTAACCCAAGAATGATGAATCATCATATTTACAAAAACAAGAGAGGTCTAGTTCATACCAGCTTTTCTCATCCCAATAAGTGCATCATATATCATCATTATTGCCTTTCACTTGCACGACCGAACGGTGGGTATAATAATAAGAGTGCACGTGCATTGGACTAAGCTAGAATCTGCAAGCATTCAACTCAAGATAGAAGACAAGTAATATGGGCTCGCGGTTAAATAAATAATTATGCATATAAGAGCCACTAAGCATTTTCAATATAGTCTTCTCGACCCCCAAAATAAAGGAAAAGAAATAAAAACTATTTACACGGGAAAGCTCCCAACAAGTAAAAAGAAGAACGGGAAATCTTTTTGGGTTTTCTTTTTAATTACTACAGCAAAGAAATAAACTACTACTATTTTTTTTTCTTTTTTTCTTAAGGTTTATTAAACACACAAGAAGAAAGAAGGAAAAAGAAAATAAACTAGCATGGATATTACAGTGAAAGAGTATGAGCACCGACATCTAGCAATGAGTATGTGTGAACAAGAATGTAATGTCGGTGGGAAATACGTACTCCCCCAAGCTTAGGCTTTTGGCCTAAGTTGGTCTATTGCCAGGGATAGCCTGGCGGATACCCGTAGGTGAAGTTGGGGTCATACTGCGATGCAACGGCTAGCGCTGCCTGAGCTGTAGCATGGCATCGAGCAGCCTCCGCTCTCCTCTCATACTCATCTGCCTCCTCTCTGGTAATAATATACCTTCCTTTTGTCTGAAAATCAAAGAAGGCAGGAGCAAGAAGAGCAATATGGACTACATGACGTTTGTTAAAGATTAGTCGATACTGGAGAGGTAGTTCAGTACTCTCAACAAACTGGTGGGAAACCATAGAATCAAAATCTAAATAAGAAGGGGGTAACTCCATATCGCCCTCACAAATGTCTATCTCAAGAAAATTAGCTAAGCGGGTTGCATAAATTCCTCCAAAGAAATCTCCGCCATGTCTATTCTGATGCAACCTGCGAGCATATGATAAGATTGGTCTCCTAACACAGCACTCCTGAGAATGCTCAGATCAGGGACATACATGTGACATGCTTCATCCTTAGCATTTATGCATCTACCTATGAAGAGAGCAAAATAATGTATAGCAGGAAAGTGAACGCTCCCTATAGTGGCTTGTGTTATGTCTCTAGATTCCCCCACATTTATTTTAGCAAGAAAGTCTCTATATTCAGATTTAGGGGGATCCCTGACATTACCCCAAGATGGAAGTTTGCAAGCATAAGTGAAATCCTCTAAGTCCATGGTATAAGATTTGTCATAAAGGTCAAACATGACTGAAGGTTAATTACGCAAAGATGAAAACTCAAACCTCCTCACAAATGAACTTGTGAGATCATGATACTGGGGGCATTTGTCAGCTTCAAAGTCCTCAAGGCCGGCGTTACTCAAGTATGTGCTAAATTCTTCTTTGATTCCCACTTGATTCATAAAATTTTCTGAAGGCCATTCACAAGGCCTCGTAGGAGCGTCTCTTGGTGGTTCCTCGTCAGCATCATGTATTGCAAGCCTGGGACCTTGCTTCCTTGAAGGACCACCTTGGAACATCCTCCTAAGCATATTGTTTCCTCTGAAAAATTTCTGAAATTTTTAGTAACTTCAAATAAAAGTGAACCAACTTCAATAAAATTCATAGCAACAACTCCCATAAGTGCCTAGAGCCTATATCAAGCATTAGAACTACTTGGAACCATATAAATTTGACATGCAAGCTCCAGAACATGGTCTCCTATGCAGCACAAATTTGCAATGAATAAAGCACTAGAACAAAAACTAATTGGACCAATGGAGGAGTCACATACCATGGAATAATCTCCCCAAGCAGTTTTGCGAGAGGTGCTTTGAGCAAGGAGATCGAAAATCACAGCAAAGGGGCTGGAACTCGTGCTTGAGTTGGTTTTTCGTGTTTGTGTGAGGCAGAGGAAGAAGATGGGTGCAGGAATAAGTGGAGGAGGGCCACCTTGGGCCCACGAGGCAGGGGGTGCGCCCAGGGGGGTAGGGGGCGCCCTCCACCCCCGTGGCCAGGTGACAGCTCCCCCGCGGTATTTTTTGCACAGTAAATTCTCAAATATTCTCGAAAAAATCATATTAAATTGGCATGGCATTCTGAGGACTTTTATTTTCGGGATATTTTTATATTGCACGGATAAGTCAGGAGACAGACAGAAAAATACTATTTTACTTTATTTCTACTAAATAACAGAAAATATAAGGAGGGTACAGAAGGTTGTGCTTCTAGTTTCATCCATCTCGTGATCATCAAAATGAAGCCACTAACAAGGTTGATCAAGTCTTGTTAACAAACTCCTTCCGAATAATCACGGAACCGGAGAAATTTCGAATGACACTAAGTTACCTCAACGGGGATATGAAAATCCCCAACAATAAGAATATCATACTTTTTCTTGACAGTAGGGAGAGGAAATTCAAAACCTCCAAATATAATCGATGGAATTTTTCCAATAGAGTTGATACTATAAACTTGAGGTTTTTTCCTCGGAAAATGTACTGTGTGCTCATTGCCATTAACATGAAAAGTGACATTGCCTTTGGTGCAATCAATAACAGCCCCTGCAGTATTAAGGAAAGGTCTTCCAAGAATAATAGAAATACTATCATCCTCGGGAATATCAAGAATAACAAAGTCCATTAAAATAGTAACGTTTGCAACCACAACAGGCACATCCTCACAAATACCGACAGGTATAGCCGTTGATTTATCAGCCATTTGCAAAGATATTTTAGTAGGTGACAACTTATTCAAGTCAAGTCTACGATATAAAGAGAGAGGCATAACACTGACACCGGCTCCAAGATCACATAAAGCAGTTTTAACATAATTTCTCTTAATGGAGCATGTATAGTAGGTACTCCTGGGTCTCCAAGTTTCTTTGGTATTCCACCCTTAAAAGTATAATTAGCAAGCATGGTGGAAATTTCAGCTTCAGGTATCTTTCTTTTATTAGTAATGATATCCTTCATATACTTAGCATAAGGATTTGTTTTGAGCACATCAGTTAATCACATACGCAAAAAGATGGGTCTAATCATTTCAGCAAAGCGCTCAAAATCCTCATCATCCTTTTTCTTAGATGGTTTCAGAGGAAAAGGCATGGGTTTTTGAACCCATGTTTCCCTTTCTTTGCCATGTTTCCTAGCAACGAAGTCTCTTTTATCATAAGGTTGATTCTTTGATTGTGGGTTATCAAGAACAACAGCAGGTTCAACTTCTACATCATTATCATTACTAGGTTGAGCATCAACATGAACATTATCATTAACATTATCACTAGGTTCATGTTCATCACCTGATTGTGTTTCATCATCAGAAATAGAGATATCATTTGGATTCTCAGGTGGTTCAGCAATAGGTTCACTAGAAGTTTGCAAGGTTCTATCATTTTTCTTTTTCTTCCTCTTAGAAGAACTAGGTACATCAATATTGTTTCTCTGAGAATCTTGCTTGATTCTCTTAGGGTGGTCTTCAGGATACAAAGGTTCCTGAGTCATTCTACCAGTTCTAGTAGCCACTCTAACAGCATAATCATTTTTCTTACTATTCATGTCATCAAGCACTTCTTTCTGAGCTTTAAGTACTTGTTCTACTTGAGTGGTAACCATAGAAGCATGTTTGCTAACAAGTTTAAGTTCACCTCTAATATCAGCCATATAATCACCCAAGCGTTTAATCATAACGGTATTCTGTTTTAATTGTCTACCAAAATAAGCATTAAAGTCATCTTGCTTAAACATAAAGTCATCAAACTCATCCAAGCACTGACTAGCAATTTTAGTAGGAGGGACTTCAGCTTTATCATATCTATAGAGAGAATTTATCTTTACTACCTGTGTCGGGATATCGGGAGGTTCTTCAGTAAATAAGTAATTGAGATCATATACTTCTTCAATAGGCGGTAAATTAATACCATGTATTTCTTCAATAGGAGGTAAATTCTTAACATCTTCAGCTTTAATGCCTTTTTGTTTCATAGATTTCTTTGCCTCTTGCATATGTTCGGGTCTGAGAAATAGAACACCCCTCTTCTTCGGAGTTGGCTTAGGAATAGGCTCAGTAATTGGCTCTGGAGCTGGCTCAGGAGGTAGCTCAGGAGGTGCCCAATTATTTTCATTCGCCAACATATTATTCAATAGAATTTCAGCCTCATCCGGTGTTCTTTCCCTGAAAAGAGAACCAACACAACTATCCAGGTAATCTCTGGAAGCATCAGTTAGTCCATTATAAAAGATATCAAATATTTCAGGTTTCGTAAGAGGATGATCAGGCAAAGCATTAAGTAACTTGAGAAGCCTCCCCCAAGCTTGTGGGAGACTCTCTTCTTCAATTTGCACAAAGTTGTATATTTCCCTTGGAGCAGCTTGTTTCTTATGAGCGGGGAAATATTTAGCAGAGAAGTAATAAATCATATCCTGGGGACTTTGCACACAACCAGGATCAAGAGAATTAAACCATATCTTAGCATCACCCTTTAATGAGAACGGAAATATTTTGAGTAAATAAAGGTAGCGCGATCTCTCATTATTAGTAAAAAGGGCAGCTATATCATTTAACTTAGTAAGATGTGCCACAATAGTTTCAGATTCATAGCCATAAAAAGGATCAGATTCAACCAAAGTAATTATATCTGGATCAAGAGAAAAATCATAATAATCTTCATAAGGAACACAGATAGGTGAAGTAGCAAAAGCAGGGTCGGGTCTCATCCTATCTCTAAAAGATTCTTTACTCCATTTAACTGGCAAGCAAAAATAGCTGCAGAAGATTCCGCATCAAAAAGATAACCCTCAGGAATAGAAGGCATATTCTCATCATCACTAACATCATCGTATTCAGGTTCAATAATTTCTCTTTCTCTAGACCTAGCAATTTGCTCATCAAGAAATTCACCAAGTGGCACAGTAGTATCAAGCATAGAAGTAGTTTCATCATAAGTATCATGCATAGCAGAAGTGGCATCATCAATAACATGCGACATATCAGAATGAATAGCAGTAGCAGGTTTGGGTGTCGCAAGCTTACTTATAACATAAGGAGAATCTAGTGCAAGGCTAGATGGCAGTTCCTTACCTCCCCTCGTAGTTGAGAGCAAAATAGTAGTTCGATCATATTTCAAGTTCTTCATAGTGTCCAGTAGATATAAATCCCAAGTGACTCAAAGAATAGAGCTATGCTCCCCGGCAACGGTGCCAGAAAAAGGTCTTGATAACCCACAAGTATAGGGGATCGCAATAGTTTTCGAGGGTAGAGTATTCAACCCAAATTTATTGATTCGACACAAGGGGAGCCAAAGAATATTCTCAAGTATTAGCAGTTGAGTTGTCAATTCAACCACACCTGGAAACTTAGTATCTGCAGCAAAGTGTTTAGTAGCAAAGTAATATGATAGTGGTGGTAACGGTAACAAAAGTAAAGACAATAAAAGTAATGTTTTTGGTATTTTGTAGTGATTGTAACAATAGCAACGGAAAAGTAAATAAGCGAGAACCAGTATATGGAAAACTCATAGGCACCGGATTAGAGATGGATAATTACGCCGGATGCGGTTCGTCATGTAACATTCATAACATAGGGTGACACAGAACTAGCTCCAGTTCATCAATGTAATGTAGGCATGTATTCCATATATAGTCATACGCGCTTATGGAAAATAACTTGCATGACATCTTTTGTCCTACCCTCCCGTGGCAGCGGGGTCCTATTGGAAACTAAGGGATATTAAGGCCTCCTTTTAATAGCGAACCGGAACAAAGCATTAGCACATAGTGAATACATGAACTCCTCAAACTATGATCATCACCGGGAGTGGTACCGATTATTGTCACTTTGGGGTTGCCGGATCATAACACATAGTAGGTGACTATAGACTTGCACGATAGGATCAAGAAGACACATATATTCATGAAAACATAATAGGTTCAGATCTGAAATCATGGCACTCGGGCCCTAGTGACAAGCATTAAACATAGCAAAGTCATAGCAACATCAATCTCAGAACATAATGGATACTAGGGATCAAACCCTAACAAAACTAACTCGATTACATGATAAATCTCATCCAACCCATCACCGTCCAGCAAGCCTATGATGGAATTACTCACGCACGGTGGTGAGCATCATGAAATTGGTGATGGAGGATGGTTAATGATGATGACGGCGACGAATCCCCCTCTCCGGAGCCCCGAACGGACTCCAGATCAGCCCTCCTGAGAGATATTAGGGCTTGGCGGTGGCTCTGTACCGTAAAACATGATGATTTCTTCTCCCTGATTTTTTTCTCCCCGAAAGCCAATATATGGAGCTGGAGTAGGCGTCGGAGGGCCACCAGGGGGCCCACGAGGTAGGGGGCACGCCCCCACCCTCGTGGATAGGGTGTGGGCCCCCTGGTCTTCATCTTTTGCGAGGATTTTTTATTGTTTTTCTTAGGTGTTCCGTGGAGTTTCAGGTCATTCCGAGAACTTTTATTTTCTGCACATAAAACAACACCATGGCAATTCTGCTGAAAACAGTGTCAGTCCGGGTTAGTTCCATTCAAATCATACAAGTTAGAGTCCAAAACAAGGGCAAAAGTGTTTGGAAAAGTAGATACGATGAAGATGTATCAAGCAACAAGTAAATATAGTAAATAAATGCAGCAAGGTGGCCCAATCCTTTATGTAGCAAAGGATAAGCCTGGACAATTTCTAATAATGATAAAGGAGCTCCCGAGGACACATTGGGAATTATCGTCAAGCTAGTTTTCATCACGTTCATATGATTCGCGTTCGGTACTTTGATAATTTGATATGTGGGTGGACCGGTACTTGGGTACTGCCCTAACTTGGACAAGCATCCCACTTATGGTTAACCCCAATTGCAATCATCCGCAACTACAAAAGAAGTATTAAGGTAAACCTAACCACAACATTAAACATATGGATCCATATCAGCCCCTAACGAAGCAACGCATAAACTAGGGTTTAAGCTTCTGTCACTCTAGCAACCCATCATCTACTTATTACTTCCCCATGCCTTCATCTAGGCCCAAATAATGGTGAAGTGTCATGTAGTCGACGTTCACATAACACCACTAGAGGGAAAGACAACATACATCTCATCAAAATATCGAACGAATACCAAATTCACATGACTACTAATAGCAAGACTTCACCCATGTCCTCAGGAACAAACATAACTACTCACAAAGCATATCCATGTTCATAATCAGAGGAGTAACAATATGCATAAAGGATCTGAACATGTGATCTTCCACCAAGTAAACCAATTAGCATCGACTACAAGGAGTAATCAACACTACTAGCAACCCACAGGTACCAATTTGTGGTTTTGATACAAGTTTGGATACAAGAGATGAACTAGGGTTTTGAGAGGAGATGGTGCTGGTGAAGATGTTGATGGAGATTGACCCCCTCCCGATGAGAGGATCATTGGTGATGATGTTGGTGATGATTTCCCCCTCCCGGAGGTAAGTGTCCCCGGCAGAACAACTGTGCAAGAGCCCTAGATTGATTCCGCCAAGGTTCTGCCTCGTGGCAGCGGAGTTTCATCCCATAAGCTTGCCCACAATTTTTTTCAGGGTAAAAGTGATGATATATCAGAAGATGGACGCCGGAGGCTGTCAGTGTACTAGAGTAGGGGTACCCTAGTATCCCGAACTTGTGCACGGGCAGTTGCAGCACCCCGCGGCAAGGCTTGCCGGGTGACCGCCAAGGTCCTCCATGGTTCCTTTGGAGCCATTCAAGAACAAAGTATTCAAGCCAAGGAGACAAGGCCCCGACAAGAGGAGCTTGCTGGGAAGGCCAACAAAGGCATCTCAAGGAACTTGCCGCGACGCAACACGCGTCCCGGCAAGGCCCGGTGAGCGACAAGCTTCCGGACGCAACAAGACAACGACCGCGGCAAGGCGCTTGCCGCGGAAAGCTACCACTCTGTATCCGCGCTCCAGCACATCCACCAACGTGTCGCCCTGGGGCCTTTCCAGGCGCGCGTGGCAAGAGGCTGTGCAGCCAGCGGTGCGCGGTGGCAAGCGACTCTGACAAGACTGCCATCATGGCGAGCGGTGGCGTCCCTGACGGTCCCTTTTTGCACTATTTGGGCGACGCAGACGAGCATTTAATGCCTTTGTCCCCTGCCATCAGGGTTAGGTATGATACACTATACAGGTAGTTGTACCAACCGCAATTCCTTTTTCCATTTTTACCCTTGTCCATGTTGCCACCTGTCGGAGACCCCTTTAGCATATAAAAGGAGGCCCATGCGCAACGTTGGGGGGGGGGGGTTCGAAGACAGAAAAACACTCACGCTCGGTCTCGTTAGGAGCTAGTGTGTACTGTAGCACCCAGCGCTCCCGAGCAAGAACTCAATATACTCAGACATGCAGCAGTATGAGTGTTATCTCTCCGAAGAGCTCCGAAGCTGGGTAAACTGCTCGTGTGCTCCGCCTCGATCCGCTCTTCGTGCGATCTCCGCCCCCCGCCGAACCGAAAGGGGCTCGGTCCGCCGGTCCCATAGGTGTTCGTGGATCAGCCACCACGGTGGGCGCCAACGAACACCTATGGGACCGGCGGACCGAGCCCCTTTCGGTTCGGCGGGGGGCAGAGATCGCACGAAGAGCGGATCGAGGCGGAGCACACGAGCAGTTTACCCAGCTTCGGAGCTCTCCGGAGAGATAACACTCCTACTGCTGCATGTCTGAGTATATTGAGTTCTTGCTCGGGAGCGCTGGGTGCTACAGTACACACTAGCTGCTAACGAGACCGAGCGTGAGTGTTTTTCTGGGAGAATTCTCCGGCAAGGGACAGTTCTCCGGCAAGGGACATCACTGGCGACCCTCCGGTGGTTGAGACCATGACTGCAGATCCTAGTACAAGTAATCCTCTTGCTTGAAAACTTCCCTTGGGTTCTTCTTCTTCTGATTTTCTTTTTGGATATTTGCTTGACTTTTCTCCTTTTTTCGTTCGTCAGATCCATCTGCCACAGAGCCGATGGAAACCGAGGTCGCCGGCGAGGAGAACGCGCGCAGCAATACCGACGGGGCCGTTGCCACCGAAGGAGAAGCCGGCGCTGATGATCCCGTCGGCGAAGAGGCCGCCAAAGCTGCCACCGCAGAAGCTGGCGAGGGATCCGGCGATCGCACTGACGGCCTCGAGGCCGCAGGAGTGTCAGGCGCTACGTCGACCGCCGATCCCTCTGCCGCTGCTGCAGCGCCAGGCTCCGAAGAGCCCCAGCCCGACGCCTATTTGAAGGCCGGTGACGGCATCTTCATCAAGCTCCCATGGGCTCAAGCTCCGGGGCGCCGGTCGAAGGAGAGATCTTGGATGGAGAGGTGCTCGCCTCCGCTGGGCTGACACTGGTCGACACGAAAAGCAGCAGCAGCGACGAGCCTGAGGAGGAGCAGCTGCTGCAGAAGCTGTTGTCGCTCTACCGCGCCCGACAGGCCAAGCTGGTATCCCGAGAAGCGCTTGTCGCGAAGGCGGGAGTGGACATCGAGAAGCGCGCGGAGGAGCTCCGGGGTCTCAGGTAGGAAGCTCTCCGGTCCCTGGCAGAGGAGCGGGAGCAAGTCGCCAAGGAGCGGAAAGCCTTCCTCCTCGAGAAGGCTGAAGTTGAAGAGCAACAGCGGCTTGTTGCCGAAAAGCTATCTGCGCAGGAAGGCGAGTTGGCGCTGTGCAAGGTCAACCTTGACAGCCACGAGGAGGAGCTTGCCGCGCGCGAGAAAACATTTGGCGGGGCTCTCAAGAAGCAGAGGATGCTGCCGTAGCTATCGAGGCCGCCAAGAAGGAGCTGGAGACGAAGATGGCGCAACTGGAGGCCGATCTCAAGGTGAGCGGCGAGGAGCTTGCTGCGCTCAAGCGTGAGCGCGAGAAGGACGCCGCCGCTCATGGCGAGCTACAGGGTCGTCTCGCTGAGAGGAGCAAAGAGCTTAGCGCCGCCAAGGACTCCAACACAGATCTTGAGTTGAAGCTGGTTACTTTGACTCAGACGCTGGACAGTGCCAGGGAGCGGGAGGTGGCCTTGACGGAGAAGATCAAGGCCGACGAGGCGCTGCTGGCGAGTGCTGCCGCCCCGCTACGTCCCCGGCCTTGCGGAGATGCCTTCTTGGTGCAGCTGGGGGCTCCGCTTGTGGCGAGCTGGCTGAAGGTGGGGAGGAGGAGGAGCCGATCTTCAATGAGTCGCTCGCGCCCTTGGCGGGCTCGCTCGACTCAGCTTCAGGCCTGACAAGCTCTTCCTCGCCGGCAAGCTCCTCTCACTCGACAAGGCTTGCCGCCTCTGCTGCCTCTGCCTCCTCCATGGTGAATCCGAACTCGCCCGCGGAAGCGGCTGCTGCCGCCTCTTCCAGCCTGGTGGCGATGCGCTGCATCTCATCATCGGTGGTGTCGCGGGTGAGGCTCTTCTGTTCATCGGGGCGGACCGGCACTTCTACCAAGACGTCAAAGAACTCCTGCACGACGTCGTCTGCAGGCTCTTGCCAGGTTGGGACAATTCCATGCGAATCGCATAGTGGCATCATTGCACGGATGCGGTCGAGCGAGGAGTTGTTGCACAGCGGAACGACACCCCTCAGCAACATGAACGTTTCAGGATGTTGAGGATCGCGCTTGAACAGTTCCAGGATCATCGCGTCCAGTTCCAGGACAGTGAAGTTGAAGTTGAGGCCCGGGCGCAGCCTCATGATATCCACCGCGTTCTGGAACTCCCAGGCGGGTCTCCTCCTCTCCTGCAGGGGGGCGATGCGGCGGCGAAGAAAATCTGCGCCAACAGCGCCTACGGTGAGCCCGGCAAGCCTGAGGCGTAGGATCCGGTGACGGCAATCTTCAGTCTATCGTCTTCCGGGGCCACGTTGCTCCAATCGTTGCCGCGCGCTACTGGAGCTTGGCGCTGGGTGGTAAATGGCTGCGGGTTCTCCTCGACAATCCAGCACCATTCTGCTCTCCATTCCTCCCACTTGCTGCGGAGCTCTCCCTCCAGATAAGCTTCCTTCTTGCCATCTCTCGAGATCCAGGCGATTCTGCCGGATAGAGGTTCCCCTCTCTCAACTCGGGGCATTAAGAAGTGGCGGAAAAGAGCTACGTTTGGATAGACTCCGACAAAGTTTTCGCAGAGATGTGCGAAAACTGCCATGGTCAGAACAGCATTGGGGGTGAAGTCAAGGTGGCAGAACCCGTAGGTGTTCATGATATCGCAGAAAAATTCAGAGAAAGGCGGGCAGAGCCCGCAGTAGAAGAACAGCGCGAAGAAAGGGTATCCATTCGGAGCCAGTTCCGAAGCGGCAGCTGGGAGTACCTTCGTACGCGGATGCGCTCGCGTCTCCGTCGACCAGAAGAGGTAGTAGTACTCCCTCAGCTCCTTTGCGGCGAGCTAGGGGGGAAAGATTGCCCGCTCCTTTCACAGCGCCGCGAGCCGCTACGCCTCGGCCGACTTCACGACTTTCCCCTTGTCGGCTTTCGGAGCCATGGCGGAGGTGGTGGGGGAGATCGACGGCGTAGATGATGCTGGTGGCGATGGGGGGCGGAGCGCTGCTCTCTTTCAGCTTTGGGAAGAAGGGGGAGCGGCGGAGATTTCTGAGATTGGAGTAGCAACCGGCGAGATGGGCGAACTACCCCTGTTTCCCCTGCTTATAAAGAGGGAGGGGGCGGGCGTTTCGTCTTTCCGAATAAAGAAACCACCCACGATCTCTCCCACGACGCCGCATTCAACGCGTGCCGTTCGGGGAAGGCGCGGTGGATACGGAGTAAGATACGGCATAACCCAGGCCGCGCGTGCCCGTGCCCTGTTTTGGGCCTGGCCCAACAGTGCTCGGCACCATGTGTGGCCCAGGCCCGGGGGCTCCTGTCGGTGTACTAGAGTAGGGGTACCCTAGTATCCCATACTTGTGCACGGGCAGTTGCAGCACCCCGCGGCAAGGCTTGCCGGGTGACCGCCAAGGTCCTCCGTGGTTCCTTTGGAGCCATTCAAGAACAAAGTATTCAAGCCAAGGAGACAAGGCCCCGGCAAGAGGAGCTTGCCGGGAAGGCCAACAAAGGCATCTCAAGGAACTTGTCGCGACGCGCCACGCGTCCCGGCAAGGCCCGGTGAGCGACAAGCTTCCGGACGCAACAAGACAACGACCGCGGCAAGGCGCTTGCCGCGGCAAGCTACCACTCTGTACCCGCGCTCCAGCACATACACCAACGTGTCGCCCTCGGGCCTTTCCAGGCGCGCGTGGCAAGAGGCTGTGCAGCCAGCGGTGGTGTCCCTGACGGTCCCTTTTTGCACTATTTGGGCGACGCAGACGGGCATTTAATGCCTTTGTCCCCTGCCGTCAGGGTTAGGTATGATACACTGTACAGGTAGTTGTGCCAACCGCAATTCCTTTTTCCATTTTTACCCTTGTCCACGTTGCCACCTGTCGGAGACCCCTTTAGCATATAAAAGGAGGCCCATGCGCAACGTTGGGGGGGGGGGTTCAAAGACAGAAAAACACTCACGCTTGGTCTCGTTAGCAGCTAGTGTGTACTGTAGCACCCAGCGCTCCCGAGCAAGAACTCAATATACTCAGACATGCAGCAGTAGGAGTGTTATCTCTTCGGAGAGCTCCGAAGTTGGGTAAACTGCTCGTGTGCTCCACCTTGATCCGCTCTTCGTGCGATCTCCGCCCCCCGCCGAACCGAAAGGGGCTCGGTCCGCCGGTCCCATAGGTGTTCGTGGATCAGTTTCCCCGACAGAGGCCCACCAGGGGGCCCAGGAGATAGGGGGGCACACCCTATAGGGGGGGTCGCCCCCTGTCTCTTGGACAGGGTGTGGGCCCCCTGGCCTATTTCTTTCACTCAGAAATTCTTATTAAATCCAAAAGGTTGTTTCATGGAGTTTCAGGACTTTTGGAGCTGTGCAGAATAGGTTTCCAGCGTTTTCTCCTTTTCCAGCTAGAATTCCAGCTGCGGTCATTCCCCCTCTTCATGGTAAACCTTGTAAAATAAGAGAGAATAGCCATAAGTATTGAGATATAATGTGTAATAACAGCCCATAATGCAATAAATATTTATATAAAA
The DNA here is from genome assembly GCF_018294505.1 of Triticum aestivum. NCBI lineage: Eukaryota > Viridiplantae > Streptophyta > Magnoliopsida > Poales > Poaceae > Triticum > Triticum aestivum. Next base: position 257,576,285 of record NC_057804.1, on the reverse strand, counting down.
GCATGATGCAAAATGGATGTATCACCTGCAGTTTTATGCAGATGAAAATGATGCCACATGTGATCTCATCTATATGAACATTATCAATGCTCATGATATGCTTATGCATGCATGCAATTTTGTTGGGGGCCTCCAGTGCTTCATTTATTTCTCTGTTGCTCAAGGTCTGCGCCTGGCTTTGTACAAGGGGTTACATGGAACTGAAGCAAGGCTTGTACAAAAGGGTGGCTGCCAAGCAGGTCCCGACAACCGTGCCTTACAGGTAGAAATTACGGAGATGCTCAATGTTCCATGAGTTTTGCAATTTAATGCCATCTCCAGTCTCCAGACGAACTGCACCAGGTCTGGTGACTCGTACTACCCGGTAAGGGCCTTCCCACTTTGGCGTCAACTTGTTTGTACCCTTGGCAGGCTGAATGCACCTAAGGACAAGGTTGCCCTCCTCAAAACACCGGGCATGAACCATGTGGCTATGATAGCAGCGCAGGGCTTGCTGATAGCGTGCGGCACGCGTAGCAGCCCAGAGACGGTTCTCCTCAAGAAGCACAGTGTTGTCACGCCGGTGCTGTTCTTGTGCTACTTCATTGTAGGCAAGCACTCGAGGTGACCCGTCAATGAGTTCCGTGGGGATAACTGCTTCTACCCTGTAGACCAGGGAGAAGAGAGTCTGGCCGGTAGATCGATTTGGTGTCATTCCGAGGGACCAAAGAACCACCGGCAGCTCGTCGATCCACCGACTGCCACACTTCTGTAGCTTATCAAATGTTCTCATCTTGAGTCCCTGCAACACTTCAGCGTTCGCCTTCTTAGCTTGCCCGTTGCTCTTTGGGTGGGCAACAGAGGCGAATGAGATCTTGCTTCCGAGGACATGAACGTATTGCATGAAGGCGCGGCTCGTGAATTGGGTGCCGTTGTCGGTGATGATCCAAGCAGGGACTCTGAAGCGGCACACCAATCCTTTCAAGAACTTGATAGCTGACTGAGTAGTCACCTTTCTCATGGGCTCTACTTCCGGCCACTTTGTAAGCTTTTCGATTGCAACGAACAAGAATTCTAAACCCCCGGCAGCACGGGGGAAAGGGCCCAAGATGTTGACCCCCAGACCAAAAATGGCCATGCCAAAGGGATTGTCTAAAGAACTTGGGCAGGCAGGTGGATATTCGTGGAATGAAACTGGCAGACTTCACATTTGGTGACCAACTCAACTGCATCTTGGAGGGTTGTGGGCCAGTAAAATCCTTGCCGGAAGGCCTTTCCAACCACAGCCCTCGATCCGATGTGTGAGCCGCGCATAGCCTTATGTACTTCTGCCAGTAGTTCCTTTCCTTCTTCCCAGCAAATGCACTTCAATTTCACACAGTTGTTACTTCTTCTATACAGTGTGTCATCCACCAACTGATACATACTAGCCCTCCAGGCCACTCTTTCAGCCTCTTCTTGCGCTTTGGGAAGCTCTCCAGTTTGGAGGAAATGGACTATTTGTCGCACCCAAGTTGGAGCTTGGGGCTCGGCAACGAGGACTAGCGGCACCTCATCCTTTGTGGGAGTGCACTCTATGACTGTGGGGACTGGTGATCTGGTGGGAGGAGGTAGCTCAGCAATCGAAGGAGAGTTGTTTCCACCAAATTCTCTGTCGGGATCATCGAGAGGTTCTACCGGGAGAGGCCTACCAGAGTCCAATTTCATCCTCTTCCTGGCCATTGTTGCCGGGGATACGGAGGGCTGAGTCAGATGGAGAACAAAAGTTCTTGGTTCCACAGGGAGTTTTTGTGCAGCGCACTTTGACAGATGATCAGCAATGTTGTTCTCCGCACGGGGTATGTGCTCTGTTTGCAACCCATCAATGTGCTCCTCCAACTTTCTCACTTCCTCAATTATGCCTCCATCAATGGACTTTGGTAATCCTTGTTCACTTGTCCCACCACGAGTTGTGAGTCTCCGCGGATGATCAGCTTCTTGATCCCCAGTTCTATGGCAATGCTGAGCCTGGCAAGGAGCCCTTCATACTCTGCAGTATTGTCGGTAGCCTTCTCCCAGGGCAAAAGCATCTGGACGACATACTTAAGGTGCTCCCTAGTGGGGGCAATGAGAAGCACGCCAGCCCCTACACCTTGTAGGGAGAAGGCACCATCGAAATACATGATCCATTCTTGGGGCGCTTCCTTGCTAGGAATAACTATCTCTAGCACTTCTTCATCACGGGTTGGCGTCCACTCTGCAATAAACTCCGCCAATGTTCTACTCTGGATAGTTGATGTGTTCTCAAACTTCAAACCAATGCTAGATAATTCCAAGGCCCATTCCACTATCCTGCTGGTGGCCTTAGGGTTTCTGAGTATCCGTTGCAGAGGGAAGCGGGTGACAACAGTGATCTTATGGGCTTGGAAGTAGTGGACCAATTTTCTTGAGGCCATGATGTGGCCAAATATCAACTTTTGCACGCTAGAGTACCTCGACCGGCCCCCCTGCAACAGGGAGCTGACAAAGTACACTTGGCTTTCCACCACAGTCTTCCTTGCCCCAACCTTGGGGCTGTCTCCACTGCATTGCTCTTCTCTGTCTTGATCTACATTTGACCTTGCCGAGGTGTGCTCACTTTCCTCCCTCAAGGGGACACTGGTCGTGGCTGCCGCTTCTTCTACTTCCTGCTGCGCCTCTAGTGCCACGCTAACCACTTGATTAGTTCCCATCAAGTATAGTAGCAATGGCTCATGTGCTTTGGGAGTGACCAAAGTGGTCACAGAGGACAAGTAGGCCTTAAAATCATGTAGTACTGTGTCTGCCTCTAGAGTCCACTACACGGGTCCTTCCTTCTTCAAGATTTTGAGGAACGGTAGGGAACGCTCGGTAGACATGGAAATGAACCTGCCAAGCGCAGCAACGCATCTAGTCAAACACCTCACTTCTTGACCATCTTGGATGCTTAAATTTGCTCTATAGCCTTGATCTTATCGGGATTGGCCTCTATCCCATGGTGGGACACAAAAAAGGCAAGTAGCTTGCTGGAGGGAACGCCAAACAAACACTTCTCTGGGTTCACCTTCAAGTTGATCTTGCATAGGCAAAGGTCTCTTCCAAATCCTAGATAAGGGTTGATTTGTCCTTGGTCCTGACCACAATATCATCCATATAAGCTTCAACGTTTCTGTGCAGCTGTGACTCAAAACCAATATGGACTGCCCTTGCAAAGGTGGATCCGGCGCTCTTCAATCCGTAGGGCATACGTACAAAGCAGTAAGTGCCACATGGAGTGATGAACTTTGTCTTCTCTTCATCTTCCTTGGACATAAAGATCTTATGGAACCTAGAAAAAAGAAAGCAGGTTGCAGCCGGAGGTCGAATCCACGATCTGATCGATGTGCGGCAACAGAAATGGGTCCTTTGGGCAGGCCTTGTTCAGATTAGTGAAATTTATGCACAGCCTCCATTTCTCATTAGCCTTGCGCACTACCACTGGGTTTGCTAGCCACGTTGGATGCAGTACTCCTCTGACCAAACTAGCTGCCTCAAATTTCTTAATTTTCTCAGCAATGAACTACTGCCGCTCCAAAGCTTGCTTTCGGACCTTCTGCTTGACGGGTCGGGCATGTGGGCAGGCAGCAAGGTGGTGCTCATTACCTCCCTAGAAACACCGGGCATGTCAGATGGTTGCCATGCAAACACATTGACATTCACCCGCAGGAAGGCAACGAGTGTGCTTTCCTATTTGTCATCAAGGGTGGTACTGATAGTAAAGGTACCACCAGCACCAGCCAGCCCTGCTGGGACCTTCTTCATAGTAGGCGCAATAGCTTTGGATCTCTTGCTATTGGAACTCTCCGGCAAGTCATCTACATGCATAGCGCACTGCCAAGAGGCATGCTTCCCGGATTCCTCACCAGATCCCTTGTTAGCTTTCTTCTTTTTCTTGTTTTCCTTGACGGGAATGGTGGCTTCTGCGGCATTTGCCGCTACTGCGTCCCGGTACATCTTGTATGCACAAATGATTGCGTCCTTCTCATCAGATGGAATGGAAATGACGCCAACTGGCACCGGCATCTTCAAGGTGTTGTATGCATAGTGGGATGCCCCCATGAATTAGGCCAGGGCTGGACAACCGAGGATTCCATTGTATGGTAAGGGGAGGTCAACCACATAAAACACAACCTTCTCCGTCTGAAATTCAACTCTCCCCCAAACGTTACTGGCAACGCAATCTTCCCTTTAGGACAACTCCTACCAGGGTTGACTCCTTGAAATGTGCCCCTTCTTATGTTATCTGAAGTTTGTTGATGACCTTCAGAGAAATCAGATTCAACACCCCCCTGTCTACCAACATCTTTGTGACTTTGAGGTTGCTGATTGTTGGTGAGACCAACAAGGGCAACCTCCCTACCGCAGTGGTGCGGTCAGGGTGGTCCTCTTCATCGAAGATGATGGGCGTGTGGGACCAGTTGAGCTGCCTTCGAGAATCTGCCGTTGGTTCCACAGCATTGACTTTACGTGCCCACTGTTTAAGTTTGCGGTGAGAGGAGTGCATAGTTGCACCTACGTCAATGCATAGGGCGATAGTGGCTTTCTGGAATTCTTGCTTTCTGGTTTCCTCTTCATCTCCTCCATTGCTCTCATTATTGCAATCCTCCTTCTCACGGCCCCTGGCGGGTTTCCCTTGGTTCCTAGGAGCCTTGCTGGGATGACCTGCTTCGTCACCTCGGCCCTTCCCGCTAGCGCCATTCTGACCTCTTTCCTTATCATGCTTCTCATATTCAACCTTCTCCTTCTTGATGAGCTGCTCAACCTGATGACACTCCTGGAGATCGTGGCCCTTGTTCCGGAGAATTTTGTAGTATGGGCCATCACCTTTCCCGACCTTCTCGGCACCCGCGGCCTCCTGGTAATCAGTGCACGCAACATCTTATTGGCTGGGTACCTCAGTCTTGGCCTTCTTGCCAGTATTAGGCATGCCCGATCCCTCAACGGTCATCACTACCTTATCCTTGCGCCTTTTATTGCGCTTCTTGTTTTTCTTCTTCTAACTAGTGGCCTCGTCATCATCCTATGAGTCGATGTCGACGCCATCCTCTTCTCTGGTGAGCCGCCTCCCCTCCTCCACCCAAGTAAACGTATCCACTAAAGTATAAAGCTCCTTCACGGTCTTGGGAAATCGAACATTCATCTTGGAACATATCTGTGGATTGCACACGCTGGACTAGAACGCAGCTATCACAGCCGCTGAGTGGATGTCTGGAATATTTCTGTGGATTCGGCTAAATCTCTACATGTACTTCCGCAGAGTCTCTCCTTCTTTCTGTGGGATAAGCTGCAAATCGATGGGCCACCCTAGTTCTTGATGGCCACCCAGGAAGGCGCAAATGAACTCGTGGAATAGCTCAGCCCGGGTTGAAATGGAGTTCTCCGACACGTGCATCAGCCAAGACCTCACCTTTGGCTTGAGTGCCAGAGGGAAGTAATTGGCGAACACCTTCTCATCTCTTCCTCCGACAACTTGAGCAACAATGGTGTAGATGCTCAAGAACTCTGTCGGGTTTAGCCTCCCATCGTACTTCTCTGGTATATGTTGCTTGAATGTGCGGGCAGACGGCCAATGGACTTTCCATAGCTCTCGGGTGAAGGTGGGGCACCCAGCCTTGAAAGGTAGGTACCCGCCTCCACCGAGCATAAGCCGTCGATGTTGGGGCCATCACGCCCATCGGACTAGCGGAGGGTGTCACGGTGTTGCTCGATGGTGGCATGCGTGCCTTCCCTCTGCCTGTCCTCCGGGGCCCGTCATTGGCCTTGACGCGCTCGAGGGTCGAACGAGGCCATCGAGACGTCGTGGCTTCGTGGTTGCGTGGCTCCCGCGCTGGCTGCCTTGGAGGGGACTGCACTATGGGGGTGGCCCCTTCGGTACGGCCAGCAGCGCAGGCTGTTGTCGTCGCCTGGGGAAGCCTTGGCGGGCCATCTTGCTGTGATCCTCCCGCCTCGGCGAAACCAATCGGGCTTTGGATGGTGATTCTCCACTCATCCATATGAGGCTACCGGCGGGAATCTCAATTGCAGTTGGGCCTGCGCCATGACCTCCTGTGGCACCCCGGCTCAAAGCAACCGGTTTACCATGCATTGCCAGCCTAGAGACCTTGTCTTCTGGAAACACACAACAACTTGGTATAGAAACAACTGCTTTATTGATACTAGCGGATCAGAGTTTATATTAGAATAGTTAGCGAGGCCAAGCGGCACACACGGTGTGGCTGAACAATATGTACATTATTTAGTGAACATAAAGGGGCCTCGATCAAGACAACTACATGGCAGTGGAACAACGTCGTAGCGGAACTCCATAGCACAGGGACACCAATGTGGACACGACCTAGACTCGGACAGCTCTCCTTTCCAACGAGACTTTCCTGAAATCTGGCTTGACACGCCAGGTCAGTACATTGAATGTACTTGCAAGCTCACAACAAGCATAAACATAATGACAAACAATATCATAATAATTAACCAATTAATAAGAATGCAACAATATATCCAACATGTCGGGACCATGCTCTTGTGATAATCGTCCCTCAGACTGGCTTACCGATCCTTACAAAGATCACAACCATGACCAATAAATGGCCCGTGATCCTTATAGCGATCACAACCATGACCAATAAATGGCCTATGATCCTCATGGCGATCACAACCACGACCAATAAATGGCCCGCGATCCTTACGGCGACCACAACCAAGACCAATAAACGGCCCGTGATCCTTACGGGAACACAACCACGACGATATTGATACGTCTCCAACGTACCTATACTTTTTGATTGTTCCATGCTATTATATTACCCCTTTGGGATGTTCATCGGCTTTATTTTACATGTTTATATCATTTTTGGGACTAACCTACTAACTAGAGGCCCAACCCGTATTGCTCTATTTTTGCCTATTCCAGTATTTAAGAAAAGGAATATTAAACGGAGTCCAAACGGAATGAAACCTTCAGGAGCGTGATTTTTGGAACGAACGTGATCCAGAGGACTTGGAGTGCAAGTCAAGAAGCAATCGACGCGGCCAGGAGATAGGAGGGCGCGCCCACCCCTCCTGGGCGGGCCCCCTGTCTCCTAGGCCCCACGAGCGGCCACCGACGTACTTCTTCCTCCTATATATACCTACATACCCCGAAAACATCCAGGGAGCCAAAGAAAAACAATTTCCACCACTGTATCATTCTGTATCCGTGAGATCCCATCTTGGAGCCTTCGCCGGCGCTCTGCCAGAGGGGGAATCACCCACGGAGGGCTTCTACATCAACACCATAGCCCCTCCGATGAGTTGTGAGTAGTTTACCTCAGACCTTCGGGTCCATAGTTATTAGCTAGATGGCTTCTTCTCTCTTTTTGGATCTCAATACAATGTTCTCCCCCTCTCTTGTGGAGGTCTATTTGATGTAACTCTTTTTTGCGGTTTGTTTGTCGAGATCCGATGAATTGTGGCTTTATGATCAAGTTTATCTATGAGATATTTGAATCTTCTCTGAATTCTTTTATGTATGATTGAGTTATCTTTGCAACTCTCTTCAAATTATCAGTTTGGTTTGGCCTACTAGATTGATCTTTCTTGCCATGGGAGAAATGTTTAGCTTTGGGTTCAATCTTGCGGTGTCCTTACCTAGTGACAGAAAGGGTTGCAAGGCATATATTGTATTGTTGACATCGAGGATAAAAAGATGGGGTTTATATCATATTGCTTGAGTTTACCCCTCTACATCATGTCATCTTTCTTAATGCGTTACTCTGTTCGTATGAACTTAATACTCCAGATGCATGCTGGATAGCGGTCGATGTGTGGAGCAATAGTAGTAGATGCAGGAAGGAGTCGGTCTACTTGTTGCAGACGTGATGCCTATATACATGATCATGCCTAGATAATCTCATAATTATTCGCTTTTCTATCAATTGCTTGATAGTAATTTGTTCACCCACCATAATACTTATGCTATCTTGACAGAAGCCACTAGTGAAACCTATGACCTCGGTTCTATCTTTTATCATATAAGCTTTCAATTTACTTTTATTTGCATCTTTACTTTTTGAATCTATATTATAAAATACCAAAAATATATTTATCTTATCATACTATCTCTATCAGATCTAACATTCGCAAGTGGCCGTGAAGGGATTGACAACCCCTTTATTGCGTTGGTTGCGAGTTCTTTGTTTGTTTGTGTAGGTGCGTGGGAATTTTGATGAGCCTCCTACTGGATTGATTCCTTGGTTCTCAAAAACTGAGGGAAATACTTACGCTACTATTGCTGCATCACCCTTTCCTCTTCAAGGAAAACCAACGCAAGCTCAAGACGTAACAAGAAGGATTTCTGGCGCCGTTGCCGGGGAGGTCTTCGCTCAAGTCAAGGCATACCAAGTACCCATCACAAACTCATCTCCCTCTCATTGACATTATTTTCCATTTTCCTCTCGTTTTCATCTCCCCCACTTCACCCTTGCCATTTTATTCGCCCTTCTTCTGTTCGTCTTTTCGTTTGTTTTGATGTCCTGCTTAGCTCGTTTGCTCGTTTGGCTGGAGTAGTTGTTTATTTATTACTAAACAAAGAAGCTAATATCTATGGATCCTCATCCTCTTGCTAATCTTTTTAAGAGATCCAATTATGATGAATCAATTGCTAGTGAGTTTTGTACACTAGATTATCTTTATGAAGTTTTGCTTGAAATTCGTGAATCTGAAAATTGTGATGAAGAACTTTATGAAGTGATTCACGATAGATCTTTTAATAAAAAGCATGATTGCAATGATTTTACTATAAATTCTCTTGATGTCAATTGTGCTAATAATATGCAAAACCCTAAGCTTGGGGATGTTAGTTTTGCTATGTCTACTACTTGTTGCAATGATCACGATTGGAGTGATTCTTCTTATGATCTTGAAAATTTATTTACGCCCCATGATGAATATGAGATTGATAATAGTGTTTGCAATAATATTGAAAGTGGGTTTGGAAGAGTTTCAACTTTAGATCCCACATATTTGGAGAATGTTCAATCTTATGTTATTTTTGATAAAAGTGGGTTTGGAGAGGTCATGACTTTAGTTAATGTTAATCCCACTATTTTGGAAGAGTGTCAACTTCGCATGCATGTGGATCGTGTTGGAAATATTTTATGTGATAGTTATTTTGTTGAATTTGCTTACGATCCTACATGTAATTATTATGAGAGAGGAAAATATGGTTGTAGAAATTTTCATGTTACTAAATTACCTCTCTTCATGTTGAGATTGGTACCATCTCTTTGTTCTTCCTTGCATATGCTAGTTTTTGCTTGCCTCGATTATTCGTTTGCTTACAAGATGCCTATGCATAGGAAGTATGTTATACTTAAGTGTGTTTGTTACATGTTTTATGATGCTCTCTTTGTGCTTCAATTCTTGTCTTTCATGTGAGCATCATTGAAATCCCAATGCCTAGCTAAAAAGGCTTTAAAGGAAAGTGCTTGTTGGGAGACAACCCAATATTTTTCCTTGCTGTTATTAAATAAATTTTGCATCTACCTTCTTTTTAGATGTGCTTTTATGTTTTAATTAGTGTTTGTGCCATGTAGAACCTATAGGATAACCTATGGTGATAGTTAATTTGATTCTGCTGAAAAACAGAAACATTGCGCGCACAAAATTAGTTTTGTTAAATCACAGAAACGTGATTTTGTGTTCATTCATTTTGCTGCTGATCAATAGAAAAAATTTCCAGGACTTCCTATTTTTGTAGGATTTGTAGAGTTCCAGAAGTTTGAGTTAGTTACAGATTGCTACAGACTGTTCTGTTTTTGACAGATTCTGTTTTTCGTGTGTTGTTTGCTTATTTTGATGCATCTATGGCTAGTAAAATAGTTTATAAACCATAGAGAAGTTGGAATAAAGTAGGTTTAACACCAAAATAAATAAATAATGAGTTCATTACAGTACCTTATGTGGTGGTTTTGTTTTCTTTCACTAACGGAGCTTATAAGATTTCCTGTTAAGTTTTGTGTTGTGAGTTTTCAAGTTTTGGGTAAAGATTTGATGGACTATGGAATAAGGAGTGGCAAAAGCCTAAGCTTGGGGATGCCCATGGCACCCCAAGATATTCAAGAGTAGCGAAAAGCCTAAGCTTGGGGATGCCCCGGGAAGGCATCACCTCTTTCGTCTTCGTTCATTGGTAACTTTACTTGGAGCTATATTTTTATTTGCCACATGATATGTGTTTTGCTTGGAGCGTCGTGTATTATGTTAATATTTGCGTTTTAGTTTAACACAATGATCCTTGCTGTACACACCTTTTGTGAGAAGCCTACTTGATTGAATTTATTAGAATATGCTATGTGCTTCACTTATATCTTTTGAGCTTGATAGTTTTTGCTCTAGTGCCTCACTTATATCTTTTAGAGCACGGCGGTGGCTTAATTTTGTAGAAATTGCTAGTCTCTCATGCTTCACTTATTATATTTTTAGAGTCTTTTAGAACAGCATGGTATTTGCTATGGTTATAAAATTGGTCCTAGAATGGTAGGCATCCAAGTTGGGTATAATAAAAACTATCATAGGAAGTGAATTGGATGCTATGATCAATTTGATACTTGATAATTGTTTTGAGATATGGAGGTAGTGATATTAAAGTCATTCTAGTTGGGTGATTATGAATTTAAAGAATGCTTGTGTTGAAGTTAGCAAGTACCATAGCATGCACGTATGGTTAAAGTTGTGTAACAAATTTGAAACATGAAGTGTACCTGGCTTGTGCATCCTTATGAGTGGCAGTCGGGGATGAGCGATGGTCTTTTCCTACCAATCTATCCCTCTAGGAGCATGCGCGTAGTTCTTGATTTTTGATGACTTCTAAATTTTTGCAATAAGTATATGAGTTCTTTTGACTAATGTTGAGTCCATGGATTATACACACTTTTACCTTTCCATCATTGCTAGCCTCTTCGGTACCGTGCATTGCCCTTTCTCACAATGAGAGTTGTGCAAACTTCGCTGGTGCATCCAAACCCCGTGATATGATACGCTCTATCACACATAAACCTCCTTATATCCTCCCCAAAACAGCCACCATACATACCTATTATGGCATTTCCATAACCATTCCGAGATATATTGCCATGCAACTTTCCACCGTTCCATTCATCATCATGACATACATTACTTTTGTCATATTGCCATTGCATGATCATGTAGTTGACATCGTATTTGTGGCAAGGCCACCATGCATAATTTTTCATACATGTCATTCTTGATTCATTTCACCATCCCGGTACATCGCCGGAGGCATTCATATAGAGTCATATATTGTTCTAGTTTCAAGTTGTAATTCATATGTTGTAATCAATGAAAGTGTGATGATCATCATTATTAGAGCATTGCCCAAAAAGAAAAAAAAAGAAAAAAAGAAAGGCCAAAAGAAAAAAAGAAATTCTAAAGAAAAAAAGAAAAAAAAGTAAAATAAATAAAAGAAAAAGAAAAAAAATAAAAAATAAAAGGGGAGATGTTACTATCTCTTTTTCCACACTTGTGCTTCAATGTAGCACAATGTCCTTCATATAGCGAGTCTCATATCTTGTGCTTCAAAGTAGCACCACGTTTTTCATATAGTGAGTCTCATATGTTGTCACTTTCATATACTAGTGGGAATTTTTCATTATACAACTTGGCTTGTATATTCCTACGATGGGCTTCCTCAAATGCCCTAGGTCTTCTTGAGCAAGCAAGTTGGATGCACACCCACTAGTTTTGTTTTGTTGAGCATTCATTTATAGCTCTAGTGCATCCGTTGCATGGCAATCCCTACTCCTCATGTTGACATCAATTGATGGGCATCTCCATAGCCCGTTGATTATCTTCGTCAATGTGAGACTTTCTACTTTTTTTGTCTTCTCCACACAATCCCCATCATCATATTCTATTCCACCCATAGTGTTATATCCATGGCTCACACTCATGTATTGCGTGAAGGTTGAAAAAGTTTGAGATTATTTAAGTACGAAACAATTGCTTGGCTTGTCATCGGGGGTATAGAATTTGGGAACATCTTTGTGTGACGAAAATGAAGCATAGCCTAACTATATGATTTTGTAGGGATGAACTTTCTTTAGCCATGTTATTTTGAGAAGACATGATTGCTTTGATTAGTATGCTTGAAGTGTTACTATTTCTTTTATCAATATGAACTTTTATTTTGAATCATTTGGATCTGAAAATTCATGCCACAATAAAGAAAATTACATTGAGAATTATGCTAGGTAGCATTCCAGATCAAAAATTCTGTTTTTATCATTTACCTACTCGAGGACGAGCAGGAATTAAGCTTGGGGATGCTTGATACGTCTCCAACGTATCTATAATTTTTTATTGTTCCATGCTATTATATTACCCCTTTTGGATGTTTATGGGCTTTATTTTACATATTTATATCATTTTTGGGACTAACCTACTAACCGGAGGCCCAGCCCGTATTGCTGTGTTTTTTGCCTATTTCAGTATTTCAAAGAAAAGGAATATCAAACGGAGTCCAAACAGAATGAAACCTTCGAGAGCGTGATTTTTGGAACGAACGTGATCCAGAGGACTTGGAGTGCAAGTCAAGAAGCAATCGAGGCGGCCAGGAGATAGGAGGGCGCGCCCACCCCTCCTGGGCGCGCCCCCTGTATCCTGGGCCCCACGAGCAGCCACCTATGTACTTCTTCCTGCTATATATACCTACGTACCCCAAAAACATCCAAGGAGCCAACGAAAAACAATTTCCACCGTCGTAACCTTCTTTATTAGCTTTTGTCGTTTGTTTTGCATTTTGTTCATGCCATGCATCTCATCTCATACCATCATGTGCATCGCATCCATATGTTTTCATAAAACCCGTATCCGCTCATAGTTGCCGCGTCACCCCTTGCTTTCGTTGACCCTTCCGAGACAAACCTTGTTCTTCATTTTCCCTCTTGCCTAAACCGGTGTCTCTCTCAGACCCCTTGCATGCGCGTCCGAAACCTTTCCCGAACCCGACCCGAGCAATCGTCACTATTGGATCCGGATCATCTCCTAACGTCTATAAAACATCTCCATTTTCTTATTTGGTCTCCCTAGCCTATTTATCCGGGACCGTCCGATTAAAATCGGTGGGAACAAATGCCCCTATCCAAAAATCCATTTGCTATATATAGACCAATCCCCTAGGCAAGAACCCTAGAAATCCTCCCCCTTGTCCTATCGTGCCGCTGCCACTAGCTCCACCTGGCCGCCTCCCTCCTCAGGATCTCCTCCCACAGCAACCACCGCTCCACCTCGCCTTCAGCGCCGGGCCAACCAGCGCTTGCCCCGCCACCATCGGCTCCATCCAGCCAGCATCCTCCATCTCCTCCCTTCGAACCATCCTCACGCCCGCCTCCAGATCGAGAAGGAGGCTCACTCCCGGCCTCATCCTCCCGTGGCACGCCCATCCTCAAGCCCCTACCCCAAGGAGCTCGCGAGGCACCGGCCCTCCTCCCACTCGTCTCCGACACCGGCAGCCGTGCTGCTCCCCTTAGCTATCACGTCGCCGACCTCTCCAGCCAAGCAGTCCCGCTCCCCTGCCTCCTTCCTCTTCCTTCTCCATTTTCCCCCTCGCCTCACATCTCTCTCTTTGTCTTTTCGAACAGGAGCTCGCCGCCCCGACGACCTCGCATTTGCTTGATCCGGCCTCGAATGGGACCCCGACGATCTCCAGCGCCTGGATCCGGCCTTTCCTGTGCTCCTTGTCGCCTCATGCCAGCGTGCCGCCCTCGTCGTTGCATCGTTCCTCTGCTTCCAGCACCGCCCTCCGCCAAGTCCATGTCGCTGCCATCTGCTTCCCCTGCAATGAGAAGAGCTGTTGTGCCTCTGCCCGAGGGGCGGGCTCATCCCTGAGCCCCGCGCACCAGCCTCGACCCCTCCTCGCTGGAGTCTCGCACAAGCCGTCGCTACGGGTCATCCTCGACGTCTTCCCCGCCTCCGTTCCCTCAGTGCCGGCGAGCTCAGTCGCCGGTGAAGCCCCGCAGGTCGCCGCGGGCCCCTGCTCCTCCTTCTCTTTTTCCCCACTTCCTCCCTGACCCTTTCTCGCGCTCGTGTCCTGCAGGAGCGCGTTGCACAGCCGCCGCCTGAATCCATCGCCTACTGCCGTCCTGGATCTCATGTCTGTTGCATCCCACGCCGCCGCTGACTTCCCCTGCACTCGCTACGCTCGTGCTGTTCGAGCGTTGACCACATGCCGCTCCAAGGCGCCAAGGCCCAGCTCCCTGGAGCCCATGGGTGAGTCGCCCCTCCAGCCACTCTCCTATACACTACTGGCCCAGCCAGATTCGGCCCGATTCTTGTATTTTTTTCCGCGGAACAATTTTAGCTATTATCCAGTGTTTTACCTGTTTTGCAGAAAAAACCTCCAACTTCTTGCATATAATAACTCATGAACTATGCATCATATGTAAAAACCTCATATATGTAAAATGCTTAGTTTTTCATCTAGTTTCATAATCTGCTACTTTCAACCATGTTTAAAATGTTTAACTTGCTGTTTGATTTAATTTGCTAAAATGCCATGTTAAAATGATTTATTTCATAACTAAATAACCGTAGCTTGGTTTTTAATAAACTTTATATGTAAATGGGGTGGAAAAATGCCTAGTTTAACTTGGTGCACTTACTTTGCATGTTTAACAACATTAAAATATGTTTTAGGGCAGAACATTACCATATTCGAAATATGGACATGAGGATTTTCCGGAATTGTTGTTTGTTGTTCCGGCCTCATTTAAACTTGCCTAGATAGTTAGTTTACTTATGTTTCACCTCTTGCCATGTTTAACACCATTTAATATTGTTGTGTACCTAAATGAGAGCGAACTAAATAACTCGAATGTGGTGTTTGGTCAATATGCAACTCGTTGCATATTGAGCTCCACTTAACTTGTAGTATTGTTTGTTGCACTTTGCCATGCCATGCCTCATTAAACCGGACATGCATCATACTTGATTGTGCATCATGCCATGTTTATGTGATGGTTATTTACCATGTTGTTTGCTTCTTTCCGGTTTGCTTCTCTCGTTAGCTTCGGTTTTGTTCCGGAGTTGTGAGGGTTCGTTCGACTACTCCCGTTCGTCTTCTTCATGGACTCGTTCTTCTTCCTTGTGGGACTTCAGGCAAGATGACTGTCACCTTGGATCTCACTACTATCATTGCTATGCTAGTTTCTTCATTCTATCGCTATGCTGCGCTACCTATCACTTGCTCTTCAAGCCTCCCAAATTGCCATGTCAGCCTCTATCCTTTTCACCATTCCTAGCAAACCGTTGCTTGGCTATGTTACCGCTTTTCTCAGACCCTCTTATAGCGTTGTTAGTTGCAGGTGAAGTTGAAGATTGCTCCATGATGGATAGGATTATGTTGGGATATCACAATATCTCTTATTTAATTAATGCATCTATATACTTGGTAAAGGGTGGAAGGCTTGGCCTTATGCCTGGTGTTTTGTTCCACTCTTTTCGCCCTAGTTTCCGTCATACCAGTGTTATGTTCCTTGATTTTGCGTTCCTTACAAGGTTGGGTGATTTATGGTACCCCCTTGATAGTTTGCTTTGAATAAAACTCCTCCAGCAAGGCCCAACCTTGGTTTTACCATTTGCCTCACCTAAGCCTTTTTCCCTTCAGTTTTCGGAGCCCGAGGGTCATCTTTATTTACGCCCCCTCCTCGGGCCAGTGCTCGTCGTGAGTGTTGGTCCAACTTGTCAGCCGCCGGTGGTCACCAGGGGCAACTCTGGGCTGGCCTACCAGAAGTTTGGAAAATCCGGTGTGCCCTGAGAACGAGATATGTGCAGCTCCTACCAGGATTTATCGGCACATTCGGGCGGCTTTGCTGGCCTTGTTTTACCATTGTTGAAATGTCTTGTAAACCGGGATTCCGAGACTGATCGGGCCTTCCTGGGAGAAGGAATATCCTTCGTTGACCGTGAGAGCTTGTGATGGGCTAAGTTGGGATACCCCTGCAGGGTATAAACTTTTGAGAGCCGTGCTCGTGGTTATGTGGCAGATGGGAATTTGTTAATGTCCGGTTGTAGATAACTTGACACCAGATTCCAACTAAAATGCATCAACCGCGTGTGTAGCCGTGATGGTCTCTTTTCGGCAGAGTCCGGGAAGTGAACACGGTTTTTGGGTTATGTTTGACATAAGTAGGAGTTCGGGATCACCTCTTGATCATTGCTAGCTTCACGACCGTTCCGTTGCTTCTCTTCTCGCTCTTATTTGCGTATGTCAGACACCATATCATGGTTAGTCGCGGCTGCAACCTCACCACTTTACCCGTTTCGTACCCATTAAGCTTTGCGAAAGCATATCAATATGCGGTTCAATATCCTTGGTGGGACCTTGCAAAAGCATATCAATATGCGGTTCTATCCTTGGTGGGACCTTCGAGTCTCTTTAGGATAGTATCGCATATTGGGCGCGACAAGTTGGTATCAGAGCCTCGACCGACCATAGGATCCCCCTTGATTGTTGGTTGTTGTTCAGTCTAGAAGAAAACTATTTTGAGTCTTAGGATTATATATATCGGAGAGTAGGATTCTTTCTACTCCTCAGCCACCTTCATCGCTCTGGTGAGGACTCTCGACGTGGATGTTTTGTCTTTCCTCTCCTCAAATTTTCACAATTTTTTTTAGGATCACGCAGGTATCTTGGAATCGTTCTGATAGTCTTGTGACGAGAACATTGTTCTTGGTGCCTCCTGACATTTAGGGGTTGTGGCAGTGTCCCTTGGAGTTGAGCTCCGAGGTGTTGTCGTCACAATTTTATCGTTGCAATTTTGGAATACCTGAGTTTTGCCGACATCAAAAATCTCTTTTATGCAGTTGCTGGTGAGATAACCTTGACGCCACCCAGTACTAGGAAGTTTGGGAGTATTGCCATACCTCGTATAACGGATGCTTTTCGAAGGTTGAGGTACACGATTTCCGGAGTTTTCTTGGTTATGTGTTGACGGATGGATACAGCTTGGATGTAGGGATTGTTAGTTTGGGTGAGATATATTGCTTCCCCTGTATCCCCAACACCAGATTGCATAACCAGAAAGTTTCGGGAGTTTATAGGTGGGAATTCAAGTAGCTCCAAGAATATCTTTCCGACAGATGCATGATATGAGATTGGGGTTCGACGTCTAGTGGTCCGCCTATCCACGGGCATTTTTACAGTGATCTCGTTGTGTCTTAAAGAGCCCTTGGCTATGCTGGTTTGGGGACACTTCATATGTCATGTGCACTGCCTTGTACATGATGGAGTTGTACGATCGATCCCGTGTGGGCCCCACCACGAAAACTTTGGACGGAATCTCTATCATATGTTTGTTGTGGCTTATTCTGCAAGCCAAATCCTTTGTTTTATTTTTATTTGTGGTATTTGAGTTGCTTCAATGGCATGTGTTGATTCCATACCTTTCAAGCGGTGTTCTCATATTTCTATGGGAGTACTAATCCTTTTGATCATCGAGATTGTCATGTCAATTCTTTCCAACCGGTGTTCTTCTCTACAAGTGGATCCGATCATTTCAACATTTGTGAGATCAATTCTAAGTTTTCTCAACGGTATCCATTCCATCTGCCCCAAGTTGCCTTTGTTTTTCCCGCCCTCCCACCCTTTTTCTTCAAGGACTCATATTTCTTAATCAAGTATCCTTTTATTGATGGGAAGTCTCTCCATTCTTTTCTGTCAATATTCTTATCCGGTGATTCTCAGGAAGATACTAACGGAGCTTCTAGTTTATTATTCTTCGTCTTTTTTCTTCTCCGGTGGATTAATTTCAAGTTTTGGGGTTGATCTTGTCTCTTCCCTTTTGTTTCACATATGTTCCCATGTGAATTTCGTATCCAAGGCTCTCTTATTTATTCACCTCTCCCAGTTCATATCCGGAGTGCTGAACATATCTCAGAAGGCTCGTCTTTTCATTCATGATCCGTTCAAGCTATTTGGAAATTATTATCTCATTCAAGTCATTTAATTCAACCGGTGCAATCTCTCTTCAAAATCGTTCAACGGTGTTTTCTTTTGAGTGGGCCCTAACCCACGGGTCTTTTCCCAAGATCTTACCTGACTCTTCTAATTTCCCCGGAGCTATTCCCGAATTCTTTTTGAAGTTTGACGTAAGAATGAATTTTCATCAGTCAGATGTTTTCCAAGATCGATTTCAAATTATTTTTCATTGTTGGCTCAACCTCTTTGTTTTCCATTCTCCTGGAGTATCTCAACAATTCATGGTGGTGTTTCTCCTCGTCATTCTCGGATTTTGAAGACCGAAGAAGAGTTCCTCTTAAATCCTTACCCGTTCTTCCAAAGATGCGTAGTTCAAGTTTGATGCCATCCTCTCATAATTGTTTTCGATTGTGGGAATTCTTTTCAACCATCCGGAGCATTTCATGAGTTGTTTACATTTTTTTCCTCCGAAGGCCATCATGTCATAATTCTTCATTCTCAGCGTGTAGCTATCGTTCTCCAAATCTTACCGGTGCATCGTTCAAATAACCTCTAATCAGTTCATGGCATCTTCGTTCTCATGTACCTAAATCCCCTCAAGTATCTTCATTCGTTTTCCAATTCTTCCCGGTGAATTGTGCCTTTGATACGTTCATTTTCAATTCTTACGGTGGTTCATTCAAGATTTCACTTCCTTCACTATCATATTAATTAATTTTTTGTTCCCAAATCCCACCGGTGGTCCATCAATACCTTCTCAAGTTCATGCTATATCCCTGTTAATCCTTTTTACGAGAATAAGTAGTATGCCAAATC
The DNA here is from genome assembly GCF_018294505.1 of Triticum aestivum. Taxonomy (NCBI): domain Eukaryota; kingdom Viridiplantae; phylum Streptophyta; class Magnoliopsida; order Poales; family Poaceae; genus Triticum; species Triticum aestivum. The sequence continues at coordinate 257,557,486 of NC_057804.1, read as the reverse complement.
TGTTGCTTGTCATCAATTTAAATTGGTGAAGGATACGCATAATGTAATTCTTATTATTGTTTCATCCAAGTGATCTAGTTTCTTCTCTCCATCGTTGTTCATCATGTCACATTTCTCGGTTCGAGATGCTCCATCTTTTCTTTTTTGGAGTTCCAAGTTTGTCCGCATTATCTCATCACGAAGCTCCACCTAAATTATTGCAAGGCTTCACCTTGTGTTGTCAACTTCTCTTTCTTTTATCATCCTTTTATTACTGGAGTTCCTCATGGAGGCTCTACATGGTGGTTCGTCATGGATTCCTTTCATTCTTCAATTGTTCTTCAAGATTTCTCTTGAAGTTATGACCCGCCAAGCTATACTCTAAAATAAACATGATGATCAACACATGTTTTGCTTTGAGGAGTTCAAGTAATCTTCATCTTGCATTCCAAAGTGCAATTCTTCCTACCTTATCTTTGGAGGTGGTGTTATGTCATTCTGGATAATTTCCCTTCAAGTTTCATGATTCACAAAGTTTTCAAGAGTGACTATTTAAATCAATCATTTTATCTTCGTTCAAAAAATCTTTTCAACAAATCTATCACTTCGTTGGAGTTATCTTGTGTTATATTTCACCTAAAGCCTTCCCTAAGGGATGTTGCTATTGTGGTGCTTATCAATGATCCAAGTTATCTCTCTATCATATTGGTGGAAGAAATTTTTCATCTCGTCGGTGTTATCAATTATATTATTTGTTTTTAGTGGCATAATTTCTCCTCAATTTTGAGACATTTTCCATAAGCCCACTACAAGCTTATTATTTTTGTTGTTGGTTTTCCAACAACTCCGTTACAACCTTCTTGGAAGGGTGCTTTCCAAGTTCATTTATGCAGAAGTTGGCATTTTCTTCTTAATTCTGTTATTCCAATGATCTACTTCTATTCTTTCTTACGGAGGCATTGTGATGTTTCTCTTTTCACTCATCATCTCAAATTGTGAGGATCGTGTTCTTTTCGTGCTTATCCATTTAACCAGAGTGTTATGTCATCTCTTCAAGTGCTTTTCATCTTATCAAGTTTTCCTTCTTCTTTCAGCCGGAGTGCTGCCCAAATTATATCAATCTTATTCCTTCTCTATCTAGTTTTAACCGGAGTGGTTTCAATATCTATCTTATCACTAAACCTATTGGTTCTCGTTGTATCCCTTGTTCCTCTTTTCTAACGGAGTGTTTTCAACTTTGTTCATCTTCGTTGTTTTCTTTCTTTCATTTTGCTCAACCTCTCAAGGTTCATGGTTTCACTCGTTTGTCGAAGAAGCAACGTAGTTTACCTCTTATCTTCCTCTTCCTTTTCCCTCCGGTGCCATCCTAGATCTCGGGACGAGATCCTCTCGTAGTGGTGGAGTGTTGTAACACCCCGGATACAACTTTCCATATTCGTAACTCCAACTCTTGCCGTTTCCGGAGATGCGATATGATATTTCCTTTGTGGTTGGGTTTTTGTCATTTGTTTTGCATTTTGTTCATGCCATGCATCTCATCTCATAGCATCATGTGCATCGCATCCATATGTTTTCATAAAACTCGTATCCGCTCATAGTTGCCGCGTCACCTCTTGCTTTCGTTGACCCTTCCGAGACCAACCTTGTTCTTCGTTTTCCCTCTTGCCTAAACCGGAGTCTCTCTCAGACCCCTTGCGTGCGCGTTCGAAACCTTTCTCGAACCCGACCCGAGCAGTCATCACCGTTGGATCTGGATCATCTCCTAACGTCTATAAAACATCTCCATTTTCTTATTTGGTCTCCCTAGCCTATTTATCCGGGACCGTCCGATTAAGATCGGAGGGACCAAATGCCCCTATCCAAAAATCCATTTGCTATATATAGACCAATCCCCTAGGCAGCAACCCTAGAAATCCTCCCCCTTGTCCTACCGCACAGCCGCCACTAGCTCCACCCGGTCGCCTCCCTCCTCGGGATCTCCTTCTGCAGCAACCACCGCTCCACCTCGTCTTCAGCGTCGGGCCAACCAGCGCTCGCCCCGCAACCATCGGCTCCATCTAGCCAGCAGCCTCCACCTCCTCCCTTCGAACCATCCTCGCGCCCGCCTCTAGATCGAGCCGGAGGCTCATTGCTAGCCTCATCCTCCCGCAGCACGCCCGTCCTCAAGCCCCTACCCCGAGCAGCTCGCGAGGCACCGGCCCTCCTCCCACTCGTCTCCGACACTGGCAGCCGCGCTGCTCCCCTTAGCTGTCGCGTCACCGACCTCTCCAGCCAGGCCGTCCCCGCTCCCCTGCCTCCTTCCTCTTCCTTCTCCGTTTTCTCCCTCGCCTCACATCTCTCTCTCTGTGTCTGTTTGAACAGGAGATCCCCGCCCCGACGACCTCGCATCTGCTCGATCCGGCCTGGAACAGGACCCCGACGATCTCCAGCACCTAGATCCGGCCTTTCCCGTGCTCCTTGTCCCCTCACGCCAACGCGCCACCCTCGTCGTCGCATCGTTCCTTTGCTTCCAGCACCGCCCTCCGCCAAGTCCCTGCCGCTGCCATCTGCTTCCCCTGCAACGAGAAGAGCTGTTGTGCCTCTGCCCGAGGGGCGGGCTCGTCCCTGAGCCCCGTGCACCAGCCTCGACCTCCTCCTCGCCGGAGTCCCGCACAAGCCATCGCTGTGGGTCGTCCTCGACGTCTACCTCGCCTCCGTTCACTCAGTGCCAGCGAGCTCATTCGCCGGTAAAGCCCCGCAGGTCGCCGCGTGCCCCTGCTCCTCCTTCTCTTTTTCCCCTCTTCCTCACTGACCCTTTCTCATGCTCGTGTCCTGCAGGAGCGTGTTGTGCAGCCGCCGCCTGAATCCACCGCCTGCTGCCGTCCTGGACCTCACGTCTGCTGCATCTCGCGCCGCCGCTGACCTCCCCTGCTCTCCCTACGCTCGTTCTGTTCGTGCGTTGACCACAGGCCGCTCCAAGGCGCCAAGGCCGAGCTCCCTGGAGCCCATGGGTGAGCCGCCCCTCCAGCCACTCTCCTGTACGCTACTGGCCCAGCCAGATTCGACCCGATTCTTTTTTTTTCCGCGGAACGATTTTAGCGATTATCCAGTGTTTTACCTGTTTTGCAGAAAAACCCTCCAACTTCATGCATATAATAACTCATGAACTATGCATCATATGTAAAAACTTCATATATGTAAAATGCTTAGTTTTTCATCTAGTTTCATAATCTGCTACTTTCAACCATGTTTAAAATGTTTAACTTGCTGTTTGATTTAATTTGCTAAAATGCCATGTTAAAATGATTTATTTCATAACTAAATAACCGTAGCTCGGTTTTTAATAAACTTTATATGTAAATGGGGTGGAAAAATTCCTAGTTTAACTTGGTTCACTTACTTTGCATGTTTAACAACATTAAAATATGTTTTAGGGCAGAACATTACCATATTCGAAATATGGACATGAGGATTTTCCGGAATTGTTGTTTGTTGTTCCGGCCTCATTTAAACTTGCCTAGATAGTTAGTTTACTTATGTTTCACCTCTTGCCATGTTTAACACCATTTAATATTGTTGTGTACCTAAATGAGAGCGAACTAAATAACTCGAATGTGGTGTTTGGTCAATATGCAACTCGTTGCATATTGAGCTCCACTTAACTTGTAGTATTGTTTGTTGCACTTTGCCATGCCATGCCTCATTAAACCGGACATGCATCATACTTGATTGTGCATCATGCCATGTTTATGTGATGGTTATTTACCATGTTGTTTGCTTCTTTCCGGTTTGCTTCTCTCGTTAGCTTCGGTTTTGTTCCGGAGTTGTGAGGGTTCGTTCGACTACTCCCGTTCGTCTTCTTCATGGACTCGTTCTTCTTCCTTGCGGGCTTTCAGGCAAGATGACCGTGACCTCGGATCTCACTACTATCATTGCTATGCTAGTTTCTTAGTTCTATCGCTGTGCTGCGCTACCTATCACTTGCTCTTCAAGCATCCCAAATTGCCATGTCAGCCTCTAACCTTTTCACCTTCCTAGCAAACCGTTGCTTGGCTATGTTACCGCTTTGCTCAGCCCCTCTTATAGCGTTTTTAGTTGCAGGTGAAGTTGAAGATTGCTCCATGATGGACATGATTATGTTGGGATATCGGAATATCTCTTATTTAATTAATGCATCTATATACTTGGTAAAGGGTGGAAGGCTTGGCCTAATGCCTGGTGTTTTGTTCCACTCTTGCCGCCCTAGTTTCCGTCATACCGGTGTTATGTTCCTTGATTTTGCGATCCTTACATGGTTGGGTGATTTATGGGACCCCCTTGACAGTTAGCTTTGAATAAAACTCCTCCAGCAAGGCCCAACCTTGGTTTTACCATTTTCCTCACCAAGGCCCAACCGAGGGTCATCTTTATTCCCCCCCCCCCCCGGGCCAGTGCTCGTCGTGAGTGTTGGTCCAACTTGTCAGCCGCCGGTGGTCACCCGGGGCAACTTTGGGCTGGCCTACCAGAAGTTTGGACAATCTAGTGTGCCCTGAGAACGAGATATGTGCAGCTCCTATCAGGATTTGTCGGCACATTCAGGCGGCTTTGCTGGTTTGTTTTACCATTGTCAAAATGTCTTGTAAACCGGGATTCCGAGACTGATCGAGTCTTCCTGGGAGAAGGAATATCCTTCGTTGACCATGAGAGCTTGTGATGGGATAAGTTGGGACACACATGCAGGGTATAAACTTTTGAGAGCTGTGCCCGCAGTTATGTGGCAGATGGGAATTTGTTAATGTCCGGTTGTAGATAACTTGACACCAGATTCGAACTAAAACACATCAACCATGTGTGTAGCCGTGATGGTCTCTTTTCGGCAGAGTCCGGGAAGTGAACACGGTTTTTGGGTTATGTTTGACGTAAGTAGGAGTTCAGGATCACCTCTTGATCATTGCTAGCTTCACGACCATTCCGTTGCTTCTCTTCTCGCTCTTATTTGCGTATGTTAGCCACCATATCATGCTTAGTCGCGGCTGCAACCTCACCACTTTACCCCTTCCTTACCCATTAAGCTTTGCTACTCTTGATACCCATGGTAATGGGATTGCGAAGTCCTCGTGGCTCACAGATTACTACAACAACAGTTGCAGGTGTAGGTTATGAGATGATCCTGATGCGAGAGCAATCCTTGCTTGTTTTGGAGTCCTTCTTCTGCTTCTTCTTCGATCAAGGGATATGTTCCAGGTCGGCAGCCTGGGCTAGCAGGGTGGATGTCGTTTGAGTTTCTGTTTGTGTTTCATCCGTAGTCGGATGGTGCTCTTATGTAAGATGATGTATTCATGTGGCATTGTATGCCTTTTGTATGTATCCCCATCTATTATGTAATGTTGATGTAATGATATCCACCTTGGAAAAGCGTATCAATATGCGGTTCTATGCTTGGTGGGACCTTCGAGTCTCTTTAGGATAGTATCGCATATTGGGCGTGACATGTGAGTAGTTTACCTCAGACCTTCGGGTACATAGTTATTATCTAGATGGCTTCTTCTCTCTTTTTGGATCTAAATACAATGTTCTCCCCCTCTCTTGTGGAGATCTATTTGATGTAACTATTTTTTGTGGTGTGTTTGTCGAGATCCGATGAATTGTGGGTTTATTATCAAGTTTATCTATGGGAAATATTTGAATCTTCTCTGAATTCTTTTATGTATGATTGAGTTCTTTGCAAGTCTCTTCGAATTATCAGTTTGGTTTGGCCTACTAGATTGATCTTTCTTGCCATGGGAGAAGTGCTTAGCTTTGGGTTCAATCTTGCGGTGTCCTTACCCAGTGACAGAAAGGGTTGCCAGACACGTATTATATTGTTGCCATCAAGGATAAAAAGATGGGGTTTATATCATATTGCTTGAGTTTATCCCTCTACATCATGTCATCTTTCTTAATGTGTTACTCTGTTCTTATGAACTTAATACTCTAGATGCATGCTGGATAGCGGTCGATGTGTGGAGTAATAGTAGTAGTTGCAGGTAGGAGTCGCTCTACTTGTTGCGGACGTGATGCCTATATACATGATCATGCCTAGATAATCTCATAATTATTTGCTTTTCTATCAATTGCCTGACAATAATTTGTTCACCCACCGTAATACTTATGCTATCTTGAGAGAAGCCACCAGTGAAACCTATGGCCCCCGGGTCTATCTTTTATCATATAAGCTTTCAATTTACTTTTATTTGCATCTTTACATTTGAATACATATTATAAAATACCAAAAATATATTTATCTTATCATACTATCTCTATCAGATCTCACTTTCGCAAGTGGTCGTGAAGGGATTGACAACCGCTTTATTGCGTTGGTTGCGAGTTCTTTGTTTGTTTGTGTAGGTGCGTCGGAATTTTGAGGAGCCTCCTACTGGATTGATACCTTGGTTCTCAAAAACTGAGGAAAATACTTACGCTACTATTGCTGCATCACCCTTTCCTCTTCAAGGAAAACCAATGCAAGCTCAAGACGTAGCACACATCTGGTCCAACTCAACGCAATGGCCTTTCCGCCATGACCAAAGTGCAAACGTCATACTTAGTGTGCAAATTCATTAAGTGTTGACCCATGGTGTGACCGACTTTTGAGAGTGTCCTCAATCATGGACTCGGCTATAGATAGATTAATACACTTTCCAGAGGTAGCGTACTGGACCCACACCACGGAACCCATGGCCTCGCACTCCCATTCGGGTGGACCAATGACATTCTGACGAAACCACTCCTTTGCCATGACACTCTACCGGCCACGCCGACTCAATCCCCATTGGGCTAGTCCTGGTTGGCCCCATGTTTACCACAAGACACAAGGACCACCGTCGTGGCCACGATCCACTCTGGGACCTGGTACCAAAAACTTAACAACGGGCTCACAAGGTTATGCCTTCTTATTGGGCCAGGGTACAGCACGCCCATAACCTTCCCTAGATGGAGGCACTACAATGAAACGAATTAAGGCCGTCCCATACCGACAAATGTGGTTGCACAGGGAAATACTCGATTCAGCGGCACCATGACCCGGTCAACAACATATTCAAGTTGAGTTATTATCACATTCAACTTAAAGTGAAAGTAACCGGCGTCATAATGCCATGACATGCATTACCAACATATGCATCACATATTAACGTAAATAACTGAGTCAACTATGCTCTTACTGAGCTATCAACAACTCATGATACTCCTCTGGTTAAGATCAAACATCACTTTCACCAGAATCTTTTCTAGCAAATTTATCATTTTTCCATCATGCAAAAATAATCTCACTAATTATTTATCTCCATAACCACATTATCTTCTCATTACTCATAACTAAATCCTTGTTAGCTTATCAACTAGATTCACTTCAAACTTTCTATAAATCAAGAATATTTAATATAACAAGCATCTAACAGAATATAATTAAAAAATTAACAATTTAAATGCATGAATAATCATTAGTTCAAGTAGGAAAATCACAAATATTGAAGTGGCACTATGAAAATGTTTCTGTGGCTTGCCTTAGTGCAAATGAGGTTCACAAGCCTCTTAGTGAACCTCAAGACAAGCCTGCTCTTCTGAAAATAAATAAAAACACAAAAAGAAAACATCAAGAAACATTCTGAAATTCACCAGAAAATCCAGACAGCAGGGAAAAATCCCATCTTTGGTGAGCTACTAGATTTTTGTACAAGGAACACAATGCAAAAAGAATCATTGCATTTGGACTTGTAGATAAAAGGTTGTGGCTGTTTGAAGTTCTCTGGATTTAAATGAAATTTGAATTAAAATAAAACACACTGGGGGGTGACGTCGAAGGCGTAAAAGCCCAGGGCGCCACCACTTGTACCGCTTCGCGCTCGTACAGAGTGGCTGACTAGCAGGCCCCACTAGTCAGGTGAGGAGGAGGGGGAAAGGGAAACAGGGAGCGGCTGGGATTCGCCGGAGCACACGTCGGCGGCGAGGGCTCTTCGGCCAGAATGAGAGGGGGGGATCGAAAGAGGAGACGGAGGCGCACCTGCCCTTACCCGTAGAGAGGCTAGGGGTGGTCGGACGGCGTCGGAAATAGCCTCTCCAGCGGAGGCAGAGGGCAGCGGTCGCCGGAGATGAAGACGACGACGACTAGGTGCAACTACAGGGGCTCCAACCGGGCGGGAGGCAGAGGCCTTGGAAGGGTTGCCCTGGCCTGGAAGGGGCTGGAGCTGCGGGGACGACCCGAGGGGATCACCGGCGAGCTCGAGCTCGGGGACGGCAGCCCGCGGCCTGCCTGGCCGGGCTGCGGCTTTCTACTAGATTGTGGGGTGTGTGGGAGTGAATGCGGGTGCTCGAGGAGGCTGGGGGTGGCCGTATTTATAGGTGAGCGGCGAGGGGGGTTCGGGCTCCGTCGGAGGACACCTGTCCACGGCGCCCGGTGACGAACGGGGCCAGTGAGAGAGGGGGAAGAGGACGGAGCCCACGCGGGAACTATTGGCGAGTGCGGACGAGCACAGGGGAGAGTGGAAGACGACGAGCACAGTGCACCGTGCACTGTGGCATTGGCCAGACCGTGCCCGTGCCCGCTGCGGCGAGCTCCGGCATCGGCGAGTGCTAGGGCGGAGTTAAGTGGGTGGAGACGGAGATGGTGGCGTGGTTTGGCACGCTCGAGCAGGCTGGGCAGCGAGCACGCGCGCAACAAAGCGCTCGGCGACACTCAGAGCACGTGTTTTGCATGCCAGCATGCCTGGACGAACACGGTCACCGCGTGAACTATGACATCAGGCCAACCTAAGCGCAAACTTCATGTCTGGCGTGTAGTCCTTGGTAGTTTTGAGTGTTACCATGATTGGGTTGGGTTCCAGGTGTAGTAGAAATGAGTTTACACTCCAGGTAACTTTCTGGATAGTAACTTTGTAGGTTTACTGTGGTCAAACCACTAGGAGTTGAGGGCTAGGCTTTGGAGGCTAGCCAACACTTACTAAGGTGAAGATGCACAAGAAAAACCAGCTACAATGGAGCTAGTAAAATGGTAGTTGCTGTAGAAACTACCATTTCTGTCCAGAAATGAAAATATTTTTTATAGCAAAATTATTCCAAAAAGTGATGAAATATTTTTGCCTAGAAAGGTGCCCTAGGGTTCAAAGAATAAGTGGGATTTTTCTCAGGATTTTAGGGGCAAGAAAAATTCGGGTTGCTTTGGAGCACAAAGGGCTAGCTAGGGTTTAGGAGGGGAAACTGAATATTTTTCATTAAAGAAAAATATTCCAAATGATATTATGAGGTGAACCAGAGAGGGAGTGATGGTTTGGGAAGGAGTTGAAGCACTTGGGTGAAAGTCAAGGGGTACCCAAGTGGTTAAGTCCAAATTAAATGATTCAAAAACTCCAAACTCAAATCCAAATCAACTGAAAACCAGGCAAAGAAGAGAGGGCAAAAACCAGGCTGTCACGAACCTCCCCCACTTAGAATGAATCTCGTCCTCGAGATTCGGTTGCTTGGGAAAACCATTCTGGATAATGTGCCCTAGGAAATTCTTCTGATTCCCATGTTGATTCTGACTCTGTGTGATGCTTCCATTGGACTTTGTAAAACTTCCTGGCTTTGCTGCGAGTGACTCTTTCCATCTGATCCAAAATTTTGACTGGCCTCTCTTCGTAGGTTAAATCCTTTGCCAGCTCTATTTCTGTCAAATCAGTCTTTTTCTTAGGCGGCGATATGCATCACCGTAATTGTGAAACAGCGAACATGTTGTGCACGTCCAACAATTCTGGGGGTAACTCCAACTGATATGCAACCGTACCCACTCGTGTCATAACGGGAAATGGACCAATAAATCTGGGTGCCAATTTTCCACGAGTCTGAAATCTCTTGATACCTTTCATAGGCGTGACTCGAAGGTATACATGTTCTCCGGGTTCAAAACTAATCTGTCGGTGCTTTGAATCATAATAGCTTTTCTGGTGAGATTTGGCCAACTACAATATGTGTCTGATTTCCTTGACTTGCTTCTCGGCTTCCAGCATGAGATCTATTCTGAAAATACGTCTATCTCCGGTTTGAGACCAATTTAATGGAGTGCGGCACTTATGGCCATACAAAGCTTCATATGGTGACATCTTTAAACTGGTCTGGAAGCTATTGTTATAAGAGAACTCGGCATCCGACAAACAGTCTTCCCATTTTGGGCCTTGGGCCAAAGCACAGGCTTGCAGCATATCTTTGAGTATTTGATTTACCCGCTCTGTCTGTCCATCAGTCTGATGATGATAAGCGGTACTGTATTTCAATTCTATCCCGAAGGCTTGATGGAGACGGGACCAAAAAGCAGAGGTAAAAAGTTAACCTCGGTCCGAAGTGATGGTTCGGGGGACTCCATGTAGACTGACTATTCTGGATACATATAGTTATGCAAGCTCATCTGCTCGATATGTGGTTCTGATCGGGATAAAGTTGGCTACCTTGGTTAATGTATCCACTATGACCCAGATTGCATCATTGCCTCATCGGGTCTTAGGTAGTCCTGTGATGAAATCCATACAGACATCATACCATTTCCATTGTGACACTGGCAGCGGTAGGAGAAGTCCGACTGGCTTCTGATGTTCTGCCTTCACTTCGTTGCATATGTCGCAACAGGCCACGAAATAGGCAATGTCTTTCTTCATTCCATCCCACCAGAATATTTGTCAAAGGTCTTCATAAGTTTTCGTACCTATGGGGTGAATTGAATACGAGGATTCATGGCCTTCTGACAGGATCTTCTGCCTTAAATAATCCTGATTGGGTACACAAATCCTTCCCCAGAATCGGAGGGTACCGAACTGATCCTTTGAGAAATCGGAAGTCTGACTGGCTACCATATGCATGGCACCTTTCTGCAAATCGGTGTCATCTGGCTGGGCCTTGTGGATCTCTTCCTCAAGGGTGGGGGTAACTTCCAAAATATTAGCAAGGCCAGCCTCAACTATGACAAGGTTGAGCTAAGCAATCTCTTCTTTAAGTTCAGGAGGAAAAGATTCCAATATGACATTTAAACTAACGGGCTTTCGACTGAGCGCATCGGCAACCTCGCTGGCCTTACCCGGGTGGTTTTTTATTCCAAGGTCATATACCTGGACCAACTCAAGCCATCTTCGTTGACGGAGATTTAAATCTGGCTGAGTAAATATGTACTTGAGGCTTTTGTGATCGGTAAAAATTTGGCACCTTTTACCGATGAGATAGTGTCTCCAAATTTTTAAAGCATGAACCACCGCAGCCAACTCCAAATCATGAGTAGGGTAATTTCCCTCGTGGGGTCGTAGCTGTCGTGAGGCATAAGCTACTACCTTCCCGTCTTGCATAAGTACGCATCCAAGTCCTTGCCTGGAAGCGTCGCAATACACATCAAAACTTTGGTAGATATCTGAAAGAGTCAATACAGGAGCAGTTGTCAGCCGTTTCTTTAACTCATTGAAACTTTTCTCACAGTCCTTAGTCCATTCAAACTTCTTATCCTTCTTGAGCAGCTCTGTCATGAGTTTAGCAACCTTGGAGAACCCTTCAATGAAATGACGGTAATATCCGGCTAATCCAAGAAAACTCCAGATCTGAGATATGGTCGTGGGTGGCAACCAATCGAGTACATCCTTTACTTTGCTTGGGTCCATGGCTATACCTTCAGCGGATAGCACATGTCCAAGGAATCCAACTTGCTTGAGCCAGAACGCATATTTACTGAATTTGGCATATAACTGATGTTCACGGAGTCGTTGTAACACTGCTCGAAGGTGTTCTTTGTGTTCTTCTTCACTTCTTCAGTAAATGAGTATATCATCGATGAAGACTACCATGAACTTGTCGAGGAAGTCCATGAATACTTTATTCATCATGTGCATGAAGAAGGCAGGGGCGTTGGTGAGACCAAAAGACATAATTGTATATTCATAAAGACCGTATCGAGTGGTGAATGCAGTCTTAGGAATATCCTCCTTTTTGATTTTTAGCTGATAGTATATAGTCCGTAAATCAATCTTGGAGAATACCTTGGCCCCACTGAGCTGATCAAATAGGTCATCAATCCTTGGTAGTGGTATTTGTTTTTCATTGTGACATCATTCAGCTGACTGTAATCCACACACATGTGGAGGCTGCCATCTTTCTTGTCCACGAAGATAGTAGGTGATCCCCATGGTGAAGAGCTGGGACGGATATATCCTTTCTGGAGCATTTCATCAAGCTGTTTCTTTAGCTCCACTAATTCTGATGACGACATTCGGTAATACTTCGTGTGTATTGGTGTGGTCCCACGCACAAGATCTATTGCAAACTCAAGCACTTGATCAGGTGGCATGCCTGGCAGTTCTTCTGGAAATACATCAGGAAACTCGCTGACCACCGGAATTAATTCCAATTCAGCCACTGCTGTGAAGACCATTTCCTTTAAGGGTATGCTTCTACGAGCATACAATTTTGTAGTCTTCCCTTCTTGGCTGGTTAAAGTGACTTCTCGGGTCGCACAATTTATGCACACTTGATACTGACTCAGCCAATTAATACCCAAGATAACATCCAACTTATCAGACTCATTAAGTATCAAAGAAGTTGGAAAACAGACTCCGTTGACATTGACTTCCAGATTGCGGCAGACTAGATTGCTTCTGATTAGAGATCCCGGGGTTTGTACCAGCATATTCTTGCCCAAAAGCAAACAAGGAAATTTGTTTTGGGCAACAAAACTCCGAGAAATAAAAGAGTGGGAAGCCCCAAAGTCAAATAAAATCACTGCAGGTATGTTATTAACAAAGAACATACCAATGACGACTTCGGGGTTCTCTTGGGCGGAGATGTGATGAAGGTATCCCGTGATGTTGTGCGAGTTTGGGCATGCCACCATATAATGGACTTGTGGCCTGAATATAGCATTCGTCCGGTTGTTCTTGGGACATTGTTTGGCATAATGTCCGGTTTGACCACAACTGTAACAAGAATTGTTGCACAGGCGCTCCTCTTGCATTGGGTTGGGTACAACATTCTTGTCTTGGGTGGTGGTCTTGTTAACATTTTGTTGCCAATTGGGCTTGTATTCTACCTGAGTCTGTTGCCAGGTACGAGCCTTCTGCACTGGTTGTATTTCCTTCCTTGGCTCAAATTTGCGCTTGTGATCGTTGTTGGTAGACTTATTATCCAATACAAGCTTGTGCTCTCTTTCAGCAAAGAAAGCCTTGTTCACCAGGGTTTGGAAGTCTGGGAAATGGGACATACTATGAGTACACCAGAGTTGCAGGTTTAATCCACCAAGAAATCTATCAATCTTTCTTTCTTCAGTGGCCACGTCATATAGGGAGTAACGTGACAGATGATTGAATTTTTGCAAATATTCTCCCACAGACTGACTTCCTTGGAGGAGCGCGAGAAATTCACGCTGCTTAGTCTTCATAATTCCCGGAAGGATATGATATTTCCGGAATCGTTCCTTGAATCTTGACCAGGTAATTTCTTCATGAGCAAACCACATGGCTCTTTCATTTTCCCACCATATGGCAGCTGCGCCTTCAAGATTATGTGTTACAAATGGAACCTTATCTCCTTCTTCCGTATGAGCAACCTCAAGCTTCTTCTCCATAGTTCTCAACCAATCATCTGCATCCAAGGGATCAATGGTCTGACCGAAACTGGGAGGCTTGGTCCTTTGAAAATCTGATAGCTTGGAGTGATGACCTGGTTGATTCCCATTCTGTCCAACCACAGCTTGTAAACTTCTTAATATTTCAATCAGATCATTATTCCGTCTTTCCTCAGACATACGCGGAATTTGTTCAGTGGAGGGCGGGTTTGGCAGTGGAGGCAGTGGTGGAACGTGCGGCTTGGGTGAGTGTCCTGCCAGTCGTGCAGAACGACGAACAGGAGAACCCTCGCGGACGTTGCTACTGCTGCCTCCCTGCGTCATCCTAATATGATTTTTCCCAAGGCAATGCAACTGAGACGAGAAGCATTCAAATAAATGGGGAAAAGCCAGCAACAAAAGCCCGAGAAAAACCGAAATGGCGAAGAAAATACGATGAACAAAATAAAGTTCCAACATAATTATACATAGACTCATACATGAAAGATAACAACATGCCAGGTCCAACTACTCTCATACATGAAATGAAACATCATGACTCGTACGACTACATTCGTACTCCATCCTGACGACTGCGAATACTCTAAGCTCTACTGCTCTGCTGGTGCTGCAGGGTCCTCTCCCGAAGCGGACTCGGATCCTGAACTAACGGGGTTAACTGAGACCTCCGGGTTAAAGGTGACACGACGATGCTGCCTTGAGGGCTCTCCCTCCGGGGCAGGTGGAGGGTGAATCATCGGGGCTACAGGAGTGGCAAGAAGTGAAATCCACTCCGCGGGAGCACTAAGTGGACTCACTGTCACGGTGCCCGAGCTACTCGAAGGAGTAACCGGGGAAACAGGGGAACTAGAACTGGCAGGAATATAGGGAGTAAATCCTACAGATGCTGGAGTAGTGACTGATCTAGCAGAGGCTAAAGCAGTACGGACACGACTCAGCTCTCGAGCCAGCTCGTAGATCAAAAGATAGCTAGCAGTGATATAGCGAGAAAGGTGGCTAGCAACACTATCAGACTCCGGATCAATGACAGGGAAACGGACACGACCATTATCATGTAGAGAAGGATAGTAGAAGAAACCTGGGTGGTTCTGCATCCAGACCTCGTTGTAGCGGAGCTCAACAAGTACCTCGAATGCAGAAAACTGGACGGCCTGAGAAGCGGTAGAAGCATAACCGCTCTGAGAGGTACGAGTGTAAGTGTTGGAATTGGAACTGGTTCCCAGAGTAACCACGGCGTGATACTCATACACTGAGTCACCTAGACGCTCCCGGTAGACACGATAGGTTGGGTCGTCACCATGGCGGTACAGCAGACGCCACATGTTACGAAGGAGGTGCGGCGACGTGTACGGCATCAGCTGCAACTGGCACGGATACAGCACCGGAGCCATCTACACTCACAACCATTAGCAGGTTAGCATAAAAATAAAATCAGTGCATGCAATGCAACAACCAGCTACAAATGCTACCGGCACTCAACTACAACCCGTATCTAGAATCCGGTTAACTCGTCGTAGTCTTGTGTGGCCTACAGTCAACGTGGCTCTGATACCAAGCGTTGTGGCACCCTAGCTCAGAGCAACAGGTTTACCATGCATTGCCAGCCCAGAGACCATGTCTTCTGGCAACACACAACAACTTTGTACAGAAAACAACCGCTTTATTGATACTAGCGGATCAGAGTTTATATTACAACAGTTAGCAAGGCCAAGCGGCACACACGGTGCGGCTGAACAATATGTACATTATTTAGTGAACATAAAGGGGCCTCGATCAAGACAACTACGCGGTAGCGAAACAACGTCCTAGCGAAACTCCATAGCAGAGGGACACCGATGTGGACACGACCTAGACTCGGACAACTCTCCTTTCCAATGAGACTTTCCTGAAATCTGGCATGACATGCCAGGTCAGTACATTGAATGTACTTGCAAGCTCACAACAAGCATAAACATAATGACAAACAATATCATGATAATTAACTAATTAATAACAATGCAACAATATATCCAACATGTTGTGACCATGCTCTTGTGATAATCGTCCCTCGGACTGGCTTACCGAACGTGACCATTTCCGGATCACAACCGTGTCAAACTCAGAGACAATCTCGTGATCCTTACGGCAATCACAACCACGACCAATAAATGGCCCGTTATCCTTATGGTGATTACAACCACGACCAATAAATGTCTCGTGATCCTTACGATGATCACAACCACGACCAATAAATGGTCTGTGATCCTTACGGTCACAACACCAAATGACCGTCCTTACGGCAAACCGACCAATCTAGTCCAACTCAACGTGATGGCCTTTCCACCACCACAATAGTGAAAACGTCATACTTAGTGTGCAAATTCATTAAGTGTTGACCCATGGTGTGACCTACTTTCGAGTTTGTCATTAACCGTGGACTTAGCTATCGATACATTAATACAATCTGCAGAGGTAGCGCACTGGACCCACACCACAGAACCCATGGCCTCGCACTCCCATTCGGGTGGACCAATGGCATTCTGACAAAACCACTCCATTGCCATGACACTCTCCCGGCCACTCCGACTCAATCCCCCATCGAGCTAGTCCTGGGTGGCCCCGTGTCTACCACAAAACACAATGACCACCATTGTGGCCACGATCCACTCTGGGACCCGGTACCAAAAACTTAACAACGGGCTCACAAGGTTATGCCTGCTTACTGGGCCAGGGTATAGCACGCCCATAACCTTTCCTAGATGGAGGCACCGACCACAGGTACAACAATGAAACGAAATAAGGCCATCCCATACCGACAATTGTGGTTGCACTGGGAAAGACTCGATTCAAGTTGAGTTATTATCAGGTTCAACTTAAAGTGAAAGTAATCGGCCTCATAATGCCATGACATGCATCACAGCATATGCATCACATATCAACATAAATAACCGAGTCAACTACGCTCTTACTGAGCTATCAACAACTCATGATACTCCTCTGGTTAAGATCAAACCTCAATTTAACTAGAATCTTTTCTAGCAAATTTATCATTTTTTCATCATGCAAAAATAATCTCACTAATTATTTCTCTCCATAACCATATTATCTTCTCATTACACATAACTAAATCCTTGTTAGCTTATCAACTAGATTCACTTCAAACTTTCTGTAAATCAAGTATAACAAGCATCAAACAGAATATACTTAACATATTAACAATTTAAATGCAGGAATAATCATTAGTTCAAGTAGGAAAACCACAAATATTAAAGTGGCACTATGAAAATGTTGTTGTGGCTTGCCTTAGTGCAGATGAGGTTCCCAAGCCTCTTGGTGATCCTCAAGACAAGCCTGCTCTTCTGAAAATAAACAAAAACACAAAAAGAAAACATCAAGAAACCTTCTGAAATTCACCAGAAAATCTAGACAGCAGGGAAAAATCCCATCTTTGGTGAGCTGCTAGATTTTTGAAGAAAGAACACAATGCAAAAAGAATCATTGCATTTGGACTTGTAGATAAAAAGTTGTGGTTGTTTAAAGTTCTCTAGATTTAAATGAAATTTGAGTTAAAATAAAACAAACTGGGGGTGACGTTGAAGGCGTAAAAGCCCTGGGCGCCACCACTCGTACCGCTTTGCACGCATACAGAGTGGCTGACTAGCGGGTCCCGCTAGTCAGGTGAGGAGGAGGGGGAGAGGGAAACAGGGAGCGGCAGGGATTCGCCGGGGCGCAAGCTGGCAGCGAGGGCTCTTGGGCCAGAACGAGAGGGGGGGATCGAAAGAGGAGACGGAGGTGCACCTGCCCGTACCCATACCCGTAGAGAGGCTAGGGGTGGTTGGACGACATCGGAAACAGCCTCTCCACTGGAGGCAAAGGGCAGCAGTCGCCGGAGATGAAGACGACGGCGACTAGGGGCAACTCCATGGGCTCCAACCGGGCGGGACAGCACCACCGGAGAGTGGCGGAGGACCTGGAAGGGTTGCCCTGGCCTGGGAAGGGCTGGAGCCGCGGGGACGACCCGAGGGGATCGCCGGCGAGCTTGAGCTCGGGGACGGCAACCTGCGGCCTGCCCGGCCGGGCTGCGGCTTTCTACTAGCTTGTGGGGTGTGTGGGAGTGGATGTGGGTGCTCGATGAGGCTGGGGGTGGCTGTATTTATAGGCGAGCGGCGAGGGGGGTTCAGGCTCCGCCGAAGGACACCTGTCCACGGCGCCCGGTGACAAACGATGCCAGTGAGAGAGGGGGAAGAGGACGGAGCTCATGCGGGAACGGTTGGCGAGCGCGGACGAGCACAGGGGCGAGGGGAAGATGATGAGCATAGTGCGCCGCGCACTGTGGCATTGGCCGGACCGTGCCCATGCCCGCTGCGGTGAGTGCCAGGGCGGAGTTAAGTGGGTGGAGACGGAGATGGTGGCGCGGTTTGGCACGCTCGGGCAGTCTGGGCACCGAGCACGCACGCAACAAAGTGCTCGGCAGCACTCAGAGCGCGTGTTTTGCATGCCAGCACACCTAGACAAACGCGGTCACCGCGTGAACTATGACATCAGGCCAACCTAAGCGCAAACTTCATGTCCGGCGTGTAGTCCTTGGTAGTTTTGAGTGTTACCACGATTGGGTTAGGTTCCAGGTGCAGTAGAAATGAGTTTACACTCTAGGTAAGTTTATGGATAGTAACTTTGGAGGTTTACTGTGGTCAAACTACTGGGAGTTGAGGGCCGGGCTTTGGAGGCGAGCCAACACTTACTAAGGTGAAGATGCACAAGAAAAACCAGCTACAACAGAGCTAGTAAAATGGTAGTTGCTATAGAAACTATCATTTCTGTCTAGAAATGAAAATATTTTCTGTAGCCAAAATATTCCAAAAAGTGATGAAATATTTTTGCTCAGAAAGGTGCCCTAGGGTTGAAAGAATAATTGGGATTTTTCTCAGGATTTTATGGGCAAGAAAAATTAGGGTTGCTTTGGAGCACAAAAGGCTATCTAGGGTTTAGGAGGGAAAATTGAATATTTTTCATTTAAGAAAAATATTCCAAATGATATTATGAGGTGAACCACAGAGGGAGTGATGGTTTTGGAAGGAGTTGAAGCACTTGGGTGAAAGTCAAGGGGTACCCAAGTGGTTAAGTCCAAATGAAATGAATCAAAAACTCCAAACTCAAATCCAAATCAACTGAAAACCAGGCAAAGAAGAGAGGGCAAAAATTAGGCTGTCACACCTCCGAGGTGGTGCTTCGCATTGGTGGCAATGATGTAGATTGCAACGTCGCCCGACTCCTGTTGGTGCCGGTAGTGACCGCGGCATGCTCTCATTGCTGCGAGCTAGCTGCTAGGATGGCGTGTTAACAACGTGGAGGCACTTGAGGACCAGCGGCTCCATTGAGCACAATGGCTTAGTCAGCTCGCTTTGGGGGTGGTGCATGCCCTGCGGTCGCGCCCGCAGCGAGAGCGGCTAGAGAGTTGTGATTCACCCAAGAATGAGCGCCACCGCTGCGGATGTGCCCTTCGGTCGGGTGGAGGGGTAGCGACGGAATAATCTCTCCACCCGTACCTCGTGGAGTGCACTGTCGGGGTGCTGTTGATGTTGTCCTTCCCCGGTGCCTCCTGCTCCTATTTCGGCCGCAGGGGAGGTGGTGACAACGCCGCCCGCGTCGACCATGTTCCCCGCAGCGCCCACACCCCCATGCGTCCCCATAGCCCCCGCGACATCGGTCGCCACGCGTGACGGGACCTTCGAGGGGACGGGTGAGCTGCAGCACCGGGCTTCTTCTTAGGTGCCATGGTCGACGGAGCTGTCAATCAAGAAAATAACGATGAAGATGATGCGCTACATACGCTCTCGGGTCCACGCAAGCGCAAGCCCCCTACCTGGCACGCTAAAGATGTCATGGGAAACAACGGCCACCTATGGGGCCATGAGCCCCTTTTGGTTAGGCAGGGGGAATGGGCACGTTGCAAAAAGAGCGGAGAACATCGCGCAGCACGACAGAGATCACACGGGCAGTTTTTACCCAGGTTTGGGCCGCCACGAGGCGTAAAACCCTTCTCCTGCTTTGGTGGATTGATGGTGGACTGTGGTGGAGAAGGCAGTGCTCTTGCCTGATAGGGTTGCCTCAGGGCGAGAGGAGCTACACGCGTATGAATCCTCTCTACGGTTGCTATGGGCCTCCTTTCATAGATCAAGGGGTCACCACAGTGGCAAATCAGTCATTATGGACTAATTAGATAACAAATAGTGTTATCATACTGATGGAGAGCATCCTTCCATCATCCCCATGGACTCCACACCAACACATCAAGAACCATGTGGTCCCATGACAAGAGCTAGAGCACGTGCAATGGAAACAGAGGTGAACTCCTTCCTAGTTGACATGCATATGGATATAAGTGGAACTTGGTTGCTACCTTACCAAAATGCTCTAAGCCTCATTAGGTACAAAGAGACCCTTCCAACCCGCTGAGAAGCACCCCCAAGTCCAAGGAGATGCAACCCGAGTCACCAAGGAAGAAGAACAAGCTCAACAGCACCTGGACAGAAGGTCCCAGGCGACCCCGTGCGCACGGGCCCCCAAGACCCCGTGCCCACGGAATACACAAGGAGCTATGGCTATAGCAGCCCGTGCACACATGCATGTACCGTGCACACGGGCCTCCCAGGATGGGCGGCTGAGATTGCATTTTCGTGCCCTCTTCTTCCACTCTGACCTGAAATATATATAATTCGTACCTAGGGTTTTGTTTAGGGTTAGGAAAGTATTAGATGAGATATTTGTGAACTTTGCTCCTTCTACCACCTCCATTGGAGATCAAGGCATCTTAGGAGAGGATCACCTTGTGGATTTCAAGACCTCCATCTTGGAGAAGACTACCATCATCAAGACCTCATCTCTAAGGAGTGGGAAGAACTCTACCGTCGCATGTTTCCTTTTATTGTGTTTGTGAACTTGTGGATCTCATGTACGCTATCCTAGTAGATGTGTGATTTGGGTTTTGTTTGAGTGTTCCCCCTTTGTGATGTTGTGTGTTCATCTCTTTCTCCACTTCCAAGTGTGAAAAGATCCCTCCTAGGGTTCTACCCTACAACATCTTTGTATCATGAGCAAGGTTGATTCACATCTTGGAGTCCCTACACCCCACTTGCTAGCTTGATTTTGTTGTTTTTCGTCCTAATTCGAAAATCGCTACCAAAAATAGCCCCAAAATCTTTCTTGCAATTTGTTGGATCTTGTGAGATTTGGTTGATTTGATCCACGAATTTGGTGTTTGGCAAGTGGATCTACTCCCTAGACCCATTCCCCACACTCCATCCTTAGATTTTTGTTGCAAAGTTGAATTTACCCACGGATCCGGAGCATTTCATGCGCTTCGAGAGGACCCCATGCACACGGGCCACACTTAAGCCATGAACACGGCCATCCAGAGCACTCTGGCCATTTCTTGTTTTGCACCATTTTAACAGCCCACCACAACTTGTGTTCTTCCGCAATTTTTTATCTTGGTTGTTTGAGTTTTGGGTTGCGATTTCTCTCGTGTCCTAAGGTGTTTCGGCTAGTTAGGCATGATTTGATGTCATAATCACCACCACTCGACCATCAACTCAGACCTCACATCGGCTTCGACCAACATCACCTTCATACCAACCATAAGCAAGGACGGTAACCTCGACGACACCATAGCATTACCCTTGACATTACCTTGATAGCTTCGAGCCTCTTTTGCATAGCTTACCCATCGAAACTAGCGAGTTGAGAATTACCAGGCCACATCTTAGTGCACCTTAGTGTTACGTCTCTCCCATGCATATATTACTTCTTGATTCGCATTGTGGCTCGCATATCAAGCATTATGGCATAGTTAAAAAAAGAAGGAAATCTTTTAAGCAAAAGAGAAGAGAAGCCAAGAGCTTATAAGCAATAGCATCGAGCCTCATAGCATCGATACATCATCTTGGTCACTACATACTCAAGCATACTTGCAATAGTAAACTACCTATTTCTCTCTTAGGATGGTACACTAGCATATCTAGCCCATCAGAGCAATCGAGCTATGTCTTTCTAGTATCCATGCAATAAGAGCTTTATATGTGGTTACACATCTTGTGATCATACCTTGGATGTGCAGATCCCATTTATCTTCTCTGTCTATGTTGCTAGTGATATCCTTGGGTTTGATCTATTTGTCTTACTTGCCATTTGTGAATCTTCTCAAATTTTTCGACATCTTGACTGACATTTGCTTGAATTATTTGTGCCACTTCCTAACCGAGATCCACCATAGGCCTTTTTACTTGTTGGTGTGAGAAAAAAACCTGGTACCAATTCTACTATCATAGCAGCACATGGGATCGTACTTGTTCCATTGACAATCCTTAGAAAAGGCAACTTTGGTTAGTTTCTCGCATTTCGTAGTCACCACCAACTTTACATCATGGATATGCCTTCGTCTTCGGCGAACCCTCTCTTCGAGGAACAAGATGACGAACGCGACTACGTCACCAAGAACCACTTCTTCATCACGCAACAAGCTCTACATCAAGAGAGTGAAGCTTTGGGTGATCGAATCAAGTAGCTCGCGACTGACCTACGACAATCAGAAGCACGACAACGGGACTATTTGGATGCCAAGCTCTCCAAAGAAATGGATGAATTCTGCAACATGATCGTGAGCTGCGCATCTTCCTCAACATTTTCAACAAGATAACACCACTCAAGTCGCCACTCCTCATCATATTCTTCCTTTGATGCGAGTCCTCATCCATGCAATGACATTCAATACCACTAAGTGCAAGAAAATTTGTTCCATGGCAATTGCCTCCAAGACCGAGTTCGAGCACATGAGCAAGCACGATGCCAAGAGCGAGGCACCATGGATCAAGAATAACTACCGCCACATCGTCCATGTCAAGCACCTCAAGATGGTGATGCAACCCAGCAAGAGCAACAAAACCGTGAAGCTCAAGCCCAAGCAGCTCAAGCCGCACTCCAAGAGTCCACTCGTGCCATTGCACAATGCAGACACTTAGTACATGAGCAAGAGGAAGCCCTTCGTCAAGTATGACAAGAAGAAGCCGCTGGACATGAAGAACAACAAGAAAGGCGAAACTGGGAACATAGGACTCGCCCCCTCCACGCCAAGAACGACAACAAAGCATATCGAGTTCTTGAAGATCCTCCTCCTCGACAAGACCGATATCAACATCGTCACTATGAAGAACTCCACTATGGCAAGCTCAAGTTCACCATGCACAAGTTCTCCGAAAGAAATGATCCCGAGGAGTACCTCTTGTGGGCACTAAAAGTCGACAATATATTCCATGTTCACAACTACGACAAGGAAAAGAAGATCGCTATGGCATCCCTCGAGTTTCAAGACTATGTCCTCATTTGGTGGGAACAAGTGATTGAGCGACGTCACGAGAAGGATGAGCCACCCATCACGACTTGGACGCAAATGAAGGACGTCATGCGAGCCCGCATCATGCCTACATACTACACATGAGATCTCTTAAAGAAGTTGCAACTCCTTAAGCAAGGCACGAAGACAGTGGAAGATTACTATCAACAAATGCGGATCACCATGATATGAGCCAATGTCAAATAAGATGATGACCAAACAATGGCATGCTTCTTGAACAACCTCAACCACCCAATACAGAAGATCGCCGACTTCCAACCCTACTCAAACCTTCTCGAGCTAGTTCATCAAGCGACCAAGGCGGAACGACAAGTACAAGAAGACTTCAACTATGCCAAGTATTCTTCCAAGACCTACGGCTCATACACTCAAGCTCCTTCTACTACGACTTCACCACTTCTTACCTCGATTAGAGCATCACCAAGTACCGGTGACAAGTCAAGTTCCAAACAAGCGACGCCTTCCTCGACTCGTCCCCCGGCAACAAACTACAAGAACAAGATATCTTCTTCATCGGCACCATCAGACGACCCCATCAAGACAAGTTCTATCAAGTGCTTCACATGTGGTGGCCGTGGACACAAGTCTTTCCAATGCATGAACAAGTGCACCATGGTCACAAATGATGATGGCACGTATGACTCCATGACTGAAGACGAGATAGAAGCTATTGAGCACGTCGCCATGCACCATCAAGTGAATGAAGAAGAAGATGCTCAAGACTATCGCGACAATGATTCAACTCACACTCTCATGGTCTCCAAGGTCTTTACTCTCCAACACCAACAAGACGAAGACCAAAGGTGTCACATCTTCCATACCAAGGTCGGCATCAATGGGCGCTCCATGAAAGTCATCATCGACGGAGGAAGTTGCCACAACTTGGCAAGTGAAGAGCTATGTTCCGAGCTTCAATTGGTGAAGAAGAAGCATCCTCGCCCCTACAAGGTCAATGGCTTAGCGACTCCGACACAATTCAAGTGGAGCGCACCATCCACATTTCTTTCAAGATCGGCACCTACAAGGACACCATTGAGTGTGACGTGGTTCCTATGTCCGTGTGCCATCTTCTCTTGGGAAGACCTTGGAAATTCGACCGTGGTGTCATGCACAACGGAAGAACAAACCACTATAGCTTCAAGATGAAGGGAACAGAGTACGTGTTATGACCTCTGTCTCCAAGCCAAGTGATCGCCGACAATCAAGGATCCACCCATCATGGAGAGACTAGTGAGAGAGTGTACCACCACAAAGAGAGTGAGCGCCACAAGCCCAAATTGAGTGACTCTTTGCCAAGAGAGAAAAACTTAGTCCTCTTAGCCACCAAAAGAGAGATGAGAGAAGTGTGTGAGAACCCATCCAGTGTCATGCACTACGTCCTCTTGTGCAAAGATGAGGTGGCAAAGACTGACACTCCTAATCCTCTTCCTCTAGTGTTGTCTAACTTGTTGTAGGAATTCATGGTTGTCTTTCCAGATGAGCTTCGTCCCGGTCTTCCTCCTCTATGTGGCATCAAACATCAGATCGACCTCATCCCCAGCACACCTCTTACTATCAAGGCTCCATACCGCATCAACACCGAAGAAACCAAAGAAATACAAAGGCAAGTCCAACATCTCATAGATCATGGACATGTGCATGAAAGTTTGAGTCCTTGTGCCGCACCAAAAATTCTTGTGCCAAAAAGAGATGGTAGCTTTCGCATGTGTTCCGATTGTAGACCTATTAATGCTATCATCGTCCGATATAGATATCCCATTCCACACCTTGATCATATGCTATATGAGCTTAGCAGTGCCTCCGTTTTCTCTAAAATTGATCTTAAAAGCGGCTATTATCAAATCCGCATACAAGAAGGTGATGAATGGAAAACCGCTTTAAATTCGGCTTGTACGAGTGGTTAGTTATGCCTATGGGTTTATTTGAAGCACCTGATACTTTCATGAGAAGTATGCATTATGTGCTTCGCCCGTACATTAGCGTGTTCATTGTAGTCTACTTTGACGACATTCTTGTGTTTAGCAAATCCCTCGAGGAACATTTAGATCATATTAGGGCCGTTTTGCAAACACTTAGACAAGAGTGTCTCTATACCAATATAGAGAAATGCACTTTTGGTGTTGACACGATCGTTTTCTTGGGTTCGTTGTGTCATCAAAGGGTGTTCATGTTGATGAGGTCCAAAAATGAAGCAATTAAAACTTGGCCCCAACCCACTAATTTGCAACAAGTGTGTAGTTTCCTTGGTCTAGCAGGTTTCTATCATCGCTTTTTGAAAGACTTTACCACTATTGCCGCACCATTGCATGCATTGAGTAAGAAGAACACACCTTTTGCTTGGGGATCCTTCCAATCTACCGCATTTGATGAGCTCATATATTTGCCTACAAATGCCGCAATTCTTGCAGTACCTAATTTCAACAAAACATTTGAGGTTCATTGTGATGCTAGTTGTAATGGAATTGGTAGAGTTTTGATGCAAGAAAAGCGACGCATCGCATACTTTAGTGAAATACTTTCTGGTGCCCAACTTAACTATCATCTATATGACAAAGAATTTTATGCTTTAGTGCGCGTATTACATGTTTGGGAGCATTGTTTTCGCCCACATGAATTTGTCATACATACCGATCACGACACACTTAAGTACCTTAAAGGTCAAACTAAGTTGAATAAATGGCATGCTAAATAGAGTGAATTTATTGTCTTTACCTTATGTGATCAAGTACATTAAGGGCAAAGAAAATGTTGTGGTGGATGCTCTTTCCCGCATATGAATGCTAGTTACTCAACTTGAATTAAATGTTATTTGGTTTGAGCATGTTAAAGATCTTTATGCCAATGATCCTTCCTTTGCGATTCATTATGCAAAATGTCCTGTTCACACTTGTTGGGAGAAATATTTACTCAAGAATGGTACCTCATGCACGCTAACTAACTTTGCATACCCGAGTCTTCTCTTTGTTTGTTACTTTTGTGAGAGGCTCGCGGAGGAGGACTTATGGGACATTTTAGATGCGACAAGACCTTTGCTACACTCCCCAACAAGTACTTTTGGCCAAAAATGTTTCGCGACGTCGCATGCTTCACCAACCGAAGCTCTACATGCCGCGAAGCTAAGTCAAAAGCTCAATCTCATGCCTTACATATGCCACTTCCAATTCCATATAAACCATGGGAAGATATTATTATGGATTTCGTTCTTGGTTTTCCTAGGACTCAAAATGGAAAGGATTCCGTCTTCATTGTCGTGGACCGATTATCAAAAATGGCACATTTCATACCATGCAACAAGATAGATGACGCTTCACATATTGCTAATCTTTTTTGTAGGGAAATCTTGAGGTTGCATGGAGTACCAAGGACCATTGTGTCGGACCAGAACGTCAAGTTCCTAAGCTACTGTTGGAAGACAATATGCGCCAAGCTCGGCATCAAGCTTCTATTCTCCATGGCATACCATCCAGAAACCAATGGCCAAACCAAAGTCACCAACGAGGCGCTCTCCACTCTCATACGCGTCTTGATCAAGAAGATCATCAAGGAGTGGGAGGAGTGCTTACCCATCATCGAGTATGCCTACAATCGAGCTCGACACACTACTACTGGCAAGTCCCCATTCAATGTTTTCTACAGCTTCAATCCATTGTCCCCATTGGACATTCTACCGCTCCCGCTATAAGAACACGCAAACATGAATGCAAGTGCAAGGGCAAACATTCTCAAGAAGATGCATGAAGATACAAGGGCAACGATCAAGCATCAATTACAACGCATCACCACCAACCTCAACATCAGAAAGACACCAATGGTGTTCCAACCGGGAGATCTCGTATGGCTTCATCTTTGCAAGGCTCGCTTCCCAACGAGTTCAAGTAAAAGCTACTACCTTGAGCCAATGGACCTTTGAAGGTGCTAGCACGCTACAATGACAATGCTTACAAGATCTACATTCCACGCAACAAGTACAACCTAAGCGACATCTTCAACGTCGTAGACTTGGCCAAGTACCACGGTGATGAGGACCATGATCCGTGGAAGGATCTCTCCCAAGGGGGGGGGGAGATGATGAGGAGCATCCTTCCATCATCCCCGTGGACTCCACACCAACACATCAAGCACCACATGGACCCATGACAAGAGCTAGAGCACGTGCAATGGAAACCGAGGTGAACTCCTTCCTAGTTGACATGCATATGGATATAAGTGGAACTTGGTAGCTACCTTACCAAAATGCTCTATGCCTCATTAGGTACAAAGAGAGACCCTTCCAAGGCACTGAGAAGCACCCCCAAGTCCAAGGAGATGCAACCCGAGCCACCAAGGAAGAAGAACAAGCTCAACAACACCTCGACAAAAGGTCCCAGGCGACCCCGTGCGCACGGGCCACCGAGACCCCGTGCCCACGGACTACACGGGGAGCTATGGTTGTAGCACCCCATGCGCACGGGCATGTACCATGCACGCAGGACACCCGTGCGCACGGGCCCAACTTACCCCGTGCGCACGGGCCTCCCAGGATGGGTGGCTGAGATTGCATTTTCGTCCCCTCTTCTTCCACTCTGACCCCAAACCTATATAACTCGTACCTAGGGTTATGTTTAGCGTTAGCAAAGTATTAGATGAGATATTTGTGAAATTTTCCCCTTGTCGTGGAATTATCACGTCAGATGTCCTAGCGTAAGGACTTAGGTGTGGAGCCATTGTAATGTAGTTAGCCTGAAGGGGTTAAATGGGATAAGGGACACGGAGAGTTTATACTGGTTCGGCCCCTCGCGGTGGAGGTAACAGCCTAATCCAATCTAGGGTGGTTATTGCTTGGGTTTCGATTACCAAGGAGCGAATACACTTGACCTAGTTCTCGATCTCTTTCTTTTCTGCCCTAACTCACCGCCGGGTCGTCCCTTTATAAACGCAGGTTAACGTCCAGCGGCTTATAGAGTCCCGGCCGGCTCATAGACAACATGTCCGGCTCGGTGACTAACTATGCTTACCTTACAATACAAGTTTATCCTCATGGCGGCTCATCCTTCTGGGCCCTATGTCGCCTCTGGGTCTTGGGACGTCAGCGGGCTTCTTATGACCCACCCCCTTCATCGGTTATCGCTAGCTGTATGAGCCAGCCCCACCTGGGCGGTCCATACCTGGTAGTTATATCCCCAACATTAGGGCCCAGGTTGATTTGAACTTATTAATATCAATCTTCAACACCCGAGCTATAAACCTGCACCACATGTTTGTAACCCGCCATGACGTTAGCTCTTAGAATCCTCTTAAACCACCATGATGTCATTTCCCCTTAACTGCACACTGGGCTCGAAGCATCTTAACTGATCCTTATCTTAATAAACATCCCGAAAATCGAGGCGTCCCTATAGCCATGCGATGATTTTGGTCTCCTCAATTCCCGTGCATGCCTTATGCTCGCCCCCCTTATAAATATGTACGAGGGTGTCTCTCATTTTCCTCCTATTTCCTTCTTCGTCTTCCTCCTCCTCTCAGCTGCACAGGCACTTGTACTCCGCCGTCGCAACCTCCAGCTACTACACTAACTTAGGCCACTACATCACCTTGACCAGACCAGAGAGCTGCATTGTGCCACCGCCTATCCCTATCGCCTATAAGCATGCCTCCCTCTTCTTCCTTAGATCTGTTTTTAGGGTTTGCACTATTCGTCGGTGTTCTTACAGTTCTTCCTTATCTTCTTTAGTTATTGTAGTTTCTAATCGAATAGACCGTAGATCTTGTGCGGAAGTGGTTTTGTCACCTTTTTTGCCATTGAAGTAGCATCTTCTTTGCAAGAACCATATTAACACATCTAGGTTTTTCCACTGCTACCACCTTTGGCTTTAATTTCATAACTTTTCCTGAACTCTCACAGATCCAAATTTACAGCGCTAGCTTGCGAAACCTGTTTTTCTGCCCCTTAGCCAAAATTCTCCATTGATAGATTTAAATCCCCAAACTTTCATAGTGGCTTACGACATAAACCATGACCCGCCATATTACATTAGGCCCCGGGTAAGCCGCCATTATCAGCTTAAATCAATAACCCAGCCATCTTCCGGTTTGAACCAAGCTAGCTTTGTCTGAACTGATTCTTCATAATTTTATCCTTGCATTGCAGTTTCAGACAACAACATGTAGCTTGCCATATGTCCGCCAGTTTACTTTTAATTTTCTCTACTACAGGCCTTGCATCCGATCATGACCAAGATAGTCACCTCCTGTGATTGGGTCCCGTCCATTGTCACCGAAGCTATTCTCGAACATTATGTGAAGATTGGTTTTTTGCCGGCCAAGGATGTCATTCATTGACGTGCTCCTCACCCAAAAGAAGCCAAACCTCAGCTGCAAGCTGGCAAAGTTATTGTTTTCACTGATCACATGAACCTGAGCTTTTCACCACCTGGGTCAAAATTCTTCTGTGATTTCCTGCACTTCATGCAACTTCACCTCGAAATATCGGGCCCGCCATTTCCAATATCTGCAACTTCCAGGTATTTTGTGAAGTATACCTTCAAGAAGAACCCAGTGTCGACCTTTTAAGAGAATATTTCTATCTGAACCACCAGAATGAGTTTACTGACAGCCCCAGTCAAGAATTCAGAGGAATGTCAATTCAGCATCGCAGAGACACCATTTTTCCGTATGCTTCACTTCCAAGTCATCCCAAAGATTGGAATCAAACCTGGTTTTACTGCAAGGATACTTCTCCGACTGATGAAAATCCTCTTCCTGGCTTTCATGACCAATGGATCAACCCGAAGCATCCTCTTCCTGGTTGACTTGGCACTGCTGAACGGGCCAAGCTTATGTGTACCTTTTCCAAGGTTAGGGCTTTACTGGGCAACGGTTTAACCGGAACTGATCTGGTTCGGTGTTGGGTAGCTTGGAGAATCATACCGTTAGGCTGCTGACCCGGTTTAATGTGCTCATACACTAGTGGTACCAAAGACCCGCTTCATTACAACTCCAAGCGTTTGACTGATAAGACTATCAATGGCATGACCAAGACACTTCTCAATGAGTCATTGGAAAGCTGCAATAGAGTGGGTCTGAATCCCTTCTGCGTCCTTAACCCGGCAACAGAGGTATGCTTTTCCGGTTTTCATACCTGTTATCTTGCCACTCATAAAACTGAACATTTTGATTTTATCATAAAACTTTTCATGTTGGGTCCGCTTTTTGGGACAAGAGATATGACGAGAAAGCCGCCAAGAAGGCCAGAGCTAAGACCAGAGCCCTGAAGGGGAGCAAAAAGACATCCACTATTGCTGAAACGTTTAACGTGGATGAATCTGAAGAGTTGGAGGAAGATCTTGATTCCCTTGGATCCTTTTTCATCCACCTTATTGACATTGATTACTATCTACAATGCGGAGAGCAGCCAGGCGGTTGATTACGAGGTAACAATTATTTCCTTCGACTCGAAGCCTTTGCCAAGACAGAAAATCCGACACGTGATCCAGAAAGTAAGGTTTTATAACCCTTTAACTCAAAGGGATCCCAACTTTAATTTGAAGAAACAACATCATGAGAATCGGCGCCAAACCCGGAACAGTGGAGGCGGAAAACTTTCCTCCGGCTTACCCAATACACCAGCTCTACGCAAATGCCAAAATCAGGTAAAAACTCCAACACTTGTTTACTTTAACCTAAATATTATCCATCCAACACTTCATGCCTCCGACTTAGCTTTTTAGGGGATCTCTCACTCTTCGTCTGGAGACTAATCTCAGACTCAGCTTCATCCATTCAAAACTGCCCCTGGGTATCAATTTAAACATGTGTCTCTTTTGATATCTTTAGGCTTATACTGACTTTCTGAATCTTCGTGTAGTGGGAAAGCAAAGCCTAGAAAGAAGGCCAGAACCACAAAGCCCTCTGAAGACCCCAAACCTCATGAGCCAGAGAAATAGGCACCAATATCAGATACCTCTTTGCAACAACCGGATAACCCTGCTGATGACCCGCCACCAGAAAACCATGGCACCTCTGCTGATCCTGTGGTTGCTAAGCCAGAGATTGCAGAACCGTCCGGCCAACTAAACCTCTCAAGCCGTATACTGATGAAGTTGTTATCACTGGCTTTGGTTTCCAAGAACCAGCAAATCCTGTAGCTCTAGCTAAACATTCTGCCAAGGAAGAGATGGTTGGGCGGCGCAAGGTCAAATTTGACATGGCCAATTACTCTCATCTGAGTTGTAGTGAAATCTTTTCTAGCTTTCTGAATCAAGTACACAGCAGCCGAGATCTAGAGATTGACATGGTTAAGCACATGCATTAGAAACATCAGGTATGAATTCTTTCTCTCATATAAGATACATTCCTTTAGCCCCCGTGTCTACTGAATATGATAGGATAGAATATACTGTAGACTTGTTAGATATCTTTTTGTGTTGTGAGTCAAATCCTGTAGCCCCCAAGGGCCAGCTTAAACAATGAAGTTAAGTCTGTTCTTCACTTCATATGAACCAATTGGATCTGTAGTCACCAAGGGCCGGCTTAACTATGTAGTTAAGCCGGTTCTTCACTTCATATGAATCAATAGGATCTGTAGTCCCCAGGGGCCGGCTTAAACTATTAAGTTAAGCTGGGACTTATGAACTGATAAAGAATCCTTGTTAATCAGCCTTACCAACCGGATAATAAATCGGGGTCACTGCTTCATGAATCGAAATTTGCATCCATTAGCCCCCAAGTGCCAAGTGCTATTGCTTGCAAAGAGCTTGGGACATAAAAAGATATACAACTCTATGAAATAACTTTCTGCGCCCATTAGCCCCATTGTGCCAAGTGCTATTGCGTGCAAAGGGCTTGGGACTTATAAACATATATTGCATCATAAATCGTCAAACTTGCTTTGACTTGTCTCAGGAGGCATCCAGTCAATTTCAATCCCAGCTGACTGACTTGAAATCTCGGCTTGAAGCACAAGAAGCTGAGACCCGGAAAGCTAACTCCAAGTTCAAATTTAGCTAGGATGAGACTGAGAATCTCAAAACTTATTTTAACACTGAGAAAGCTGCCTGGGCTGAAGAAAAGGCCGGTTTAATCAAAAGTGCTAGAAAGTTGAAGCCGCATTGGAAGAGGTCACTACCAATTTCACCGGTTTACAGCAGCATATCAATCAAATGACCTTTGCCATCTTTGGTAAGATCATTTTACATCTCAGGAAATTTTACTTCTTTTATTATGAACCACCTATTAACTCAATCATAACTTCCATGCAGGCCCCAGAAGCAGCAACCTTGGGAAAGAAACATTGATAAAGCTCAAGGCAGTTTACACCTTGGTGGAGCTACTGTATACCGGAGCTCAATGCACAATGACTGTCATCTCCCCAAGCAAGCAGACATTGTCTCTTCTCAGCCATGTGTTAAACAGCCTCTCTGTTTTACTAGCCCCGATTGACGAAAACAAATGTTCCGCTGCTAGAGCCGGTGCCCTTATAGCTTTAAGTTGTGCTAAAGCATGGTAGTCGGAATTAGACCCGGCTGGGCTAGCTACTGGCTGCCCAATTTCATAGAAGACGGGTCTACTTTTGACAAGAAAGACTTGGCCGCCTGTGTAAAAGCGGTGCGTTCTCTGGCGAGTCTACTTACTCAAGAAACGGATCTGTCCAAATACTTAGCAACTTATACCGCAGAAAATCAAAAGATGCCCACACTGGCTTATAAAGTTGCAGATCTTATTCCTCCAATTCGTAAGCATACCTTCACCTTGGACATTGATCCATCTGAGCTTATTGATGACGATGCTGAATTTCATGCTTTGACTGGTATCGATTGGTCATCGCCTGACTTCTAGACGGTGGAGTAAGAAGAAGAACCGGCGCAGGATTACCCGAAAGCTTCAAACGGCCAAGGCCAGGAGAACTGATCCGCTGGGCCGTTCTTGATTTGTCCTTTCCCGGAACTTTGAAAAACAATTTATCTACTTGGGCTTACCGAGCCATGTAATAGGCTAGTAATACACTGATCTGTTGTGTCATCGTACACGTTTTGTTTTGCATAACACTGTTGATCCATCATTTGGAAATCCGTCCCTTATGCTTAATGGTATGATCAATTATGCCTATCTGACTTGTTGTTTTTCCTGTATAAACAAACAACAACTGTCCTAGCGGTTTACCCCAGGGCGGGTCATAACACCCCAATATATAAAAAACCACTGAGAACTAATCAGCCCGTATCAGGGTCGGTTTATAAAAAACCTTATGCAATAAAATAAATATCATACCTTTGACATTTTTTCCTCCTGCCAATATCAAAAGTCATGTGTAAAGGCAATAGCCCATGGAAACATAATGTCTTGTTCTACATATATACACTGCCGGTTTATAACACCGCGTGCAGCAAGGGGTAATATCCTAAAACTTGATCGGAAAGCTCAAAGCAAATGATGATTGTTTCCTTGCGACTTATAGTCCACAACCAGGCCGGGTTAATAAAACTTTGGATACATGCACCATCAGGCAACGTGGCCCTATTTGGTTTTTTAACCATGTATCGATATGTGACTAGAAGCAAAAACTTCAACAAAATGGTCAATAAAAAATAGAAAACGAGGCTTTCATAGGCCGCCCAGCCTAAAACCCGAGTGCTTTCATGGGCCGCCTAGCCACTGAGTTAAACTTTAATTCAAAACCTTGTAAGTTGGGCCTCACTTGACCAATCACCGCTTAAACGTTGACAAGTTCAGAGAATAACTGTCAAGAGTTTAGTGGGTCATTCCAGGATTACTTGGGCGGAGTGGCAGACTTACAATGGCAAGCTAACCCGGAACTTTCGGTGAATACACCTAGGCGTGCAAGCCTAAAGGGTCATAGCTATGCTAGTGAACCCCTAAGTTTTACTTCAGGTTGATAAACCGGAAGCCTCCTAGTGTCCTTCAATCGCGCCGTATAAACCAAATCAAGAGGGGTAGTAATGCTATGTTCTCTTTGGTGAATACACCTATGTTTGAACAGGAAGCCCCCAAATGACATATAATGAGCCTCAAGGCAGGATGCCTATGCTTGAACTGTGCAATGCAACAAGTTCTCTTTGGAAATCCTTGAATTTGGGCAGGAAGCCCCCAAGTGATTTGTAATAAGGCGTATAAGCCGGATCAAGAGGGTAAGCACAACTATGCTCATTAAGCAGGAAGCCCCCCAAGTGATCATATGAAGTGACAGTAAAGACTCATATTCTTAGAAATGAAACGACAGAGACCCTGATTTATCAGGGATGCCGGCTTTATTGTATTCATGATAATATATACACCGATAATGTATGTACATCACAAGAGCCAATGGCTCAGGTGTAATAAGGCCGAAGATGAGCAATATTCCACAGCCGGTGGGTCTCCTCCTCTGACGTGCGTGACTCCTTATGGTATCGAACATCGATAAGGTAGTATGATCCATTGTTCAGATTCTTGCTAACCACAAAGGGTCCTTACCAAGGTGGGGATAACTTGTGCATGTCAGTTTGATCCTGGATGAGCCGGAGCACCAAATCGCCTTCTTGAAAGGTTCTGGTTTCAACCCGGCGGCTGTGATAACACCGCAGATCTTGCTGGTAAATCGCCGAACAGGCCGCCAAAAGGTCACGCTTCTCATCCAATAGGTCAATAACATCCTGATGTGGCTTCTCATTGTCAGCTTTAACATAAGCCGCCACACGAGGCCAATCATGACGTATGTCACTAGGGAGAACCGCCTCAGCTCCATAAACCATGTAGAAAGGCGTGTAACCCGTAGATCTGTTGGGGGTGGTGTTGATACTCCAAAGTACTGATGGAAACTCTCCTACCCAACAACCCGGTGTCCCCTGCAAAGGAACCATAAGCCGGGGCTTGATACCTCTCAAGATTTCCTAATTTGCTTGCTCAGTTTGGCCATTAGACTGGGGGTGGCCACTGATGACACATCAAGCCGGATATGCTCTTGTTCACATATTTCTTTCATTGCTCCCTTAGACAAATTAGTACCATTATCAGTGATGATACTATGAGGGCCCAAAATGAAAGATCTCTTTTTTAATAAATTGAACCGCCGTGGCTGCATCACATTTGCTGACCGGCTCAGCCTCAACTCATTTTGTAAACTTGTCAACCGCCACTAAGAGGTGGGTCCTTTTATCCTTGGATCTTTTGAAAGGCCCAACCATATCCAGCCCCTAGACTGCAAACAACCAAGTAATTGGAATCATCCTCAACTGTTGGGCCAGCACATGAGCACGTATAGAAAGTTCTGACAACCATCACATTTACTGACCAGATCCTCTACATCAGCATGAGCCGTCATCCAATAAAACCCATGACGAAAGGCTTTAGCAACAAGAGACTTAGAGCCGGTATGATGACCGCAATCTCCTTCATGAATCTCCCATATAATTGCACGGCCCTCCTCACGAGAAAGGCATCGTTGAAACACTCCCGTAACACTGCATCTGTGAAGCTCGCCTTTGAAAATGCCATTGACTTAGACCGCCGGGTTATCTGCCTGGCTGAGTTTCTTCTTCAGGTAACTCGCCCCGGGGTATGTAAGCCAAATATGGAATAGTCCAATCAGGAATAGCACGAAGAGCCGCCACCAATTGTGCCTACGGGTGAAGAACTACCAAGTCTTCCTCCGTAGGCAATTTCACTGATGGGTTATTCAAAACATCAAGGAAAATATTAGGGACGACTGGCTTACGCTGAGATCCTAGCTGGCTTAACGCATCGGCTACTTCAGTTTCCCTTCGATCAAGATGCTCCACCTGATATCCTTTGAAGTGACAAGCTATACTATCCACCTCTCGACAATAAGGCGCCATGAGCGGATCCTTGGAATCCCAAGTCCCTGATACTTGCTGAGCCACCAGATCTGAGTCGCCAAAACATCTTACCTGGCTTAAATTCATCTCTTTGGCCATCCGAAGACCATGGAGTAAGGCTTCATACTCAGCTGCATTGTTAGTACAAGGGTACATCAACCTTAAGACATAACAAAATTTAACACCTCGTGGGGAAGTTAATATAACTCCAGCCCCCGAGCCTTCCAGATGCCTGGATCCATCAAAATGAATAGTCCAATACGTATGATCCGGCTTATCGTCAGGCATCTACAACTCTGTCCAATCATTGATGAAATCCACCAGCGCTTGAGATTTTATGGCTATCCGAGGTACATACTTCAGACCATGGAGACCAAGCTCAATGGCCCACTTAGCTACCCGACCAGTGGCTTCCCTGTTTTCAATAATATCCCCCAAAGGGGCAGAGCTAACCACAATGATGGGATCACCCAGAAAATATTGCTTCAATTTTTGACTAGCCATGAACACACCATACACCAGTTTCTGCTAATGTGGGTATCTCTGCTTAGATTCAATGAGCACCTCACTGACATAATAAACCGGCCTTTGAACCGGATGCTCCTTGCCTGACTCCTTCCTTTAAACCACAATAGCTACACTGACTGCCCGGTTGTTTGCAGCCACATATAACAGCAAAGGCTCCTTCTCAATAGGAGCTGCAAGAACCGGCGGCTCAGCCAGTTGCTTCTTAAGTGCATCGAACGCCTCATTAGCAGCATCGCTCCAGACAAAATCATATGTCTTCTTCATCATCTGATACAGAGGATGGATTTTTCTCCCAGGAAAGTTATAAACCGGCTCAGGGCCGCAATACGACCCGCCAGGTGCTGGAAATCATTGATACACGCCGCCTTAACCAAAGAGGTGATAGCCTTAATCTTCTCCGGGTTAGCTTCAATGCCTCTCTCAGATACTAAGAAACCCAATAAATTTCTTGCTGGCACACCAAAAACAAACTTGGCCGGGTTAAGCATCATCCTGTAGACCCAGAGGTTGTCAAAGGTTTCCTTCAGATCTTCAATCAATGTCTCCTTCTTTCTGGATTTCACAATAATATCCTCCACAAAAGCATGAACATTACGCCCAATATGGCCTTAAGGCAATTCTGGACACACCACTGGTAAGTCGCCTGGGCACTCTTGATCCCAAAAGGCATAGGCACATAGTAGAAGGCTCCAGAGGGAGTAATGAAGGTTGTCTTCTCATGGTCCTTAACCGCCATCTTGATCTGATGATAACCAGAGTATGCATCCAAAAAACTCAAGCGCTCACAACCCGTCGTAGCATCAATAATCTAATCAATACGAGGGAGAGCAAAGGGATCAACCGGACAGGCCTTGTCAAGGTCTATATAATCCACACACATACGCCAGGTGCCATTTTTCTTAAGAACTAGCACTAGGTTAGCCAACAATTCAGGATGAAAAACTTCAACAATGAACCCTGCTGCCAAGAGCCTGGCCACGTCAAGCCCATGAGACAAGACTCTTTTGCTCTGATAATTTAATAAAAGTTGCAGTGGGGTTTTACCCTACTGTTTATATTAAAAAAAGAGCCGGGCCACCTCTTCACCAATTGCCTTGCGCCTTTCCTCATTGAACCGGCGAAGAAACAGTTTGACCGGTTTAAACTTGGGATCCACATAAAGAGTGTGCTCAGCAAGTTCCCTCGTTACACCTGGCATATCAGAAGGTTTCCATGCGAAGATGTCCCGGTTCTCATGGATGAACTCGATGAGCGCGCTTTCCTATTTCGGATCCATATTAGCACTGATGCTGAACTGCTTTGAAGAATCGCCAGGGACAAAATCAACCATCTTATTATCTTGTGATGACTTGACATTCATTAAGGGATCATTCTCTGTCATTGGCTTCTTCAAAGGTGTCATATCTACCAGGTCAACATTGCCCTTATAAAACTTCAATTCTTTTATGGCGCAAGTCGACTCAGCATAAGTAACATACCCTCTTTACAATCCATAGCAATTTTTCTATTACCATGCACCGTGATGGTACCCTTGTGACCCGGCATCTTAAGCTGCAGATAAATGTAACACGTCCGTGACATGAACTTGGCGTAAGTCGGTCGTCCAAATAGAGCATGGTATGGGCTCTTGAATTTCACCACCTCAAAGGTTAACTTCTCAACTCTGAAATCATTGTCGTCTACAAAAGACACTTCCAGTGTTATCCTACCCACCGGGTACGCCGACTTACCAGGCACCACCCCATGAAAGATAGTAGAGAACGGCCTAAGATCCTTGTCAGTCAAGTGCATACGACAAAAGGTCTCATAATAAAGAATGCTGATACTGCTACATCTATCCATGAGCACCTTCGTGAGTTTATATCCTCCCACCTGTGGAGCAACCACAAAAGCTAGCTAACCCGGATTATCAACCCGGGGCGGGTGATCTTCCCTGCTCCATGTAATAGACTGCTCAGGCCACCTTAAATATCGAGGTACTGCCGGTTCTACAGAGTTCACCACCCGCTTATGGACTTTCTGATCTGTCTTGCATAGACTCGTAGTGAACACATGATACTGACCACCGTTCAGTTGCTTCGGATTACTCTGATAACCAGACTGCTGCTACTAGTTTCCTTGGTTGGACTGCTGATTAAAACCACCTTGATTACCTACACCCTGAAAACCAGAGCTTGAACAACCCACACTAGAGCCAGGTCCGTGAGAACCGGATCCTGAGCCGCCATGCCGACCATGATTGGAAAAACTGGCATTCGTAAACTCCTTCATGATGTAACAATCCCTCCACATATGACCAGATGGCCTGTCACGGGTGTCGTGCTTTGGACAAGGTTGATTCAACATTGCTTCAAGGTTGAGTCTTGACCCTTGGGTCGGTTTTCCCTTACGATGCTGATTATTATTCTGTGCATTGGTGTTAACCACAAAATCAAAACTACCATCCACCTTACGCTTACCGTTGCCAGCTTGAATCACCGAGTTATGCTGTTACCCTTTTGCATTGCCGCTCTTCTTTCCCTTCCCCAGCTTATCATCATCAGACTCGGGATCCTTGGTATTGTCAGAGTCGGCATATTTGACAAGAGCCACCATTAACTCCCCCATATCATTGTAGTGACGCTTAAGCCGCCCTAACTTCTACTTAAGCGGGAGGAAATGTCAATTCTTCTCCAACATCAAGATTGCAGAACCAGCGTTGATACTATTTGATGAGTGTATAATTGACGAAATCTGGTGCACCCAATGGGTTGTTGACTCTCCTTCTCCCTGAATGCAAGAATTCAAAAACTGAATTGACATGGGATGCTTGCATGTGTCTTTGAAATTTTGAATGAAACGCCTCTTTAACTCTGCCCATGACTCAATCGAGTTAGCGGGCAGAGTTTTCAACCACGTACGAGCCTGCCCATCCAACATCATGTTGAAGTACTTAGCACACGTACCATCGCCAACATCCAGCATCTCCATGGCCATCTCATAACTTTAAACCCAAGTATCTAGGGGCTGATCCGTCATGTAATTCGGCACCTTACGGTGGCCCTTGAAATCCTTACACTACAAAAAAAAGACACATCCGTGACATTTTGGGCCGAACGGAAAACAATTCTGTCATACTTATGACACTTCTATGACGATAATTGTGACAAAACCCGGTATCATCATAGATGTGGTGGGCTCCTACTTCTATGACAAAAAATCATGATAGAAAATGGGCTTTTCGTCCTGGGCGGGTTGGAGACGCAGCTGCATGAAATTCTTTGGGCCATCCATGACAGAAAAAACCGTGGTAGAAGCGAGGGCGAGGTAAATTTTGGGGAGTTCCTGGTTACGGTGGGCGGCCGGGGGCCGAGCGATGCGCGTTTCTCTCGTACACGTACGCGCGTGTGTGCGAGGCGTTGGCTCTAACTGAACCCGAGCGAGGCGTTGGGCTCTAACTGAACCCGAGCGATTGCACTGCAGGCTACGCGTTACGGAACCCGAGCGATCGATCAATGGCTGTTAACTGAACCCGATCGAGCGATTCCTTCGTTACTGCTGCTAACTAAAGCCGATCGAT